>NC_134538.1:134014232-134614232 GCF_050624435.1 Tenrec ecaudatus | reverse complement strand
GAGACCCTAATTTCTAAGTGCTAGGTTTGAAAATGCTAGTAGACAGTGAGAGCCCCACATCCCGTTTGCGATTCCACATAGATTCCGCCTCCATTGAGTGTCTCTCTACCATAGATCAGCAATGAGAAGTCTTGCCCTCAGACAGAGTGTGTTTGCTGGGACTCCCCTCATCAACCCAGGGCCAGGTGGTTTAGAGCTCAGTGACTTGCCTGGGCATGACTTTTCATGGAAATTTAATGCAAATTGAAGTAGGAGTACCTTAAGGTCATGAATAATGAGGCCCAACCAAGATGGTGATTGGGTCCTAAACCAATGTTATAAGCTTTTCTTATCTGTAATAGTGCCTGTATACCAATCATAGTCTCTTTACTGCAACTGAGATGAATTGGATCAGTCATCAATCATGATTCTTGTGACAGCTTCCTTGCGTTCCATGTTCTACTCAAGGATCTGCATGACTGTGGATCCTGACACATCGTTATGGCCCCATTCTAGTGATCTTCTTTATCCTGAAAATGTGTCTTTGTACTGTTTAAGGTTTATAAATGGGTCTCTACAAAATACATTCAAATGTGGGGCCTCTTTTACAGTGTCAAAAGCTCACAGAGGCCCTTCTATCCTGTCCTACAGGGTCACGATGAGTCAGTATTGACTCGATGGCAGTGAGGCTTTATTTATTCCCCTCTAAAATGCAACTTACCATAATAATCTAATTTTAGTGAAAATTCAAAAAATTATAACATCTAAACTATACATTGCCTCAAATTCTTTTTAACTTCCATATAACTCTGACTTCCTCTTGCATACTTTAAATAAACTGTCAGGAGAGACCAGCTCCCGAAGAAGGACATCATGTTTGTGAAAGTAGAAGAGCCGGAAGAGAGAGGAAGGCCCTCAAGGAGACGGACTGACACCGTGACGGCAACAGTGGTCACAGCACAAGAACGATTGTGAGACGGGCAACAGACTGGGCAGTGCTTCCGTCGGTTACGTATAGCATCACTATGGGTTGCAACTGACTTGTTGTACCTAACACCAATAACAATACCAAGAATATAACTTAAAAATAACCAGAATTTTAAACAATTGCATATATTTCCCTACCAGAATTACTGTCATCCAAACTTTTAGGTCGTTGTCCCATTTTATAGGTCAATCAAAATAAAACAGGAATTGCACGCACAAGAAACTGAAAGGGATCTGATTATCTGTATTGACAAGAAGCAATGCAGGATATCCTAACCAAAATATCATGTGCTCCCCAATTGAGTGCAGCAGGGTCCCTAAGCATGTCTGTCTTCAGGGATTTCATAAACAAAAGTCCAATTAATTGGTGAGTCATGTTCTCTGATGAGCCCCTCACCTGAGAAATAGACTTGGTTAAAACAGTGAGTCAGACAATGGAATTCCTACTGAGAACTTTTGGATCCAAGTGTATTGAAGCAGATGTATGTGTTTACTAGATGTGTTAGTCTGGGTTGACTAGAGAAACAAATTCATAGACACTCATATGTATATAAGAAGGACCTTTATATCAAACAATAATTGTACATTAAGAAAAATCACAGTCCAGATCAATTCCATACATCTGATATTGACCCATATGTCTGATACCAATCTATAGATTCCTCTTCAATCTCATGCAACACATGCAGTGATGCCAAATGCAGGAAAATCATAGGCCAGTGGGTGGAAAGTCTTGCGGAACTAGTGGCAGTAGAAGCCTCTCAGCCTTGGCTGGGGTTTCCGTGTGGCTCCTCCAGTTCCAGGGCTCTGGCTCTATCCGTGTAGCCCCATGTGGCTTGTCAGCAGGAAGATGCAGCAGAGAGTGTTTGTCACACCTCCAGGGAGGAAATAGGAATTCCCAGAATCCTCAGGTGAAGGCCATGCCCACACAGAGGCCACATTGGCTATGACCTGATTGACAGGCTAGACTCCACCCCTTTGCAAGTTGACAGGCGATTTTGTAACTGCCACACTGTGCATGCTCTCAGCCTTAGCCCGTTCTTTACAGAAGGACCTTGGGGTAGAATATTGCATGAAGGAAATATTTAGAAATTACAAGGTGGGTCAAAGAGTATCAAGCAGGGGTAACTCTTAGAGAAGGGACTATTGGTTTCAGGGCTTTAAGCTCCTTACTTGAACATTAGTAAAAGTTTAATCACATCTATATTCACTTTTGTTTGGTTAAATATTTACACAATAGCAAAAATGTAAGGACTTAAAGCTGTTAATGAACAAAAATAAAAGAAAATGTGTTTTTTATCACTAAATATAATCAGGTATGAAATGGAGTATCTTCTGTTACTTAACTATTTTATTGGGTTTTGTTTGTTTGTTTGTTTGTTTGAAACTAGCTCATGTGTCACAAGAGAATTTAAGGGGAGTTTCAGTTTTACTTTTCCTCCTGTTATAAGCGCTGAGATCAGTGCTTAGCTCTGATTGGTAAGGAATCTGGGGCGTGGAGTAGAGTGGGAGGTTAAGGCTATGACCCTTTCTCTCACTCTTTTTAATTTTAAATTGTTGTTGTTATTATTATTGCCCTTTTATTTGTGAACTAGAACACATACAAAGAAAATCAACTTACAATATGTAGTTGTACACCCTAACACTTTAAAACAGTAACAATATTCCAGTAACCCCCCTGTGGATGTGCTTCTTTCTTCCCTTTTTCTTTTTCCACCCACCCTCCCTCCTGACCTGTGTCCCTCCCCTGCCTACCGTCCCTGGCCTCATCATAGTCTTCAAAGTCTTTTTCTTTGGTGTGAAAAACATGGTTTTTCCTCGAGAATAATAGGGCCATGAAGTCTTCTTCTTTATGAGATTAACTTTGATGAGCATAATGTCCTACAATTTTGTTCATATAGTGAGTTGTTTGACAGACTCAAATTTCACAATTAAATGCAAAATCATTATAAACTATATTTTTTCAAGTGATTTCCACAGATATACTTTAACAGAGAGCCTCAATAGCAGTATAGTGCTCTATAGGACACAGTGCATTATTCTAGAATTATATTAAAGTCAACATAAGGCATTTTTGGAGTGTAGACCTTTTAAGGACTGTCAAGGAGAGTGAAGGCAATACCCTAAATTAGAGCGCAGTTCACACTCACAGCCCTTGACCCGGTTCGGGGGAGTTCAGCAGAACCGTTAGCCACAAGTGTAGTTAACCTGATGCCACGCCTAGCAGCCTTTTAATGTAAAGCATTCTATATTTGAAAAAATGGTAAAACACAAAATGTAGGTCTATTAAACCGTAGAATAGTGGTCCATATGCTAATGTTCCACCACCTAGTTCATAAGTAAACCTTTATTAGAATACAAAAATACCTATTCATTGCCAACCTATTTACGACAGCCTTCACACGGCCATGGGCAGTTACAATACAAATCTCAGGGTCTACAAAGATGAACATATTTTTTCTCTGGCTCTTTATGGAAAAAAAGTGCAAAGGACTTGTCTCAACTACTTACGAATGTGATATGTGCACAATATGTAGTTTTGTTGATAGAAATCCTGGTGGTGCACTGCTTCAAGTGTTCTGCAGCTCATCAGATGGTCTGCGGTTCGAAGTCGTAAGGCACTCTGTGCAAGAAAGTTGAGACCATCAGATTGCTTAAAGATTTAGTCTTAGAGAAACCCATGGACAATTCGACTCCATGATATAGAGTTGCTATGAGTTGGAATCAACTCACTTGAAAAAGGGTTGCTTTTTAATTGACTTGCTAGTGATCAAAGGCACTGAGCGTAGGAGTATTTGTCAGTAAATAGTCTTTGATGTAATTCATATCCCCAAAGACCAACAAGACGTAAGAGAATTACAATTAGAACGGTTGCTTTCCTCGGAAATCATTACAGTAGTTGCAGCTTCTTGTAGACTTGAGGAGCCCTGGTGATGTGGTGGTTAGGCATTGGACTGTAATCCTCAAAGTCAGCAGTTCAAAACCACCAGCCTATTTGAGGGAGAAAGACAGGGCTTTCTATTACCCTCAACAGTTATTCCCATCAACAGATTCAGTCTCAGCAACTCAGAGATGGCAGTTCTAGTCTGTCCTACAGTCACTATGAGTTGGCATCGACTGATGGCAGTGAGTTTGATTTTTTATTTTCATGGAGACTTAAAAATCCAGCAGAAAGTCCTCTCTGTTTTATAAGACTAGGCCGATTGGTCTAATCAAGCCCTGTTCAGCCCTGATTTGCAGTGTGGCCAAAGAGTTTTGCTTTCCGTCTGGTCAAAATGTTTCTACAACCCCCTGTACATTTTTCTAAATGTAAAATGACTGACACTCTTAAAAGTAAACACGGTGTATTTTCTTCTTGAAGGTGCTGTTATTCCAAGATTGACACTTTCTCTGACATTGACAGTGGCGGGGACAGTGGACTGTCAGAATAAGATGAGAGACTATGTTCTATGAAAAATTAGATCAAGAATCCCCTTGACACCATATCAGCATTTAATAGGCCAAATGTACCTGCCATTCTAAAGTACACTAAAGGACAGACATCAAATCAATGAAACCACCACTAGCCAAGATTCTAAAAGGGTTTTGTTTGTTTTTCACGTCAGTCATCAAAATGCTAGCCGTTACTAATTACTCCTAATGGTAACTCGAGCAGTAAAAATAATAATAACACCAAGATGTGTGCACAGGAGGCAAAGTATAGAATATCATAAACTAGATTCTCTTTCTCTCCAAGTGCTTTCAGGATCATAGTCAACTTTCCCCCTCATTTTTATGCCTTTGCTGACATTCAAGCCCTAGAAAATGGTTTTGAAAGCAATTATATTTCTAAAGCAGGTTTTCCCAAACTCCCACAGCTTAACTTTTCAACTTAAAATATCATGTTTTAAAAGGTGTTGGCATTCAGTTTTACCTAACAAATAGCTGGGTCTAGGAAAAGGGAAAAAAAAAAATCAGACACTTTAATAAGAAAGAAGTGTGGGGGGGGGCTTATTATTTTTATTTCAACCATCAACTTACTTGAAGAAATGTTTTAAAAATCTTTATATGAATTGTAGACTTCTATAGTAGGCCTGTTTTTCATATCAAATATTTAAAGGATTCTCAGTAAAAGTTGTTCTACTGAAACTCTTTATTTGAAAAGGAAACACACGCCAGTTTTGCTTTTTTAATTATTAACTATAGTCTTACCCTCACATTCATGTAGTTGCCTAAATATATGCAAATGAAGCAAGAATAGGAAGCTCCTACAAACTCTATATTTTAATATGCCCCAATTCCAGTCATGATGGTATACATGGGACTGGTTACCTCCTGTCATAAATAACCGACAAAAAACATTAACTAGCTATCCCTAGAGACACACAAGAATGCTAACGTTAAAAGAAGGGAGACAAGTGAGGAGATCTCTACAGATGTCCGGCTTTCTTATGCTGAGGCATTTCTCAAGTCAGTCTATAGAGCGGGGAAACCAAGCCGAATACAGTCTTCTTGCTGCTGAGCTGAAGAGAAAACGACTTGACTTAGTGTGAGAGGCAAACTAGGCAGCATCATGATTGACGGATAGCAACTGGGCTTTACTTTGAGAAGGCTAGAATAATGATGAGAGAAAAGTATAAACATTTAAAAAGTAGATTTTCATAAATCAAGAGTGGCGTCCTTTGAAATCTTTACTGGACCCTAAGGTACATCATGTGGCAAGAGAGTATACAAGGACAGATAGAAGAAGTGTGAGGCGGGGGAGTTGTCTCATAACCTAGAAATGTAAGTCCAATCATTTTGAAAACAAGCAAATCTGGGGCTATTCAAGTTCTAGCAAGTTATGAAAAGATATTTTTGAAAACATATGGCATTCAATGGGGTTCCTATAAAGAGAATGCCTTTGGGGTAATTAACCCCCAGATTATAGTTTAATTGAGAACCAGCCTCTCGAAACCTAAGTTTGAGAGATGGCTGTTAGACTATAAATAGCTACCTGCACAAATACTATTCAATTCATTAGAAGAAATTTACAAAATGTAGGTATTCAACAGCATACCTACCATATCTACGATGACTAATACAAAAGAATCAGATCAAAACACAGCCCCAAAATGCAAAGCAGAAATAGGATAGAAGATGCCAATAGAAACGGATTTACTCATTCTCATGCCATTGAGTTGATTCTGACATGTAAGGCAAAACTGGACCTTTTGTTTCCAAGTTTGTAAATCCTTACAGGATCAGAAAGCATCTTTTTCCTACAGAGAGGCTGGTGGTTTTGAACATCTGACCTAATGGTTAGAAGCCCAGTGCCTAATGTGCTATTCCATCAGGGCTCCTGTAAGACAGACCTAGAAATGATAAAATAACAGAACTGGGAAGTGGAACGTTCAAGTAACTATCATAAACAGCCGTCACTCTTCCGTCAGTTTGCCATAGTGTGGTGACGTGAGTATGGCTGTGATGCTGGAAACTGTGGCTACTGGTGTTTCAAATACCAATTGGGTCACCCAGAGTGGACAATCGTCAGCAGAACTTCCACACTAAGGCAGACTAGGAAGGGAACCTGGGGGTGTACTTCCCCAAAATCTGGCCAGTGAATACTTTATGGACAGGAGTGAATCCTAGTCCAATAGAGAGCCAGACGATGAACGCAGCCAGTGGGAGGCACTCAGAAAGCTACTAGAGAAGAGCTGCCTCCACAAGACAGGATTCCACGCACAGATGTGGGCTTTTCGGGCCTTCGTTTGATGTGTGACATGATTCAAAATGAGAAAGACAAAAAGTTATGGGCATTCATTCGTGATCAGAAAAATAAAATGCACAAAGTATGAATCTATCAAAAGTGGAAGTTTTCAAAAATTAAGTATAGTATATAAAGATCAATATCCTAGTTCTTAGTGAGCTGAAATGCATTGGTTTGGGCTATTTTGAATCAGACAATTATACGAGTCTGATGTCTACACATCATGCTTGTATGTCTACACATCATGCTTGTATATCTACACATAATCTTGTGTGTCTACACATCATGCTTGCGTGTCTACACATCATGCTTGTATGTCTACGTATAATGCTTGTATTTCTACGCATAATCTTGTATGTCTACACATCATGCTTGTGTGTCTACACATCATGCTTGTAATGGCAAACTGAAAAGAATAGCATCAAAAAAGAGCATTTCCAAATTCATCCTGATGTACCACACTCTTGGTGGATAATATCCATATGCCTACTAGGAATATCCCTAATACAGTTATTATTCAGATTTACGTATTAGTCACTAAACTCAAAGATGAAGACATTTGAAGAATTATATTCACCCTTTCAGCCTAAAATTGATTAACATGTAATCAACATATATGATAATTACTATGATTGGAATGCAAAAGTTGGAAACGAAGAGGATGGATCAGAAGCAGAACTACATGGGCTTGGTGCTAGAACTCACCAGAGTCCTCATGATATTGTTTAGCAAGCCCGATAACTCAGTTGGCGTAATGCTTTGTTTAACAACACAATCACAGTTAGTGACCATCTCAAGATCTGACAGACTGAACATTAATGACTACATCAGATGAGCTGTGAGATGGCATCAAGGATTTTTTTTATTAGAAAATAGCCAAATTCCATTAAAAATAGAAAATGAATGTCAGAAGAGACAGAAACTTGTTGAACTTATGGCTAAAGCCTATGGAAGAAATGATAGCTAAAACGAGCCCAAGAGAAAAGGTCAAAGGACGGCTTAAGGAAAACAGTAAAGGCTCACAGTTAGAGAGGAAAATATCTGGAGCTAGGGATCCAAAAGGGAGAGACACAGTAAGCAATCCCAAGCTAGCAGAGCCCAAGAAAGATTCAAGTCTCGTGTGGCCATTGTGAAGATTATTTACACTAAATGATGAATGATGTGGGAAGGATCCTAAGGGCAAAGAGTGCAGAGTCACCGTTCCCAAAGGACTGGTCAGCAGCTACCATTTCCAGGGGAAGCAGCCTAACTTCCCTGAAAGCATTGCTGTGGGCCAGGGAGGGTTTCCGGAATCAACAGAACCCACTGATTTAACTTCAGCAAAGGGAACTTACTTATCTTCATCAAGAAATTTGGAAGACTACCTGAACAAGGGACTGGAAGAGAGTCATGTGTTTGACCATTTCACAGAAAGGTAAACCAACAGAATGCACACATCACTGTATAATATTGGTATTATGACAAACAAGTAAATTTTTGCTAACGGTAATTTTTTAAATGTTGCCCCAACATGGGAGAGGAGGCGGCAGGGGAAAGGAAGTGGGTGTTAACAAAGTCAGGGACAAGGGAACAACAATTGATCAAAAATAAGTGGCAAGGAGAGTGTAAGAGGTCTGGCAGGGCTGGATCAATGGCAATGTAACCAAGAGGAATTCCTGAAACCCAAATGAAGGCAGAACATGATAATGGGATAAGAGGAAAGTACAAAGAAATAGAATAAAGAATGAGGAGGCAAATGGCAATTATAGAGATATAAATACAGGTATATACAGATGTAAATATATTTATATATGATGAGAGGGAAATAGATCTATGTACATATATTTATAGGTTTAGTATTAAGGAAACAGATGGACAGTGGGCCCCTACTCAAGTACGCCCTCAACACAAAAACACTTTGTTCTAAACAATTCTGTAGTCTGAGATGCTCACCTTCCTGGTACGATCGCTGAAGACGATGGGTACACAAGCAAATGTGGTGAAGAAAGCTGATGGTGCCCAGTTATCAAAATATATAGCATCTGGGGTCTTAAAGGCCTGAAGATAAACAGGTGGCCATCTAACTGAGAAACAACAAAACCCACATGCAAGAAACACACCAGCCTGTGAGATCACAAGGCATCGAAGGGCTCAGGTATCAGGCATCGATGACCAAAAAAAAAAAAAATCATAGCACTGTAAATCAGGGAAAGTGTGGAGTGGAGACCCAGGGCTCATCTGTGGGAAATTGGGCATCCCCTTGCAGAAGGGCCATGGGGAGGAGTTGAGCCAGTCAGGATGCAGTGTAGCGATGATGAAACATACAATTTTCCTCTAGTTCTTGAATGCTTCATCCCCCTCACTATCATGATCCCAATTCTACCTTACAAATCTGATTCGACCAGAAGATGTACACTGGTACAGATAGGAACTAGAAACATAGAGAATCTAGGACAGATGAACCCCTCAGGACCAGTGGTGAGAGTGGTGATACCTGGAGGGTGGAGGGAAAATGTGGGAGAAAGGGGAAACAGATTACAAGGATCTATATATAACCTCCTCCCTGGGGGACAGACAGCAGAGAAATGGGGGAAGGGAGACATCATATGGTGTAAGATATGACAAAATAATAGTAATTTATAAATTATCAAGGGTTCTTGGGGGATGGGAGCAAGGAGGGAGGAGAAAAATGACGAACTGTTACCAAGGGCTCAAGTAGAAAGCAAATGCTTTGAGAATGATGAGGGAAACAAATGTGCAAAAGTGCTCGACACAAAGGATGTATGTATAAATTGTGATGAGTTGTATGAGCCCCCAATAAATGATTTTTTAAAAAAATGTTACCCAAATATAATGGTAGAGAGTGACCAAGAATTGAAGGCAGATTCAGAAAAGGACACTGGAATCGCACTGCTGAGGTCAGCTGTTGACCGAAACAAATAGAATACCAGACGATGCTCATTTGTGTGTTACTAACTATGGAAAAAGCATTTGGATCACAACAAATTGTGGATAATATTCGGAAGAATGAGATTTACAGAATACTTAATTATCCTTAAGAAGAATCTGTCCATTGACCAAGAGCAAGCCATTCACATAGAATGTGAGTGCGGCTTTACTTGCTGAGATGCAAGGTTTCAAGCACTTACTAGAGAAAATCAAGACTACAGTCATCATTTTGGACTACACCTCAACAGGAAGACGCAACAAACCTAACCACTAGATCAACAGACAACCTCATGATAAATGGAGAAAAGAATGAAATTGTCAGGTATTTTATTTTTTGTGGGTTCACAATCAACCCTTGTAGAAACAGCAGTTAAGAAATCAAGCCACATTAATTCCATTGTTTAAGTTTTCTATAAGAGACCTCTTTAAATCATCCCAAGGCTAACAACTGTGAAAATAAAGATGCATCTATCATAAACCATGGTGTTTTCAATTGTCTTATAAGTATAAAAATGAACATTGAATAAGTAAAATCAAAGATAATTTATACATTTAAAGTATAGTGTTTGTGAAGAATATTTATTATACCAATAACTGCTAGAAGCATGAAGAAATCTCTCTTTGAAGAAGTAGAATGTTCTTCAGAATCTAGGCTAGCAAGACTTAATTTCACCTAATTTGGACATGTTGTACGGAGGCACCAATTGTTGGGGAAGGATATCATGCTTAGAAAGTAGAAGGTTTTGAAGGAAGCCCTCAATGAGATTGATTGACAGAGTTAGTGAACAACAGGCTGATAATTCATATAATATATAATCAACATAGATTATATAAGGTATCTTATCTATATACCATTATATAGAAACATAGAAGGTCCAGTGGCATATGGTTACGGGTTGGGCTGCCAACTGCAAGGTCAGCAGTTTGAAACACCAGCTATTCCGCAGGACACAGACAAGACTTTCTACTTCTGTAAAGAACCTCCCAGGGGCAGTTCGAGCCTGTCCCGTAGGGTCACTCTGAGTTGGCATTGATTAGGTGGCAGTGTGTGATTTTATATATCTACAACCATTAGAGATGAAAAAAAAATCTGAAAGCAAAATTCTATGAATGATCTGACTGCAGTTTGAATATTAAGGAAGAACGTATCTGTCAAAGTGGAAACGTAACAATCGGCAGTGTTCATACTGAATTATATAGAGAAACATAGTTTCTATATTGATTAATTAACATTGGCAAAATTAATATCCTAGCAGCCAAATCTTGATTTCCTAACAACAGTCTCCAGATCAAATGCTTTACCTCCAGGTAAGTTATCAAAGTCACATGGTAGGTATGGACTTCAAAAAGTTGGTAGAAAAATGAATTGAAAAAAATAATAGAAATTTCCACCAAATTTCTGAAGCATGTTTGTACACAAATACATTTTATTTCTATATTTTAGTTATGGCTCATTAGAAATAAAATTAACATATTGAAATTAAATATATTCCTAAGGCTAGCAATTTTTAAAAATTGTGCAACACAGTTCACTATTAAATCATCCACAGGTCTGATGCTATTACAGACAAAAAATTAAGACAGTTTTTGTAGACATTGACCATTCACTTCTAAAGTTTATATGAATAATGCAAAGAATCTATTAAATTAAAAAGATATATTTCAAAAAAGAAGAACAAAGCTTAAGGACATATATTATTTGATTTCAAGTCTTTTTAATACAAAGCAGAGTTATCATAGGGTGTTATCTCATTAAGGAAAGATTTTAGGGAAGTCAAAAAATTCCAAAAATAGGCTACCACAATTATTATTAGCTAATTTTCAACTATTATATAAAATAATTTTCAGGGGAAAATGGTTTTTCCAATAAATGAAATAGACTGCCAATAATAAAAAGAATTTCCATCTATGTATCATACTATCTGCAAAACTTAAAATTGATCATAGACTAAATACAAAAATAAAATACTAAACTTCTGGAAGAAAATATGGAAAATCTTCACTACTTTGGGAGTACCCAAAGATTTCTTATAACAACAAAATGAATGAAAGCATAATCATTAAAAGATGTTGATAAATTAAACTTCATCAAGTTCAAAAACCTGTGATTTCCCAGAGCATTCAAAACTTGAAAAGACAAGTCCACAAAATAAGAGATAACACTAGTGAGACATTTACATGCTACAGGGGAAAAAATAATTATTCCTACATTTTCACGTTCTTTTTAAAAATCCTACTGTACATGTTGTAACATTTCAATGTTATTTTCTAACTAATCATTTACTGATATAATGAAATCTTAGAACTTAAATAAATAACCCAGTTTAAAAATAGACAAAGGCTCTGGATACCTGTTTCATGAAAGGAAATATTCCAAGTGGCCAATAAGGACATGAAACGATAATGCAGAATCATAATCAGGGAAATAGAGCACAATGAAAGGGCAGCCCCCCAAGTTCAAATGACGAAAACCGAAATGTCTGATCATGTCCACAGTTGGAAATGCTCTGGCGTCATGGAACCAGAGTTCGCAGTGTCGAATACAGTGAAACCAGTTTATCAGATGGCCCAGCTACCCCCTCCGTTTGTTTACATAAAAGAGATGGGAACAGATAACTACATGGGGGATTATCCACAGAACGGACTCCATTCCAGCCTGAAACATGGATGAGTATATGTTATGATGCAGAATTTTAAAGATTCATCTACAAAAGAGTCTGTACTGTATAAATCCATTTACATGAAACTCTAAATGGAACAGATCTTATTTAAAGTGACAAAAAGGAAATCAACAGTTGCCTGCTCTCAGGGATAGAGGGGGTGAATTCTTTTTTTTTTTTTTTTTGAGTTCAAATAAAGCTTTATTTACAAAGCAGAGTCTTACCAGATTTGGTTGTAGTTTGCTAACTCCCATTTTCTTTCATTTTTTTTTGTTTTAAACGTTTTATTAGGGGCTCATACAACTCTTATCACAGTCCATACATATACATACATCAATTGTATAAAGCATTTTTAAAGGTACAAAAGGAAGTTTTTAAGATGACAGAAATTTTTAAAATCTAAGCATACACATTAGTCAAAACTCATCCAACTGGGCATGAATTGAGCAATTTACTTATTTAAGCACAACTAAAGTATGCTTGAAGGGGCCCTGCCTGCACAGCGGATATAGCGCATTGGGCTGGTAAGCTATAAAACCAACAATTTGAAACCACCAGCTGGTCTAAGGCAGAAAGGTTCACAGGCTTGGTAACCCACTGGGGAAATGTTGTTCTGTTCTCATCATTATGAGTCAGAATTGACCCGAAATGACTTAAACTTGGATAAAATTCAATTGATCAGATCAGACTTTAAGTCATGTTTGAGTACAAAATTAATTTGTGATTTTAGATTGTACATATCACTGCTTGTGTCCTGCCCAGCTCTGGAATTTACTAAGCTAGGCTTCAATTTAGGTTCCACAATTAATGAGGGGTTATTCAATCACCTCTCATATCTTCTGCATTGGTAAATGAGTGAATTGGACTAGAGAATCCCCAAAGTTCATCAACACTTTATGAAAAAATATATATAATGAAATTGCAATGAGGTGATTGGCTATTTCCTCTTCAATTGATGCTACATCTGGCATGAACAAAGACTGGCAACTACTGGTGAAGTAATGGCAGGGGCAGCACCCTACAGAGACCACCTCACTTCCTTCTTCCCAGCCAGAAATCCTGGTCAAGGGTTTGTTACTTCACAAACAGGGATCCGACTCAGGAAAATGGGTAAAGGAGAAGGAAAACACAGAGGGAACACGAAGAACAGATAGTCCTGAGGCAAATGTTACTGAAGTTCAAGCTGCAATCTGCTGAAAGAGCTGGAATCACCTGGGGCTTGGGCAGTTGCATCAGGGTTTCATGGCTTCCATCCACAAGCAAGAGAGGAGGCAGGTGGTCAGCAGTGTGTCTCACATAGCAGACCACCCACCCTAATGAACTAACTAAGGAATGAATGAGCGAACTAACCACCTGTAAGACTAAACCAAAACAGTAACCCCAAATCATCAGGAGACAGACACTGTGAATGATGAGAAGTTCACCCAAGTAATTCAAGTTCTGTAGACTCCCAGAACCACTTGTACGCTTCTAAGAACCACTTTCCTTGCATCCTCTGCACAAGCAACAGAGTCCTTGGCAATAGTCCTGAAAATGAACACGTTAATGCTGGTGACGCTACAAGAATGAATGCTCCTTTACACTGCAGTGGTGATCAGGGGTTATTGGATCTAAAATATGGCAGGGAGGGCAGGTGTCCTGGGCAGCACTGGAAGGAGGGCGCCACTGAGCAGTTGGCACTAACCACAGCAGTTTCCACAGCCCGCTGTGAGAGAGCTCGTTCAGCACGTTTAAACTAATACTTCCGCATGTGATAGACCTCGTGGGTCAAGGCAGACTGTGTGATCTTGTTTTACTGAGTGTAGAAAGAAAAGAAAAACTGAAGGGGAAAAAAAATTACTTCCAGCACATCACAGAGCAATCTTCATCAGCGGAAGCAAGGAAGGTGCACTTATAATTTTCCTGTAGTGTCGCAATGCATTAAGTAAAAGATTAACAAGCTTCACCTGTGATTTTGTGTTTTGACAAGGGGTGCAATTTCAGTACCCATCATAGGTTCTGTGTGTCTATACATACACCTCTGGTGGCAATACATCAAATTCCTCCCACAAGTAGGTAACAGATTTAATTTTTATATTTAAAACTCACCAAATTATATTTATTAAAATGCCTTTAATATGACCGAGAATTTAATGTTGGAAGACTTTAGAAACACTATGACAAAGATAGAAAAACGTATAAGATACCAAATTAAGACTTTAAATAATGACGCTAGTATCCCTAGTGCTCTGTCAGTTTATTGTATTATGGTGGATTGCCTGCTATTATAATCCTGGAGGCCATGTCACTAATATTTCAAATACCAGTGGGGTTGATCAAAGTAAATAGGTCTCAGAAGAGCTGGCTGACTAAGAATAGACAACAAATAGGCTTGGGAGAATGAGCCACTGATAAACCAATGAAGAGCAGCAGGACACTGCTGGACACTAAAAGCCTCACGAAGGGCAGCATAACATTGTTAAGCAGAGCGCCAGAAGATAAGCCCCTCGGTCAGAATGGGCTCAAGAGATGAATAAGGGAGAGTTGCATTCACCAAGCAGAGTCCACCATAGCGACAAGGATGGAGGAAAGTCTTCAGGACCATCATTTGCTCATAGGGCACCACTCAAGATGGGAAGAAACAGCTGTAAATGCCAATGGATAATTGGAACTAGCAATGTATGAAGTATGAATCTCAGAAATTGGAAATCATAGAAATGGACCACCTAGAGATGCTATGGAATAATATGGACCAATGGAATTACTGGGCTGAAATGTCCTGATATTGACCATTTTTAAATCAGAAAATCCATATGCTTTACTATTTACTGTGGCAGGAATGACAAATTCAAGATCAATGGATTCCATTCATTCAAAAGGACATTTCAAGAGTAATCTTGAAATACAATGTTGTCTACCAGAGGATCCTCATACGAGATAATGCAGTCAATATATCAAATATAGGTACCAACTACTCAAGCTCATAGATATAAAAATTGAAGAATTTTACCACTGTCGTCAGACTGGAATAAATCAAACATGTCATCAAAATGCATCAATCATTATTGGTGATTGGATTGCAAACATTGGAAAAGGAAACAGTTGGAAAATATGATGTTAGTGATAGAAATGAAGGTGGAGATCACATGATAGAATTTTTCAAGACCAACAGTTTCTTTATCACACATATCTTTTTCGACAACACAGAGGGCAACCATACTCAGAGAGGTCTCCAGATGTGACACACAGATATCAAATTGACTACATCTGTGGGAAGAGGTGATGGCAAAACTAAAAGAAAGCCAGGGACTGACTGACTTTAGACTGTCAATTGCTCATATGTAGGTTCAGATTGGAGTGGAAGAAGATGAAAATAAGTCCATAAGACCCAAAATAAGACCTTGAATATATACCACCAGAATTTCAACAAATCTGAAGAATAGATTTGAAGCATTGAGCATTATTGACAGAAGCCTTGATGAGCTGTGGGATGGCATTGAGAACATCATACACGAAGAAATCAAAAAACTCATTAAAAAAGAAGAAACAATCAAAGTGAATGTGAGAAGAGAATCTGAAATTTGTTCTTGATTATAGAGAAGCTGAATCAACAGGAGAAATGATGAAGTGAAATTGTTGAACAGAACATTTCCAAGGGTGTCTGGAGGAGATAAATTAAAATATTATAATGAAATGTGAAGGGACATGCAGTGAGAAAACCAAAAAGAACATAATCAGTATAACTTAAACTGGAATAACGGAAAAATAATACAAGCCTTGAGTTGAAATTTTGGAAGATTTTACAAGCAAAATGTTGAACAATGCAGGAAACAGCAATACAACAAATGAAGATAGAACAATTTCAACAGATCTAGAACCCATGGTACTGAAGGAAGAAGTGCAAGTTGCACTTAAGACCTAGCCAAAACCAAAGCTCTAGGAATTGAGGAATATCCATTGAAATGTTTCAACAAATCTATGTAGCTCACTGGTCTAAGCCAAGAATTAAGAAAACAGCTACCTGGTCAACTGACTGGAAGAGATTGGTATTTTGTATCCATTCTTATGAAAAGTGACCTAACAGAATCTTCAAATTACACAACAATGTCACCTGCAAGTAAAGAAATGTTGTTGAAGGTAAGTCAATAACAGTGCAGTAGTATATTGAAAAAGAGCTGCCAGAAATTCAGACCAGATTCAGAAGAGGATATGGAACTAGGGATATTATTGATGATTACTAATGGATCTTGGCTGAAAGCAGAGAGCACCAAAAATATATTTACTTGTGTTTTATTAACTATTCAAGACATCTGACTTTGTGGATGGTAATTCCTGAACCCTTCATTGTACTCATGAGGAATCTGGACATAGATGGAGAGGCGTTGTGAGAAGAGAACCAGGGAATACTGCATGGTTTGAAAGAGCGTGTCGGGGTTGTATCCGCTCCCCATGCTTACGCACCGCTACACTGAGCGAATCATCGGGGAAAGAGGGCTCTCTGAAGAAGAAGAAAGGATCGAGATGGAAGGAAGGCCATCAACAACCTGCAATATGCGGGTGACACAAACGTCCCTGCTGAGAATGAAGAGCACTTGTTGATGAAGACTGAGGCTGGCAGTCCCTAGTGAGGCTCATGACCCAATGAAAGAAACCTAAAATCCCCAAACTGGGCCACTGGCATAACCATGATAAACAGAACAAAGATGAACGTTGTCAAGGATTTCCACTTCCTTGGAAACACGATCAATGTGTACGGAAGCAAAGAGATCAAAAGAGGCATGCCATTAGGTAAATCTGCCTCACTAAACCTGTTGCGTTGAGGAGTAAAGTATGTCTGACCCAAGCCAGGGTACTTCCAATTGCCTCCTATGGCTGTGAATGCAGTGCCCGGATGAGGAAGGCTGAAGAATGGACGCGTTTGAATGATGGTGCTGGCAGAGAACACGGAAGTGCCGTGGACTGCCACAGACAAACAGGTCTCTCTGGGAAGAAGCACGGCCAGGATGCTCCGTTGAAACACGTTGGGTGAGGCTTCGTGTCACGTACTTTGGACTTGTTTTCCGGAGAGAGCAGCCTCTGGAGAAGTCAATCATGCTTGGTAAAACAGGGGCGCAAGTGAAAGAAGACGAGTGGACACGGCGCCTGCAACAATGAGCTCAAATATAACGACTGCCAGGATGGGTAGGGCTGGGTAGGTTTGGCTCTTTGCTACACGGATGGGACTGCAAGAGTCAGAACTGACTTGATGGCATCCGACAATTACGAAGACCTTAGCAAGGGATGAATAATATCACACTACTTATTTGTATTAATCACCAGGGAAAGTAAAGTTTGGGTTCTCTGATATTTGCCACTAACACTAAATCACTACTGGATAGGAAACGGTTTACTAAATCATCCAATTAATTTAAGGAGGAAGACATTTTTACTGAAATGAAAGAGGTTTCCCTGGACTTGTTGCATTTACAGTGTGACCCTTAAATGAAGGGACATTCAATTCACACCTGGCTTCAAAGAAATCCATTCTTGGTTCTATCCCACCACCATCTGAAGACTACACTCATTCTCCTTAGCTAAGTTAATCATTTCGATAATTCCAATTTGAGTCCTAGGGAACGGAATGTATTCTAATTCTTTAAAACAAATGCAAGTAATTTGCATACAAAGGAGCTTGAATGGACCAGTAAGTGAAGAATGACTCTGTTAACCCCAGCGTCGGTGGTTGAAGCCCAAAGGCTGCTCTAAGGGCGAAAGGTGAGCCTGTCTGCTCCTACAAAGGTGTATAGCCCAGGCAATCGGATGGAGCAATTCTACGAGCTTCCGTGTGCTGCGAGTCAGTATGGACACACGACCATCAATTTAAGGTGCAAACAAATGCCGAATAAAGGCCCCTCCCTTGAAAGTGTGGTCTCATCTGCATTTGTGAAGATTTAGGAGATTGTCGGGCTGTCAGTGTTCACACATTTTTGTACCTGGGCCAGGGCAGGGCGATGTGGTGAAAACGGTCCCCAAAGCGATCACCAGTGTAAACATATTCTAATGTAGTAATTTGAAAACCAAGGGAGAAGAATTCAATATGGTTGTGTGGTTGGAACCTCTGTGAAGCCTGTACAAAGAAACTTGATAAAAAAAAGGTGGACCAATTTCAGCAGCCTGGGTTCCGGACCTCCTCTGAAGAAGGAAACTTCTAGTTACAGCTCAGCATGTCAGAGGGAGGAATTGACACAAAGAAATCTTCAAAAAGAGGCAGATGCTATACTGCCTGGCAGGACGTCTGCTAAGCCACACCTCTCTCCAGATATTTTAATTCCAGTGATGAACTGCCAGTCCCCTCCTTTTACTTGCCTCTGCTCTGCACTGTGTGTGACAATAACACTTCTCCCCCAACATACTTGGTATAAGGTTGAGTCTGAACTTGGACTAGAAGATTCATAAGCTTCTGTACCTGGAAGTACATAGGGTCCCAGCCCACTCACTGCATTAAAGCTGGATAGGGGGAATTTAGGTAGGCTGTAGGCTGGTTCTCAATAAAGCGATGGAACTCTTGGGGACTAGGCTGTAGCAGAACTTCCCAGAGCACCTGGTGGATGGATGAGCCTGTGAGCATGCAGACTTAGGTGGGCACGTGTTAGAGGAGGGATCAGTGCAGCAGAGACGGAGTAATTCTCTATGGACCCGAGATGTAAAGTACTCTAACCTGCATGCCACGGGCCCATGACAAACATAGCTCCAGCAGCTACACAGGCAGTTTTTCATATACTCTCTCTTCTCCTTGTCCTATTGGTTGTATTGATTGCTGCCTGGCACTCCCTGAGGACCAGGGAGAGAATGTTGAACCCGATCTATCAAAGGAGCCAATATTGAATTGGTGTCTGCCATTGGCTCCTGCTAGGGGAAGGCTGGGGATGAACTGCCTGGCCACCTTTGATTATCCCCATTCTACAATAGGTGCATGGAGCTTGTCCAGAGACAAATATTTTAAAGCACAACAATGCTAGGTCACAAAATCAAGAGTGCATATCTACACACATCTGGAAATAACAGAAAACAACTCAATTAACAGGAGTACGTACAGATGTGGACCCAGAAGAGGTCTTGGAAGTGGATAAAGCTTTGGATCCTCCCATGAGATAGCCTGCAGTGATGATCTCAAGCTACTTTAAGTGAGTGGAGGAAAAATCAGATCAAAATACAGAAATAGAGAGGACACAATACAGGAACTCAGGACAGCACTACAAGAAAAATCTAACACAATAAACAACAGAAACAACAAAGTAGAAATGATTCAACTAGAAATTCAAAAGCCAAGAGCGAAACTAACAGAACTGGAAAAGACTTTGAAAAAGAAAAGCAGAAAAATTGAAACAATGGAAACAAAATCAGCGATCTCACAAACAAATCTCTTGAGTTCAAAATACAAGAAGATTAAGCTATTTTAAAAAAAGACTTCAAAGCTGAAGAAACCTCAGAATTCTATGGGACACTATCAAAAAGAACAACGTATGTTTGATGAATAAATATCCCAGAACAGAGAGAAGAAATATTAACTATAGAGAACATATTTGATGAGGTGTTAAAGATGGATTTCCCTGCTATTATGATAGAACACAGAATAAATATTCAAGAATCCCAGAAAACTCCAAAGAAGATAAATTTAACAGATAATCATGATGACACATTAGAACCAAATGTTCTAAAATCAAAGGAAATAATACTGAGAGCAGCATGAAGGAATAAAAAAAATAATCACATATAAAGACCAATCAAGAAATATTCAGTTTCTGTTAAATTTTTCTGTTAAAATCATGCAGGCAGGAAGGATGTGGACTGGAGTATTCAAATTTTTGAAATATAACAAGATACAACCATGAAGCCTATATCTAGCAAAATTAATCCTCAAATGTAAGGGAGAAGTAAAATTGTTTTCAGATAAACAAAACATAAAGGAATCTGTTAAAACAAAAATTATTTAAAAGAATTCTTTGGACAAAGAATCAACAAAATAACATTTAACAACCTAAACTTACGATAAAAGACATTATCATAGAGAAAACATCCTACATTAGTAATGTCAAAGTGAAACACAGCGATATGAACTAACATAAGGAATCACAGATAAGTCTCAAATGAAGATGACGACAACAATATATATGTGTAGAGAATAAGTGTGTGTGTGTGTGTGTGTGTGTGTGTGTGTGTGTATGAAAGAGGGTAGGCAGGGGGACCAGAGTAGATCATTAATAATCAAATGAAGAATATAACATATATAATTCTTCACAAAAGACAGCAAATTTTTTGAATTTGGAATACAGCCACAAAAGTAAAATAATCCTCAAAGTAAAAAGTAAAACCTTAACCAAAACAAAAAGAAGAAAATCATGTAAGCAGAGCAAGCAAAAAGATAGAATAAAAAATAAATAAGTACTGACAAGAAACTCTATAAATAAAAGGAATGCAGAACAAAAAGTTATCATAAGCATTCAAATCAATAGCACCATAAAAACATACAACAAAACGACAGTAATGAAGCCATATTTAACAATAACATCAGTGAAGGTAAATGGATTGAAGTCACCAGCTAACAAAGACTAACAGAGTGGATAAGAAAAAAACAGACTTTAATACGCTACGTAAAAGAAACACACCTACAATAAAAAAATAAACAGACTGAAAATCAAAGGATTCAAAAATAAATATCAAGTTGTATGAGGACAATCAAAATAAAGCAGGAATAGTAACATTAATTTCTGATCAAAGTAAAAACCAGTGAAAGACAAAAAGGTCAAAACCATAATTAATATATATGCACCCTATATAATGCCTTCTAAATACATTAATCACATTCTTATAGAAATCAAGGACAGATGACATAGTAATACTTGGACACTTAAACACATCACTTTAAAGTAAAGATCAACTAGAAATGAAATCAACAATGATACAGAAGAACTAAACAATTAATCAACTTGATCTCTTAGAACACTTCAACAGCATAAACACATTTTACATTTTTTTCTGGTGTACATGAAATAGATCACATTTTATGCCATAAAATAAGCATCAATAAATTTTTTAAAAATCAAGACATTACAAACCAGTTATTTTTAACCTTATTTTCCTCCTTTTCTTTTTTTAATCATTTTATTGGGGGCTTGTAAAACTATTATCACAATCCATCCATCCATCCATCCATCCATGGTGTCAAGCACATTTGTACATTTGTTACCCTCATCATTCCCTAAACACTGCTTTCTGCTTGAGTCCTTGGTATCAGCTCCTTATTTTCCCCCCACAAACCATTTTTTTTTTCAGATCACAACGCGGTAAAATTAGAAATCAACTGAAGGACAATGAACCTCCAAGATTTCAATATAGGAAGTTGAACAGCCTACCTTAAAACACAATAAACACAATAAAAAATTCCTCAAAACAAATGAGAAATGAAAAAATGTGTTAAAATCCCTGAGACATGGCAAATGCAAAACTCAAAGGGCAGTTTGGGGCAGTAAGTGCACACCTCAAGAAGGAAGAAAGGATTTAAAAAACATCTTAAACATCAACTACAATTGTAACAATATCAGCAAACAAACCCTTAGATAATAGAAAAGAAACAATAAAGTTTAGAGCAGTAATATATGCATCAGTGAAGTTAGTCCTTCAAAGAAATTAATATAATTGGTAAACCACTGACAAACAAAAAGGAAAAGAGGAAAAAGCAGAGATTATGACAACAAGATAAAAGGAGTAGCATTATAACAGAAAACTGAGATAAAAATAATCACACAGTATTACGAAGAATTATATTCCAACAAATTTGAAAATCTAGAAGTAATGGACAAATTCAAATATATGCATCACCTATCCAAATTAATACTGACTGATCTAGAATTCTCAACCAGCCTACCATAGACTTGGTCTTAAAAATTTCCCAACATCAAAAAGTCCAGGAATAGATACATTTACTAAGGAATTCTACATCTATACTGAAAGAGAGAAATTCACATCTTGACATTCAGAACTCTACTTCAGTAGAGAAGAATTAATACCAAACCTTACATGAACTATTTCACAATATAGAAACATATACTATGCTACCAAACTAATTTTATGAAGGAAGTATATCCCTGGTACCTAAATCATGCAAAGACATAATCAGAATTGAAAATTATAAACCATAGACCAATATAGCTGATGAATACAGACACCAAGAGTTTCAACAAAATTTTAGCTAACAGAATTGAACAAAACATAAACATAATAATCATGATAATACATCATGATCAAATGGGATTCAAACCAGGCCCACAAGGGTGGTTTAATATTTTTTTTAATCAAGAGAGCCACAAACAAAATAAAATATAAGATCCATATGATTTTATAAATCAATTCAGCAAAGACATTTTACAAAATTCACCATTCATCCTTGATAAAAAGACTCAATAAAATAGGAATAGAAGGTAAATTCCTCAACATAATAAAGACCATATATGCAAAATCATCAGCTAGCCTCTCACTTCATGGAGAGTAATTTAAAACATCACCCCTTTGAAAGGGAACTTTCAGAAAGGGTCACCCTGCAGTACCACTCTTTTTTAATAAAAGTGGTAGTCAGAGCTATGAGACATAAAAAGGTATTAGGTATTAAAGGCATCTATACTGATACAGAAGGAACAAAACACTCTTTACTTTCAGATGATATAATCCTGTATATAGAAAACCCTAAATATTTAAGTTAAAAATTGCTAAAACTAAATAAAAAATTTGACAATACAATAGGTTATAAGATCAACAAGCAAAAATCAGCTGGATTGTTGTATATTAAAGAAAATGACACCGAAATGAAAATTAAAGGAAAAAGACCATTTACAATAACTATTCAAAAGATAAAATATCTAGGAATAAATCTTTCCGGAGAAACATAAGACTTATACAAACAGAACTATAAAACACTTTTACAAGAAACTAATAGAGATTACAGAAATCAAAGACTCTCTTTTGCTCTTGGACAGGAAGACTACATATAGGCAAATGCCAATATCACCAAAAACACTTTATAAATTCAATGTGATTCTGATCCACATCCCAGCACAACTCCTCAAAGAAATGGGAAAACTCATCACCAACTTTACGTGGAAAGAAAGAAACCCAGGATAACCAAGACACTAAGAACAAAATGAAAAACAGACTAGGAGACCCTTCACTTCCAAATGTCAAAATCCACTATATAGCCAAATTAATCAAAACAGCTCGGCACTTGTACATGGATAGACATAAAGAATAATGTGTTAGAATTGAGAAATCAGAAATATAACCAACAACCACTAGATATTTGATCTTTGATAAAGGACTTAAGCACAGGAAGTTGGGAAGAGATAGCCTTTTCAATAAAAGGTGCTGGAAGAAATTGGATCTCCACCTCCAAATAATGAAACAAGACCCAAAGCTCACGCTATGTACAGAAATGAATTCAAGATGGATTAAATGCTTAACATGTATGTCCTAAAATTGTGAGGACCATCAGTGAAAAACTAGGGAAACTCTTAAGAGCCCCCAAACAAGGCACATATCCATGCACTATCAAACATGATGAAAAATACCCACACTAGAGAAGACAAAAGAGAGGACTGGGGCTTCCTGAAAACACACATTCATGCTGCTGGGAATGTACAATTACACAACTCCTATGGGAAAATCAGTATGGTGCTTCTTTCAAACAATGCAAATGCAAATACCTTCTGGTCTTCAATCTCTCTACTTGAACACACGCTAAAGAAATAAAGAACAAAACACAGACACATACACAACCATGTTTACTGCAATAATTTCTGAAATAGCAAAAAGATGGAAACAACGAAGAACTGGTGACCCTGGAAGAGCAGAGAAATTCGTACAGTCTTAGAAGGAAATATTATGCGTCTTTAAAAAAACCATGACAATGCTGTCAAATACCTTAAGACGTGGACAAAAATTGAAACAGACTTGGACTCTTTTGTGACTTACAAGTTCATTTCAAACAAACAAACAAAACATTCTAATTTAATACAACAATGATGAGCAAAGTAGCAAATTTTGAAATAAAAGTCCATCAGTAAAGGATACGGAATTGAACTCCATGCTTTTCCCTTCATTCCTAATTTTTTAAAATCATGCTGTGAGTAGAATGAATTGCTTTATATTATGTTAGAGTTAGAAATACATTTGACATGACTCTAGAACACTGATGAGGTAGAAGAAATTGTTATTTCATCTGTGCTAGGACCTAATGAAGTTTGGGTTTGAAATGTAAGAAAAAATTAGAACATTGTCTAATTTGAAGGGGTAATATTCTATCACTTGGGGATTTTCTGATGTTTATTGATCTAGGCAATGTTTGTAAATCATTCAGAGCTTCCTTTTCAAACTATATTTGAATATCACTGGTTTTTATTTATTAATATATGCCATAACATTCCCTTTATTTTAAGTAATGCTTTGTCTGATGAGGGCAAGGGGATGTCTAATGATAATTCAATCCCTCATTGGGTTATTGGGGCAGGAAGAACTGGCAAGGCACTGCACATGTGCAAACCTGAGACATAAAGTAAATTCAGAGAAAATATTCTAAAGCATACTGCCTAAAGCCTACAGCTGTGGTATTGTTTTTGTAGAATACTAAGCTAGTTAAAATTTGCTCATAAAAATGGCAGCTATTCCAATCACATTTCCCCCATTTTATTCAATTTCAACATAGATATTTTAATTGTGTACTTTTTAAGTGAAATAGAATATAGCATAATAAACTTCTTTAAAACTTGACGGGACAATGAGTGGTATATTTTACCAATAACCACAAAACATTGTCAATGATCGGGAATTTGTGATTGTTATTGTATTTTCAGTGATGATGAATATTAAGTGTCTTAATTCGCATCTGTCTCTAGGTTAAAAATAATTAATATATATGATGCTCTCAGTATATTTTAGGTAACACCTTGGTTCTGTTGAGGCCAATAACTATGAAGTAATGCCCCGGGCACAAAGTTACTGAGATGCTGACATTACATCTCAGGCTGAAGGCCTAATTACAAACTAGAGTTCCCTGATATGGGCAACACTTCCCCCACCCCTATTTTGTATTAAAATTTGGTTTTAATCATGTGCGAACCTGCAAGGTTATAATGTGAACTTTGCAACTGAAGGCGCTGTCTCTCTTTCTGTATCACAGCCTTTTTACACAAAGATACCTCCTGCTAATACAATATGTTTTATGTATGTAATCACCAATAAGCAGGAAACGTGATATTTCTATAGCTATGCTCCCTCCACATAGACATAAGTACAGCGTAGGTTGCATGTTTATTTACATAATAGGACTACGTCTACCCACGGTTATATTCTAGCTGTATGTAGATATATAAATATCAGAAGGGGAACTGGTGCAGCTTTATAAATTATGAGCTTTTCATAGCCTGAGGGTAAAATTCTCCTGTCAGGGAGATTGGCTGGTGAATCCTCCATTTGTCTACAGACATTTCTGTGTAAGCAGGACAGTGGATATCAATTCAAACTCTCCCCTGCCTGGCAGGCATTTCTGGCCACAGAGGAGTGAAGTATGAGATGGGATGTCTCTATCTGCCCTCCTGAAGCAAGGGGCTCTTCTTGATTTTTTTCCCTTGATTGTTCCTTCTACCTACCAAAAACACGTGGGACATTGGGATTGCTGCACAATCAATATTACTGAACTTTATTGATCACTATCATTTGTATAGGAAGACAATGTATGGATCCCCAAAATCTAGGATGTGCTTTTGAAACATTCCCTGCCTTCAGTCTTATGACAATTTTAGGAACACGATCCATATACAGGTAAGCGATACAGAGATTCCTAAAGTTATTTGAAGCACACTGTGCGGTGTAATTTTGAATAGAAGAGTCCCTAAGCAGACCCATAGAAATACAAACACGAGATTTTGCTTTGCAAAAACATTGGACACAACACATATACCCTTCCTAAAAGTTAACTAAGACATATGATGGACCTCAGTTAAAGATGCAAAGCAATTAAATTTTTTTATGAAGATACTGGAAAGGTACTTAAATGACCTTGGATTTTATGATGTTTTAATCACAGCACACCAATAGCACAATTTGCAATCGAAAAGTTGCAAAGTGAAAATTGATCAAAATTTTAATATTCTGCTCTGTAAACCACACCATTAAGAGATAAAAAAAGAAAGACCATAGAAAGGAAGAAAATATTTCCAATGCCTATCTGATAATGTACCCAAAATATAAAAAGAAGTTTTAAAAAGCAATAGTAAAAAACAAATAAGCCAAGTACAGAATGAAGAAAAGATCCGAGCATACAACAAACAACAACAACATACGACTGGTAAATAAGCACAGGAAAAGGTATACAACATAATAGTTAATTAGGGAATTACAAATTAAAACAACAGTTAAATGACACACATTTATTAGAACGTCAAAAATAAAAATATTTAAAAGCCAACACTCTCAAGGCAATGAAACACCAGACCTCTTGGTCATTATTATTAAAAGTGAAAACTGAGAATGATGATGGCAACAAATGCACAAATGTGCTTGACAAAATGGGTGTAGGTATGGATTGTGATGAGTTAGTTGTACAAGCCCCCAATAAAATGATTTAAAAATTAAAAAAACAAAAGTGAAACTGATACAGTCACTTTGTGACAGTTTGGTAATTTTGTTGTTGTTGTTTAAATAAATGTAGTTTAACCATAAGAGGGGCTACCCTGAAAAAACTGGATTTTTTTCAAAGCTATGTATTTAAATTTTCTTACAAAACAACCTTCAAAGCACTGCCCTTTACAATGAATACATTTGTCAAATCTGTGATTCCATTCTTGGGAACATTCTTCAAACTCATCTTTTTGGATGGCTGATAATACCTCCCTTGTGTCTTTTTTCCCCTCTCTTACATCATCAACTTGCTGTCCTCTCATGACCATCTATATTCACAGAAGTTGCCCAGAGCAAGGTCAGGTGAGTCAGATGCATGGGGCATAACAGGCCTGTTGTTTTTTTAGCCCAAAACTGACTCACTTGAGATGGCTGTTTGAGCAGGTCATTGTTGTGGTGGCAAAACCAGGTCATTGTTGTGGTGGCAAAACCATTGTTGTGGTGCCACAAATCAGACCTTTTTTGGTGCACACTGTTATGCAATATTTCCAGAACCTCCAAATAGAAAGCATGATTAACAGTATTAACCTGGTGGAACAAACTCCAAATGCACCATCCCCCACAAACTAAAAAACAAAAAAGCAAGAATGAGCATTGTCTTGTTCTTTGATTTCACTTAATGAGCTCTTTTTGGATGAGATGACAATGGCGTCTTCCAACTGGCTTGATTGATGTTTGCTTTCAGGTTGTAAGAATAGCACCCTGTCTCCCCAACAGTCACGACCTTGGTAGGGATGGAGGGAAGTCTGGGTCCCTTTGGAGCTGTTCTTTCAAAGCACAGCATGTTTCCAGATGACGCTCTTTTTCCTGGCTGGTCAGAACCTGAAGCACAAATTTTGCAGTACCCTCTCATTCCAAATCTTCCATTAAAATTCCCTGAACCAAGCTCCAAGATAGTCCAGTAACTTCCCCATCTCTTCAGTGGTTTGTCGTTGGTCTTTGAGCACAAGTGCACAAATTTAGTTGGCATTTTCATCCTTTTGGGAAGTGGCAGATGTCCAGAACAAGGTTTGTCCTCAATTGACATTTCACCTTTTTTGACACAAGAAAACCACTCCTACACTTGAGTTATTCCCATAGAACTGTCCTTGTAAGTTGTGTTCAACATCACAATGGTTTCTGCGGCATTTTTCCAAGCAGGATACAAAATTTCACAGCCATATGCTATTCTCTTAAATGGGCCGTCACAAAAAACGAGGTTTGGGTGAGACTGCTTTTACGAAAATGGTCACTGTGACCAGAGAGAAACTTCCCAAGTGATGCCACTGGGTGCACTAACTCAGAGTGAGTTTCCAGTGCTTGCCTAGTGGGGAAAATGTGTACTATGATAGCTTTGCCCAACAGAGCCTTTTTCTGTTTTGGGGGTGGGGGGTACCACCTTATATAAATCCAATAATCGTACTCTTAAGTAGTCACTCAAATGAATTGAAAACGTATGTCAATACAAAAACCTACACACAAATCTTTATATTCAATTATATTTATAATTATAAAAACTGGATGCAAACAAAATAATTTTCAATAGGTTAATAGCTAAACTGTTGTTATTAATCAGTGTCATCAAGTAAATTATGACTCATGGCAACCCTCAATACAATAAAAGAACACTGTCCAGATCTGCATGAACCTCACAATCTTGTTAAAGTTTGAGCTCATTATTGCAATCCATGTCAATCCATCTCTTCCTCTTTGTCACTGTCCCTATACTTTACCAAGCACGGTATCTTCCCCAGGGGCTGGCCCCTCTTATTCACAAGACTACAGAATAGCAGATGAGTCCTCATCCAAACTCCAAGGAACGTTCTGGCTGTAGTCCTTCGTGAGCAGATCTGTTCATGCTCAGGCAGCTCAGGGCATATTTAAGATTCACCATTCATACCATAATTTGGAGACATAAATTCTTCCTAGGTCATCTTCACTCATTAGCTTTCCTGTGCATAAAACGTGATTTAAAAAAATGCCATCTTTTGTTATTAAACACACCGTGGCCCGTTTCTGCTTTATAAGAGGTCTTTTGACATAGATGTTCCCAATCATTTGTTTTTTATATTTTATTTTTTTCATAGGCATTTGACGTAGATCCAAATACAATGAAACCCTTAGTAAATCCATTATTTTCTCCATTTATGTTTCTTACTGTTTTACTTCTGAGAGCATTTCTTTTCTTTATACTGAGATGTAATCCAGACAGAAGGCTATAATCTGTATCAGTAAGTGTTTCAAGTCCTCTTCACTTGTAGCCAGCAAGGCGGTATCATCTGCATACTGCAAGCTGTAATGAGTCTTCTTCATATCCATATGCCATATTCTTTTCCATAATTCAGCTTCTGGAATTGTTTGTTTTGCAATTGAAAGGTTTCAATTCTGACACACATCTTTCATAATCTTAAATCACACAGTAATTTAGTTATGTCACACAAGTTTGACATAAACACAATGGAATGTTGTGAAACTTCTAGTCTTCGAAAGGTTATTTATAATTTATGGTGCTTCACACCATCAGATGGTTTTATGTAGCCAATAAAATACCAATAAACAACTTTCTGGCATTCTCTGATCTCAGCCAAGAGGTATCTGGCCTCAATAATGATATGCCCCATTCCATGTCTTCTTAAGTATTTCCCTACCGTATACTGCTGCTTTCACTTTTGTATGAGCAAAGTTTAAGAGCACAGACATATAAAAAAGACATTTGGGACAGGGGTACATTTGAACTGGGGTGCTGGCAAAGAATGCTGAAAGGGCCATGGAATGCCAAGAGAGCAGACAGATCCGTCTTAGAAGTGCAGCCAGAATGCTCCTCAGAGGCAAGGAAGTGAGCTTTCTCTCATGTTCTCTGGATCTGTGATCCAGAGAGGACAGTCCCTGGAGCAGGACATCATTCTTGACAGAATGGAGGGGTCGCAAAAAAGAGGAACACCTTCGTTGGGATGGATTGAGCTAGGGGCTGCAATAATTGGCTCAAACCTAACAATTTTGAGGATGGCACCGAACTAGGAAGTGTTTCATTCTGTTTTACATAGTATAGGAACCAATTTGAGGACACAATGTAGTTGCTTTTTTGTTAAAAAAAAAATCCTAAGTAGATTTTGGATCTATTACTGTTTGGGCAATGCTCTAAAATGTCTCAGAATAATGCTTCATATGGTCAAATTTTGCATTTAATTAATCAGTTCTGTAGGCTTCAATCTTCCATGTAAACTATTATCTAGAATGGTTACATTTTTAGACTTATTTTATTATTATCTTGGGTACTTCATTTACTTTTTTTCCTATTTCTAGGATTCAGTATTCATTTCTATTTTTAATTACTCATTCTTTGGATTGAAGTCAAGATAAGCTATCCTCAAGGGGAAGGGGATTTTTAAAATGCTCTGTACCAGCAAGGTTCCAAAAGGTCAGTGGAAACAATATGACTGCTTTGCCCTTTCTTCAAAAGCCTGGTCGCGTAATCATTGAGCTCTCGGCTGATAATCAGAAGATGGGCATTTGAGCCCCTCAGTTGGTCCATGGGAGAAAGAGATGACAGTTTGTTTCAATAAATAGCCCAGCTTTGGAAACCTCAGGGGTAGGTCTACTCTGTGCTGGAAGGTTGCTATGAGTTGAGTTGATGGCAGTGAATTTGGGTTTTATTTTTCCTTCAATCATGGAAAACATGTGTGTGTCAACTTCTATGACTGATAATGAGCCAGATTCACTCATCCAATTAATTTTTCTGCCATCCACTTCAAATTACTTTTATGATGCTAAAAGATTGGAGTCTCACGATAAAGGGGTGCAGCGCAGCCTGTGCCATCTGGCAATGTAGCAGGTGTCAATAATCAATTACTCCTGTGGCTGATTCTTCCCAGGTCCTCTCGTAGAAAGGAAGGTGATACTTAATTCACAGCAAGACGAAAAGCCATTTAATTGGATTAGCTGGCATCTGCCTTTCCTCCTCCTCCTCCTCCTCTTACCCTACTTTTCCACAAGAACAACAACACACAGACCTACATCAGGAGTGACCATGTTTGGCAATTATGCTGAACACAGCAGCTAATTGCTAAGTGATCTGAATGGTTTGATTCAAAAGAACTTCAGTCCTAGAGCTGCCATCTTAGAGGAAGGACGGTGTGGCAGGGGTAGAGAATACTCAGTTCCCTTCACCTCCTTTTTCTAGGTGCTCCTGTCTCTTGAAGAAGGGGAGCCCGACGTAAGGTTGGCTCCTGCAGCCCTGCCATCGGTACTGGTGCTCAACTTGTCCTTCTGAGAAGTTCGTGCTAGGTGGCACTGTGATACTCCCTGCCTTTTCTCCTTTAGTCCAATTCAAATTCTACTTGGCCCTGCGTTAGAACGCTAGTCTTTTTATTTACATAGTAGTGCTGTAAATAACGAAAGCCAGCATGTAATTCTACCAAGCGAATCATCTTTTTAAATCAATGAGAATTGAAAGCGTGTTTCATTTCTCACTCAAATGGTTGCACGATTCTCACACCTTACTATGTCACTAGCATTATTTGAGTCAAATAATTATTATCTAGTGGGAAATCCTCTGATTGTCACCATGAAATCTCACCACTACCTTGTCAGTTTGTTGGAATGTGGCAGCTTGGATGCTGCCGGGATTCTTCAGGCTATGCCCCTGGTAGATCAAATGCCAACAGGGTCAACTGGTGGACATGTTTCAATGGACTTTCCAGACTGAGACTCAGTGGCAATTAAGGCCTAGCCTTTCTGCAAACGACCCAATGAACTCCTTATGGCTTGAAGACATTCCAAATATACCCCGATGGAAACAATGACCTTGGGCATTCTAACCGCTATGAAGAAGGCACAGGACTGGGCAGCATGGCTGTACAGGAGACCACCATGAGTAGGAGCCAGCTCTGGGGCAGCTAACAAAACCAATCAAGGACCACAAAGTCGATTCTTACTCCAGGTAACAATGAGGATCATGATATAAATCGATTACTGGAAGACACGGTTTTAAGAACTTGGCCGGTGTTATCTTGCCTAATATTCACAAAACACCTTTGAGGTAAATATTGTTATGGTCATCTTACCGATGAGGCAGCTTGAACAGGTACAATATGATTGCTCCCCCACCACACCCCCACCTCAAGATCAGACATTTAAATGGTAGAATTCAGGATTCAACTTGGACAGTGTGAACCCACTGCTTCCCAGAAATATAAGCTGGCATGAATTCTATTATGTTGTGGTGACGTTAGCAACAACCAACAAGAATAAAAACCGCATGAAGTTAAGAAGTACCGCTTTAGAGGCCTTTGACATAGCAACTCTGTGCAGTTGTTGAGGATGAAGGGCAACAATGAAGGACTAGAAACAGGGGGGAAGGGGGTGACTGTCCACCAGCCCAATAGTAGTTCTACAGTATTTTAAAAATAAATATAACCATGGATGACATGCACTGAAAATATCAGCCTTACAATGTATGCAACCAAAATTAATTTACCAACACAAATTCTGGTAAAACTCTAGAAGCCATATTCAGGTGATCCTTTTAGACTCACTCATACTTTCATCTGTAAGTGCGAGGGAGCACATTCGCATGCAGTGCCACAGTCATTGCCGTCTTAAGAAGATGATTGTGATCAAATAGGAAACACGACCAGAAGGCGTGTGAGACTGAATTATTCCTGACATCTTTGGTGGGGAAAAGGCAGGGTAGCAGCAAAATGTAGTATACAAAATTTATTTTTAAAACCCTCAAGATCTTATAAAAATATCTGAACATTCATGAGATCACAAAGAAATAAAAGACATATGCAGGGATGACTCATAATAGTACAAAAGATATTTAGCTTTATAAGCAAGTTTAGAGTTTGAAAAATATACTTTTCTTGCTGTAGATAAATGAAGAAAATGATACATTCAATTAAGAGCAGAATATCTCCCCAAGTAGCAAACTAGGTTATATCTAAGTCAGTCACTTTCAAGGTAGCCAAGATTTTGTCAATTACTTGATGAGTTTTAGCTTAGGAACGAAATTGAAACTGTTCCTTTCCTGGAGAAGGCAACAATGAGCAAATGTAGGAGGGAAGAAAAATTGTAAAACTCAGCCAAGTCAATAGAAATATAGCATTTCCTGCTGTATCAAATAATTAGTTTCTCCCAGATCTTTTTAAAGATGAAACGTATTTGTTTTATAGATTTTCATGATGGGGCAATTATTATAGAAAAAATCCCTGCAATGAATGTATATCTCTCTCTTTAAAATACATATATAAGTGATCTGTTATATTTCTAGCTGTGATTTATGCTCCCAAAAGCCTTACCTGGAGACTAGGAGACATAAACTTAAACAACTGAGGATATTTTTAGATGAGCAATGTGGAAAACTTGCCATTACTGGTGTTAGACTTCAGGTACTGTGCCTACTTGCAAAGAGAAAGGCAGTGCGGTGCTGTGTTTCTCTATTGTAACTTGGGCAGATGACTCACAAAGCATCTCTTGTGCTATCAAATGGCTCAGACTTAGTCATCCTCACCCAATTACTTCCCTTGATGTATCTTCTTTGGGTTTAAGTGTTTGAGAATTGCTTTAGAAATTCTAATAAGCCTCACAGAACACTCAAACCAAACCCATTGCCATCTACTCATTCCTGACTCACAGTGACCCTATCTGGCAGGACAGAATGGTTCCGTAGGGTCCCAAGTCAGAAATGTCTATGGAAGTCACATCTTTTCCTTGTGGATCAATTGGTGGGTTGAACAGAGGTCCTTTCAGTTAGCAGCAGGGCACCTAACCACTTTGCCACCAGGACACTTTAGAGAGATGCATAACCCCAAACCAAACCTTCAAGTTGATTCTGACTCACAAAAGTCCGATAGGAAAGAGGCAAACGGCCCTTTAGGTTTCCACAGACTGCCTCGTCTTTGTCCCAATACGTGGCTGGTGGATTCGATTTTTCAGCTTTTAAGTTGGCAGCCTGGGCTTTCATCCACTGTGCTGTCGGGGCTCCTAGAAGGGTGTGCCCATCTGCAAACTCTGGACTTCATTCCAAGTGTGTCAGCAGTATGGGATTCCAGTGTCATGCCTGATGGGCAGACTTACTGTACATTCAGGGAAGTCAGATGAGGTCTGCAAGAGGTGAGGAGCTAAGTACAATTGCCTCGCTTCTGAGATCAGTTCTTTGGTGCGCACCAAGCCTTTCCCGACTTATTCATGAAGGTTGGCCGTTTGCCAGACTTCAGCCGCTGCTCTGTTGTGTGGTGGGCTGAGTAGTCCCAGGTGCTGGCAGAGTATTATGCCTAGTCCTTATTTACAGTTGTTCTTCGAGTTGCTCTGAAGTGTGGACAATCAAGTTGCGACATGCTGCAAAGATCTTTCCACATGAGCCTTTTACTTTGTTTTTTATTACAACTCTGAAGTCTTTCACAAGAGACGTGTTTGTCTGTAGCCAGGAAAAAGCATTTGGAAAGATAAATCCTTAAGAAGATAGTTCATAAAATAATTTTACTCTCTCTTCCAGCAAGATAAGATATAAAGACAACATTATTCGTTTTCTGCTGCTTCTTCGAGAAAGTAGTTGAACAAGGCTTTTAATTAATTCGTTTAGGAAAATCCGTAAAGTGCACAACCCCCTGGCTTCACGACAGTTATCTAGACAGGCCTTGCAAATACCTGTGTACACTAGAAGACTGGCACAATTTGTCATTCTTGGCCTAGCTCTTATATTTGGTATAACTGCTTTCTAGTACTCAATAACATGCATCCGTCTTTCTAATAATTCTTGCTTTTAAAAAATCTGAAATTAAACCCAGATAGTCTGTGTCTCTAGCTTTATGTCCTGTTGGGATCAGAAGCTCAGACCAGAACGGCCTAGGGGTAGACCGGGCCACAGTCCAGTTACCCAAGGCATTTTGCAAAAGAACTGTCTCTTTGAACTTTTCTGTGTGTGCAAGTGTGAAAATCACCCCCACGATGGTGGGAATCCATTCTCAAAACAGGAAGTGGTTTAGTGAGGGCCGGCGGTGGGGCTGGGTGTCCATGGGAGTTCTGTGACCCCATGAAAGCGTTGTATCTTTGCATTCGGCGATGCCATTTCATAGCTCTAGCAAACTTTGATTTCCGATGCAGAGAGGACCCTGTGTGGCTAACTTCCGTTCCTTTCCGAACTTTTCCTCTTTATTTTGAAATGTCACAATTCTAAGTACTTGTGCAGAGTTTGCCTCAGATAAATGATTCCCAGGAAGACTGCGGTGGGCACGTGGAGCCGACTTACACTGTGGCTCATGGCACATTGAACAATGATGCTGATAATTCTCCATGATCAGTACTGGTAGCACTTGCAGCCTGACCCCAAGATGAGGTTAATGCAAAAGACGCAAAGGAGGGAAACACACGTCCCGGCTTCTCATCAGGCTCTTTCATAAATAACAGGTAAACATCTTTCTTGTTCGCACCACATCAGAGCCCGGGGAAAATCGCAAACTTCAAGCCGTCAACAACTTACAATTTCAGTTGTCAAATCAATTTTTTTTTTTTTACAGCAGACTGAGCCGGGTGCAGACCAATAGCAGGGGGAGAATCCAAGGCTCATGTTTGAAGAACCAGTGATTTCCCAAGGACATTTCAGATGTAAAAATTCAGTTGGCCTGCATTTCCTTCTCTGCACCCGCTCCTTCCCCACATCCATACACACACGTGCGCACATACGCCCCATCAACTTCCACTGACACTTCTTCATTACCATGAAAAAGCTCTGGCTGTCTTAGGGGAATTTGTCAAGCATCATTCCTCTCTTATACCCACGCCCTCACTGATACCGTTACAAAGAGTCTCTAGCACGCTATGCCCCCACCAGAGGTGGGTTTTATGGTTTGGGTGGTGGCGTTTCTTTTAAGTTGCAGACACCTTAGTTTCTGAGTTCAGCCCTTTGACTTCTCTGGCCATTCAATGGCACTCCCCTAGAGTGGCTGGTCCACCAACTCCGGTCCAATTGAGGGTATCATGAGTGAAGGGGTGGAGTGTAGCCTGTCAATCAGGTCACAGTTTGATGACTTCATTTGGAGATACAACTAGGAGGAACAGTTCACTGGTGGCCAGACCCATTCTCTCTCTGCCTTCCCTTTGCTGCTGAGACGCTCGAGAGCTGGAGGAGACTCATGGACACCTGCACCTGTATTAAGATGCTTCCACTGCCACTGGATCCACAAGACCTTCCACCCACTGGTCTGTGATCTTCCTGCATTCAGCGTCATTGCATGCGCTGCATGAGTCTAAAGAGGAATTTATGAACTAGTATCAGACCTGTAGACTAATATCAATCTTATGGACTTGATCTGGACTGGGATGTTTTCTCAATATACAATTGCTCTTTATATAAACCTCTTTCTTATACACATGAGTGTCTCTGGATTTGTTTCTCTAGTCAACCCGGACTAACACGTCCATGATGTCCACCATGTCAGGAGCTAAAAATGCCCAGAGAACTTTTAAAATGAGTAGTCACAAAGCTTCCTGGGTGCATTTAATAGGAAGAAATGTGGTCTCGGTTAGTGATGTGAGAAGACTGTCAGGAGGAGTCTGCTCCTTTATATTTGCCCTCCCCTTCACCCAAATACAAGCCTCTGTAGATTTGCGTTTAATGTTCAAGTTACACCTTCCCCTCAAAGGATAAAAGCGTTCAGTGTGAAGTTTGCTGTATAAACTTTTGTGAAGGCGCTGTCGTTCTCATACAATACTTCAGGGGAACACATTCAGCTGGTTCCCTTGATGGCTTAATGATCGGATGCAGAAAGCCACTGCTTGTGAGTTTCATTCTTACTTCTTACTCGTTGATTCTCTTCTCTGTATCATCTGAACTTGACTTATATTAACACAGGACTCTTCAGTAAAAATAAGAGCATGGAGCTATTTTTGTGACAATACGTAGTACCCTAACACCCAGCAAATGAGTTGCTCACAGAAATTTGCCACTAGAAAAGCAAGGATCTTATAAAATGATTGCACTGGATTGTGGCATTCAGGTGGAAAATTGAAATGTTTTTTGTGTTTTTTCTTTCCAATTCAACATCCCAACCTATCTGGGGCTGAGAGAAGAGCTTTATTGGTGGTGGGGTGGGGGTGGGGGTGTGTGTTTATGTACATCCAAATGTAAGGGGCCTGATCAGAATTATGTGCCACAGAAACAAAACAATATTGTGATGTGTCAGCATTTCAATTATAAGCCCCTTTACCCCTTCTAGAAAGGAGCACTCCCCAGTCCAGACTGGAGTTACCCACACGTTACCACACAGCCTAGCAACTCCATTTATTGAAAATAATTTGTGAAGAACAGTCCTCTTGACTATTTTTAAATGATAGTATTTCACCCACTCAGAAAGTGCATTTTTTTTGTCGCCTATTTTATTTGACTTTTTTATTTCGGTCCTCATATGACTGAAGTACAGCTTCATTTTCAACCATTAGTCCATGATGTTGACTGGTGCCTTTAGGCATTTCAGGGATAAAAATAAATTGACCAAGTTATTTTGTTTGGAAAAGCAGCTTCTGCACATGTACTGGATTTTTTTCTCAATAAATATTTCATAGCTCATTTTAGCACACAACCTTATCATTTCATGCATATGGGAGGCAGATGAAGCTAAGCCAAGTGCTATGTACTACCTCAAAGTCTATCATTCCGGCACAAGCTTCAATTTTCTGAAGTATCTCATACAGGATACATGCATGGCAAGCTCATTAATGTCAGAAATTGTTGCTATATTTAGTAAATCTTTCTTAAATAAAAGCAAAACAAGAAGACAATTAAAATTAGTGTCTAGTGACGCCTTGGTATACAGCATTTCAGGGAAAGGGCTGACATGTTTCTCTTTTGCAGGCTAGGCGCTCTCTGTGTGTTTCCAGTTTATTAAACCAAGTTTCCAAGTTATTGGGGTGGTCCAGCCAGCCAGCAAGCAACCCCCTAATCCTTACTTCTCCAGAGTGAGCCAATCAAGGAGGCTGTGAGCACACAGGAGGAGACCAAGAATCAAAGTTCCAAAAATGGAACAAACTATGCCTCTTGGAGGCCACGGTCACCATGAGGGAGGAAGGGATGCGAATATATATATATATATATATGTGTGTATATATATATATCCTTCGAAACCTCACGAGGAAGTTTTCTTCTATTTTGTCCCTGTATGTTGGGCTTCGCTGAACAGCAATGGGTTTGGATATAAGGTAAATGTGAAAATTCACATGATAAGGATAAAACAGCCGAAGCCAGCAGAAATAAGTGATCTAGTTCAAGATTACACACTGTCATAAAGAGAGGTCTTGAATGTGAGCTGGCATTAGGCTGCTCACTAAAAGTTTGGTGGAACCAACCCAGCAGTCACTTTGCAGGATACAATCCATACTGTCCGTTGCCACATAGATTTACCGTCTTGGAACCCTAAATGGATAGGGTCATTATGAACTGGAATCTGGGAACAGTTGGTGGTGTGGAAAGTACAAAATATGTGAAGTCTTTTAAACAGTCATTTCCCTTAGACTTCTGGATTTCTAACTACATCTCAGAAGGAACCAACACAAGAAGTACATATGTCAAATAGAGAGGCATATCCTTAAAGAGCCTTCAGGTTCCCAAGGACTTGATGACAATCCCATCGTATGTGAAAACCCCAGAGACGATCAAATGGAGCGTGTTCCACAATTCCCAGAATATACGATTAAATAAGCAAGCCTCATTCAAGGCTTCATACTTCCTAATGGTGCACTGCATTTGCACATGCACGCACACACACGTGTTGGAGGTGAAAGGCCTTCTTTGACACTACAATATGTGGAAAGATCTCTTTCAATGTCTTGTGTTTGTGTTGTTTTTCTTGTGTGTGTGTCACAGAAATGCAATTGCCATATTAATGTTGGACAGTTTCTCCTGGTAATGAAATGATGCTTTAAGGAATAGACACTGAGCACTGAAAGAAACCCATGTGGCATAGTGGTTATACATTAGGCTACTAAACACGTGGTCAGCAGTTTGAAACCACCAGCATCTCTGTGAGAGTAAGACGAGGCTTTCTACTCTGGGTAATGTTTCAGGCTTGGAAACCCACGGGGTCAGTTCTACTCTGCCCTATAGAGTCACTGTATGAGTCGGCATAAACTTGACAATAGTGAGTTTGCTTGTTTGTTTGTTTGTCTTATGAGCGCTACAAGGAGTCTTGGTGGTGTAACTATTAAGTACTAGGGCTGCTAACGGATGTGAACCCACCAGCTGCTTTTCAGAAGACCTGGCAATCTTCTCCCAAAAGATGCCAACCGAGCTCCTGTGGGTGACCCCATGTGACCTGCTTTACATAGACTCAAGCAGACCTAACAAAAATAACCAGGGATGAACTTCCAGAAACACAGGTCAATTAAAAAAATGACTCCGAGACAATGAAACTGTGAAGGAAACGTGGTAAGTAGCAAGATATGGCTTCATTAAGGAATATTGAAAGTATTCATTTTTTAGAAATTTAGCTCTCCATAATTCTTTTATTTCTTTCACAAATTGGATAATTAATGTGAGTTAGTCAAAATCCTCCATGGCTACAATCTCTGTGATTCTTTAATATTATAACTATATGGGCTCGTTTCTCATTTTCTTCCATACCTCATTTAAGGCTTGAAGTCAGTGGGAATTACCCCAGGCAAGATGAATTAGAGACTATCTGCCTAATCACTTAAGGCAGACTGTCAATTTTTAGAAATTATTAAGTACATCTACACAGTCATATAAAATGTGGGTTTTCATAATAATCCACATTTTTATACTTCTAATATAGATGGGAACATTCGTTCTTAAAACCTAAATAAAATCTCATAGGATAATAAAAATTTTAAACTAAAGGATTACTTATTTAGCACTCATTTATTCAAAGGGGGGAAAAATGGTCTATGGAGAATCTCCATGGGCCAAAGAATGGAGCCTCTTTTTCAAACGGTTCAAATTTTCTGGGCCTCAGTTTCCCCATTCGTTGCATGACAAAAGTGAGTGAGGTGCGGTGGCAGCAACTCCAACACTTTTGCACAGTGCTGAGCTGGAAACTTCACAAGAGCAAGCTCGCTCAATTGTCGCCAAGCCAAATTTATACCCCAGAAAGAAAAAAAAAAATGAATAACTTTTTAACTCTGAAAATGTGTCCCATATCCATCAAAGGTAATTTATACTTCTGCAATGAAGCTTTGGTTATTACAGGTGAACTAAATTAAGTAGTAAAATATTACATATTAGGTCGCAAAATTCAAAACCCAAACTAATGCCAGGTTAATCTACGTACAATACAGATTTTTCTCTGTGTATTTTTAACAGATGGCATATTATTTGCATTTCATGTAAATCTTCCCACAATCTCAGTATGCCCCTAGTAGGGTTTGAGGCTGGATGAGGGAGCTTTAAAAGGTCATTGAAAACAACAATATCTTTTCCTTCTATTTTTCTGTGAACATTTTCAAACTCCCCGATAAGTCCATCAGGGCGGTTGACGACCCAGATCTTGTCTTTCTCCCTGGGAGCAGCTAGTGGTTTCTAGCAGCTGAAATCACCATTAGGTACCAGCCCACTTTGAAACTACTATTCCAAGGCTCTTAGTTTTATCCTGTAGGCTTGCGGAAATCAGTGAAGAGTTTTCACCAGGGGAGAAATCTAGAGTCACATTAGATAGATGATTCTAAACACAAAAGTAAATATTTCAAGTCACATTGAACGGAAGGACAGTTTTGACACCAGAGACGGGGCTGAGCAGCCGTAAGAGAGCCAGGAGCCAGAGCGTGAGCTAGAGTGATGGATTCCTCTGTACACAAAGCGAGCGCAGTTGAGTGCTTTAGGCCAGAAATCTGGATTATGGAGTAAGTTACCTCTGGACACTTAATTGCAGAGCTGGGTTTGCTAAGTCACAGAAATACTGGTGATACCTTTGAGTTGAGGCTTAGCGTAGAGTGGCGAGCCTTTTTGACATTTATTGGTAGTTCTACAATATATTTTTAATGTAGCCCAAGCAGGGCCAATGCTAGGCCAAGTGGCTAAGGGCCAGAGAGAGACTTCCCAGGGCCTGGCAGAGAAGAAACGGTCCTGAGTGAACAATTATATCCTTAGACTTGCGCACTTATTTAGGTTAAATATGTTAAGTTAACATGTAATATCTTATCTGATCTCCCCTTTGACCCATTGAAAAGATGTTTCCGTTATAAAAGCAGGGGAGGAATACATATGGATCAAGTCTATGAATTCCCTCTGACCATATACTAGGGATTTCAATACTCTTGCTATCATATAGAGTGCATTGGAAAGTGGACTAATGCAGACGCAGTGAGATAAAATGTAAAATTTTATCATTTGATCTCCTTTTGACCCTGTTAAAAATTGTTTTAGTTCCTAATATTGTCTACTTTCTTTTCTATTGAAGTTTTTCTGTTTTATTTAGTTATTATACATTGGGTTTGGGCTTTTTTGGTATGTTTTCTCTATCTGAAACCAGGAGAGGTAAATCTAGAGGCAGTAACTTGGATTAATGGTGTTGGCGTATGGCAGGGCAGGTAGGGGAAAGGGGGAACTCATAACAATAAGTACGAGCAAGAAGAAATGGTTCCAGAATTAATTGGAGTAATGATTGTACAACTCTTTTTGATAAGATTGAACTATTGCATTGTATGATATAGGGATTATGTTTAAATGAAACTTATAAATTACAATCTATATTGTAAAAATAAATATGTTATCTTTACAGAAACTTCAAAAACTTTTTATTACAAAACATTGATCAATATATTTGTGAATTCTGTAGCTTATATCAAACTGGAAAATAAACTCATGTGTCTTAGATGTGTAAGCCCTGCAAAATTTCAGTATATATTTTAGCATCAGAAGCTTTCAAATAAATTGATAGCAATTGGTCGAGGCTAGAGCTCTATAGCTGTACACAAAGAATAAACTGACAGCAACATATTCTGCAGAAATTTGAAGTGGCAGACGTGTTCTCCCAGACTTGAATGTGAATTTATATGTTGTAGAGATGGATGATTGTTTACATGTCCTTGAGGCATTCATTCATGCAACAAAGAAAGAAACAAGGTTTCATGCCTTTCCAGAGACTATTGCCCAACAGTATGTGCCAATGACCAAACATATACCTGGAAAAATAAATAGACAAAGTAGAAAATCTTAGTAAGTGGAAATCTAGAAAAAAATGGTAGAAGTAATTTCCTGATAAGTGTTTGAGTAATTAAACATCACTTTCTAATTAAATTTGTTAATAATCAATCTTTTAGAAAATTTATAACCACGAAAATTATTAGCATGTTATTATCACATAGATAAGTAGAAAAATGTGTAAAACTCACTAGAACACTTTTTGATATTAAACTTTGAGTATGAGTTTGAAATAGTTTAATCCCTGCAAGATAGAGTAAATTCTGCCTTTCATTTTTCTTGATTGTTGTTTCAAATAAACAGAATAAGCATCCTCTTCTTTAGCATTCTTGTGCCTTACACACATCATTTAATTAAATATTTATACTAAAGTGCAGAAAATTGCTATATTTTCACTCTTCAGACATTAATCAGGCAGTGAGTATCACGATGTAGGACAATGATAATTTAGCATTGTGATTGCGCCCAGCTTCTCTCTTCAGCTCACTTTGGGGTCATAGTCATGTCTTACACAATCCAGCAGAGGGTGCTTCCATTTTAGGGTTGAATTAGAAACGAATCTCACCAGCAAAAGTTAAAATCTTCTGAGATTTTCTTTCCAGCAATCAATTGAAGTACATCCTCTGGTAGTTTTATGTGTTGCCAGATGTGACTCGAAATAGCTACTCATTTACTATTAAGCATCACACATGTTTTCAATCAACAATTACATAGTACATACCTTCCGATGCAAGAGCACCTTTGATAAGCTCACTCTCTTATTTATCTTCTTGACTGAAAATTAGCATCCTTTCTCATAAGTTCCTGGAATATTCTCCTTAGGGAAGTTATTGTTTAACACAGTATTTTACATGTGAATAATATAGAGGCAGGCTTGCTGAAATCATAAAAATGGTTGTTTCTTATTTTAAAAAAAATCGAATTTCCTGAGAAATGTTCCATAACAAAGCAATTTCATAATGCACATGACACCAGCAGTCATGCCAAGAGCAAACGGTGGAGTCGCTTCTTCTAAAGGGCAAACACTGTTGTAAAATCACAGTTCATTTGCTAAATGCACGGCCCTATTGTTCTCAGCTACATGGAAGAGTTGCTGAAATTGCTATTTGGGAGAATCCTAGAATTTGTAAAATTCTCTTTTATCAAGTCACCAAACTCTAAAGTAGCTCTTCTCTTACAAAGGGTTTAGCTAAGGAACATGAAGTTCTCTAAAGATTCTTGTATCATACTTCTCAGAAGAGGTCACTTAGCAGCAAAGGAGAAATCAGGCTTCATGCCAGGACATTTCACTCTGACCCCTGGATTTGAAATCGCCTTTCCACCCAAGATAGACTGATTCAGAATCTACATTTCAGCAAGATTCCTCAGGGAGTGATTCAGTCCAAAGTCCTGGGAGAAATTCTCAACTATGAAATGAGTTTTCCCTCCTATCATTTTACATAGAACTCCAACTTACATATCATAATTCCTTGCTTCCATCTACCAGTTTGTGGTGACTCGCCTGCTGCTATGCCATTGGTATTTCAATGAGAGTCAACTACGATGAACGGGTTTCTGAAGAACTTCCAAACTAAGACAGAGTAGGAAGAAAATCCTGCTTCTACTTCTGAAAATTAGTCAATGGAAATCTATGGATCATAAGAGAATATTGTCAATTATAATGTTTAAAGATGAATTTTCTAGATTGAAGGGTACTCCAATATACCATGCCCACAAAAGTATACAACTGATCTCAGAGATGGTTCTCAACCCACTGCAATAAGTCAACTCTCACTCATAATGACCCCACAGGACAGGGTCAAAGACCATTCCGGGGTTCAAACTGCTGACCTTGTTGATTAGCAGTTCAAGGGCTAACCCACTACACCACCGGGGTTCCCTGAAGACAGTCCAGGAGCAGGAGAAGGAAGATTCATGTGGTTTGATATGGAGCCTTCCTAAAGGGCAACCAACTTGGTAATTGATATTGTTTTTGAATACCTTCTTCCACATCCAACTTTTACCATGTTCAGACTTGGCACAGAAGCTGCTCTGAATGACAACACACCCTCATAGGAAATCTATACTTGTGAGTTCTGAGCTAGCCCTCATTCGAAGCACACCACCACGCTGAGAGAATGGGTTGATATGGGGGAGTAAATTCACTATAGCTGCAGACAAAGTGACGGAGTGGAGCTCGAGCTGTAAATCTCTTAGAAAGTGCTGTGATTCAATGCAGGGCTCCGTTTATTGTTCAGGTAACAGATGGACATGCCACAATGATAGATCCCCCTTTTTTATTTACAAACAGAAGATTTTTATGTGAGTGGAAATTAAAACATTATTGAAGTATTGATTGCCTAAGTTTAAACTCTTCCTTTCTAAAACAGACCCTTTATAATGTGAAGTCAACATCCTTCATATTTGTGCATGGTCTGGATTTTTACAGGCACACTATTTTGTGATTTCTTTTCACAGGGGCTTGTTTCTTCAGAAAGAAATATGTAACCATGACATAATGCGGTAACTACATCGAGAGCAAAAGCCTTTTCTTCTGTCGCAGACAAAACTTGCTGCTGGGACGCAAGCAACACGAGCAGTATTTTTAGGACCATCCGCCTTATCTGCGAGGATTGTTATTGTCAGAAATCGTCTTTAGTTTTGTATATTACCAAGAAGGCCTGGCAAAGCATGAGGACAACAGAGATCAAGTGTGCTGTATGTTGTTACCTTGTTTTATATACTATATTGACTCATGGATAAGCTGGATTTTTCAGCATATTTTTCATGTGTTTTTTTGTGGTAAAATTAGGTGCCTCGGCTGATAGTCAGGTCAGCTCATATTCAAGTATATACGATATTTTGAGGATGTTTGTCAATATGACAGATTTTGATCAACCATATTATCTACAAATGAAAATCGCTAATGCCTGTTTTGATTGAAAACTATGTAGGAGCCCAAAAAATCATATTGCAGCCAAATGTATATGAAAAGCTTAGGTTGAAACAGTTCCAGAGACAGTGAAAGCTGGGAAAGCAGAACTCCATGGCCTCCCTGGCTTTCCTGGGTCTGGCAAGTTTGTTGCCTTTTCAATGTAAACTAAAACCAACCCAACACCATCAAGCAGGTTCCAAAGCATTGTGTGCCTGCTCCACAGTCTGGGAGGCTGAACACTTTCTGGCAGCAGCACACGTTGTTGCTACTGTTATAGGTGCCACTGAACTGGCTCCATTCCAAAGTGACCCTCTCTGCACAACAGAACTATAAACACTTCATGGTCCTGCGCCATCCTCCCAACTGATCCTCTGCCTGAATCCATCGATGCAACTGCTGTGTCCCTCTCCTCCAGGCCCTCCTCTCTTGTGCTGCCCACCTTGCAACACACTGTACGAAACAGGATTTCCTTTTTCAGATCTCTCCTGATAACATGTCCAAAGTCTGTAAGACCAAGTCTTTCCATCCTTGTCTAAGTTGCGCACTGACCTTACCTCTTCCCATACAGATTGGTTTGTCCTTCTAGCAGGCCAGGGAAATTTCAATATTCTCCTCCAGCACCACAATTGAAATGTATTTATTATTCTATGGTCTTCCTTATTCAATGTCCACCTTATATATATATATATATATATATATATATATATATATATATATATATATATATATATATATATGATACCATGGGGAATACCATAGCTTGGGCCAGGTGTGCCTTAGCAGAGCCCCTTAGCTTTCTTCATTGCTGCAGCTGCTGAGTTCAAACTGCTAACCCCATAGCAGTCCCCTGCTTAGCCCACTTCTCATCTGAGCCACATTGGTATCATTCTTTGTTAGTAGAAAATATGAGTTTGCCTTCTCTCACAGACTTCCGTCTCCTTACTCAGGTCTAACCGTGGCAAATTGTACTATTTATCAAAAAACATTTTTAAAATTTAGACTAAAAAATGATATTTTCAACATTATTTCCCATACAATCCTTGGCTTACACAGAGCTAGAGAAAGACAAACCCCACTGTCAACATTTATATTTATGTGTATCTTCTCAAATTTGAAAAAAAATTATGTAAGATATGCCACAAGAAGCTAGAGGAATAAAAGGGTGAAGAACACAAAAAAACTCTGTGAGCATAGCCTGACAGTCGATAAAATGAGTCGCCCAGTGGATGCATTTCAGTGAGCCCAATTTATGCTGCCCAGTGTTCGCCTCTTGTATTGGCTGATGGGGCAGTTGGGGTAATGGCCTCCCAAATATGTACGGTTGCCTTTGAGCCTATTCCAACTTCCAGAGGGGCACATCTCTGCAGAAGGACACTGTTCTTGGTAGAGGCTCTGACGGAATGACACAACAACTTCAATGGAACACAAATTAGCACAATCGTACAAGACTGGGCAGCACATGGTTCTAGTGCATCTGGAGTGGCTATGAATCAGAGCCAACTTAGTACCACCTAATAACAACAAATACGTGTTGATCCCCAGAACCAGTGAATGCCGTTGCATATGGCAAAGGGGATTGTACAAATTTAATTAAATTCAGAACCTTGACATAGGAAGATTTTCCTGGTGGACCCAATATAACCTGAAGCATTTATACAAGAGAGATGTAGGATCCATCAGAATCAGACAGAAGAAGACAGAGCAGTGGAAATAGAGGCACACAGAAAGATGTGACTACTGGCTGTGCTGTAGAGGAAAGGGACAAGGCGTCATGGCAGACAGATAACTTCTAAAACCTGAAGAGCAGGAAGAAACAAATTCTTCCCTGAAGACGCTAGGAATAGAGCCACACAGATCCAATGTAGACCTCTAACCTCCAGAATCAGAAGAGTGAAGCCACATTTAACTCTGCAAAAACGGTGAAACTGCATTTGTGTTGTCTTAAGTCATTGGAGCTGTGGTAATATTTTCCAATAGCAATAAGAAATATAGTTGCCAACATTTAATAACTAAGGGGTGTCACATTTAAATCCCTATTTATTTGGTTGGTTTTGCTCCTCTTAACCCCTAGAAATTCTTAGGGCAGTTCAAGTTCCCTCACCTTCTCCTGGCTACCGCGATTCTCATTAGTGGCCATGTCCTCCCCCCCTTCAGCCCTCCTCCCCACCTTTTTTCTCAGCACACGACTTCTAACAGACCTTTGGGTTTGTGATCTCTCCTATATTACACCTGAATTGTTTCATTTTCCCTATTATTAATTTCACACCTTTGTTGTTAAATAACATTATCTACTGTTTTAATGACATTCATTAAACTTTTTTTTAACATTTTATTAGGGGCTCATACAACTCTTATCACAATCCATGCATATACATACATCAATTGTATAAAGCACATCCATACATTCTTTGCCCTAATCATTTTCTTTTTTTACATTTTATTAGGGGCTCATACAACTCTTATCACAATCCACACATATACATACATCAATTGTATAAAGCACATCCATACATTCTTTGCCCTAATCACTCTCAAAGCATTTGCTCTCCACTTAAGACCTCTGCATCAGGTCCTCTTTTTTTCCCCTCCCTCCCCACTCCCCCCACCTTCATGTGCCCTTGATAATCCACAGATTGTTATTTCATCATATCTTGCCCTATCCGGAGTCTCCCTTTCCCCCCTTCTCTGCCGTCCATCTCCCAGGGAGGAGGTCACATGAGGATCCTTTTAATCAGTTCCCTTTCCAACCCACTCACCCTCCACCCTCCCAGCCTCGCCCCTCACACCTATTTCTACTACCATTTCCTTAGTTATCTTCCACCTGCTCCCTATTTCTGTCATTCCTTGTCCTTTCCAAGAGAAGTTTCCCACACTTGGTAGGATTCAGTTGTAGCACAGAGCAAGCTTTAAGTGAAAGAGCTTGATTCAGGAGAGGTAAGACACCACAGATGGGATTCTTTCTCGCCACAGTGCTATTACCTGCTCTGCTAACGTCTTTATAAAATCTCTGGCAGATGTCATATTCCAGGTATTAACAGGTAGTTTAATATTCCAGATATTAAAAAGTCCAGTCTAATATTAAACTTAACCCACAATCTTCAACATGGGTCAGCTTTCGACTATACTTGGAAGGTGTGTGTGTGTGTGTGTGTGTGTGTGTGTGTGTGTGTGTGTGTGTGTGTGTGTGTGAGAGAGAGAGAGAGAGAGAGAGAAAACATTCCCATCTTCCTCTTTTATTATTCCTCCACATTTCCCACTGCCTATTTCTTACCAGAATCTTCTATTGTGTGAATTGAGGGCAGGTGGTGAGCAGGAACAGAGAAGTAAGGAGTAGAAATTATCTGTGATATCTATTTTAAGAGTAGTGTGCTGTCAAGACCCTAAATATTCCTAGGATGTCCTGTGAGTTGCTCAGAGATGTCTTTATCATGCACCTTCCAATGCACCTCCCTAGAATCAGAAATGCCCATGGGTTCTCCTGAGCCCTTGACGTTCAGCTGTTCAGCTGCCTGTGTCTAACTTTTTACCGCTGAAATAAACCTTCCTCAATGCCTGAGGTCCTTCTCTATAGAATTCCCTTTTAAGATAATTCAGAGCCAGCTCCCATCTGCAGGTCTACATCTGGCCCATCAAGTCATGGTTTTAGCCACCTTGGGAGCCTATTATACTTCCCTGTCTTCTAACTCTGCAAAGCCAGTCCACTCCATCAGTTGCGGTAGACAGATAATGGCTTGTCAGTTTGAGGATCAAGAGTATAGGGGTGGAGTCTAGCTTGTCAATCAGATCATAGCCAGCAAGGCCTCTTTGTGGGCTTGGCCTTCTCCTGTGAATTCTAGGAAATCTGTCACTTCCTCCTTAGAGGTGGGAGACTCTCTGCTCACACCCTGGGAGACCTGGCAGCTGGACTCACCCTGATACAGAGACCCCTGCCAGCACTGAGATGTTTCCAATGACACTGGATCCAGACTTTCTACACACTGGCCTGTGATCTTCTACCTTTGGTCGCATTGCATTTGTTTTGAGTCTAAAGAAGACTTTATAAATTGGTATCAGGCATATGGGCTAATATCAGACTTATGGACTTGATCTGGACTGGGCTGAGATGTTTTCTCAATGTTCAAGTGCTCTTGTATATAAATCTCTTTTTTATACATGTGTGTCCATGGATTTGTTCTCTAGTCTACCCAGACTAACACATCTGCCAACTTTAGTCTTTGTTATTTTTATTTACGTGGGGTTCCATGAACAGTATTTGTCACCCAAATTCTAGGGGATCAGCCTCCTGGAGGAGTTTGCTTAAAGTCATATCTTCATGTCTTAAAATGAGAAAGAAGCATCATTCTTTTTTCAAAGGGGGTTGGTGACACACAGTCTCTTGACAACCTGCTTCCTATTCATGAAGTTTTTCTTTTCTTTTCTGATATAGCCTTGAGATAAGTGATAGCAAAAACATAACACATTCTGCTTATGTATACTAGATCTTGTGAGAGCTGATGGCAATTGGTCCTTATTGTTCTTGTGTTAAGAGCACTCATGAAAATCCAGAAAGAGGGAAATCCTAGTTTAATATCCTTTGACATGGATATTTTCATGATCTCTCTGATTATTATGTTAATTATTCATGCTCACTAGAATTAGTGAATAAAAACTTAATTAGCTCACACAGCTACTAATTTTAAAAGTCATATTAGAGAATCAAAGCAGGAATTCCATCATCTGTCTGTAATTTGTTATACTATGATGGTTCGTATGTTGCTGGAAGCTATGCTACCAGTATTTCAAATACCAGGAGCGACACCCATGGTGGGCCACTCTCAGCAGGGCTTCCAGAAAAAGAAGACCCAGAAATAAAAGCATGGTAATCTTCCAGAAAATTACAGGAATGAGCCAGTGAAAACGCTACAGAACACACTAGTACGCTGTCTCATGTAGGGCTGGAAACTGAACTATCTGGGAGCAAGACACTTAAAATACACAGTGGCAACAATTATGGGCTCAAACCACCAAAGATCTTGAAGATGGCAGAGGGCCAGAAAATATTTTGTTTTGTGTACATAAGGTCACCCAACTAAATATTGTGAGTCTCATTTGTGTCCTCCGATTCAGGTTTTTCAGACTGTTCCATAATCTCTTTGGCCACTTGAAGGCTCTTTTTTATTCTTAAATATTCATATTTTGGGCTCTTCCAGCTCTAATCAGAATCCATACATTCATCCATTGTGTCATGTACATTTGTACATATGTTGCCATCATTTTCAAAGCATTTTTGTCTACTTGAGCCCTTGCTATCAGCTCATATTTCCCTCCTTCCCTCATGAACCCTTGATAACTTATAAATTATTTTCACACCTTGCATCATCCACTGTCTCCCTTCATCTACTTTTCTGTTGTTCATCCCCCTGGGAGGGGGATATATGTCCATCCTTGTGGTGGATTCCTGCTTCCTCCCCCTAGCTTCCCCTACCCTCCTGGTATCTGTACTCTCATTATTGGTCCATTGAGGTTTATCTGTCCTGGATTCCCTGTGTTGCGGGCGCTAACATTTTGGAGTGTACATGTTCTGCTCTAGTCAGATTTGTAAGGTAAAATAGAGGTCATGATAGTGGGCAGATGGGTGGGGGCATTAAAGAACTAGAGGAAAGTTGTATGCTTCAACAGTACTATCCTGCACCCTGACCGACTCATCTTTTCCTTGTAACCCTTCTGTAAGGGGATGTCCAATTGTCTACAGATGGGCTTTGGGTCTTCATTCTGCACCAACACCCCTCCCACCCACCCCCATTTAACATTGGTATGATTTTGTTCTGGGTCTTAGATGCCTGATACCTGATCCCATCAACACCTCATGATCACACAGTGATCATGTGGTGTGCTTCTACCATGTGGGTTTTGTTGCTTCTCAGCTAGATGATCACTTGATTATCTGCAAGCCCTTAAGACCCCAGACACTATATTTTTGGATAGCTGGGCATCATCAGCTTTCTTCACCACATTTGCCTAAGCACCCATTTTGTGTTCCTCGATCATGGCATGAAGGTGAGCATCACAGGATGTTGGAGTTAAGAACAAAGTGTTCTTGCATTGAGGGAGTACTGGAGTCGAGGTCCAATGTCTAGCTGATACCTTAATACTTAACATATAAATATAAGTACATAGATCTATTTCCCTATTGTTATGAATATATTTACATATGTACATGCCTGTATTTAGGCCTCTATAGATGTCCTTTGTCTCCTGGTTCTTTCCTCTATTTCCTTTTACTTTCCTCTTGCCCCAGCATCATGTTTGGCCTTCATTCGGGTTTAGTAATTCCTCGCTGCTATATTGCCCTTGAGGAAGCCCCACTAGGCATCCTATACCATTCTCTCCATCGATTTTAGTTCACTGTTGTTCCCTTGTCCCTCGGTTGATTGACCCTCCCCCTCCTTTCTCTCAACTCCACTTCACCCATATCACCCAGAACCATTGGTCTTGTTTTCCAAATTGTTTATCCCACCTATCTTATCTAGATAGAAATGCAGAGACATTAACAATCGCAAAAACAAGGCAAAGCCAAACAAAACAACAAAGGAAGATAAAACCAACAAAACAAAACCACCCAAAACAAAAAGAACAAAAAGAAAGCCAATGACAAAAAACGGAAAAGCCTATAAATAGTTCCAGGTCTGTTTTCTGAGCTTTGGGAATAGTTTTCCAGTTAAGTTTGATGGGGTGCCACACTCTGTCACCAAAGTTTATTTTTGGTATTCCCCTGGGATTCATTGCTTTGTTCCACTTGCTGCTCTGTTGCATGGCCTCAGTGTTTTGATCCAATGTGATGGGGTCAGATCTAGCACAATTGCTGCACTGTGTTATCCCCCATAGCGCTATGGTTCAGTGAAGACCGTCATGTCTTGTGACGGGGCCGGCCCTATGGTCCTCTCTGTGGGTTGTCTGCTCTGAGCAGGAATATAATCCTCAGGGCTTGGTGGGCCAGGAGGTGTTCCACTCACTTTACTTCCCTCTTCATTCGTCCTTTGTGCTCTAATCAGATGTGTCCCTCTCTCCAAGCTGTAGCTTCAGTGCTGTCCTCTGAAGTGCATTGTTGGGGGGGGGGGGGCGGATGGAGAGGGGGAGGTCCGCATAGTTGGGATTGGGGCCAGCCATTTGAAGGCTCTTGAAAGGCATTGATGTCACCCTCAACTCCTGTGCACTCCCGTTTCCCTACTCCACAGCTCCCACCACCCTAAATCCTGATTGTTTCCAAGTCCACATCACAAGCCCTTTTTTGCAACAATATTTGCACTTTTTGGACATATTCCCATAGATTCAATATGTCCCAAACTGTATTCATTATTTTGTTCTGCCAACCTCTTAGTCTTCCAATGACTCCTATCATCTTCCTCATTTTCATTCTCAATGCCACTCTCTTTGTTTCAGTTCTAATTAGCTGATACGTAGACCATGGCAGTAGCTCCTTAAATGGTTGGCTGACTCACTCTTTCCTCACCCAAATCTACTCTCCACATTACTGCCAAACTCATGTCGACAACTCAAAAGTGATCATATTTTCATTTGTGAAAAGAATATTGGATAAATGCCACCTCAGTCTGCATCCTACAGGGTAAATTTAAACTTTGACTCTCGCATAAATGTCAGTTTCAATCGGGCCCTACCCTAACTCTTCATACTTTTTTTAAATCACTTTTTTTTTCAACTCCCAGCAACCTTCGGCAAACCTGTTTCTATGAATACTTTTTGCACTTTATGCTGACTGGGTTTTTTGCTCATCTTTTAAATATTTTCATATTTGCCTAAATAAAATTCTACTTCGATAAAATTGCCCTCATTCTCATGGCATGACTCCAAGGTCACATCCTCTAAAGCCCGTGTTCTATTTGTGTATAGCACTTGGTACAGAGCTGCACAAGGACAGACAGACTTCTATTTAGGGTGTGTCCACACATCTCCCTCGTCACATACTACACTGTGAGTTTCTTGAGAGCACAGATTATCCGTAAGTCACCATGGGATTCCCAGGATCAACCTAAGGTTGGAATCTTAGAACAGATTTTGGTAGCATACATTTATGGAACTAATACTCGAGTCTTACTGTTTATGTAACTTCTCTGGGCCTCAGTTTCCAAATTTGCAACAACAAAAAAAATCCCAAGATATGTAATTCTATGCAGTGCTTGGGAATTTTGAGTCATACATGACACATACTAAAAGCAAAATTATGTTTGCACTACCCTTGATCTTAGCCAAAAGGCTGAGAAGTGATGCAAAATTATGTTCGTTAAGTAATCTTAAATAACCCTTTGTGTAACTATATTGGATTTCTACTAAGTGTATAAAATCAAATTTAATAAAATAAGTAAGGTAGTTTGTAGCATTAGCTATATTACAAAAAGAGTAACATTACTCAGGAAGGAGAAGTGGTACACTGTGACTTTGTCATGATATAGGGAAAGCAATATTATGAGGGCATTTTTAATCCTCTGGTGCTGCCTCAAAATTTTTTCTTTTAAATAAATATAAACCTCTTTGGTTGAATTAAGACCATGGGACCGCAAAAGCAAAATGAGAAATTATCCTCTTAATTAGCTTCCACGGGTTTCAATTCAATTATTTTCTGAAGATTAATAATAATGGAAGAATTTTCTAGGTCTCCCTTTTAAAAGAAACGTTCAAGTCTCTATGAAATCAAAGCCACTACCAGGAACATTTCTTGACCAGAATGAAGAATTCTCTAGATATCCACAATTAAAAATAGATAGAATTACGAAGTCTACCGTTGGCCTGGTATTTCTAACGTACAAAGATCATCATGTAATTTGCTCAGCAGTCTTCTCCTGAGCGAGCTCCTTTGACAGCTAGGATTTAAGCAGGAAATTGAATCTATGAAAAGAGGAATCAATGAAGCATGGTGGCTTGCAATACTTACAGATGGATGAATAAATGCTCAAGGAGAAAGCATCAGTGAACTTGTGTAGAGGGGGTTCAGAAAAGAAGCACTTGGAGGAGAGTCGAGAGTGGGTTCTGGTTGGCTCTCTGCCATCCTTGATGTGTGACAACAAGGCAGGTGTCCTAACCTCCTTTCGGTCACAAACACCTCATCCGTGCGCTGGACTAGATAAGTTACAGGGTCACCATTAACTCTAGGCAGTCATGTTCTAATAGCTTTAGAAAGAATGTAACCCTGATAATATTTCAAAACCTGTTAATAAATGTATTTTCCCTTTCCAGAAAAGACACTTTCCTGCTCAATGGAAATAGTACATTTCTTTAGAATATTAGGATTTGTCTGAAATCAATAGATATATTGAATATTTTATTTGTGGCTTTCAAGGTCAACTTTGCAGTCGGTCAATTGAGAGCATTCTCTTAAGATAAATTCTATGGGCTATATCACGGTAAGGGATCAGACTATGGTGTTCATTACCGAGAGTTCTCTCAGAGTAGAGAAAACATAATCCTACAGCCTGGGAATTCTCCTTGATGAGTCTCTCTCCCTTACTTGTCATCTACACGACCATTTCCCCAAAAGGCAGCCATCCTTTTGCTTTGGTAGTAGGTCATTTTTATTCATGTCACTGCATTCTCTTCAGGCAAGCTCCCTAGCTACCTGTATCACACCACATCCTCCTATATTTTTGCAGGATTTTTTAAATCATTGTATTGGGGGTTCATACAATTCTTATCACCATCCATCCATCCATCCATTGTGTCAAGCACATTTGTACATTTGTTGTCATCATCATTTTCAAAACATTTTCTTTCTACTTGAGCCCTTGGTATCAGCTCCTTGTTTTTTTCCCCTCCCTCCCACCCCTACCCTCCTGAACCCTTGATAATTTATACATTATTATTATATTTTCATGTCTTACATCGACCAATGTCTCCCTTCACCCACTTTTCTGCTGTCTGTCCTCCTGGAAGATAGTTCTATGTAGATCATTGTGTTAGGTTCCCCCATTCTCCCACACCTTCCCCTTTCCCTCCCGGTATCGCTACTCTCAATACTGGTCCTGAGAAGTTTATCTGTCCTGGATTCCCTGTGTTTCCAGCTCTTATCCGTACCCATGTACATGCTCTGGTCTAGCCAGATTTGTAAGGCTGATTTACGGTCACGATGGTTGTTGTGGGGAAGGAAGCACTAAAGAACTGGAGGAAAGTTGTATGTTCCAGCGGTGCTATACCGCTTAATGACTGGCTCGCCTCTTCCTATTTTAACAAGATTTTATTGGATTGACTCACAAAGTCATTCAATTTCTAAAAACTGATGATTCCCCCAAAATTAGTAAATATGTAATAAAATTACAAAATTACAATAATCAAAAAGAAAGGAAGACATATTGAGAGTGTAGACTAAACAATACAAAAGTGCAAAACACCCTAGCAGGTGAGGGGATACTTAAATGATGTCTAGTCATTAATATTGTCAATGACTCTATTCTGTGTTGGCAGTTCTTCCAGTCATATTGTGAGCGCCCTCCACCCTGACTTGTATTTCAGCAGTAGGTCTGACAGCATCCCACTGCTTTTCCTAAGGTTTCCAGCGGCTAATGCCTCACAAGTGTACAGCCGACTCCTTCTTTGGAGCCCATGCTGAATCTGAAGCTCCCCTGAAATCTGTTCACATGGGTAATCTTGGCTGGTATTTAATAGAGGAATGACATAGTTTCCAGGATCACAGCAATCTGGGCAAACCACAGTACTACAAACTGACAGACAAGTGGCAAAGCTTTCAGGACCTTCACATACTGATGGGGTATGATGCAAAATGGGAGGAAGTATATCCATTAATAATCAGGATAGAGTATATGAAATATGAATCTAGGAAAACTGGAAGTCATCAAAAATGAAATGAAACTCAAAGATTGATATTCCAGACATTAGGAAACTGAAATTAATTGTTATTAGCAATTCTGAAATAGAAAATTACATGGTTTATTAAGCCAGAAATGATAAAGTCAAGAGAAATAGCATCACATTCATTGTCAAAAGAAACATTTCAAAATCTATCTTGAAATACAGTTTCCAGAGAAACTACCATTCAAATTTATGCAACCAACACTGTTGCTAGAGAAGAAATTTAAGAACTTCACACATTTCTTCAATCTGAAATTGATCACAGATGCAGTCAAAATGCATTGATAATTGTTAATGTTCAGAGTGCAAACACTGGAAACAAAGAAGAGGGGAAGTAGTTGGCAAATATGACCTTGGTAATAGAAGAAATCTGGAAAGCACACAATAGAATTGTGCAGTATCAATGACTTCATCACACATAGCTTTGTAAGTAAAATAAATGGCAACTACACACATGGCCTAAACAGAGATTCTATGTAGATGTATAATCAACTACATCTTCAGGAACACATCACAAAGAAACTCAATAGTAGCACCCAAAAAGAGGCCAGGGAACACCGGTGGAATGGATCATCAGTTCCTCACGTGTAAGGTCAGGTTGAAGTAGAATAAAATCAAAAGCAGCCAAGGAGAGCCAAAATAGGACATTGAGCACAGCATACCTGAATTTAGAGAACAGCTCAAGAACAGATTTTACATATGAATATTAATGACAAAAGACCAGAGAAGCTGTTGGATAACATCAGGAACATCATACGTGAAGAAAGCAAAGGGTATCTAAACAGACAAGAAATGAAAAGATCAAGGTGAATATCACAAGAGATGGAAACTTGCTCGTGAACTTAGAGCAGTTAAACAAATGGAAGAAATGATGACGTAAAAGAGCTAAATGAAAATTTTCAAAAAATGACTCAAAAAGACAAAGTAAAGAATCATAATGAAATGGGCAAATACTTGGAATCAGAAAGCCAGAGAGGAAGAAATGCTCAGGAAACCTAAAGCTGAGAGAAGTGAAGAAAAAAACAGGCCTTGAGTGTCAATATTGAAGGAGCCTATGGGGAAAGCACTGAATGATGCAGGAAGCATCCCAAGAAATGCAAAGAATTTACAGAGTCATTCTACCAAAAAAATCGGTCAATATTCAACTATTTCAAGAAGTAACAAATGATCAAGAACCAATGGTATGAAAGAAGATGCCCAAGCTGCTCTGAAGGCTTTATTCTCTGTGCCTGTTCCAAAGAAATGGAACAGAGCTTAACGAAAACAGAACACACTCCCAACAGAATAAGGAGATTGTAGAAAAATATCATTAATATAAAATACAAGTTATGTTTTGCTGAAGATAATTTAAGGATGGTTCCAGCAGGACATTGATAGGAAACTGTCAGAATCAAAGGCATGGACAGGAGAAGGAAGTAGAAAATATTAGAAAGGAGAAAATACCAGAAAAGTGTACACTTGTGTTTTATTGACTATGCAAAAGGTGCTCGACTCTGTGGATCATAACAAACTATGGATAACATTGAGAAGAATGGGAACACTTCATTGTGCTCATATCGAATCTGTACATGGACCAAGAGGAAGTCTCAGACAGAACCAAAGAAAGCTGCATGAGCTAAAACTAGGAAAGGGGCATGTTAGTGTTGTACCCTTTCATTAAATGTATTTAATCTCTACATTTGAAAATAATATGAGCTGCTGGAATATGCAGAGAAAAATGCAGAGTCGCACTGAGGGAAGGGTCATTAAAAGCCTTCAATATGCAAATGATACTATACTCTCGCTTGCTAAAATGAGGAGGGTTTGAAGCTGATAGAGCTCCATCTTCGGTATGGATTACAACTCAATATAAAGAAAACTAAAATCTTCACAACTGAACCAATATAAATGATAAATGCTGAAAAGATCAGAGCTGTCAAAATGTAGTTTTGCATGGATCTACAACAAAAGTTCATGTAAGCAGCAGTCAAAACATCTAATGACATATTACCTTGGGCAAATCCCTTGCATGCGACCTCTTTAAAGTATGGGAGAGCAAGGATGCCACTCTGAAGACTGAGGGGAGCTTGGCCCAAATCATGGTATTTTCAACCATCTCATATGCATGTGAAATTTGTATAATGAATAAAGAAGATCAAATAAGAATTGGTGAATTTGAATTATGGTGTTCACCATATTGAAAATACCATAAACTTCCAAAAGGACAAACTAATCTGTCTTGGAAAAAGTATAGCCAGGTGTTGAAGGGATCAGGTATCAGGCATCAACAGGAAAAAAAAAATCTTATCATAGTGAATGAGGAGGGTAGTGTGGAGAGAAGACCCAAAGGCCATTTGTAGACCATTGGACATCCCCTTACAGAAGGGTCTCATGGAGAGGACGAGCCAGTCAGGGTGCGATGTAGCAACAATGAAACATACAACTTTCCTCTACTTCCTAAATGCTTCCTCCTCCACGACCCCCACTATCATGATCCCAAATCTACCTTTCAAGTCTGGCTAGACTAGAGGATATACACTGGTACTGATAGGAACTGGAAACACAGGGAATCCAGGGTGGATGATCTCTTCAGGACTAGTGGTGTGAGTGGCGATACTGGAAGGGTAGAGGGAGGGTGGGTTAGAACAGGGGAACCAATGATAAGGATCTACATGTGACCTCCTCCCTGGGGCACTGACAACAGAAAAGTGGGTGTAGGGAGACATCAGACAGGGCAAGATATGACAAAATAATAATTTATAAATTATCAAGGGTTCATGAGGGAGGGGGAAGCAGAGAGGGAGGGGGAAATGAGGAGCTGATGCCAGGGGTTTAAGTGGAGAGCAAACGTTCTGAGAATGATGAGGGCAATGAATGTACAAATATGCTTTACACAATTGATGTGTATATGGATTTTTATAAGAGTTGTATGAGCCCCTAATAAAATTATTTCTTGAAAAGAAAGACATGTAAGGTAAGTAAATGCACAGAGATAATAACTTGATTAGTAATGTCCTAGGGGTGTGGCAGGGGAGGTTAGGGGAAATAGGGAGCTAACATGTCCAAGAAGGAAATCATCTGAAATTGATTGTGATGATGCTCGCACAACTTTTCTTAAAATCCCTGAATTATAACGTTGTATAATATATGAATTTTACACCAATAAAATTATCAAAAAACAGAAAAAAAGTATAGCCACAATGCTTCTTGGAGAAGGACATATCAGTTTATCTATCTATGTATAAAAAGTTTAACATCAAAATTTGCATATCACGAAATAGCTCACAGTTGTAGAATTGGTTAAATCCAGTCCAGTTCACAAACAAGAGACTTTTCTTTACTTGAATAGTTGCTGAGCTTATGTCCCAGGAAACCTGAAGATGAATGATGCAGCAAATCAGTCTCAAGACTGCAGAGTTTAATGACTCGAAGGCCAGTAGGCAAAATGGCAGACCAAGGATAGCTCCCAGGATTGGCAGGCAATATGGCATGTCTATGAGTCAGATGTCGGATCAGGACCAGCAGGAAGAGAGAGGAGCCTTCCAACAAAATCTACTTAGACAGTGGTAGGCTCTACTCCCAAAGAAACTCTTTTACTGCAGCATGACAGAACCTAAGAAATGAGCCTGCCTTCCTCCCTAGTCCTCTGAAAATGGCTTTACTGCTCAGGGCAGGTCCCATCATGGAGCTGTTTCCCTTAAGCTAGATTACATCATGAGCGAGGCCTTAGCTGCCATACTGTGAGAATCCTGACTTAGACAACGTGACACAAAACTATCAGAAGCATTATGGTTGGGAAGGGTTGAGCCAAGCAGAGATTGAATCTCAATAAGATGGTCTGGCACAATTGCTGCAACAATGAATTCAAACACAGACATGATTGTGAGGGTGCCACAGGACAGATACTGGTTTGTTCTCTTGTACACAGAGCTGGTCCAAGTCAGAACCCACTTGAGGCTCCTAACATCCGCAACAACAACATTGATTGATTAATTCACTAAACATTATGTTTTCCAAGTCATCAGCACAACCATGAAATATTATATTGGCTAAATTTAGAAATATTAGAATTGATACAATTGGGTTTAATATATTATAAAAATATGGAAGGAAAGGCAGAAAGGAAAAAAGAAAAAATATAGAAGCAAGGAAAGGGGAAAAGGAGGAGGGAGGGGCAATAATTCTTAAACCAAGCCTCTAAGCTGATGTCAAGTATAGACTACTGCTAACCAGCAATTTTTAGTGTAAAATCAACACTTTAAGAAAGCCATATTCCTAAGTCCTGTAAACGATCTTACACTATTTTAATCATTTCCAAAAATGTACATTAATGGGTTAGAAAACACCATCTATGCATGACTAGAAATTCACTATATATTTAGTATTAGGGATGTTTCTTTGCCTCTAAAAATTTGCCCTAGGCACAAATATAAACTTGGCCATAGGTATGTTTGAGAGTTATAGATAAATGTGTTCAATTTCAACCCAAATTTGGGGTATACTGTTGACACAGAGGCATGAATTCAGATCAAGTCATAGGTTCATAAGGAGACAATGGCACAAGCTATGTGAGAACTAGCATTGTGATTGGTTAGGTGTTGAACTGCTCACTGCTAAGTTGGCAGTTCAAACCCACCTGCAGCTCGACAGAGGAAAGATGATTCTGTCTGCTTCTGTAAAGGTTTGCAGTCTCAGGAACTCTGTATCGTCATGATGAGTCAGTCATAATGAATTAGAATTGACTTGATGCCAGGAGATTTGGCTTGTTGAGTTTATTACATAATAAGGATTTGATAAGTTACATTATGGCTATGACAATATAAATCTAATTGTCATTTTCATAATAAAGAAATATCTTTTTTATTTTTAAGAACTTACTTATTCCATATAATACTAAATTATTTTTCAAATGGTACTCAAATTTACTGTTATTTTGTGGGTTTTGTACCACTTGCTCAACAAGTCATGATTTAGAGAAATACAACTGAAAATCCAAAGGCAGGAAAATGCAAATTCACTTTATAATTTCATGCTTATGAAAAATCTATTTTTATTCTTATATGCACACACTGTTATCATTTCTGGAAATGCTAATAAGCCTGTGTGTAAAAATTGAAAACATTCACCTGGTTTTCTATCTAATTTGTCATACATTCCAATTTGCAAACACATTTTCAGCTACATTTCTCTTTCTTATTGTATTTACTCACCTATAGTGAATTTTGAAATGTTGACCAGCTATTAAGATACAGAATACTAAAAAGTTAGTTAGTGTCCTTATTAAAATCCATGAAGTCATTGACCTACCCAGAAAAAAATGGCAATGGTTCATTCCCCCTCAGTTCATCTAGAAGTATCTGATCTTGGTGAGGATTTATTCTTTAACAGTATTCTGCATTTCTGCTCAATTTTTAAATACATGATTTTAAGAATATAATTTAAATAATACATGATATATAATAAATTTTAAACAAAGCATATATAAGTGTATACTAAAATTTTTAAATATGTAATTTTAAACTTACTAATATTTAAGCTGATTTCTTCACAAATATGAATTACTGGCATCTTTTAAATTTGCAACTATGCTTTAGAATTCTTATAAATGTTAAAACCTGCTATCATTTCTTCTCTAGAAAGTTAATTGTTATATGTAGTTCCAAGTGAATGTTATTTGCTTACAACTTGCCCCCAATACTAATTTCTGGAATGATTTATTAGGTGAAAGCCACTCTTGTAAAGTTAGCTTTAAAATCACCTAAAATAGGTATCATATGCATATATACAAATATGCATATACGTGATATTTGCATGTGAGCATGCAAGCACACACACATACACACATTTTGGTATTTGAAGTCTTGTAAGATAATTCTTAATTCTCCAGGTTTCCAGACTTTGAAAAGTATTTTTATATCCTATTTTGTTCTCCACTATTATTAGAATTTGATACATGAACCTCTTAAATATTGCTTTCAACTTTTTAAGCACCTTTGGTTTTTCCAGACTTGGGTTACCTTATTATACAATTTATTGAAGGCTAATAATTATTAGGACATGTGGTAGGCGGTTATCACAAGTAACATCACACTCCTGCCTCTATGTACAAGCTACAATAGGGCAAATGGTACAATTAGAGGTGCATTCTTTGGTGCATACAATAGAAGCCCAGTGACACTGCAAGATTAAGAAAAGGCTCAAACATCTTTAAAACTACTCATTACCACCAGTCAAAATGTGCATATTTGACCTTTATGGTAATCAGAAGAATCTCTGCTTATGCAGGAGGATGCTAAATAATCGTCATTTTCTACACAGTTTTCCTTGAAGTGACCGAAGGTTAACATGGTTGATCCTGAAGCTGACTCAGACATTGAATCAACTCATCAGCAGTCACAGGGAAGGGACACCATCTTCATCACCTAGGATTCGATGACAGCTTAAAAAGAGACTGCAGATTTTTCCTTGCAAGAAACAGCTGGACTTTAATAGTGACTGCAGTGTATATTCCAAAGGTGGCGAAATTACTTAGAAACATCCCCCTGAGGTGCAGATTCACTCTGTGGTATAATAATCAAGTAAGTTGCATAAAAAAATAATTGCTTAGTTTATTACCTTGTTGTCTTATTATATTAAAGCCTTCATGGTAGATTCAGAAATCTCTTCCTCTTGATCTCTTTTTCCCTGTAGGTCTACTATTAACCCTACTCATTTTAATTTGAATATATTAACAGTTACAACGAGGTATCTCAACACTAAATTGTTATCAAGTAACACAGAATCCGCACTATAACTAGAGCGAACGCAACAACTCTAACATATGGAAAATAAATAAACATGGAAAATAAGTAAACAAAGGCTTCTAATCCAGTGGAATGAATTAAAATACTTCCTCGATGTCCCTGCCTCAAATATTACACGAGGATCAAACTCCGTCCCTAGAATGGTTATAATTCTTGAATAATGGACACTTAAAATCAAATGAAACCATTTTTTTATTGGAGAGATCATCATTTTCTAATTCTCACAGTAAAACACCATACCAGATAACAGTGAGATAATTATGTCATTGATGTTATTTCCCTCGTGCTTTTGGATGAGGATAATGGTCCTTATAGAAACAGAATAATGGAGCAGCCATAAAAATTAGAGCAGAGGGCCAAAAAACTTCTGTAAAAGGTGCCAAAGAACGATTCTTTTAAGGTGCAAAGCCCAAAGTTTCCAACAGCCATGACTTGGTTGGTACTTAACAGTAGTCATTCATAATTCCCCAGATGTATACAATATTCATCCATGTGTACCTAGGAAATCTGGCTATTTCTTATACTTCAAAGTCATTGCCTGTGCTGTGAGACCTAGGAAGTGCTTCAGGATTCATTATGACATGTAGAATATATAAGCAATAAGGCATGACAGGGAGTATGGTTATCAGAAGATAATCACACCCCTGGGTCATTACAAAGCAAGAGGTGCAATGGCACACCTCTCATTCCCCCTGGGGTGTGATTACAGCATGATAAGGGTACTTCAGGCCCTTACCTTACTACTTTGATGAACAGTCTTTGTTGGGAAGAAAACTGTATACCCGGTATACACCCACACGGTTTTCAAATATATATATATATGAATGACAGAGTTGGCAGTTTAAAATGTTAACAGTTGTTTAAGCCAAACCAGAGTTAATCAGATTCATCTGCTCTTTTATAATGTATAACTGCCACGGCCAATCAGAATCCATCACTCCAAGATTGGATCCATTCTATAGTTGTGGTCAAATAATTCACTCTAGAAAAACAATTAAAAATGAGTACTATTATCACAAAAAGTTCCACATTGCAGGATAACTGTTGGAAGAAACAATTCTTTTGAAAGCTCCTCTTTCCAAAATGATGTACTCCGAAAAGATTTACAGAATTATGAACATGAAACACAATCTAAAGTAGTTGCTAGGTCAAGCATTAAACACAAAAGAATTCATAATTTCTAATTTTGTCTCTATTAGTGCACCAGCCTTGCCCAAATTCAAATGACAACTTAATTTAGGGTGCTAGATTAGACACTGAATCCCATTGCTGTCATTCAAATGATAGCCTCAAGGCCCTCTTGTGATCTTAAAAATTTACAAATTCGTGTTTTAGATTGTATATTACATCTTCCATCACTTGACAGCGGTCCTCTTTGCCTCATCCAGTGTTCTGCCATGGTAAGACAGCCATACCCTGAAGTAGTGATCTTTATCTATCATCCAAATAATAAGTATGCCATTTTGCATACATTTGGAACATCTATTTTCGCATAATCCTGCTTGGAAGACAGTAAGTAGATAAAAGTATCCCTACATTATAGAAGGGGTATAGAAAGTCTAAATTCTGTGGCTCCTTGGTTAGCCACCATTCTGATATCCTAATTCCAAGAATAAACAGACATTTAAAAATAAGGAAACAGAGGAAAGAAAATGAGCATTCACCAAAAAAAGAGCTTCCTTTCATCCTTAGTTTCCTCATCTGCACAACCAAGTGTTGAACTAGAAGAGCCCCAAAGTGCTTCTCAAGCTTGTCATGTGGAGAATTATGTAGTAATCAGCAGCCTGCATGAGCTGCTAGTCTTTGTGAACTTATCATTGGGGCCACGCGACTGCAAAGGCTGGCAAGCCCACTCCATGGGTGCTGGAGTGTATGAGTATAAATCAAATCAGTCTAGATCTGGAAACACATGTAAGATAATATGTCATAGACCCTCCGTCAAATGGCAAGTTCAAGTCAGCTTACGTAACTCAGAGCTCCTTGACCAAATTAGCCTCAGAGGGATGTGCATTCATTGTATGGGGGAAAGGAAAATACTCAGATCGTCAAGGATGACTGCCTCCGACTATGAGCAAGCTCTAATTTTTAAGGCCCTATCATACCATTGTGGAACAGAGACTTACTAGAGTCCAGTGATGAATACAATTCTAGTATGGACTTGTAGTTTGTCTTTAAATGGTAACACAGAAGAAGCTAATGTTTAGATAACCAGGAAATTTCATGTTCTATTGGTACAAGTGTATACGTATTGTCATAAACATTTGAAGAAGAAATTTGATATGCACATTGGATATCTTTTACTCTTCCTACACAACTGTTTTGAAACAAAGATAATAAAATTAATTAAAATACTATGAATACTATTTGTACTATAAACAATAAAAAAATTAGATAAATGTATGATGAAATCATAATAGTATAACATACAAAGGTAAGGCAAAAAATACTGTTACAAAATCAAGGAAACTATTATTAAACAAAAATATCTACATGGGAAGATATTGCTTCTCGATATATCTTCCATATGTGTCTGAAGGTGGTATTTCCAGCTCTGTAATGCTTCCCAGGAGAATCCGACGCTCTTTAGTTTACACCACATTAAAATGGCTGCTTGGGCCTCATCAAGGGGCTCCAATTGGGTTCCTTTTAAACATGCCTTAAGTTCTGAGAACAAAAATAAGTCTGAAGGACCAAGACCAGGCTACTGAATGAGAACTTTTCCTCACAAAATTATAATATGACAGCCTTTGCCACCCTGTAAGAATAAGCAGTTCCACTGATTGTTGGGATGGAAAATAATTTGTTACAATATCCCTGACCTTTTGCTTACCGGCACAATTTCCACTTTCTTAAAACTTCTTAACATCAACATAAAACATCAAATAACTCCTTCAAAATCCCCCAAAAGCGTCACGATAATCTTCTGAACTTTTATGACTTGAATTTAACTAGTTCAGTTAAATCCCCTCAAAAGCCACAATTTGATTGGACTTTATAAAGGTACCCCAATGAGACAATCATATTACCAAGAGAACTTGTGTGCAGCTATTAACTGATCGTAGAAACCCACTTAAACATGTTCTGTTTGGCATTAACCTCTGAGCACACGAACTGAAGCTCCAGTCGCAATATATTTAACCTTACCCTCACATGTATGAAATATAGTTCAACATTTAAGGGTAATTTATAAAATGTTTTATCATATGATATTAAATGAAAAGCAGAAAATTAAGTTTTATTGCAATTATTCACTGCAATATATTATATATATACACATAATGTTCCTAATATTACCAATAGTTATCTTTAGCATGCAGAATTCACGTAAAAATGTGCTATTGAAATACCACTATGTCCTCGATTGAATGAGCTTCTTCATAATAGATATGGGAATCATAGGGCACTGCCAGGAGCCCTGGGCATAGTGGCTACGCACTGGACTGATCATGGCAAGGTCTGCAGTTTGAAACCACCAGCTTCTCCAAGGGTGAGCGGTGGGATTTTCTACTTCAGTAAAGAGTTACCGTCTCAGAGATTCACCAGGGCAAATCCACCCTTTCGCAGAGCCTCGATGAGTTGGTATAGACTCGATGGCGTTGAGGTAACTCGAGAACGCACGGTCAGCAGCGTTAAACCGCTAACCTTTCCGTAGGTTTAAGATGAAATTGCCTGCTTCTCTAAAGGGTTAGTCTGGGAAACCCACAAGGGCAGTTTTACTCGGTCCTATAGGATAGGGTCGTTATGAGTCTCAAACAACTCAATGGCAGGGAATTGGTTTGTATTCCTTTTTTTTTTAACTTATAGATGAATTCTGCATTTGGAGCTGAGTTGTGTCGGCTATGTTAATGAGGTTCTATCAGCGGAAGGTGTGTCCTAAGCCTACTGAATTCTGACTTATAAGGAGCCGCGGACACAGACAGAAAGCATATGATCAAAGCACCCCCAGAAACAGGGGATTACTGGGACCACCGAAGCTGCAAGCGACACACGGCTCTTCCTTCGGATTCGAGACACGGGGGGGGGGGGGGGGTGTCTCCCCTGGAGCGGGGACTCTACATTGGGACAATGAACCTCCCAAACGGTGAAAAATTACATCCCGCGACTGTTCCAACTGCCACCGAGTCCATCCTGACGAGCAGACGCCCTACAGAAGCTTTCGGAGCGGTCCATCTTCCCTGGAACGCACACTTCCGGGCGAACCGTCCGCCACTTACTGCCCCATCACCGTGTACTTACGCACAAACGACCGTTGCTATGAGTTGCAAAGATAGATACTGCATTTCAAGGAGGGCCAAGCTGCTCACAAGTTTGATCATTCAACCCCCTAACACTTCCAAGAAAGAATGAGAACGAGTTTGGCGAGGCCTCCAGGCAACTGGGAAGGGCGGGAGGAAGGACCACTTGCAGCATGCTATGCAGTTACATGGTTTGGGGACTCTGCAATTGGCTCCCCTTCGTCACTGTCTTAATATCAAACTTCATTAACTGGGTGACACTTAACAAGGGTAGGTAAAATCAAGGGGTGGAGTCACAACTGTTGGGGCTTTCAAACCAAATGATTTCTATAAATCACACAAAGAGCGTTAAAAAAGTCATTTAAATTCTGATTAGCCAATATGGAGAGATCTCGTTGAAAGTTGGGGCTATTAAATAGATGTACAAGAATCTAACCTAACTGTAGAGTTCTGTAACCTAATTATATCTCTATACCTGTGCTCAGAAACTTTTAAATAAGCCTAGAAAGAGTAAAATAATTCTCAAAGTAAAACAAAGACACCGCTCTGTAAGAAAATAGAATAAAATCTAGCACCCCTCAACATAAAATGAGAATGTCCAGCTTCTAAAACATTACTCAGCCTGCAAACAAACAGGAAAATCTGACCCACACAGGAATACGTGCAATCACTAGAAACAGATCCAGAAAAGACAGAGAGAATGTATTTAGAAGCAAGGGATATTTAAAACAACAATACAAGTACACATTATGTTACTGGATAAAGTGGTCAATAAATGTCATTTGGGGGTTTGTTTTTTTCTTCAGTAGCGTCATTTATACTCTTACTACAGAGCTCTAGTGTCATGGCAGTTGAGTGCTTCGCTGCTAACTAAAAGGCCAAATTTTTCAAACCTACCAACTGCTGTGCAGGAAAAGCAAGTGGCATCGGCTTCCATAAAGAAGCTGCCCTGGGTCCCGATGGAACTGTTCTATAGGTTTCTCGGAGTCAGAATTCACTTACTGGCAAAGGAGTACATACTCACTGATTTTCTCCCCACTTTTTCTGTTAATTTCCTAGAGAGAGGTGTTGAAATCTCTGAGTAAAATGGTGAATTTTCATGCGTATCTTTTCAGTTTGCTTAATGTTGCCATCTTATTAGGAAAACACAAATTTAGAATTTCTATCTCTCTTGGTATATTGGCTCCATTATCTTTGCAAAAGAGCCGTCCAATCCCTGGGCCATTTCTCATGTAACCTGTTTTCTTAGGTTAATATAGACAAACTCTCTCAGGATTAGTGAGGAGGGTATCTTCTCTTTTCCCATTGTTTTACCTAGACATAGAGACATCTTGCTTAAGTTTCTTGTAAAGATCATATAATTACCCTGTCCATTCTTCACAGGGGCGTGTTTATGAGGGAGCTTCCCTGAATCCTTGCCAGTATTGGGTGTATCACTTTTGAAGTCATGCTCAAAGGTAGGGAGGGATATCTTATCTCATGGTGATTTGAGGTTTTATTTCCTTAATGACTAATGAAGGCTATACTTTCTATGCTTTTGGCCATCTATCCATCTTCTTTAGTGAAATAACTATTCATATCTTATGACCATTCAACTGGGATGCTATTTAATTTCTTGAGTTTTACGTATTTTTTTGTATATTCTAAATATTGAGCCTTTATCCAGCATGTAGTATGATATTTTTTCCTTCAGTCTGTAGGCTATATTCTCATTGAACAGGTCTATTATACAAATTTTAAATATTAAAGACCCAAATTTTCCTTTTATGAATTATTTTTTGGTGTCTATTCTGGAAATTCTTTGCTAGCCCTAGATACTAAATATTATACTTTTTCTAAAAGTTGTACAGCTTTTATGTGTAAGTTCATAATCTTTTATGTGAACTGTTAAGATTAGGTTGAGATGATTCTTCCTCAGTTGTTCTGGACATATTTTTGCAAAGACTAGCCTTCTACATGGATTGTTTGGTTCCTTTGTGAAAGCTCAACTGCTCATACTGGTGTGGGGCTATCCTGGGCTTTCTATTCTCTTCCATTAATCTATGTTTTTATCTCTCTACCGCTCTCTTCTCTAAAACAAAACAAAAACATGTTGGTCCCAGATTAGTTCTGACCCATGACAACCCCATATAGACAGTAGAACAGCTTCTTCAAAGGGTTTGCTTGACTATAATCTTTATGGAAGTAAATAAATAAAAATCTGGCCTCACTTACATGGAGTACCTAGTTGGTTTTGATTACTAAACTCTAGATTAGTCGTCAACAGCAAACCACCTGTGACTTCTGAGGTGCTTTGCTTACTAGAGACACGTGATAAATCCTGACATCTCTGCAGATCGATTCCTACCACTCTGCTTGTTTAGCTATTCCAGACCTTTGTTATTCCATGTTAAGTCTGAGAATAATTGTCTATTACTTTAAAAGCTTTGCTGGCATTTAAATAGCAATGATATTAAACCTGTATATCAATTTCGGGAAATTTGGCATCTCTATTATATTTAAACACCTACTCTGTGCACAACTCTCTGTGAGTCCCTGTGAACATGCATAATCAAATGTGAGGTAACCAACATTTAGCATAAAATGGACTCAAAATCAAACTGGGACAATGAAACACCTAAATAAAAATAAAAGACAGAAATAAGAGTTTATCAGTAACGTTCCAGAATAGTGCGCATGTCAGATGCTTGATGCAGCCATTTCAGAACTTTGTGGAGGTCAGCTCACACTCCTTTGTTTACACTGCCTGCTCTTCCGTCCACTCTCTTCCAGACTGTTTTCTACCGTAGAGCATTTTTTGTCCCACCCCCACCCCGTCCCTCCCTGCAAGGCTGATTCTTCTAGCGTTCTGGTTCTGTTCTTAATTCAAATGGCATTGCTTCAAAGAGGCCCACCTCATTTGCCCAGTCTACATACCCCCATCAGTCACTTTTTATAATAGCTGTTTTATTATATTTACATCTGTGCCAGTTTACTCTTATTTTATCTCTCCAGGTTCTAATAACCATTACAATGTTACATAGAACTCAGACAGCATTCGTGATGAAAGCATTTATTAAGGAAGTTTACAAGTTGGACTACGAGTGAGAAATGCTCACGTTTTGAGTTGTTTATCAGAATGTGCTACAAAGTTCTTCCAGGTCTGCTAATAAATGCCCAAATGGATGGATCATTTGTTGTGAGCCTCAACTTGAAGGCATTCAACTCAAGCTCTGTGAGGCCACAAAGCCAACTCCCAGAGGGACCCCACTCCAATAATGCTCAGTCAGAGGCACTCACCCTTATTTCTGAGTCAGCAAGCCCAACTTCCTCTATGAAGTGCCCCAAATCACCCTACTCTGCAAGCCAGCTTCCTGCACAAAAGCTTTACTTACTCAAGGGTTTGGAAGTCTGTCACTCTTCCATGCTCAGCTCCTGTTCTGCTGCTGTGTCTCTGATGTCCTAGTCGTCTTCTGAATCTAAGAGGCTCACTGCGCAGGACTCTTGGGTCCAGAGGCTGTGCTCCACTCCTGGCGCTTCCTGGCAATGATCCCTCCTCCTACTTCTCAGAGGGCTCGTTTTGTGCACAGCAATACGGCCATTACTCACAGGTGAATCCTATTAGTATTTCCACCCACCTCCCACCTTCTTACCAGGTCCATTCAGGGGAAGGTCATTTGGGGGAGTTAGAGAGTTTGTCTAGAATAAAAACAAAAGTCAATCGGCTGCCCTGAAATTTAGGTAGGCCAGCCGTATTCAATAGTGCGACATCACCTGCCACATTCTTCTTGTTTTCCCTTCAAATTTACTCAATAGGGCTTAGGTATTTCTGTTATGTTTTGTTTTTTGAGAGCAAAGAAATTGCTAGTCTTGTTCATTACTATATGCTTACTGCTTAGCACAGTACCTGACACATGGTGTATTGGTAAATACCTCTATTTTGAATGAATGGATGGATGGATGGATGGATGGATGGATGGATGGATGGATGGATGGGTGGATGGATAGATACAACTGACTTAATCAGAGAAGACTGTAGGCAAATCAGAGACAAATGGCTTAATCAGAAGCTTGAAAGTAAGAAAAATCTTAGAGCTAAGCAAGCAAGGTAGTATAAGAAGTAACAAGGGGTGTGTTAACGGGAATATTTTCCTTGATTGTGAAGGGCTTTGAATCTCTAGACGAGGTGATTTTACTTTCGCCTGGAGGTAGTGGGAATGCTTTTAACAAGGTTGACATAATAATGCACTATTTTAAGAAAATTAAACAGGAACAATACAATAAATTGGGGTGAGGATTGGGGAGCGCAAGGAGAAGCCTGGGAACTGGTGGGAGTAATCAGTGTGACGACTGCTCTGTGAGGCGGGCTGGCGTCGGGGCCTGTTACCTGGCGAGCAGGCTCAGCTCAGGGACAACTGGGAAAGGTGAACCTTCTTCAGCTGCGTCGTCAGAACAGTCTCATCCAATTAAACGCAATGCTGCCGATGAGTGTGTTAAATGACTTTCTAACCAGCAGTGCCAGTTCTCTTTCCGTTATGCATGCAAACAGGTTCCTTCGGTCTTGAGAATTTTTACAGATTAAAAAAAAATCACTGTATCTGGCTGTGAGTGAACCTGGTTTCTTCCCACTTGGGAAACACAAAGTCTTTTCTGCAGTGACGAGAACCATCACCCCATTTTACACCGGGAACAATGACTTAAATTGGTGTCAATCTATTTACTAATCGATGCACCACCCTGACCTGTTCAGAACTCCTTGTAACTTTCGGGCCGGTGCTATTTTCATGTTATTTGATTTAAAATGGAACATAATCTATTCACCAGGGGGTTCCGTCGTTCTGGATTCATTTTCCCCAATGCGTGCTCTGCAGTCTTATGAAGTGGGTCAGCCCCGTACAGCAACAAAAGGGTCTTTCTTGTGAAAAGCTGCTCCCAGCTCATCTGTTTTATTCACACGCCAAACAAAAATTCCAAACCCATCTACTGACATCAGAACTTTTAGGCCAGAGTCTGTTTTACTGTGGATCATTTCCATAAGACTCGAGGTTCGATCTATACTCCTTTTTGTCAATTCTTAAACCAGGTAGAACATTGCTCTTGAAGACTGACTACCAAGAAGCAACCTAAAGCAACTGAGAGGAAGAAAACAAGTGGTTCTGACATGCCTACTTACTGAGTTTCACTTACAGTTCATTTCACACTGTGACAATTAGAAGAAACAAGGAAGGGCTTTGTTTTGTGGGGGTTTTTTTCCAGCCTTATTTCAAGGAGCATTCCACCCACAGCCTGCCTACGGGGTTGTTTGGGTAAAGAAAATGTTTCCATCCATGTCACAGCTGCATTGTAATGGAAAATAGCTCCAGATGCCAAACCCATGAAGAACGTTAGTTAGCATCACCAAAGAGCACCTCTGCACTTGACTACTGTATACCTTTCTTTACTTGCAACATTTCAGCCACAAGTTATAGGGTCCCAGACCCCTGGGAGGAGGACTGAAGCAGTCAAGATCCATTTATAACCCCTGCAAGTTGATAGGCAACAAGGTGCTTTTGGAAACGTCAGGAAAATAGTTTCACATGGGAATGAAGCAAGGTCATCCTTTCAGAATCTGGCTCACTGGCCTCAGATCCCTCCCCCCCCACCCCCCCACCTTTTCACTGAGCTTTACAGAGTGCTTGTGAGGGTTATTAAAGAGAACTTGGAAAGTTAAAAAGACCAACAGAGACAAATCACTTCTAGGGCTGTTCTGACAGATCTTGCAGGAATTTCTGATAAAGTAGCATTAGTGATATTATTACTTGTATATATTATTTTGAGTTAAATTACAGTATACCTCTCATTCAATTTCACACGGGAGAAAATGGAAAATTTCTAGCAGACAAGGAAATTATTATCTAAGGACTTGTGTGGAACAAACTAATCCAAGAAATAAATGATTCATCCTCAGTATGCATGAAAGACACCACATTATTAGTCTAATACATAAATAACAGAAATGAATTATCTCATATCTATATATGGTTTTATCTGTATATATCAGCGCCTGGGATCATATTTATGAATTCATGGGCATAATGTAATTATAAAATATTCATTATAGTTTCATCGTACAAAAGTGTAGAAATTACCTTCATAGTCAAAGTTTAAGGTAAAACCCCCAGTTCAATAAAAGGGTTTTGGCTTCTGCTTCTGGAGGGATTTACTGTACTCATCAGCCTGTATAGTTCACATTAGCATCCAGTGACATTGCTTTGTCTGTATATATTTCTAGCTGTCAACAGAATGTCCTGGGGCAATTGCATCCCGATTCTATAGCTAGCTCCTATTCTTTTATAATACACAAGGGTCTAATTTTCCATCAGCAAAGCATGAAATCATGTAAGAATGCCACATAACCAGCATGTGCAAACAAGTAGCACTTTTTCTACACATAAAAATGCTTCATAAAATAACAAATAAATTAAATCTCCTTGTTCAAGTAAAAAGCTTGGAAATCAAGACCTTTGAGAAAAATTAGAGTTTCCCATACAGAGCTGACAGTGTCACGTAATTCAAGGAAATTCGTTCACCACCTTCCATGTTAATCGGTGTGACCGTATCATTTTTCTGTGATTTAAAGTGGAACTGTTTTCTATCAAGAATGTTTTGTGGCTACAGATAACAGGCACGTTAACTTCATTAAGATCAGTATTTAGCAATTATCAAATTAACAACGTGATGACTGGAGGATATGACTTGGATTCAACTCCGTTAGCTTCAACACTCATTCAGCACTGCAGCGAAAGGATGTCGAAACGGAGTGCTCATCCTTTTATTGATTCATATTTTGGGTACAGTGGGACAGGCAGTCAAAGTAAACATGAATCCTCAAAAATGACATTCTAAAATATACTAAATGATGCATTCAAGATTCCCCTTCCCTCTCCGCAACATATCTAGGTTTGACAAACTGTTTGAAATTATCAATGCAAGGATGCCCTTAAAAGGGTTAGCTCTGGCATGTATTTAAAACACATTCAAGACATATGTCTCCTCTGCTGTGAGAACTACAGAAGGCTCAGTGTAACATCAGTCAGATGACTGAGACTGCTTAAATTATCATCCTGTATGTGCATCTCATATTTCTACAACTTCAGGGTATTTTTAAACACTCTTTCTACATAATGTACCATTTACTTAGCACGTGGCATTCATATGTCTAGCTGTAAAATAACTTGTTGTAATTTAAGCAAACATGTTTTAAATAAAAGGTAGCTAAGGCTTCTAATCTCTGATGTATTGAGTGCAATGAAAGCTTCCGTAAAAATGGATTTCCCAGACAGCCAAAGACCGTACAAGCTCTTCCTAAGAAATGCATTACTCTCGGATGCCCATTCCGACATTTCGGTAAACTATATCCACTATTTTCGGTCACTAGGAATTGCCATTGAGAAACAGGGGCAGGAAAAAATAAAGGAATCAATTATTTTCTTTTAAAATCCTCTTTGTTTACTCTCTCTTTACAAACATTAGCAATCAAAATAACAATATTCCAATTGCTTTATTGTAAGCAACTAAAGACAAAAACAAAACCCCCAAATCCATTCCTATTAAGTCTATGGCAACTCATAGTGACCATCCAGGACAGGGTAGACTTGCCGTTGAGATTTTCAGAGACTGTAATGATTTATGGGCGTACAAAGCCTCCTTTTTCTCTGTTGGAGCAGCTGGTGGATTTGAACTGCTAACCTTAAGGTTATTAGGCCAACACGTAACCACTTCACCACCACCAGGGCTCCTTGTGAGCAGTTTAGGTAAATTAAAACTGACATTCGACACTTTGCACATACTTAAAGAACACAATTGGAAAGTTTTGATATTGGGCATACGCTGGAGAAACCATCAGCATATGTGGAAGCAGCATTCTGTGGTTCTATTAGTCAGCAGGATGAAGCCATATGAGTAGAGTACTCACGTGTAAAGATTACTTGAACAGAATAATGGCAAAAAGACGGTGTTCATTGAAAGTGATACTAAAACAGAATGAGCATTACATATTCCAAATCAAATTCACTACAATTAGATTTAAGTAATTGCCTTATTTTTAAAAAAAATACAATAGTATATTTGTCCATTTTTTTTGTTATATTGATGCTATGGCATTTCCTGAATTTCCGATTTTCTCTCCATGTGTGTAAGTCCGGGTAGACTAGATAAACAAATCCATAGAAACTCATAGGTGTATAAGAGAGAGTTTTATCTAAAGGGTAATTGTACATTAAGAAAGCATCTCAACCCAGTCCAGTCCAAGCCTATAAGTCCCATACTAGCCCATACGTCTGACACCAATCTATAAAGTCCTCTTCAGACTCATGAAACACATGCAATGACGCCAAATACAGGACAAACACAGGCCAGGGGGTAGAAAGTGTTTGGATCCAGTGGCATTGTAAGCATCTCAGCGTGGCAGCGGTCGCTATGTGGCTTCTCTGGCTCCAGAGGTCTGGTTGCATCAGGGTTGGCCCATGTGGCTAGTCCAGGGTTGGCCCATGTGGCCAGTCCATCTCAGGCCACTAGTGTTGTTCCAAGTGCCTTGTCAGCTGTGATGTCTCCCAGGGAGTCAGCAGAGAGAGAGAGTGTGTGTGTCTCCCATCTCCAAGGAGGAAAAACAGGAAATCCCAGAATCCTTATTGGAAGGCCATGCCCACACAGAGGCCTCATTGGCTATATACTGATTGATAGCCTAGACACTACCCCTACACTCTTAATGCTCAAAGTGACACACAATTATATAACCATGTCAGAGGCTACGTTGCTATGATACCAGAAGCTAAGCCATTGGGATTTCCAAGACCAGAGGGTTACCTGAGGTGGGAGGCTTTCGGGGAGCTTCCAGAGGAAGACAGACCAAGAAGAAAAGCCTGGTGATCAGAAAATGAGCAGACTAAAACCCTCTGGAACACAACAGGATGTTATCAGATAGCGCGATGGACGATAAGCAGCTGTGTTAGTGCACGTTGAACTAGAGAACCAAATCCAGAGAACTCATATATGTGTAAGAGATAACTTCATATCAGGAAGTAATTATGCATAAATAACACATCTCAGCCCGGTCCTGATCAAGTCCATAAGTTCTATATTCACCCATCCATTTGATACTAGTCTGTAAATTCTGCTTCAGACTCACACAACACATGCAAGGATGCTGCATGCAGGAAGATCACAGTCCAGTGGTGTTGAAGCCCATTAAGACTCAGCCTTGACACAGCTGAGAAGTCTCATCACCTAAGTGTTTGCTGATTTCTTCTGTGACTTTACGCTTTGAACAGACTGTCATGGACAAGAAAGCAAGCATGGTCTAGGAAAAACAGGTTGTTTAATTTTCTCAAGAATGTCTGGCTTGGCAGAAGATAGAGTTGCTATGTGTATCAAATGTGCTTGCTTAACAATGAGATAATTAACCCTGGGTTGTTTCTGCGTGGGTATAAGGAGCATGTAGAATAAACTCGGGGGCTTCGGTCCATCAGACTGTTGTCCTCCCAATACTTTCTGTCTCTCTTTTTTTCCTTAATCCTCACTCCCCCTTTCAGGACTGTTCGACTCGTCGGCTTGCTCCGACACAGTGGGTGGAGAGTCTTGTGCATCCTGTGGTGGTGGAAGCATCTCATTGCTGGTGCAGGTCTCCACATGGAGCCACCAGCTCCAGGACTCTGGCTGCTCTCAGTGTGGCTCAATAGGGGTGGTCGACAGGAAGGAGAAACAGAGAGTAAAGGCCTGCCTCCTTTGACAGCAGACTCAAGAGAGAAAAGTTCCCAGAATCCTCATGAGAAGGCCACGCACACAAGGAGGTATCAATCAGATTCACCTTGTGTGTTAGACAGGGTTCTCTAGAGAGACAAAACCAGATTGCTAATATATATATCACAAGAAATGAACTGTTAAATTATAAAGCAGTACAAATGGCTCAGTGCAACTCGCTCCTGAGAGAGAGTTGTGAGACACTGGCAGTCCTTCAAGTCTTGAGGGCCGCCAGGTAGTCCTCTGTAGAGAGAGCTAGGCTATCCCAGCACAGGCAGCAAACAGCAAGGCAGGTCACCAACTGTCAGCCAGGTCACCAACAGTCAGTCCCCAGCTCAAGAGATGTAAAATCCAATCATGATCGTGTGGTCTTAAAGGGACCTAAACTTACAGCGATACAGTCTACAGGCTAGGCACCCCACAGGTAATGTAGCCTGTAAATTGAGGCACAAAACTGGTCCAATGATCAAAGACTGAAAGGCAAAAAAGGCGAAGCTCTCCTAGCCATTTATCTCTCCGCCCTTCAACCAATCCTACTTGTGTTTATTGGCCAGGCTGGCACAATAAACTATCTAACCATGCCTTTAAAATCCAAACTCATCTAGCTCAGAAGCAACAAAGCCCACATGGAAGAACACACCAGCCTGTGTGACCAGGTGTAGAAATCAAAGAACAAAAAATCATATCAGTGTGTGCCCACTTGCCTGATATGATTACTGAAGACAAATATGTGCATAAACAAATGTGAGGAAGAAAGCTTATGGTGCCTGGCTATCAAAAGATATAGCATCTGGAGTCTTAAAGACTTGAAGATAAACAAGTGACCATCTAGCTCAGAGGCAACAGAGCCCACATGGAAGAAGCACACCAGCCTGTGTGACCACAAGGTGTTGAAGGGATCAGGTATCAGGCATCAAAGAACAAAGCATCATATCATTGTAAATTAGGGGGAGAGCAGAGTGGAGACCCAAAGCCCATCTGTAGGCAACTGGACACCTGTTTAAAGAAGATTCACGTACAGGAGTCAAGCCACTCAGGGTGAAGGGTAGTAACGATGAAACATACAACTTTCCTCTAGTTCTTGACTTAAATGCTTCCTCCCCTCACTATCATGATCCCAATTCTACCTCACAAATCTGGCTAGACCAGGGGATGTATATTGGTACAGATAGGAACTAGAAACACAGGGAATCCAGGACGGATGATCCCTTCAGGACCAGTGGTGAGAGTGGGAATACTGGGAGGGTGGAGGGAAGGTGGGGTGAAAAGGGCCAAGTGATTACAAGGATCTACATATAACCTCCTCCTTGGGTGATACACAACAGAAAAGTGGGTGAAGGGAGACATCGGACAGTGTAAAATATGTTCAAATAATAATAAGTTATAAATTATCAAGGGTTCATGAGGAAGGGGAGCGGGGAGGGAGAGGGAAAATGAGGAGGGCTCCTTGTGAGCAGTTTAGGTAAATTAAAACTGACATTCGACACTTTGCACATACTTAAAGAACACAATTGGAAAGTTTTGATATTGGGCATACGCTGGAGAAACCATCAGCATATGTGGAAGCAGCATTCTGTGGTTCTATTAGTCAGCAGGATGAAGCCATATGAGTAGAGTGCTCACGTGTAAAGATTACTTGAACAGAATAACAGCAAAAAGAGGGTGTTCATTGAAAGTGATACTAAAGCAGAATGAGCATTACATATTCCAAATCAAATTCACTACAATTAGATTTAAGCAATTGCCTTATTTTTTTTAAATACGATAGTATATTTGTCCATTTTTTTGTTATATTGATGCTGTAGCATTTCCTGAATTTCCAATTTTCTCTCCATGTGTGTAAGTCCTGGTAGACTATCAAGGGCTCAGGTAGAAAGCAAATGTTTTGAGAATGATGATGGCAAAAAATGTGCTTGACACAATGGATGGATGTATGGATTGTGATGAGTTATATGAAACCCCAATAAAATGATTTAAACATAAATACATAAATATAATTTTAGGAGCTGCAAAAAACAAACAAACAAACTCACTACCATTAAGATGATTGTCAACCCTGAAGGGCAGAACTATCCCTGTGGAGTTTCCAAGGGTAACTCTCCATGAGAAGTAAAAACTCCATTCTTTCTCAAAAGTGGTTCAAACCACTGATCTTGCAGTTAGCATCCCCACACATAACCACTATGCCACCAACATTCCTTACAGGACAGGGTAAAACTGCCCTAGACGTCTCTGCGGCTGTAACTCTCTGTAGGAGTAGAAAGCCTCGTCTTTCTCTGCAAGACTGACTAGCAAATGAGAATTAATTTTAACTTTCAAAAACGCAAAAACAAAAAATTCCAAACTGTCCCAGAGTGACTTCTTTCTATTTTTCCACAGTAACTTCTTGAATTCTAACCTAGACAGGAAATTTCTGGCTAACCTCAATTCCTCGTGTTTCAGTTAAAGCTTCTTCCTTCTAACCATACTGCCTTCAAATAGAGAATCTTTCTCCATACCTTAGTATTCTTAAAAACAATAATACTTATGTGGCTGCATAAAACAAAATCCTATTGATTATACCCCAGGCCAAATGCAATGAGTATTCGTATTATCTGACACGGAATAGCATGGCACCAGCTACTAATTTCAGTATATTCCTTAAGTATCTTCCATTTCAGTATTTTTGTTTCATAGAAGGGAAATTTGCCCTGTCTTCTTTATCATCATCATCTTCATCATGAACAAAACTCGGGATTTCAAATGCCTCGTTAGCTTCCATGATTTCTAAGACATTTTTCAAAATCTATAATGTTAGGTTTAGAGAACTGAACTTTTTACCTTATATTTGTGAATTTTACACGATGTACCTAGAACAACATCAACAAACACTGCAGTTTCCCAACAGAGAGCCAAAGGGAGGCTGGCCAATGGACCCTGGTTGGTTTTCAACCGGCTGATGCATCGGGCAGAACTTGTCAAAAGGGCTGAGGTTCTAAAAGGAAAAGCATCGATTTCAACATGAGTTCCTATGACAAAAATAAATTCTTTCAAATCACTTGGCGTGTGGAAAAGTCTGATAAATTTTACATTCATTTTGTGAATTGCTGTTTTCCAAGTTATTCCTATAATGTAAGGAGGAACAATTCCTAGCAAAACCTGTTTCCTCCGCTCGCAAGCATTTAAAACCACTTCAAGGACTGCTTTACAAAGTTGATTGTTATCATTATTCCCCAGAAGGAGTCTGACACTTCGTCAATAGTACAGCATTGTCAAGGAACACGGCACTAGCAGCATGTCACTTCCAAGGATTTTCATTAAGCAGAGAATTAAATGAACAATTAACACATCAACCACGGAAGCACATGCTCCATGGCTATTGGGTCCAGGCAAGCTGTTTCTCAGTGTGGATACACTGTGGGTTCAGAACGGAGCATACATAGCTTCACTGTTTGAGAGACTGTGCATTTTTCCTCATAACATTCTAAAACCTCATGGCAGTGTTTTTATTATATGCAAATTAGCAGCATTTGATTAGGTCCTGAGGCAGCTTCACCTGCGTGTTCAGAAGAATAGCAATGGGAAGGAAGGATGGATATCTCATCACTGAAGTGTGTTTCCCCTTGGGGGACACCACCATTTGATTTTGACATTTATTTGTCCTGTGCTAGAAAGGACGAAACTACAATTACACTTTTTTTTTCTACTGTGCAGTGGGCACGGTGTCAGAAAAAATTAAATCAAAGATGGTGTGCTTGCGCACAAAACAAGCTTGAAAATCAAACTTAGTGAAGGAAGTCCCAGCTAAAAGCACAGCATGATAGAAAATGCTATTTGGCCCAAACGCTTTGTAAGTCTAGATGGGAAACAACCACGAGAAATCGCCTGACCAAACCGGAACCAGGATTATCTCGACACAGATGTACAGAGGTGTCTTTGCTAGTCGCACAGAAAACAGGTGGATTCCGTACTTGATGACTAAGGTCATGTTCACTGGAACCATTTGGGTCTCTGAAATGAAGCTATTCCTGATGAGTAATTTGGTTACTACAATAATCAATCGATCTATGGCAAATGTGTTTTGCTGAATTAATGTTTGCATTTTAAATGTTTTGCGATCTGTTTTAAGTTTCGAGTATGTTGTCAGCTTAGTTTTCTTTCTCCAGGAACACCGTGTAAATAGAGGAATGGCTGAACTTGCCTTTTTCACAATTTGAATTTAATTACCATACATACTCGTGTAGAAGCTGGGTTTTTGTGAAAATCATTTTGAGAGCTGTTATAAGGTTTATTACAATCCATACATCAATTCTATCAGGCATGTTTGTACGTATGTTGCCATCATTCTTTTCTAGACATTTACTTTCTATTGAGCCCTTGGGATCGGCTCCTCTTCTCTCCCCTACCCCCCCACCCTTGTGACCCCTTGATAGATTATAAATTATTATTTCCTTGTCTCACCCTGACCAACTTGAGTTTTTCAGCACATTTTTAATGCAGTTTTTGTGGTAGTTAGTTGCCTCGGCTGATACTCAGGTTAGTTTATACTCGAGTATATACAGTATATTGGAAGCAATTTAAGAATATTTTTCATTTATACAAATATCAGAATACAAGTACCTTGGGAAATGACTACCATGAGGGAAAAACTAAAGTAGGAAAAAAGCTGAGGAGAGTGAAAGAGAGCTGTACATTTTCTTAGAGACACCGGTAACAAACGTGTGTTTCCTAACAGTCTGAATTATACCTACCTACTACAAATAATTAAAGAACCAACCATTTAAAAAATTTTAACAATATTAAAAAATGTATTCCTTCCCAAATCCATGATACTTTCTAATGTCTTTTAACCAAAGATTGTCTTTAAAACTATACAGAGAACTCAAAAAGTTTGTGGAATGAAAAGACAATGAAATGTTTCTGAAAACTTTTTTGAAACCTCTTTTAATTTTAATTAAAAAACAAATTTCTCTCTAGATAGACAGATAAAATGAAAATCGCCAAGGCCCCCAAGCATCCTAGAATTAATACATTCAGTGACTCACAGGGAAAAAAGGTGTTTTTCTCCCCTTATATTTCATATGTCCATATTGTTGACTTTTTCTAACACAGTAAATTTAAATATAAACAACAATTATGTCTGGCCAGCCATGAAGTCAATAGTGCCAAAAAGAAACATGAGAAGCAGTGTTAATCGATAATAGTAAGATGTTAAAACTTTTTCTCTAATTAAGGCAATCTTAAGTTGCAAACAGATATGTACTAATATACTGCTACTCACGGCCCTCGAGTCCCTGCTGCCTTGTAGCAGCCCTACAGGACAGGGTAGAACTGTGCCCAGGGGGTTCTGAAATTGCAACTTTTCACAGGAGTAGAAAGTCGCTTCTTTCTTGGTGACTTCTGGATGCCTGGTGATTTCAAACTGATGACCTTTTGGAGCCGCCCAGCTCGCAACACACTATGCAATGATGGCTCCTCTAAATTATATGATTATTCTAAATTCTTAAATATTAATTTAATAATTTAAAATCAATCCTCTCCCTATAGTTTCAAGAGTCAAATATTCTAGTAATTCAAAAGTTTGAATTATTTCCTTGATTTCAAAGGGAAGCAAAATGAAATCATGTTGTTGTTAAGAGTCATGGAGTCAATTGCAAATCATAGCATGCCAATGTACTCTACGTGAGACATTGCCTGCCTGGCTGCCCCCAGTCCTTCTCATTGACTCTCTTTCACTGACTCTGGCTTTACTAGGCAAGCTATCCTTAAACTACCTTTCCAAAAGGCCAGTCCTTGGACTTCTTTTCGAGCTATAAAATGGACTTTTGTTTAGTTTTCATTAGAAATACTTGCAGTAAAATTTAAAGTCATGAATATGATAAGCAGGCAATCTTTAAGGTAATAAACAGGAAACTAGAAAATGCTATATTGCCTTTATCTCTCCCCCATCCACCCACCTTCTGATGGAATGAACCAAGCCACGGTACAGTTTCTATCGTGATTCTGAAGTGGTCAGAATTAGAGGATGATTGGCCTAAGAATTTCTAAGTACAAGGGTGCTTCAAAAAGTCACAGAAAAATGTCATTATCATTTCTTTGCATTTGCCCATAAACATTTTGAAGCCCCCTGGCATATAATTTATAAACGGGTGATCAAAGCTTTCTTAGAATAACTCTACTAGCCAAAATAGAGCTACCACACAATGATAATTCCATGAAGGAGCCAATTCTCCTTTCTGCTTTTACCAAAATTCTTTGTCTCTATTGTTTGTAGGATAACTTGGTTCAACTAATTTCTAGTAAAATCAAAAGCCAAACTTACTGCCATCAAGTCAGTGCTGACTCATCGTGACTATAGTAAAATGTGTGTAATGAATTTAGGGACTGACTCTGCAAACCAGGCAATTGAATAGGCAGCCAAAGATAAGGCAATGCTATAAGGTCCAAGTGTAAGCAGGGCTGTGATAAAGCTTTATGAGAAAGTAAGTAGATCATTGTGATTGGTTCCCCCTTTCTACACCACCTTCCCCTCCCCCTCCTGGTATCGCTGCTCTCATTATTGGTTCTGAGGGGTTTATCTGTCCTGGATTCCCTGTGCTTCCAGTTCCTATCTCTACCGGCGTACAACCTCTGGTCTAGCCAGATTTGTAAGGTAGAATTGGGATCATGATACGGGGGCGAGGGCCAGGGGAGGAAGCATTGAAGAACTAGAGGAAAGTTGTATGTTTTGTCAGTGCTATACAGCACCCCGACTGGCTTGTCTCCTCCCCGCGATCCTTCTGTAAGGGGATGTCCAGTTGCCTAGAGATGGGCTTTGGGTCTCCACTCCGCACTCCCCCTCATTCACAACTATTTGATATTTTTGTTCTTTGATGCCTAATAACTGATCCTATTGATACCTCGTGATCACACAGGCTGGTGTGTTTCTTCCATGTGGGCTTTGTTACCACTGAGCTAGATGGTCACTTGTTTATCTTCAAGCCTTTAAGACCCCAGACACTATATCTTTTGATAACCAGGCACCATCAGCTTCCTTCACCACATTTGCTTATGCACCTGCTTTGTCTTCAGTGATTGTGTCAGGGAGGTGCACATCATGTAATGTCCGGTTAATAGAACAAAGTGTTCTTGCGTTGAGGGAGTACTTGAGTAGAGGCTCAATGTCCATCTACTACCTTAATTCTAAACCTATAAAAAATATGCGCATAGGTCTATTTCCCATCCTCAAATATAAATATATTTACATATGCGCATGCCTGTATTTAGAGCTCTATAAATGCCCTTTGCCTCTTAGTTCTTTCCTCTATTTCCTTTTACTTTCCTCTCGTCCACTATCATGCTCAGCCTTCATTTGGGTTTCAGTAATTCCTCTAGGTTACTTTTCCCTTGATTATGTCATACCAGACCCTCTCCTAGGTGGGGGGTGGGCGGGGACAGACAACAGAAAGCTGGGTGAAGGGAGACATTGGACAGTGTAAGACATGACAAAATAATAATAATCTTTAAATTATGAAGGGTTCATAAGGAGGGTGAAGGGGGAAAAGGAGGAGCTGATACCAAGGGCTCGAGTAGAAAGCAAATGTTTTGAGACTGATGGTGGCAACAAATGTACAAATGTGCTTGACACAATGGATGGATGAATGGATGGATGGATGGTTGGATGGATGGTTGGATGGATGGATGGATGGATGGATGGATGGATGGATGGATGGTTGGATGGATGGATGGATGGTTGGATGGATGGATGGATGGATGGATGGATGGATAGATGGTGATGAGTTGTATGAAAGCCATCAATAAAATGATTAGAAGAAGAAACTAAGTAGAAAAGCAAAGTAAGATGTGCTTACTGTAAATCAGAGAAACCTAAAAGAGAACAGCATAGAGGGGCAGTGGGAAGTCCAGAGGGAATCAAGTGCTTCCCATGCCAGCTAGTGAACATGCCTCATGCGAATGCTCTCTCGCCAAGGAGGCTGCGAACTTCTGGAGAGCTGAAAAGCATCTCATCTGCCCTACAGTGTCTTAGAGCATGCACTGCAGTGAGAAACCAACCCATGGCCCAGGGCCACGTGGAGTTCTTTGGAGCATCATCCTTATTAGACTCTTGAAACAAGCTTTTAAATAAAAAACCAACTAATTGTCCTTAAAAGCTGTATTGATGCTATGATTAGAATCCCGGTACCATCTTGACCTTTGGGATTCAGAAATATGATGATCTAGCTGTAACAAACCTGCATGATATGCAAAAACGTCAATGAACCTGGCATAAATATCTGAAAACAGGAGTGTGGCCCCTTTCACAAATCGGCTTCTTCTCACTGGGGCATTTTGCCTTTGATTCCACACTATTGACAGGGGAGGCACTTGATAAATTCACACTGAAGAGAATTGATCAAGCACACAGACACTCTTTATTCCCAGCCAGGTGCTGTTTAATGTGTTTACTTAAGAGTAAAGACAATTTCCTTAAGGAAATCACACGCGTTCCATACTAATCCTGGGCTAGCCCGGGTTAGGCCTGGGTGAGGAGGCCCAGACTTGCCCAAGAAAGGCTCCACAGCGGATGGCCATGGGTGAACCTGGGGCTGGATGCCCACCTGGCAAGATGCAGCCACTGCAGGGACCACAAGAGCAGTCAAGGGTGACTAAGGTGGTGCTCCTAACTGCAGCTTCACCATATCAAATACACAGTCTACCCGAATTTGAAGTATAAACTATTAAAAGCCAATTGACTTGTGTAAAGCTAATTGTTAAAAGCCAACCCACTTGTTTAAAGAAACTGCGAATGATTTATGCTTTAGAAAGTAAAAAAGTCTACTTTCAAGAAAAAGATCATTTTAGGAATTAACAATTATGTTCCCTTTTACCTATTCCATTCACAAGTCCCACTGTCTCACAAAAAACGTGATCAATCAATTATAGCCAAAGAAAAAAACCAAACTCCCCCCAAAAAAATCCCAACAAAAAACAGGTTTCCCAGGCAACCAAAACTTTTTGTTATGAATGTTTTTCCCCCGACTAAAACCCTAGGTTTTTGTTCCATATTTTTTCCTTGACTCAAGTAATAAAGGTCTGTACAGGGAAATGAGGATAATTGGTTTAATCGAATTATAAAAACCCAAAATGAATAGCTCTTCTCACTTATTCAAGTCTTTAGTAATACAAATAGACCCGGGTTGAAAGAATATTATTTAGTGCAAATTAGGGTTTTTTAAAACATTGAAAGCACAGAATCTGGCACAAACTTATTAAATATTTGTTGTGCTTCAATAATCTGGTAGACACTGTGAACCCATTAAATGTGATTTCTGCCTTTGTTTTCTTAATACGCATTTTATAATTTTTGTTGCTGTTCATAGATCTGACGAGTTCTTGCATCTTTTAAAAGAAGATTTACAACTCACTAATTTCACCAATCCTAAACAAGGAGCATGCATTAGTTCTTCAAAGCATATTGATATATCTTTTTAACCACAGGATTTTAGCTTTCATGTGATAAAACTTTTAGTGATTTCCCTAACATGTCTTATTAAGGCTTAAGTTCCTCATTTACATATTTGATGTCTCTCAGGAGACAGACAAGCTTCAAGTTAATTATCTATGTAGCTGTAAGAACCCTTGTTTCCCGGCTAAGAACTCTCCACAAGAAAACTAATAGTTATTAAATGTTACACTGAGTCACCAAAAGTAATCAGGATACACAATGAGAGGCACTACACAGCCACTTAAATTTAATAAAAATCTCAACTTTTCACAAGATAAATGAAATATAAATCAATTAAATCTTTTACAGTAATTTTCAGGGAAAATACCCAGCAGAAACCAAACAGCTAAAGTCTCTGCTCAAAAAAAAAAAAGTGATTAGGCACTGCTGAAAGCGGGAGAAAACAATTATAAAATTCTGGGAACAGACCCATTGAGCCCTGATCCATAGCAGAGCAGTAACTAAAGAAATTTCATGTCAACAGATATTCTGGGCACCTTCTCCACCATATACATATTGTATGTATGTGTAGGCATACATATATGCATCCAAGTATATGGTGTATCTACACCTATGATATTATCTAATACATTCGCATATAGAGATCAACGTGATATCATTTACAGAACGAGATCAAGTGTGTGGAGAGAAAGAATCTCTGAATCATTACAAAGTCGAATAAAGAGCAGTTTCACAGAATGATGCGAGAGAGAGGAAAGGAGGGCAAGTTTAAGGTAGGCTTCAGTTGCACTTGGGAAATTGGAGCCTCGGCTATCAGGTGAGTTAATTAATCTGGGTATCGCTCAGCAAATGAAAGTGTGCCATCTATTTCACAAGGGCCCATTGTGTCTTGCATGTGAAACAAATTTACCCTGTTTGATTAAGGATTACTGATTGCCTCCAATTTATTAGATGGATCCTATAATTAAGTCACAATGAGTTCGAATGAAATGGGGATGGTCTCCTCCACAAAGAAGACAACAAGCTCATTCTGGGAAGACCTTGGGGGTCATTCAAGAAGCAATTAAATGTTCTCCAGGGTGCATTAAACGGAAAAGAGCTTGGTGGGCTGAACTGCTGCTCCTTAGATCCCAGCCTTCCCAATATTCGCCTACTCTTATGAAGACAAATGAACCCATGTCATAAAATAGCGCAGGACATTATCTGCCAGGGAAACAATGCCGTCAGCCCTTAAACTAAGGAAAACGCAGCTGAGCAAAGAATCCATATCACTCAGAAACTAAAGGGAAGCGCTAGTCCAAGTGATAAATTACTTCAAAATCTGTTTAAAGGGGGGCATCTAAACAGATCAATGGGTGTTGGGCTATGTATAAGGTTTTAGAGAACTATACATTAAATTTTGTCCATGCACACATAGTAACTAGCTAGAATAAATGATCTCTGGCAAGTGAAGCGATCCAGATCAGTACCTGCCGGCAGATGTATTTCTGTAGAACTCTTTAAGACCTCCTATAAGTGGGCACACTGCTCTGAAATTCGGATGGCCTCACACTGGGACTGTCCCTGTATCCACCATCTCCTTTACGATGATCCTCTTTTACCCACCGTCTGTATATTTAGAGTACCCCAACTCTGAAGTGTTCATGAGCAGAGGCGTCACTTTGAGAACTAACCCACGGCACGGTATTGTCGATCACCTGACATGCCTGTGAAAGGCGGACGTTGCCTAGGGAAGACCGAATCAATGCATTTGCACTCTGGTGCTGGCAAAGTGTGCTGAAACTGCCTAGAACTTGCACAAGAACAACAGGTCTGTCTTGGAAGAAGTACAGCTAGAATGGTTAGACCTCACTTGGACATATGATTAGGAGGGACTTGTCCCTGGAGAAGGACATAATGCATCATGGGTCAGCAAAAAAAAAAAGGAAGACACCGAAACACCTGCTGTCACAATGGGCTCAAACATGGCAACTGGGAGGATGCTTTCTTCTGTGTTCCTCAGAGTCGCTATGAGCCCGAACCAAGCGGCAGGCACCTGACAACATCACAACGGAAACAGAATACTTAGCAGACTCGTCTTTAAACAGATGACATAGTTCATTTCACTGACATGCGAATCAATCAGGGACACCTTCTCAACTAATGTGATGCAGAAGTTATTCACGAAGTCTTCCCTGCTTTCAAAATAATTTTCAGAGTGAACACATGTTATGTAGAAGCCACGTGTTAGAATAGCTCATTGCATTCCAAAAGGAATTAGACAGCACTGTCCAAAGCACAGCCGCTTAAGTCATTCTTTGTGTTTTCCTTTCTTCATCTTCCAAGCGGACCCGACGACTCGGCTGCCTTCCCTCCAGAGAGCTGAAGGAGGGGAGAGCTGACACATGCGCAACACATGCAGTGAACGGCGAAACCCGAGAGCGAACCAGAGGCCGGTCGGAATGGAGCAAGAAGATCTTTTTAAGAATGCATGCTAACACCTAAAAGCCATGGTGGTCACGGAAGGGTTTTTAAATGGGGAAAGTAGCAGGAGATGGGTTTCATTTGAGAAGAGAACCACACAGTCTCGTGAATTTAGATCATGGGGGGCCCCAAACCAGCGAACAGAACATGCAGGGCTTCAAAGAAGATTCACAACTACAGTGGAAGGCCAGTTGAGGGCTGTCTCTACCACACACACACAAATTCATAAAACCCCAGGTCTGAGGCCTTGCAGAGACATGATGAGTACATGCTAAGGCTTTAGTAAAGAACAAACAAGTTGCCTGCTGGCTCTTCAGAGTAGAATTGGGTTCATGAAGCATGCACTGGCTGGTTTGGGGAAGTAGATCCTCTGGACTGTCTTCTTGGCCACCTCTAGATGAACTTGAACCCCCAACATTTTAGGTAGCACTGAAGAGTGTGAGCTTAGCAATAAGTCCTTCTCTTCAGACGTGATTGCCATACTTATGAGGACCCAATAATGGTAAACGGATTCAGAGTAGTTCAAATGGGTACCAGGCAATGTCAAGACATGGGAAAAGGGAAGAGCAGTAGAATCAGATGCTCCATAGGCCAACCGCCAGAGAGCACGAACCAAGAATAGGCTCCAAGTTTGATTGGAACAAATAGTTCCTGTGATTAGCTTCAGGCAGAAGGGACAACATTCCTGTTGTAAACAGGAAGGAAGAAGAAAATCGTGAGCATGAACACAGAGCTAGATTGTCTCAAGCAACACTATCTCCCTTTTCATTTCGCTTCCAATATTCATTGTGATGCCTACACAGAACTCACAGGCAATATCAATGATTGTAGGGTTTCCTCAGGAAGCGAGCAGACTACAGTACAAGTGAGAAATAAATGCTCACCATTGTCTATCAGGATATATTACAAAGTTTACACTCCACAAAATCATCCTCCTGCACAAAGCACTGCACTTTACTTGCTCTGTGGGCCGGGAAGTCCACTACTCTGTTTCATACTCTGGATCCTGGTTCTGCTGCTGCTTCTCTGATGTCACAGTTGCCTTCTGGATCCCGGTGGTTCACTGTGCAGGGACCTCAAGTCCAAAGGGCCCACTACACTCCTGGCTCTTGCTGGTAGTTAATCCCTCTGCCTGATCCCCCAAGGGCTCATTTATACACAGTAGGACAGTATTCCAGGAAATCTTGTTGGCAATTATTCACAAGTGAATCCCACCAGTATCTTCCCCCCACCTCGTTACCAGACCCATGCAAGAATCTACATGTGACCTCTTCCCTGGGGGACAGACAACAGAAAAGTGGATGAAGGGAGACATTGGACAGGGGAAGATATGACAAAATAATAATTTATAAATTATCAAGGGTTCATGAGGGAGGAGGGAGCGGGGAGGGAGGGGAAAATGAGGAGCTGATGCTGGGGGCTTAAGTGGAGAGCAAATGTTTTGAGAATGATGAGGGCAATGAATGTACAGATGTGCTTTACACAATTGATGTATGTATGGATTGTGATAAGAGTTGTATGAGCCCCTAATCAAATGATGAAAATTTTTAAAAAGCAAAAAAAACATATGCACGCAACCTAAGCATATAGAAATGTTTTCAACTTCATAAAAGAATAAAATATTAAAATTTAAGACATTAAAAAAAAAGAAATTAGAGATTTTGGCAGAAGGGCCATCTAAATAATTCACTGCCCTGCAAGGAGAAGTTTTTCTCCACAAGTCGAAGGGCTCCCATTTCTGATGACAAATCTATTGTGAAGGGAATTGAAGTACCCAAAGGAACTATTATTTCTTAAAGAACAAGAAATCAGAAATCTCAGTGCTGCAGCAAAGATGAGGAAAACGAGGGCTTACTAATGCCTTCTGTGTGAGCTGCGGGCTCTGGGCACAGTAGAGTCACACAGTGGCCGGAGGAGAACGAAGATGGTGGTGAATGTGGATGTGGAAGTGAAGACAGCACATGGGAGCTGTAGGCCACTCTCAGGGGACTGTTCCTATGAGGGGATAGTGACTTAGCCGTGAAGACACAATAAGAAGAGAGTGTGGGCAGATTGAGACTTTTAAAGATTGAACCGATGATAAATTAGCAATAGAGGTTGAAAAGCGAAGTTGCATGCAAAACTAACAATGACACTTGGGTGGAAATGGTGTCTGTCTTGTCTGTTCCAACAGAACAGGAAGAGCACATGGGAGCACAGGTTGCTTTGCTGCCTGGGAAAAGAAAGTAAAAGCATTCTTATTTTATCTTGTGAAGCTAGGGGCAAAGTCATTGTCTGAAAATTAGAATAGAGGAGAGAAAAGAAATCACAAGCCATTGAGTATGATTTGAAATTAAAGACCAAGCTCCCAGCCATTGAGTCAATGGCAACTGTGTAGAGCAGGCTGAACTGTCCCGTGGGTTTCTGAGAGGTAACTCTGTACAGAAATAGAGCCCCATCTTTCTCTCATGGAGCAGCTGCTGGTTTCAAACTGCTGACCTTGCAGTTAGCCGCCCAACGAGTAACCCACTATGCCACCAGGGTTCCAGGATTGGAAATAAGAACTATTCGAATCGAGAGTAGAAGAAATAGAGAGATCAGAGAAATGCTAGGTGTTCATGATCAACTAAAGCAAGCTAGAGACCATGACTGTGTATCCCCAACAGTCTATGCACTTGTATATTTGAGCGTGATTTCAACAGCTCATTAATTGACATATCGTTATGAATAAAAAACACATCATTGGATTAATCCATTGTTAGTGTCTTACCAAGTCGTGGAGGCCCACGGACAAGGGATGAAGAGTGCTGAGATCAGGCAAGAATATGACCAAAGTCATAGACTATGGCATCCAAAAAGGGTAGGGACAAGAGAAAGGAAATTGGAGGCTGATCGATGGGGGGAATGTAGGACAGTGAAACGATGACATATGCCAACGGCAGTGACAGTCAAGAAGAGTGTTGTTACTTTGATGACGTGTTAGAAACCAGAATGTTGTAGTCATAAGAGGGTAGGTTTCAATGCAGTGCTGCAGAGCAAAGGTGAGTCACAGAGATGGGGGCAGAAAATAAACCAGAGACAAAGGTGCTTGGAACATATAAAAGGAGAAAATGGGCCAAAATGTTGGATTTTAACATCAATGGGAAGAGTAGAGACACGTAAAATGAGGAGTTACCTATATACTTGAGTATAAGCCGACCCAAATCTAAGCCGAGGCACCTACTTTTACCATCCAAACTGCATAAAAAATGTGCTGAAAAACTCCGCTTACACACAAGTAAATAGGGTAGGTTAAAATAGAAAATTATACATCAGGTATAAACATCCAATTTGGGACTGGGAATCTATGTATGCGCAGAAAGAAATAACAAGATCTGAGGGACTGTGGGGTTTTATTGGCCAGAGAATAAATGATTTGGAAGGGGACAGGGGAAGTGTATCAGGCAGTTACCCTAGATCCCAACCCTAAGGTAGAGTGTGGGAGAATGAGTAACCGCCGTCAAGTGAGAAGCCATGGAAACAGCACCTGGGGACTGTGAGGTCCCTAGGACGATCAGAGTTAAACAAACAGACCAAAAGCACCCATGGGGGGTTTGATACAGGAGTGATTCAGGATGCAGACGACACAGTGAACATTTCAGGAGGGTAACTGCAGTGAGAAGAAGAATCGGGCTCTGTAAAGGGCAGAGCAGCATGCGGAAGAAGGTACAAGATACAGAATAAAGCTTTCCATTGAAATACCCAGTGATATCAGGTAAATAAGGAACAATGGGTTTATTTGGCCCCAAAGTTTTCCAATAATACCCCAATGGGTAGACAGGCAATGGGTAAATCTCAAAGGCATCCATTCAGGGTACCTCCAGCGAGAGAGAAGCCGGTAGACAGAGAAATAAATTGGGTTCCTAGAGAAAGAGGGTGGCAGAGCATCAAGGGCATGTTTTACGTGTCAGTTTTATTTAGAAGCACCCGGTTGTCATCTAGCACAGGCTTTGTTCATCCTTTCTGTGACGCAAATAATAACGAAAATGACTTTCCTTACTTGCTTTGTGGGTACTTAAAAAAATCAGGCTTTTCACAGGTTAGATTAAAATAGATGACAAACATAGCCCCTCATTTGACCTTGGGATGCAAGCTTTTGTCTTCAACTGAATCCTCTCACAGTCAGCAATCTCTCATGTGACTCTGTCCTTTGCACTCAGCCTGGTCAGAGTCTTGTTTGCAGAGCACAATATTCATCTTTGTGCCTCCTTTTCTTTGTTCTTGTCTAGGATAGAGTCTAGCTTTTCTCTGTTTATCCATCTCCCTGCAATTGCTCCAGTGCGAGGCTGCAGTCACAGTTAGGCACAGATTTTTCTCTGACAAGAGGCCCCAGAGGTCCCCAACCATCAAGATTGCCATCGACACACAGGCCCCTTTGTCTTGTTATTTTCTCTTCAATGCATGTGCCTCTTTTTCCAAACAGATTGTAAGCCCCTTAAGGGCAGCAACTCTACCTTTGCCTGTGTCCATGTGCATCCTGGTCTTACAGTGTGGGGAGGTCCCAGGGCAGGGTTGCCATAAGGTGCCTCCGTTGTAAGACCTCGGTATGAATTGAGCTGGAAAGACTTTCTTGGTGAATAAATTGGCTCTCCAGGAGGTGCTGCCACGTCCATAATAAGCTGGTGAAATATTTATGAACATGATTGTCTTTCCACGCTTATTTAATCATATGAACAACCCTGGTTGCCCGGCGGTTACGTGTTCTGCTGCCAACCAAAAGGTGAGCAGTTCAAACCCATCAGCCACCCCATAAGAGGAAGATGAGGCTGACCGCTTCTGTAAAGACTTACAGTGTTGGAAACCCTAAAGAGTAGATTGATTTTGTCCTATAGGGCTACTATGAATCAGAATTGAGTACATACTGCTGGCATGGGTTTAAATTAAATAAGTCCGATAAGGTCATAGATGACCCCACACTACCAAACCTATTGGCATTGAGTCAATTCTAAGGTACAGTGACCCCAGAGGTCAGACTAGAAATGCCCCACAGGGGTTCCATGACTGTGATTTTAAGAGAAGGACATGATCATATCTTTCTCCTGTGGAAAAGGTGCTGATGGAGTCCTTATGGCTAGCTGCCAAGCACTTACCCACTGGCTCCCTCGGGTCCTTCCAGTCCTGGTAGAATGGAGAACATTATATATATATATATATACATACATAATGTTCATATATATGAATAATTCAAGGATGCTCTGAAATTTAATATTTAAACTCTTGGTAACAGCAACCTTGAGAAAATAATACATCTAGGTCAATTGGTGGGTTGTTTTTATTTCTTATTAATGCCATAAATATTTACTAGATTAATGAAATCTGAAGAATGTACCCTTGTAAATGAATAAAAGTTGTCTTTCATTCAGGGATATACTTTCAACAGATCTGAGCCCACATCTGTGTTCACAAAGGAAAAAACAACAGAGAAAGCAAGAGGCCACCTGCCTGAGCTGGTCAGGACAAGGACAGGCTATCTGCTCAGGGGCTGCTGCCAAGCACCCTCCCCCCCCCAACCCCCCCGGCTGGAGGATGAGGGGCATGCTCACACAGATGACTCAGGAGATCCTGGTTTCAGTACCCACTGTTCCATGCTGTGGGCTCTGTGTAACTCTGGCTGTACCAGGAATGGCTCAACTCTCTCAACAGCAGCTCTCCAGAAGATAATGGAAAATTGGATAGAGATTTAGGGATATTTAAAAATGAAAGTTTTATATCAAATTCTTTGTTTGTACCCTCAACTTTCTTTCAGTGCTTAGGCTATGAGTCACAGTAAATATTCCTTTTACACATCACTTCCAAGGTGAGACATGGATTGAAAAAAAAGCAAAGAAATTTAGTAGAAAATTAACATCTAAAATTGGGAAATAGGTTGTTTCCTCTGGGACTGTATCCTCAGAGTTTTTTGACACAAATTTCAAAGCAATAGATAATAATGGAGACTGATAGAGCTCAGTTTATAAACTAGGTTAATGTAAAACTGAAACAAACAACAAATGCATAAAATAATCAAAATGTAGAGATAAAGGATACTTTGTTTCTAAGAAGTCATAACTTTAATGAGACTACAAATCTAAGGTGTCTAGTTGTGTTATCATTTGCAACACATAAAAATGAAAGGGGCCTAAGAAGGAATCAAAAATATTTGAAAACAGAGAGGCTATACACACATTAGGAATTCTACTTAAACTTCTTCTGTAGAACAGGATCTTTGTCTTTAAAGCATGTACATGCGTTTACATTAAGAGCTCGGCTTCTAGGCTGCCTGTTGGAATACACTAGCCATCATCTCCCACATCCTGCCTACGGTCCTGTAATCAGATTAAGAATGAAACCCACTGAAACACTTTTTCCACATTAAATACAGAAATTCCAGATACATGTTTAAACCCTTCTATTTCTGTTGTTTTTTCCTAAAATCAAGCTAAATGTGAAAAATGTGTTCACTCTCAGGATATGCTTTCTGCCCAAATGTTACACGTGATTCACTACAATGAGGAGAAGTTCAGACCAACTACTCTAGGAAAAGGATGATCGCATTTTCCAAGGTTTAATGAAGCAGGGTTTTCAGGTGCAAAGGTCAAAGAGGAAATGTAAATCTGGTATAGACAATTACAGCTGCCACCATTGACTCTGGATGGACTGCAACCACTGGTCCCTGAAAGAATGGGAGAAGAAGATGGAGCAGAATTAAAGTCCTCCTTTAAAAATGCCAGACAACCCAGAAGAGTAGACAGTAGGGGACACCCTGAAAGGATGGCCCTGAGATACTTTTTTAACCGACTCTATCCCCCAAACCACCTTTTAGCAAAATAGCAGAGTGGCACACCAGATTATTCATAAGGTCAGTACCCTAGTTAAAAAATCATGAGTAAGAGACCTAAATATTAGAAACTCCTTAAAAGCAAAAATAAAGGGGCAGGGAACTGAGAGCACTACAATGGGAACCGAGTGAACACAACTCAAGGGAATGCTCACTCATTGTGCATTGTGATCAAAGCAGCACACCATTGTCTTAGGCTCCATTCCCTAGAGAAGTAAAACCGGAGAAGAATATATATACACACACAGGTATCACATGTAACAATACACATTCTGTATCACATACATGCACACACACATAGAGATTTATCCCAAGGAAATGACTTGTAAAGACTGGAAAGTTCCGAGTTCCTGAGTCAGATGTTAGGCTAAGGGATTCTATGGACTTATATAACGTCATAAGCTGGTGAACACAAGATGATCAGGTCAGACGGCAGGCCTCTGGTTGCAGAGGTAAATGCATCTGAGTTTGGCAGGTAAGATGGCAGGCTGCTGGCTCAAGTCTAAAGAACCAAAGAGGTTAGATAATGAGTCAGACACAGGATCCAGATGCAGCAAAAATCAAGAAAGCCTTTCCAGAGCACCCTTTTATATCGGAAGCAGGTCACATCCCTAAGGAAACACTCTTTCATCAGTTGGCCTGCTCATAGCACATATCACTGTATTAGATCTCATCATGGGGAGATGACTACATCCTTATGGTCAAACCCCTATCATTAAGACTCCTGGCCAAGTCAAGTTGACACACATCCCTAACTACATCTATAAATAAACAATTTGTGTGGAAATGATCCAATGGGAACTCAACTTGCTGTAGAATTTTTTTATCTCAAATCACAATAAATTATTATTAAAAAGAAAAAGTGCAGGAGAAAACTTTTATAACTGAAGTAAATGAGAGAATCCAAAATAACTTGGTCAAGATCCAAAAGGTTGTGGAAAATGTTAAGATTTCTGTTCCTAAGTGTTACTGTAGGTTAATGGTTGACAGACTGGAATGTTGGTGACTTCTAAAATGAGATTTAGTAATGCATTGACATTTACACTCTACGAGACAGTTCTAAAACAAGACAAGAGAAGCAATAGCAAACCTGGAAGAAAGAAGAACAGAACTCAGAGCATTCAGATTCAAAAACCATGAATAGTTAAGTATCTGAAGGTGTGCTAAACCTTTCATTAGAAAATGGTAATTAAAATATCACTTCATATTCTTCAGACTTGCAATCATTTCAAACTTAAGTAATACCATGAGCGGCCAAAAGATAGGAATAAAATTACTAGAGTCATTGTAAGGGAATATCTGGAAATATTTTTTCTAAACATTATTTTGTGGTTGCTATTGAGAATATATAATAACATGGCAGAAACTATAAAAGATCATATCTTAATTACAGACAGTTACCTAAAAATGCAAACAGAAAGCATTAATAGATCTTAAAAACAGTATGGAGGTGAGAAAGCAATATAAGAAATAAAGTCTCATACTATTTGTACAAATTAAAAATGTATCAATAAGAGGATAATCCAGAAAATATTGCTACCAGGTTTCCAGTTCATTCATGCCCAGGTTTCTTCCAAACGAAACATGAGATCGGTGGGAGACTACAGAAAACAAAGAAACAAACTCACCGCCACCTCGTGGATTCTGACTCTTAGTGATCCCATAGAACAAGGCAGTACGGACTATCCCTTCTGGATTTCTGAAACTGTGAACTTTTTACAGGAATAAAAATCCTCATCTTTTTCAAGAGACGTAGCTGGTGGTTTCAAACTGCTCATCTTGTGGCTAGCAGTCCAACTCAACCCAGCATGCCAGCAAGTTCTCTACATGATACACCAGTCTTAGTTTCATTCGGGTAACTTACAAAAAAAAAAAAAAAGTTCCAGTTGAATGAATGCAGAGGTTTTAGAGACTTCTTTTTAGAATTCTAAATGGTCATCTTGATGATTTTCTCAAAGGACACAGTATGGCCACAGGGCTGATTATGAAGATGTTTTAAGAAGATAAAAAATGACATTGGTAAGAAAAAATTGTGCCAAGGAATTTTGATTCCCATTATAAGGTGCCTGCTCTTTCTTCAAAGGTAGTGTGATCATTTTTTGAGCCAGGATTGTCCCGTGATATGATCTGATATACAGTAACCAACTCCATGATGCAATGTGTAAGCAACCCAACAGTTGTGAGAACAGGAGCGAGTACTACCCTTAATCAGAGCCAGCTTTGCTACAATTGAAAGAAAATTCCATAGGGGTTGTGGCCTGTTCTCATATAAGCTGACACGGTGGGGAGGCTAGTTGGTCTAGACCATGCATTTCGCTCATCAACCCACCAGCCCTGGGTGCTCCCGGCCACACGTGAGTTCCTACTCCTACAAGTCTGACTTGCCAGACTTGGAATCACTCTCTTTTATCTCCACCAGTCTGTGGTTTTCCTGTTTCCTGGTTCCCTGATTTCTTGATAAACACAGGTATCAAGGGATGTCCAATGGGAATTTAATTCGAAAACCATCCCCATCAATTCCAGAGCCCCGAATTACCCCTGCAGACTTCTGTTTTTAGCCCCCAAACTCAAAGCATATATAAAAGGAATATGATTTGAATCCTCAAGAATGTTGAAACTGCAGGTTTGATCTGACATAAATCAAAGAGTGCAAAAAGTTATTTGGGGGAATGTTTAGGGGGATGAAAATATTATGGCCAGAAATATATAGATCTATATGGAGGGTACATCAAGAAACAATAGCTTCACATTTTCACATTCTGCTTAATGCATATTTCAATGAGTTTGTAGCAATATTTTAATTTATTTCATATGTAATACCCACTATAGGCAAGTGAAAATGCAATAGATTTGAGTGATGAAATGGCTTTTTAAAATCATAGGCCTTAAGTATTATAAATTATAATTATACCTAATGAAATAGATATACATGTGAAATGTAATAATAATTAATTATAATCAAGGTTAAGTCCACATCTCATTTTAAAACAATATCCAGAACTAGTTGTCTTTGAGTCAACCGTGTCACCTGCCACCCTATGTGTGGCAGAGCAGATCTGAGATCCATATGGTTTTGATTGCCTGATTTTGAAAATAGATTGTCAGGTTTTTCTTCTTAGGTAATTTTAGGTTAATTTGAACCTTCAACCTCTTAGCTAGCAGATAAGGGTATTAACCTAGTGTGTTTTCATCTAAACAATGTACTAATTATTATTTATAATAACAATCCTTAGTCTAGAATTGAACCTTGGACATAAAGCATATTCTATTCCAAGGAAGGAGTCATAGCTCCCAAGACCAAGAGTTCTTAGACATCCAATTACACTTGGAAAACAAAGCCTGGAGAATATCTGAGTCAGGCACAGAATGCTAAGGATTGTAACAAAACATTTTGTAAAATCATTTTATTGGGGGTTTGTACAGTTCTTATCACAATCCATACATATATCCATTGTGTGTCAAGCACATTTGTACATTTGTTGCCATCATCATTCTCAAAACATTTGGTTTCTACTTGAACCCTTGGTATCAGCTCATTTCCCCCCTCCCTCTCAACTATCCCCTCCCTCATGAACCCTTGATAATTCATAAATTATTTTGTCATGTCTTACACTACCTGATATCTCCCTTCACCCACTTTTGTGTTGTCCATCCCCCAGGGAGGAGGGTATAGGTAGATCCTTGTAATTGGTTCCCCCTTTCCACCCCACCCTCCCTCTACCCTCCCGGTATCGCCAGTCACAACACTGGTCCTGAAGGGATCATGTGTCCTGGATTCCCTGTGTTTCCAGTTCCTATCTGTACCAGTGTACATCCTCTGGTCTAGCCAGACTTGTAAGGTAGAATTGGGATCGTGATAGTGGGAGGAAGCATTTAAGAACTAGAGCAAAATTGTATGTTTCATCACTGTTACACTGCACACTGACTGGCTCATCTCCTCCCCATGACCCTTTGGTAGGGGATGTCCAATTGCCTACAGATGGGCTTTGGGTTCCCAATGTGCATTCACCCTCATTCACAATAATATGATTTTTTGGAACAAAACATTTTAACCAACCTTCTTTCAGAATTTTATCATTCTGTAAATTTGAGGCAAAGTTCTTAAAACTTGGTGAGTTATTGTAAATAGAGGTCAAATCGTGTTTTAAAAAATACTTCTGTAATAGGGATGCTTTTCACATTTGATGGCTAATTACATAACAAAACTTGATTACAATACGCCAATATAGCCTATATTTTAAGTGGATTTGTCATATAATAGAAAGATGTTCTGCTCTTGAGAATTTCAAAATACAACAAAGGGAAGCAAATACATAAAAGCATCAGAGCACACCCACAGAGAAAGCATTTGAATAAGAGCAATGTAATCCTGCAGTGCATATCGTGTTGACTAGCAGGCAATGAAACGCCTTCCACAAATCAATCAACTACAGAGAAATAAAGCTGATTTTATGCTTCTGTGCCATACCCTGTGTACATAAATTCCAAAGAGATTCTTGATTTCAGAAATAAGTTTGAAGAAGTATTCCAATACATTCATATAAAGAGAGGTAAAAGTTGCCAGACATTTGGAAAATGAGAGGTACAATATAAATTTAATAAGAAATTTCCCCTGAACATTGGTGTGTAAGGTAAATTAAATTAAAATTTTAATTATCAGAAGAAGAGGAAGTAGAAGGTGTCATTATAGATTCGGAGGAAGATTCCGGATATTTTAAGGTTTGATGCTATTGCTCCTTCAGGTGGTCTAATTTCACTTCCAAATGTAAAACTTTCATCTTATTTAATGAAGTTATTTCATTAGCTCTATTCTTCTACTTGCTTGACTTGCTTAGGATCATATGGGACTCCCAATGAGCAAAAGGAAGAGAGAGGTGAATTTTCCATGGTAAAAATGGGAGAAAATCCAAAGAAAAACTAAAAAGATTTGAGATGCTTAAGAGGCAGCTGAGTATCAAGTTTTAAAGAGACTCTGACTCAACCCTGCCTCACTCTCCTGCTTACTGGTAGTTAGAGTTTGAGCAACTTACTTAACTTGCAGGTACCTGGTCCTGCAGTGGCAGAAGAGAGAGAATTTATTTTCTTCTTTGCCCTTTGTATATCTATCTATCTCTATATAGATATTTATATATTTATACCAGTACTATATAGGAGATTTTTACCATAACATCTTAACTTTAAAATAAACTCATTCAATTTAAAAGTAACAACAAAAAAGAAATAATAGGCAATCAGCAAATAAAAAGTAATTTGAATTGAATTATATCATAAAGTATTTCATGTGCATACAGAATTACCTTGAAAATGCTTTGGGAAACAATGTTGAAATTGGAATGTTGCTCTTTTGTAGGTCAGAAATGTTTGCATGGGGAAATCTACTGAACTCAGCCTGTGGGAGAAGGAAGGCACAGGCTGGTTTCCGCAGGGTCTTTTTCTACCTCCACATTCACTTCCTCCTACCAGACCGCCACATGCAGTAGGGTGGTTCATGTACTGCACAAGGGCTTTCAACTGAGGCAACGGGAGAGCTAAATCCAGTTTAGAATCAAGGTGGTTAGATTTTATGTCAACTCGAACTTGTGCAAAGGTGGAAGGATGGAGTCTAACTTGTTAATCAAGTGGTAGACTAGTTATACCTCCTTGGGGACACAGTAATTTGAGAGAGTGCAAACTTCTCTCTTCTTCTCTCTCTCTCTCTCTCTCTCTCTCTCTCTCTCTCTCTCTCTCTCTCTCTCTCTCTCTCTCTCTCTCTCTCTCTCTCATCCTTTGTGCTCCTCCTTGCTGGATTCTGTGTCGCCTCCAGGGGTGGCTCCATGTGTGTCTGAAGAGGACTTTGGTGAGCACCAGACCCATGGACTCACAGTGGCCTGGGCTGGGATGCTTTCTTAATATAAAGTTCTTTGTTGATATGAAATTACTTCTTAATATTAAATATAAAGTTCCTTCTTACATATGTATGATGTGAAATGTAATATACATATATATTATACATGTATGAGTGTCACTGGTTTATTGCTCTAGACAGCCGAGATTAAGGTAAATTAAATTAAATGTTTAATTATAAGAAGAGGAAGTAGAAAAAGATGTCATTATAGATTTGGAGGAAGTTTTGGAATAGTTTAAGATTTGATGCTATTGCTCCTTCAGATGGTCTAATTTCACTTCCAAAGGTATAGCGTTCATCTTATTGAATGACATTAGTTCATTAACTCCATTTGGTGACTCATTCACAAGTATCATACACTGCAATAGATGGTGCGGTGGTCATGCTTCCCATCAAAATGCCTGAAGAGTGGTTAAAAAGTAGTCCCTATTTCCTAAACTACTAGTAATCACGTGACCAGTAACTACACCCCCACCCCAGGGAGAGAGCAGGGGTTTACTCTGAGGATGTGAATAAAGAGACGGACTCTTCTCTGATGTTGCTAGTTGCAAGGAGCTGACTTAGACACATGGAAACCATCATCGGGCAGAGGCGAGTCGTTCCACGGGGTTTTCCAGGCTACCTTTCAGAACCCAACTCCGGCTTTACTTCTAAGGTACCTCCAGGTGTGTTTGAACTGCCAACCTTGGTAGGTCTTAGTCTAGCACTTTTGGCATCCAGGAACCCCCTCTTCTTTACTATTGTGGGTTTGTAACGGGATGGCTTTGTCTAGACTCACAGATGCCTTATGTATCTACCATTTCTGCTATTCCCTTCACATCGAGGCATCTACAGGTTACCAGGCTTTGAGACTATGGGGGCAGAGAACAGTGACCCACACTCCCCTCCCCACAAATATGAGAAACTAACTCAGAGCAAGATCACCTCCCTTTGTTGCCCTGTAGGAGGCATTCCAAAAATATCTATCAGTGTCAATTTTGCTTGACATCTGATAAACGTTTCTCAATGAATTCACAATGTTTCTTCTTGATACTTGAAACTTAATTATAAATAAAGCAAATCCTTATTCCAGCCTCCTCTTGATTGGAATAATGCCTCTAAACTGAGGAATGCCTTTAAGTGAATTGAATTATTAGTACATTTTTATTTTCCATATACACGTAGAATTTTATATTTGATGCTATTACATGAAGATATCTCTACTGATCTATAGAAGATATAATTATTTTAAAAATTCAAAATGATCCAAATATTAAAGAGTATTAGATGACACCTTGGAGTCTGGTTTGTTTGTTTGTTTGTTTTTGGAATGTAAATTTCTGGTCATTAAGAACTTGTTTTGCCTTAACTAATTTGTCCCCAAAGTAAGACTAGCAAGAATTCATCTCACATAGTATGGACATGTTCCCAGGAAAGACCAGTGCCTGGAAAAGGACATCATGTGCTTGGTAAAGTAGAAGATAGTGAGAAAGAGGACGGCACTCAACAAGATTGACTGACACAGTGGCCCTGACAATGGGCGTATAATCATCCTCATTGTGAAGATGGGGGCGGGCTGAGCAGGCTCTGGTTCTGGTGTATGAGTGGGAACTAACCACATGATACCTGACAACAATTGTCCTCACGCATGCTCTCAGTATGAAGTCTTCTACAAAGGATCAAGCTGAAGACATTTTTCAATACATTTGAATGCTTTGGACCAGACACATTCATCTATACATAATATGCATCTAAGTGTAATGAAAGCAATTAAACAAGTTAATTACTTTGCATACACCTCGATTTCCTTTTATGTAAAATGGAAGACATAGGTCCTAGGGTCAGTCAGACAAACAATTTGAACTAGTCACTGCCATGATTTACAGCTGTTCTGACTCCAGAGGCGAAGACCTGAGCAGAAATACAAGCAGGAACAAAAGATAGTGGCAGCAGCGGAAGGTGCAGTGAAACTCAATTCTTCTTTATTTATCCTGAAAAATTTGGAGACTAGCTCATTCTATAATTTTTTTAAAGCAAATTATCTTTAGGCAAAATTTGGTCACTTGGTAACTTGGCTTTTAGAAAAAGAGTTATCAACTAATTGGTTTTCTGTGAATTATTTTATGCAAATTGTCCTGTTTCCTTTATTTGAAATTATTGAGCATTTAATCTCACAACAATCATCAGTGATCTCAAGAAGATTGAAATTTAATAAATATAATACATGTCAATAATGGCGGGTTTCTAGGTAGCTCTATCACAGACAAGAACTGTGTCTGTTTCCTTTGGTTACAGTCATGTGTTTTGAGTGGAAGCTTCTCTGACCTGCGCCAGAATGCTTGCCGTTAAATACCTGCATACGATCTGGAGGTGAGCTGAGTTGCACGGTTATTCTATGAGTTTTGGTGACTTCCTGACTTCATACCAACTTCTACCATTAAATCTAACACAAACTGACAGACACGTGGCCCATCGGTTGGCTGTACTGAGGTGCTTTGTATGTTGCTGGGAGGCTAGAAGCTGTGGCACCAGTATAGCCTGTCCCTGTGGGATCACCCAAGGTGAACAGGTTTCAGCAGAGATTCCAGACAAAGAGGCATCGGTTGTCCACTTCTGAGGTTTGAGCTCCTGAAAATCCACTGACTGGGTGAGGATCACTGTCAGATACAGCCTGAGGAAAATGAACCGCTCAGCCTGACCCCTCAGTACTCAGAATTTGACAGACAAAAAGGTGCCTCCTCAAAATAAACTCGGCCATATTGACGTGGATAGAGTCAAGCTTTGGGGACCTCTGTTTGCTGGGAGACAATGGGGAAGCTCAAGATCAGCAACCAGCATGAGTCACTGTATCAAAAAGAACTAGTTGATATTGAACCATTTCAAAAGACAGAATATAATCAAGAACCCATGGTGCTTAAGGAAGAAAGTCAAGTTGAACTGAAAGCATTCAAGGGTCCAGGAATTCATGGAATGCCCTTTGAAAGGTTTCAAGCTAAGGAAACACTGAAAGCTTTGATTCAGCTGTGACAAGACATTTGGAAGAGAGCTTCTTGGCCAACAGACTGGAAGAGATCCATATTTGTACTCATTGCAAAGAAAGACAACCCAACAGAATGCTCAAATTATGGAACAATATTATTAATACAACATTCAAATAATTTTTTTCTGAAAATCATCCAACAATGGTTGCAGCAGTATCTGGTCAAGAAGCTGCCAGAGGTTCTGGCCAGATTCAGAAGAGGACTTGGAACAAGAGACGTCATTGCTGATGTCAGATGGGTCTTGACTGAAAGCAAAGAACACCAGAAAGATGTTTACTTGTGTTTTGTCGACTAGATACCTAGGCATTGGACTGTGTGGTCCATAAGAAACTGGAGATCCCCTTGCAGAGGGGTCTAGTGGAGGAGACTAGCCAGTCAGGGTGCGATGTAGCACCGATGAAACATACAACCTTCCTCCAGTTCCTAAATGCTTCCTCCCCCCCCCCCCACACCCCCTATCACGATCCGAATTCTACCTTGCAAGTCTGGCTGGACTTGAGGATGTACACTGGTACAGATGGGAGCTGGAAACACAGGGAATCCAGGGCAGATGATCCCCTCAGGACCAGGGGTGGGAGTGGCGATGCTGGGAGGGCATAGAGAAAGAGTGGGTCGGAAAGAGGTAACTGATTACAAGGATCTACATGTGACCTCCTCCCTGGGGGACAGATGACAGAAAAGTGGGTGAAGGGAGACATTGGACAGGGAAAGATATGACAGAATAATAATTTATAAATTATCAAGGGTTTGTGAGGGTGGGGGGAGTGGGAAGAGAGGGGAAAAGATGAGGACCTGCAAAGGGCTTAAGTGGAGAGCGGATGTTTTGAGAATGATGAGGGCAATGAATGTACAGATGTGCTTCACACAATTGATGTATGTATGGATTGTGATAAGAGTTGTGTGAGCCCCTAATAAAATGATAAAAAAAGAAATTAAAAAAAGAAAAGAAAGAAACAGTAGTAACCTTTAGTAGTAACCTGGGAAGGCCCAGACAGTTTCTTGTGCAGGAACCAATAGGCTCTTGTTTTCAGAACAAAGAGCCACGCCACGATTCAAAACCAAGAAAGGTGGGTATCGGGATTGTAGCCTCTCACATACGATTCCATCTGTATGGTGAGTAGCTAGTACAAGAGACTGGACTGTAGGAAGGTGGCTGCTGCCTCAGGATTGGGGAAAGACGTATGAGCAACTTGTGATCTGCAGATGGCACACCCTTGCTTGTTGAAAGTGAGACTTGAAGCACCTCCTGCTGGAGATCAACGATGGCAGCCATCAATATAGATTACAACCTAATGCAAGGTCATTCCAAATCCCCTCAACTGGACCAATAGGGAACATGACAAAGGGAGAAAATGCTGAAGTTGTCAAGGATTTCATCTTGCTTGAATACACAATCAAGGCTGATGGGAGCAGCAGTCAAGAGATCAAAAGATGCATTGCCTTTGGTAAATCTGCTGCACATGACTTTTTTAAAGCATGTCACATTGAGAAGGAAAGTGTGCCTGACACATGCCATGGTATGCATGTGAAAGTTGGGCGTTGAATAAGGAAGACCAAAGAATCGGTGCATTTGAATTACGTCACAAGTACCAGGAACTGCCGAAAGAACAATCAAATCTGTCTTTGAAGTACAGCCAGAATACTCTGGAAGTGCAGCTCATGAGCCTTTGTATCACCTACTTTGGACATGCTATCAGGCGTGACCAGTCCCTTGAAAAGGACTTCATGCTTGGTAAAGTGGAGCGGCAGGCAGCAAGAGGATGGCCTGCAAGGAGATGGATGGACACGGCGTTTGCAACACTGGGCTCAAACAGAGCAATCATCGTGAGGATGGCCCAGCACAGGCTCATGTTTTGTTCTGTCGGACACAAGATAGCTATGAGTCAGAATTGACTGGACCGCCCCCAAGGACAACAGTTCTCAGATGAATTGTGTTGCTATCTACAACACTCTTAAGGTGGCAAAAATGAACGATTCTCTCAATTTCTCCTTAACTGAAATAGCCAACTCATGTCTCTATTTACATGTGTTTCTACTATTCTGCTGCCAGATATCGACAATCAGCAAGCAATCCATTTGTGAGGGTCAAGTATTTTCACACTAGTGTTGGTGGAAGGCTAACCCTCTGGTAACGATTCCGTTTCCTAGCTGGTGGATTTTGTTTTGCTTTGATGGTGCCATGGTGTAAGCCCCACAACTTACGGACCTGCAAAGTGAGTGGCTCAAAGCCCATTTCAGTTGACTGTCTGGAACCGTAGTACGGCAAACGGACACACAGCCAAACCACCAGCAGCTGGAGAGAGATGGGTACCAGTGTTGGGGGGCATCAGGCTTGGGGTTTTGATCTAAGAAAATACTTATGAAGGGTCAATTTAAGCACGACACAGCTTCTTGAACTAGTGTAGAGATCTTTGAAAATATGGAATTCAAAAGTTAGACAAAAACACTTTTGATGCCTTATTTATTTCCAAAGGAATAGGGGCAAAACCTTGTTTTGAGGAGAAATGCAGTCTTCAGATGAGCCCATAGTCACAGTATGTGAGTGAATTCAGGATGAAAAAGGTGTCCGCCCTTATTGGCAGAAGAACTATGATCTCATCTGTAGACTGCATTTCTCCTGAGAATGTGGCCATTCCTCACTGTGTTTTCTATAAAGAAGAGTAGGGTCTTTTTTGACATTATTGTACTACTGTACGAGCTTTTTAATGACTAATTATTAATCTTTGAAACACAACACCATGCAAGTTTATAATTAGGCTTCCTTAAACAAAATATTAGAACAGCATCACTCAATATATTTCCATATTATTTGGACATATGTGGTGGCATAATTTAGGAAACAAATCCACTACTGTTTCTTAGTCTATAAAGGACTAAGGAAAATAATGGCTCAAATTTTGTTTAAAACACAGCAATTATTTTAACTATTGTAAAATAATTAATAAAAAGCTTTTTAATGAGTTCACCATGTTTAGAGGTATGTTAAATGGTATTTTTCAATTATATGATTAGAATGAAAAATCAAGTTCCAATGCAGTTACTCCATTATTATAAATGGGAGCTAGAGTTACCATTGGCTTTAGCCAAGGTCGCTTTAAAAAAAAGGTAAGCTTTTAATGCATTATAAATTACTGTAAATTCCCCTATAATTAATACTCAAGGACTTAAAAATTGTATGCATTCATTATATTCCAGTAAATTATGGTATATTATGTATAAATTCACCTTTCTGTTTGTGCTTCTGAAAGGAAGAAAAAACAGCTAACTTCTTGCTTCACCAGGCTTTTTATTCTCTCTGCTCTCTAAACATACAGATATTTTTTTAAAAGGAAATGAAAACAAAATAAGCCTTTTTCTGGTCTAATGATCTGTTTTCATCAAAATTAATTTTCCCAATGGATGCACTAACGGACTCATGCTAAGCATCACAATCAGGCTTGATAGACTTTCAGAAACCCACTGCTCTCACGTTGTTCCCTCACTCATGGCCACCCTAGAGGACAAATCAAGCTGTCCCCGGAGGGGTTCCAAGCTTGAAAGCGCCACCAAGCCGATGGCCACGTTTTTCTCCCATGGAGCACCTGGCAGGCAGACGCCAACTGCCAACACTTTAGTTAGCAGGTGAGATTTAGCCACTGTCGTCCGGGCACCTTTGCCTTTTCAGAAACGCTGCAATTCTGCAGCCATATCTCCATTCTCCAGCCGTACAGAAACACAGCAACTCTTGTAAAGACTACATCGTCGCCTCAAACTGGAGTGGTATCCAAGGTCACTCAGCATTCGCCAGGTAATAAAGCAGGGCTTAGAACCAGTTCGTTGTGCTTAAACCATTTGCTTAGAATTTGTATTTTTATCCCAGACGCACTGAACCAGGATTGACATATGAATTACCTGGGGGCACTTATTCAATCACACTCCCGTTTAGCGTCAGAAGGAGTCCTGTTGGCTTGGCAGGTAACTCGCGGGGCTGTGAGCACGAGGTAAACGTTTTGAAGCACACAGCCATTTGGAGAAAGACCGGTGAGGGTTTTTGCTTCTGGAAAAATCTCCAACCTCAGAAACCTACAGGGGCAGTGCGACTCGGTCCTGTCGTGTTGCTATGAGTTTGAAGCAGTTCAATGGCAGTGAGTCTGGTTTGGGGTCTGGATCCAGAATATCTATGGCGGGAATGCCAGTTCTCAGGAAGGGATCGAAACAGAAGGACTGGATGGAAGTTCTGCAGGAATGGCCCACAGGGCAAGGGAAGCTCAGTAAACGTGAAGTCTCCCATTGCTCAACATGACAGGCATTCTCAGTAGTCCAGCTCTTGTGATCTGTTACATCAGGTTTCCAGGTCAGCTGTTCCAGGAGCAGATGAGGTTTGGTGGGTGGACTTTGCTTTACTTATTCGTAATATAAACAGCCTATAGAATATCATAACGAAGGCAATAAGAGATGCTACCACGTAAATACAATGTATTATTGAAGTCCACCTATTGCTGACTCATGTAACAGGAATGAAACATTCTAGAAATATGGTCAAAGCCATGGGAGAAGATGTCTGATCGCGTTGCTGGAATGGCATAGGCGGGTTTGTGGCGTGTTCACGACATTCTATTTCTTGACCCTTCTTGACACTGATTACATCAGTGTGTTGGGTTTGTGAAAACCCGGTGACTGGTACTGTTAGGAGTTCAGCCTAAACCAATCAAACCAAGCCCACTGCCATCGAGATGATTGCAACTCATTGCAGCCATAGACAGCATATCTTAGACTGTACATGTTTATGGGAGCAGACAGCTAGTGGGTTTGAACTCTCAACCTGTGAACCCTGCACTTAGCCACCTAATGCTTCCCTCACTGTGCCTTCTGGGCTCCTTACATAGGCACATGCTGTGTATATTATTTTCAATATTTTAAAAGCTTATACGTATAATGAATAAAAGAGATGGAGAAGTGGTGCCTCGATTGTGTAAACAAATGATTACAGAGGTTAATCAAGAAAAGCACACGAATATGCACACAGACCCATTCAAATAAAGATCCATTCCTGCGACATCTGGGCCCTGTGGTGCCAGGATTGCAAGAAAAGGAGTGGACTTCATTGTTGCACATAGAAAATCATTCTTTTTGAACATGACTCATTACAGTGTTTAGATTTCTCTGAGCACACGGGAGCAAGAAGACTGGCTCCTCTTGACCTCGGCCCTCACAGAATGCCCCATGCCCAAGCCACCCATGTGAAGAACTAAAAGGAGGCGTCATAGACCCAACACCCCACTGATCAATCATATTACCCTTGCATTTCCTGTAGGATACTGTCCTACTTTTTCTGGCTACTGTCTCTCAATATAATCCTAAAAGGAAACCTTTGAATACAGGCTTGTAACCTATGGGGATGAGAAGACATGACAGCAGTAGGAGAAGGGTGTAGTTTTACATGGATTGTCTTTGAGTGTTGTACCATTTGAAAATATCTTGCACAAGGATACGGTAAAGTGTGATATCATTGTCCCCACAGTCTCTTCATTCTACTGGGAAATACACTTGATATTTGAAAGGATAAAAGTGTGATTAAGAAATGTGGAGGGGAGGTGGTGAAAGGGCAAAAGGAGAAAAATAGACTCCCACCACCTATGCTTAGGGCTTCGCTAGCAGGGATGCAGGTTTGATGAAATCGCTAGAACACATCTCTGTGCTCTGCTTGTGAGTGCCTGGGAGGGAAGAGAGAGCTTCTGTAGTTGTTGATGCCAGATTCCCACCCTTTCCTGCCACACCCCACTCAGTCCCTCGCTGTGCATAGCTCAAGATGTTAGAACTTTCTGCACTTGGTGTCAATTTCTGTTACAGATTAGTTTTCCTTAAAACCATATTATATTTTGTTTACCGTGTGTTTGAATGTTTGTTGTTATTAGAACTATCCTTGGAGAATAAGCCTAAAAGGGAAAATGATACATTAACCTATGAATGCCAATTTAAATAACTGAATGGTCACCAGCTGTGTTAGCCCCGGTTGAAACAAATCCAGAGACTCTCATACAGGTCTAAGCAAGAGCTTTAGATCAAAGAGTAATTTTATATTGGGAAAACATCCACCCAAGTCCAGATCAAGTCCATAAATCTGCTATGAGTCCATATGTCCGATACTAGTCCGTGAAGTCCTCTTCAGCTTCACACAGCACATGCTATGATGCTGAATGCAGGAAGATCACAGGCGTCTTCAGAAATGCTGGTAGGTGGAAAGGCTTGTGGATCCAATGCCAGTGGAAGCACCTCAGCACGAGCTGCTCTATGTGGCTCCTCCAGTACCTGAGAGTGGCTCCTCAACGGGAAGGTGAAGCAAAGAGAGAGAGAGAGAGTAGCATGCCTCCAGAGCGCCATTTATCTCAGTCGTTCCTCCAAATGAAATCATCAAGCTGTGACCTGATTGACAGCTTAAGCTCCACCCCTTCACTCTTAATATCCTTAAGTTGACATGAGATTGTGTACCTGCCACACCAGCTTTCAAGGAGACTTAGTAGCACACTGGGTTAAGCATTGAACGGCTAAGGGAAAGGTTGATAGTTCTAACCCACCAGCTGCTCTGCAGGAGAAAGATGGAGCAATCTGCTTTCAAAATTATTTACAGCCTTGGAAGCATTTTGGGACAGTTCTACTCTCCCCCATAGATTTTCTATGAATGGAAATCTATTCTATGGCAGTGGGCTTGGGGATATATTTTTGAAATATAGTAATAATTGCCTAAAAGTCTCTCTGCCAAGTTGATTTTGACTCATAGTGACCCGATAGGACAGGGTAGAAGTGTCCCTGTGAATCTCCAAGACTGTAACCCTTTGAGTAGAAAGCTCCATCTTTCTCGCTACTCACCCGCCCCCCCCCCCCCATTTAATAAATAATTCTATGGGGAACTCTTACAGCTCTTGTAACAATTCACACATCAATTATATCAACCACATTTGTACATGTGTTTCCATCATCATTTTCAAAACATTTTCTTTCCATTTGAGTCCTTGGTATCAGCTCCTCTGTTTTGTTCCTAGGCACTTTTTAAAGTGGTGAGATTTTGTGTTGTGGATAAAATCGGATATGGTATGTTAGGCAGGGTGCTCTAGAGAAACAAAACCAGGACACTTATGGTTAGATAGATAGATAGATAGATAGATAGATAGATAGATAGATAGATAGGAAGATAGGTAGATAGGATTATACAGAGAGAAAGAATGTATGGCTAATTAGTACACAGCAGTACAGAGGGTTCAGTTCAACTCACTTTTGTGGAACAGTTAATATACTGAAAGTCCTTTGACTGGGCTACTGGGTTCAAGGTCAAGGAAGCAGCTGGCTGAAGTCTTCCCTTGGGCAAGGCAGGCAGTCTTTCAGCAGACAGCAGGGTGAGTCAGCAAAAGTCAGTAGGTCAGGAGCTTAGTGAAGCAGGCCCTGATGGGATATCAAATTCAAGTAATGCAAGGTGACAAGATCCAGCAGCCTCTGGCTCGAGTGATGTGTGCACCAGCAGTGTGGTGGAGTGTGTCCCAAAGGAACCTCAAGCTCTAGTGACACAATCCACAGTCCTAGGTCCATGGGGTTGCTTGGCCCAGAGGTGGTGGAGCACACATGTTGAGGCAGAGAAATAGCTAAAGCAGCAACACACTGGTCCAATCATCAGAGAGCAAGAGAGATGGGAGCAGGCCTTGCAGAGCCATTTATCTCTTTGCCCTCCAATTCACTGTGATGTGATTACCCCATATCTTCCTATTGGCCAGGTTGACACAATAAACCTAACTATCGCATATGGGGTGCTGATAGGCCTGCTTTCCATGAGTGTTGTTATTAAGTGCCACATCAAGTTGATTTTGACTCACAGCAACACCTGTGACAGAGCAGAACTGCCTATAGGGTTTCTAGGCTCTAATCTTTCTGGGAACAGATTAAACAGGTCTTTCTCCCAAGGATGGGTTAAACTGCCAACCTGGCCATTAGCAGGCAAGTAGCTAGCCACTGTGCCACCAGGATTCCATGACTGGGTGCCATTCATGAGCTTTGAAACCTCATTACAAAAGTTATTTAACCTTTTAATATCTCAATTTCCCAAGTTATAAACAGAAAAATCATAAAAGTGTACAAGGAGTTTTGTAAGGACTACACTGAATGAACTATATACAGCCCACAAGCTGGAAGTGGGAAAGGTCTCAACCAATGCTTGGCAATCTCCTAGGTCTACTGTGCTCGTACAAGAGGAAAGTGAAAAGTAGGTTTAAACCAAAGCATTGGACCCAATACTTATATTAAAATAGCCTACAGGAAGTGAATTAGGTAATGATTTATTGATATGGTTGCTGTAAGCAAGGATGCCATATTAGATACTGAAGGACCAAAAGTGCTATGCAAATATAACGTTATTGTTTTCAAACATATACACAAATTACAAGTATTCAAAGCATTTCCAGGAGAAACACATAGTTATATAATGAAAGTAACTTTATTAATGAGAGAAAATGGTTATCTTTGAAGTGTTTGAGAAATTAGGTATCTTCATAACTTTCCCTCTAAAAACAGTGCTTGAATAAACAGTTACAAAAACCCTTTCACAGTTATTACCCCCTTAGCGAACATTCTCACCAATTGACATAATCTTCCAGAATATGTGTTATTTCCCAGATATTTATATTTTAATCTTATATGGAAGGGTTAATTGCTTTACGTGAACATTATACGGGCCCGAAAGGAAAAGCCAAGCAGGTCAAACAGTATCTTCAATAAAAGTCACATAGACATATGCAGAACAGATTGACTTGGTATTCTGTATACTGGACACACCAACTGCTCTCATGTGACCATGTGTCTAACTACAACTTCAAAGACCACAACAGTCTGCCAGACAATATTTTTGAGTCATACATCATTGACCTTACTATCATACTAATCTATCGAACATATTCACCAAACCCTACATTATAAGATAAATAACCATGGACTCTTCTTGCCAAAATTTAATTTGTGATGGCCAAAACATTTGAGTGATACCAGGGTATTCCTACGTAAAATATCTCCATATGAAGGTTTGATGTCATGGAATCACACCTTTCACAAGCAGTTCAATATCCTCAGTCCTTTAGCATCTGATTTCTTCTCAGTTAAGATTCCCTTCATGCATTTAGAGTTTGGAGAATACTCATACAAAGATTGCCAGTGCTTGTCTGTGGTGTGAACAGATGATTGAGGGGTCACAAGTCCTTGTTGCTAGGTGCTGCTGAACAGCTTCCGACTCATAGGTACAACAGATGAACACTGACTTGTCCTGCACCGTCCTCACAATTAGTGTCATGGCTGAGCCCGTTGCGGCAGCCACTGTGTCAATCTATCTCACAGACAGCCTCCTCTTTTTGACTTCCTTTCCACTTTACCAAGCACCATGTCCCTATCCAGGGACGGGTCTCTCCTGGTAACAGGTCCAAAGCACATGAGATAAAGTCTTGTCATTTTCAATTCTAAGGGCATTCTGGCTGGACATCTTCCAAGACAGATTGCTTCACTTGGGCTGCCCTTAAAACTTATATTCTTTAAACATGTTTTCATCATGTCCTTAGCCTAGAAGCTGAGCCTGTCATGAGACAAAGGAATGGAAGGGGACCATCGTTCTGGATGATTACATTGACAAAACTCAGTTCCTCTGTTTTGACCAAGTGAGCCAGCTTGATCACTTAGACACACACCCCATTCTGAAAAACCACTGCCTTGCAGAGAACCACACCCACCCTCTATGGGGTGCCCTTCCCAGCCTCTTGCCCATAATAAAATAGTTATTTCTGCCTTGTTGAGTACTCTTCCTGAGAGGGGAAGCGGAAATACCATGTTCTCTATTTGCTGATGCTTCCAGAGGTACTGCAGTGCCCTAGTAATATTTTCACCAAAATTAGAGGTTAGTTCCGGATTGATCCCTCCTTAATTTTACTTTCCAAAACAAGCCTAACACTATCGAGTCAATTCACACTCGTGGTGACTCCATGTACATCAGACTAGAACTACACTTCATAGAGTTTCCTGTAGCTGATTGGTCACAAGCACATTAATAGTAATGCCTTCCATGGCTCCTCTGTGTGGACCCCAACCTTGAGCCTTCTGGCTAGCAGGCGAGCATTCTAACGGATAGTACGCTCACTGATCGCTTAGTCTACTCTACCCAAACCCAAAGCCATCGCATCGGCCTCATAGTGATCTTATCTAGCTGGATAGGGTTTCAGAGATGGTATGGGAACAGAAAGTCTCATCTTTCCTGGAGCAAATAATTGGTTTGAACCCCTGACATTGTGGAAAACAATCCAGTGCCTAGCCCACAGTGCCACCAGGACTCCTTCTATTCCCCCCTCAGGGCTAAGAATTCAGTGATAAAGCATGAGCTCTAGTAGTCACAGAGATGACATTTTGAAGATAAGTTTTCAGGGCATCATATGCAATTTAGCAACGATTTTGTTTCTTTGGGTTTGTCTTATTGTAAACTTTTTTGAGTGAAGAGTAACCTTTGTTTCCTTTCTTGCCTTCATAACTCTTATTCTCCACCCATTTCACACCATCTGTCCCTTGTAAATCCAATAAAATATAAAGTTTCCAAGTATTTATCATAAAAAATGATTAATCTATTTCTAGATAAAAATGCAGCATGCACTAAGAAACTCCACTCATTTGTGAAACAGTGGTGTGGTCTTCCATCCTATTTCTGCATCCGTAAAAGGATCGGACACCTTACATGCGCACTCCCTGCCTCCGTCAAGGTACTTTATTAAAACTGATAGGGCACAGGGGGGACTTTATTTATAAAATAAGATATGGGGGAGTCTAGGATGAGTTCTCGTTCCAAAAAAAAAATCCTTATCAAGTTTGGTCATCTTCACAATCAACTTCATCATTACAACTAAGGAGTTAATTATCATTACTATAGTTAGAGTTGTCAAAGAGTTTGTTTTACCTGGCCCCACCATCAATGCTCATGGAAACAGTCAAGTCAGATGACAAATCTGCACTGGACAATTCTGCTGCAAAAGACATCTCTAAGGTGCTAAGGGGCAAAAGTGGTCACCTGGAGAACTGAGGTGCCCCGCCCCCATCAGCCATGGTATTGTCAATCACCTCCCACGCACAGGAAAGTAGGACAATAGATAAGGAAGACAGGAGAATATATTTGGATTATGTGGTTGCTGAAGAATAATAAAAATACTGTGTTCTGTCAGAGGAACAAACACATCTGTCCTGGAGGGAGTACAGACAGAATGCTCCTTAGACATAAGGATGGGAGGCGTCCTCGCACATCCTTGACTGTGGTAACAGAAAGGGGGTATCCCTCTGTGACAGTGGTTCTCAACCTTCCTAATTCTGCGATTCTTTAATACAGTTCCTCATTATTTTCATTGCTACTTCATCACTGTCATTTTGCTACTGTTATGAATCGACCCCCAAAGTAGTTGCAACCCACAGGTTGAGAACTGCTGCTCTATGGAGGACCCCGTATTTGACACAGTGGAGGATCATTGAAAAAGAAGATTCCCAAGGATATGGATGGACACAGTGGCTGCAACCCTGGGCTCAGAGATAATAATTGGAAAGTTGGCAACGGGCCAGTTGTTTCACTCCATGGGTTGCATATCATGTCACGGTGAGTCAGACCTGACCCAAAAGCACCGGCCCAAACCACATACTTAATTGTTAATTGCTAGTTATGCAACTGATCGGATGGTGTCATTATTTTCGTAATTTCCTACTGCTGAAAGCAGTTCAGTAATGAAAAAAATGGAAAATGAATTCATCCTAGAGGAGAATATTTTGCAAAGAGTAAAAGAGAACATTGATAATATTTGTATATTATGAAGTCACTTTGTAATCTATTAAGAATTTGCAACCAGTTTTATCTGATTTTCAAGTTTTCTAGAGAGCTGTTATTCATTTTTGTTTTATAATTTCTAGTTCATTTCAGGTTGATATTGTCATGTTTTTTAAAATTTCATGTATATTGTCTACTCTATGCTACCATGCCTACCTGTTAGTCTCACTATGGCGAATTGTATGTTGCATGTCATGCAGGAAGCTATGCTACCTGTATTTAAAATACTAACAATGCCATTCATTTGCATTACTCAGGGATTTTTATATAGCGCCTGCAATAAATTAAAAGTTAGAAGTGACTGCACTATATTATATTAATATACACTTGTTGAATAATTCATTAGCAGAGGCAAGAGGATGTGGAATTAAAAAGAAAGTACCTTACTACCAGTCATTGAAAAATGCCTTTATATATTTTTTTAAACAAGAAGTTTATTTAAACAACAAGATGCTTGACTTGAAGAGAAAACTATCCAGGCTTCATTTCTTTGAGAGTAATTCACCCCTACTTAAAGACAGTTTGCCCTACATGTAACAGCTACGACAAAAAAGTTATAAAATTGTCCTTGGTTTTACTATGATAAGTAAAAAACATTAAAATTCTCCAATTCAACAAGGTATGCAAGGATTTTTTATGTTGTTGGGTTTTTTTGTTTTTGTTAAACAGTGAGAGCAAAATAACGTACTGGAATATAGAGAGAGGAGCTTAGTGAGCATGCCGCTGATGGGGAAGGTTTTTTTTTTTCTCACAGAGCCAGTGTTTTCCCCATCCCATCTCCACTTGGTGTCGATCAAAACGTACCACTGGCCATTTATTAAAAACAGAACAAAAACAAAATAAACAAAGGGAAGAATGCAATGTGCGTGTGCACACGCACCAGTTACTTTATGTACAACAAAGGAATGGGTAAGGGGAAATGAAAGAGAAAACTACACTGTAGTCGTCAGGAGGTGGTGCAACCAAATCGTGGTTTTCTAATAGAGAATGGATTCTTGGTCGGTAGGAAGAGCGTTCTGGAAGAAAGGAGCAGGCTCCCTTTTAGAAGACGCCTCCTGTCTGCTGCTAGAACACATCCATTGTATCCTCAACCTCCATTTCCAAGTGTGCAGGTGTGTCTGTTTCATTGACTGTCCGTCAAATCGGAATCTGATCTGCCTCATTGACCAACCCTGTCGTTCACAATAGGCTTTCATTGGTTTGCTAAGTGGTGTTAGCCTCTTCATCTTAAACTGCATCACAGAACCCTCCTGCCCCGCCACCTTCAAATTCCTATGATTGTTCTTCTCAGTCCTGACTCCTTCCTCGGGTTTCTGGTTGGCCATGGCGAGCGCCGAAGTCTCCTCAGCTGCAGCTTCACAAAAGAGGTACCAGGTCCACACCAAATGAATACACAGGCAGCTCCAGGAGCAGCAGCAGTGAAAAATGCCTTTTTATATCTTCTAAGAAATATAGGCCCAAGATTCTGCAGACGTGTTTAAGCACTCAGCTGACAACTCAAAGCTCACCGGTTCAAGCCCATCAGGCCCTCTGCAAGCACAACATGTGTCACTGTTTCCCTGAAGACTGGACAGCTACACAATACCTCCATGCCATACTCGGGGTGGCTAAGGATCAGTATGGTGTGATGGCAATGGGGAGATATTCTTCAAATACTAGGTTTCAATAGTCCAAAACGCATGAACTACGTCAACATATTGAAGAAGTCGTAGGTGTTCTTGTGATCAGACTTATCAATAGCAGGCTGACAACATCGCTGCTATTTACATATTGGTACCACACTGGCATGGATTTGCATAATGTATTGAGGCTCTATGCTCTAGAGGGTTGCATTGTAACATATTGGTGCTTAATGAACTCTGAAAAAATTGATTTTCCACAGAGTAAATTAAGGAATGCATGATAGCTGTTAAAGCAATCTTAAGGGAAATCCGAAGCTTCCACTGCAGCACCATGCTTAGTAAGTAATAAATTACATGTTATACTTATTTGCCTTAATTCATGCTAATTTTGTCCAATTAATGTATCACAGTAATTCAGAAGCCTGTCACAGGAGAGCTAATTATTTATTGGATTTGTGTGTTCAGCTCCCTAGGAGTCCTACTAGCAAACAAACTTGCGACTGTCTTTCTCTTCGGTCCATTGTGACATTCTTTGGTCTTACTGTGGAGAAGTAAACATTTTGCCTCTGCTTCAAGTTTTAGAAATGAATTATGGGGCATAGGAGTCAGATTTGTGTTTCTGATTGGCAAAATGGGTTGACAGACTGTTGCTCTGTGAGGACAAGACCTACAGCCTCTCCTACCAAATGATTTCACCTTGGCTGTCAATATACTTCAGAGCTCTCATTAAGAAAAAAAGACTTAAACAGAACACATCGAAAGACTTCAACTTGACATGGAGGTGTCTGTTTATAGATCTACAGTTTGGGGTGGGGAAACTTTTTTGCTGCCCAGGGCCATTTGGATATTCAAAACAATATTTGCCAGCAGTACAAAAAATTCCACTTAAAAATGAACCTGCTGTATACAGTCAAACATTGAATTCGTTCATCCCTACTGTGTTGGCTAGAATGGCTTTTCTTTGGTGAGGGCTGTGTTGTGAGCTGGTACTGATGAGTTCTCGGGCGTTATTTGACCCACAGGCTGGCCTTTCCCCACTCTGGATGTAAAGTGACTGACCTGCAGCAATGGTCTGCATCATTCACACTAGGAATCATGCTCATTTGCCTGATCAGGCCATTTTTTAGGGTATTACAATAGATCATCTAGATGCATATATTCTTTTTTTATGCATATATTCTTTATGCCACTCCCCAGTTTTCATTCCAAACCTTTGATGGCCAAGTGAGTTGTTCTAAAACTATTGTTTGAAACAAAACAAAACGAAGTTTTCTATCTAACTCAAAAGGACAATTGAGATCTGCTTTGGCAAATGCAGATTCATATTTTACCCAGGTGCACTATTAACTCATGGCTCCCCAAATGAATGATTTATGAGGTGAATGTGTGCAATGCATACCTGTAAATAACAAGGCAGTTGCTAAATAATTTGTGCCCCGTGATAAGATGCAGACGTCAGAGTCAAAGAGACCGAGCTTCCCCAGCTGAGAGATGTTCGTGATCTCTTAGATCTTGACGGATATGGGCATTTTGTAGGCATTCGTTTGTAGAAGGGAAGAAGTTTTTGATCTGCTCTGCTCCCTCCTATGTGTATCGGAGAACACTCATCTCCGTTGCCATCTCCGACCAAAGGAGAAAGGGAATTTCGCCTTAAATCCATAATGCCTAGTGCTGTTTACCAGCACACTTGATCACAGGGGATCCAATTGGACAGCAGGAAAGACACACCACTGTTCCTGTCACAGCGGCAAAATAAAAATAAATTACTTTCACAGATGGGGGTGAAATTGACACCTTCTTATGCAGTCAGTTTCTGCTAACCTGCTTGCCCATAGCCAACTGAGTGTCTGCAAATCAGCGCACTTCCTCAAGCCAAGTCCAGGCTCACACCTGAGTGTGTGGTTTCCTCACAGGGAAATGGTCACATATTCCAGCACCCACCCAAAACAGGGAATAACAGCTCCTGTTCCCACCAGTGTGCTCTTCTTTCCTCTCTCGATGACATGAAAGTATCTATTGATTTTTCTATCTCTCTTATTTTTTTAAAACCATCCTTAGTTTAGAGGGTTGGTATTAACATGGCACTTCCTGTTCCCTTCCTTTTAGGACAGAGGTGTTTTCATGGGTCTGGCTTTTGGGGACGCTGAATTTGCAACTACAACCTCAACCTTTGTTAGCTTTGAAAGATAAAAAAAAAATAGCATAAAATAAAACGTCTTTCCTGGCTCTGCCTCTATGGACCAGGAAGTCTGCCTGCCACCACACCTCACTGTGTCATGGTCTCAGTGGTGCTGCTCATTTTGGCTCCTTTGCTCTGTCTCTTGTTCTCTGTACAAAGCTTCACCACCTCTGTTACGTCAGACAGGCCTCTTGCATACTTGTGGCTGTTGTTCCTTGTTGTGCGGGATTTTCTCTTCCTACTTTTAGGAAGGCTCTCTTCTACCCAGGGGAATGGCACAACTGACCAATCCCCGAGTTATAATTCTCCACGCTTGGATTCAGGGTCCCACCCAATCATTTGGTAGGAGTTATAGGAGAAAAGGATAGCAGAGCATAAATCAATAATTCCACTTTACCATAATCTACCTAAAACCACAATATTATTTTAAAAGAAAATGTTTTTTAAGATGGTGAGTGGATAATCACTAAAATTCCAGTGGCAGTATCTTTTTGGATTTCTGGTTGTGCCTTGCATGGATGTTTACAGAACAGATGATCAGTTTTACATTGAACAATTCATACACATTTGATTTCACCTCATTCATTGAGATGCTCCAATGTGCCCCCCACTTCTCCTCTCTTTCCTGTTTCCATTGCTCCTTCTGTCCTAACCTCTGAACTTTGTCCTTAAGTAAATGCTACCCTTTTGATCTTAAATGGTTGAGTATTCTAACACAGGAGTGAGTTAAGTTTTTGTCTTTCTCTGCTTTCTGTCTAAAAGCACAGGTGATGACAGACCTAATGGACAACAACAATATCCTGTCCTGCAGCATCGGAGCCAGGGCTAAAGAATGAGGAGAACCTCCTAGAGGCCTTTCACTCCCCTTGACCTTGTCATGATGGGAAAAATCATCCCATCCCTTGTGACTTGTTCCCTAAAATTTTAACTAAGTTTTGTACTCCCGTACGGCCATAGCAATGAATTTAATAATGGTTGCCACTGACCATGAAGATGGCCCCAAATTGGACAATATTTCACTCTCCTATACACTGAAGGTCACCGTAGTTGGAGCCAGACCTATGGCAGCTAACAACAATTATGATGTCTTCTCTTGACCAAGTCATCCAAGGTTATCAGCCAATTCACTTTTAGCAACATTTAGGGTTTTAGGAATTAAGACTTTTGCATTTCAAAATCTATCAGAATGGTGGCATATGCTCATTGTCCACTGTAGTTCTAGTCCATGGGACTCGGGTTCCAAGAGTCCCCACTCCAAGGTGAGCAACGAGCTGACTCCTAAATTCTGTGTCCTTCAGAAGAGATCCTAGACAATAGCCCAGGGCTGAAATTTTACGAGGGGACACCAGAAAAATAAAAGGATTTTACCCAATAGGCAAGCATCCAGCAACTTGCTCATGGTGAATTTTTTTATAAAAGCAGTTTCACTCAAAACTTTTTGTGTGTGATGGCTTATTTCAGAGAACAGCATGTGGCTGTGAAATTTTGTTTCATGTTTGGGAAAATGTCCCAGAAACTGTTATGATATTGAGCATAGCCTACTAAGACAGCACAGTGGGAAAAACTCAAGTGTACGAGTGGTTTTCTCATTTCAAAAAAAGGTGAAATGTCAATTGATGACAAACCTCATTCTGGACATCTGTCAACTTCCCAAACAGATAAAAATGTTGACAAAATTCATGCACTTGTGCTCGGAGACCAACAATGGGCCATTGTAGAAATGGGGAAGTTATTGGAAGATTTGGGAATGAGAAGGGTCACTGTGAAATTTTTGTCTTGGATTCTAATTGACCAGAAAAAGAGTGTTGAGGGATAACATGTTGTACTTTCAAAGAACCGCTCCAAAGTCATCCAATTTTTTCCCCCCAAGGTGATGAAACATGGTGCTATTCTTATGACCCAGAAAGGAAACATCAATCAAGTCAGTGGAAGAACCACCATCACCTCACCCAAAAAAAAGTTCATCAAGTGAATTCAAAGATCAAGACGATGCTCATTTATTTTGTTTGTTTTTTGATGTGAGGGAAATAGCAAATTTGAAGTTTGTTCCACCAGGTCAGAGTGTTAACCATGCTTTCTATTTAGAGGTACTGAAAAGATTGTGTAACAGTGTACAACAAAAAAGGCCTGATTTGTGGCAGACAGGGCACTGGTTTTACCACCATGAAAATGCACCTGCTCAGGCAACCATCTCAGTGCCCAGTTTGGGGCAAAAAACAGCATGCCTCTCTTGCCCCACACCCCTTACTGACCTCACTCTGTGCGACTTCTTTTTGTTTCTGCAAATGAAGGGGACATGAAAGGACAGTGACTTGATGATGTGGAAGAGGCGAAGAAGAAAACGAGGGAGGAGCTGCCAGTCACGCAAAAAGGGGAGCTTGATAACTGTTTCCAAGAACGGAATCGCAGACTTGAAAAAGGTGCTGAGTGTAACGGAGAGCGCTTTGAAGATGATAAGGCTTTTTGGAAAAACATTTAAATACATAGCTTTGGGGAAAATATGTGTTTTTTGGCAGGTACCCCCTCATACTTCACACAGAAAAAGCAATTAAGAGTCATGGAGAATTTTCGTTCAACTAACAACCTACTTTAGATTTTAGGAGAAAAATAGGTAACAGCCTATTCAAAAGACCTCTAGATACAATCATTTATTTATTAAACAGGACCATTGGTTTGTGGACTCTTTTATATAAAGTGAAGTTTTTCTTGGCAAAAAAAAACATGTTTATTTTCATTTCCTTAACTGTTTGACAACAGTATTTTACAGACATTTAAATTATTTTAATCCCTATTTTAAACAGTATTACTAAAAATAACGAAACGTTGCCATGTAAAGAATTTAGAAATGTATCAATACCAGTTCCCTCGGTATCTCTGAAGGTGGAACCTGAAACACCCGGATCAATCACCAGTGCTTCTGAGAACCTCTAAAGCATAGCCGTGGCTCAGAAGCCGCGCTGCATAAAGTATAAACCATAAAAGAGTTGAATAATTTTGACTTTTGGTTTAAATTTTTCTGATGGCCACAATATTTCTTTTTAAGATTCTGATATTTTAATTGGGGGTGAGGTAGTGGGGGCGAATAAAGCCCTTCTCTGAGAATCTGACAACATTAGATTGAAAATTTTCAGTTTCAATTCCGTTCCATTCCAACTAGTTTCCATTAATTTGCAGTTTCAGTCCTTCTTCCTCTGACCCTAACCAGCAGAGTTTGGTCAGATCAAATGCATAGTCGTCCAACTTGCCAAGTTGTTTCCAGACTTCCAACGCCAGACACCAGCTTTGGACTTAAAGATGACAACCTGGGGGAAGGGATCTGTAGGCTTCTCACTTCAGACCTCCTGGCTCTCACTGCTTTCTCAAAATCAAAACTAAAACCCAAACCCAAACCAAACACACTGTTGTGGAATCAATGCCAAGGCATACTGACTATGTAGGACCAGGTAGAACTGCCCCTGTGAGTTTCTGAGACTGTATCTGCTTTGGGGAGGAGAACGCCCCATCTTTCTCTCAAGGAACTGACTGGTGGTTTGAACTGCTGGCCTCACAGATCGCTGTCCAACAAGTCACCAGTGCACCACAGGCTCCTCACTGCTCCCTAGAGTTTGATAAATCACTGGAATGACTCACAAAACTCAGAAAGGCATTCACCTGATTTCACAGATTATTTTAGTAAAATTAGAGAGACGCATAGGCAAGTCCAAGGAAAGGGTTGCTGATGCAGTGCTTCTATGACCCAAAAGAAACATGTCCTCTTTCCATGTGCATAGACAACTATCATGAACCAGGAAGCCCAAGGAGCTTCTGGACCCAGAACCTCTGTTGGGGCTTTATTATGTAACCATGGTTTGTTGTCCACTTTCTCCTGGTCTAAGGGCCTTGTGTGTATCTGTTGCTATTGGTGTGGCTTCTTTGGGGTAGATTTTGCCTCACGGTGACTGTATGTGTGAAAAATGTAATTGTTCTGTAGAATTTTCATGATTGTGACCACCCAGATGCAGATTGTCAGACCTGCATCTCTGGATGGATTCAAAATCCAAGCCTTCCTTTAACTATAGAGCGCTTACCCATGGGTGCTATGCAAGAACTCCTGGAGAAGGGAAAAGAGGAAGAGTGAGGAGTGGCTTTCATGCCTCTTTCACTGCTAAGGAAGACTGACTAACACACCTTCCCTTTGCTATAAAATACAGACCTTGTAATTCACAGATAGATAATTAATTGTCAGGATATTAATATTGGCCCATTGTTCCTTCTGGATGAGCAATAGGTCCCTTGAATGGCTGCCAATTATGGGACTACAGACACGAAGATCTCAGTAAAACAAAGCAAAACACAACTTTATAACACTGATTAGTTTAACAATAACCCATTCACATGTGCTTTCATAAAATACTTACTGAGAAACAGGAAGGATCACATACTTTTCTATGTGTTGAAACTACTGTTGTCAATGGGACTGCCAAACTTCGCCACCATGAAAACCACAATCTAGTGGGAGAATTTAGACGCAATACAGAAAGAAGAGGAGACACACAGGTACGGAGAGGGGATGGGAGAGAAAATATCAGTGAGTGGTGAATCATATCTTAAGAACTAAAGTACTGAGACTTCATAGAGGAGGATCTAGGTGGCTTTTTCAGGTTACATAGTCAAAGAAAGCTTCTTGGTAGAAGCGATGTTTCAGCTGAAATTTGAATGGTAGGAAGGTAGGACAGACATTTATAAGAACTGAAAACATTTAAATTGAGGGGGGAAAACTACTGTAAATTGTTTTAATGGAAAAATAAAACCAAAGATAAAATAAAATTAATAATCCATTCTAAAATTAATAATCATCCCTATATCTCTTAACATTTAGTAAAGAGAACTTACTAGTAAATTCCTTCAAACGAGTATAAGTACCAAGCTGCCTAGAAGCAAACCAAGTGTAATTTAGGGGGCCGAGTTCCATCTCCGCTTTGTTGATCCTAAACTTCTGATTCCCATTCTTCTACCTCAGGAGCCACACTGTTAGCTCTGTGCCCCAATTTAGCACTGGCTTTTGCCCCATCTCTGGACTTTCTGAGAAACTTGAGCCTCAACTCTCCTCTTCTGCTGGTTACCAGAAGAAGATTGAGTAAATACTTTGCTACTGGCTGTAGCTCCAACTCTATACATGCGTCTCCCACCTCTTTGCTTGAAATTCCACACCACTCCTCTACCCCCCCCCCGTCCCTTCCTCAACAAAGCAAGTAAATACATCTACGTGAATTTTAAGGAGATACAGAATCAATGATTACATAGCCACAAACAAAATTCATCTTCAAATATGTATGTACAGAGCTCAACACGAATTTCTCGCTGGCATTGCCCCAATAAACCACTAGGCAGGAAATAACAGTATAATTATTCTTGTGAATTACTACTGTGTGTCACAAGACTATCAACCCTCAGCCCCATCTGTAATTATCTATAATTTAAAATTGGCAGTTTGTGTAACATGTGGATTTGTCTGCTAAAATTCTATTCTCCACTTCACTTATTGACAGAAACTCAAAGAAAAAGATGATTCAGGTAAATTAAGTTGCAATTAATAATAGTTTTACTTCTCTCAAGATTCCCTAATAAAACAAGTATGTAAATTGTGCACAAATGTGGATAAATTAATAGACTTAAACCAAAACCTTATAGAATTAAACAAAAAATAATCATAAGATATCTGAAAATATAAGTATCTATGAACTAAAGAATATACTTCTAAATTATTCAAAGATCAGAGAAGCTAAGAAATAACAAAATAAATTTTAAAACAATGTATACTTAAAATTAAATAAAAATGTTATTTATAAAATAATATTTGTGATAGTCCATATAACAATGCAGAGAAAAATCATTATTTTTAATTATTAAATTTAAAAATATATAACGCATCTAAAAATCAATGACCTAAGATTTTACCTTAACAAGGTTCTACCTTAACAAGGAGAGAGAAAATAAAATCTAATTAAAAGTAAGTAAAAGGAAGAAAATAATAAAGAAAAATAAGTAAAACAGAAAAGATATGACTATTAGAGAAAACTTAAGTAACCTAAAGGTGAGCACTCAAAATAATCAGCAAATAAATATTCTCCTAGCTAAACTGGTTAAGAAAAAATAAGAGATTACAAATTACCAATGTCACTAATACAAATTGGAGTACTACTTCAGAGGTTATAATTATAAAAAGAAAGACAGCTAAACAGATTGTATACTTATTAAAAGAACGATTAGAAAGTTATCCACAACTATATGCTAACACATTGCACAAATTAACAAATTCATTAAAAATATAATCTACCAAGACTTACTGGGGGAGGCAGGGTGGAGTAGATATCCTGATTAGTCCAATAACTATTTTAAAAAGTAGATCTGTCATTTAAAACCTTGCCATAAAAACTATAAGCCCAGATTATTTGCTTGGTCAATGTTACCAAACCACGAAATAATAAAACCAATCCTACACAAACTCTTTTATAAAATACATTAGGGAGTATTTCCTAATTTATTTTACAAGACAATTGTCATCATGATGCCATGATAAAGACTTTATAAGAAAATAGATGAACATTTATCATGAATATGTATATAAAAATCTGAAAGAAAATATTAAAAAAGAAAATCCAGAAATTATGAAAAGTTTATTATTACAAAGTGGAGTTTTATCCTAGGAATGAAAGGCTTGCTTAACATTCAAGAACCAGTTAATGTAATTCATTATATCGATAAAGAAATATATAAATAAAACCAAGGGATTCTTTAATAAAATGTAGAATCATTTGATAAAATTCAATAGTCATTCACAGCGACATCCTGCACCAAAACATGGCCCTACACGGGACAGCACCTGAGACACAGTGGGGGATGTGCGACTGAGCTGACCCCACCACACTGAGGCAAACACTGGGGGCGTGCAATGGAGCAGCGGAGGAAGCAGAGCAAAGGGATCCCGAGGGAGTATAAAGGATGGACTTTCGGGCCAGGACGTGGCACCTCACAAGCTACATCTAGAAAACACCCCTAAAGCCCAACGAACTGACCTTGAACTACTAGCAATTTTTCTTTTAATATTTGCCATCTTTTTGTTTTGTCTTTTTTTATTTGTTTTGTTTTTTACCTTGTAAATTTTGTATGTTAGTGGCTTTTCTGCTTATCAGCATGTCGATGTTGCTTTTGTCAAAGCCATGTTCTTATGTGCCACTTGGGCGTTATCAAAGTCATCTGCATTAGTATGCACATATTACTATATCAGCAGGTCCACCTAGACAAGATAGGCTGGACAAATAATGAGAGAAGAAAATAACGGGACCAACGGTCCTGGAGGGACATGAGAGCGTGGGAGGTAGGGGAAGGGAGGAGGTGTCACCCAACACAGGGACAAGGGAACAGTGAGTGGTTCAAACCCAGAGGAGGGAGGGGAGAGGAGGACTGGTAGGGAGTGACCAAGAGCAAGGTAACTGAGAGGAATTACTGAAACCAGAATGAAGGCTAAACATGATAATGGGATGGGAGGAAAGAGAAAAGAAATAGAGGAAAGGAGTAGGAGGCAAAGTGCATACAGAGAAGCCTAAATACAAACATGTACATATGTAAATATATTTATGATTATGGGGGCATTAGACCTATGTGCATATATTTATAGGTTCAGTAGTAGGGTAGCAGATGGACATTGGGCCTCCTCATGCATAATCCCCCAATACAATAGCACCTCGCCCTGCTAAACAGTCATTGCAGGATACCCACCTTCCCGACATGATCACTGAAGACAGACGTGTGTGTAAGCAAACGTGGTGAAGAAAGCTGATGGTGCCGGCTATCAAAAAGATATAGCGTCTGGGGTCTTAAAGGCTTGAAGGCAAACAAGCGGCCATCTAGCTCAGAAGAAACAAAGCCCACAGAGAAGAAGCCCATGGCCTAAGCGAATACAAGGTGTTGGATGGACCATGTAGCAGACACCAAGGAACAAAAACAATCATTGTGTGATCACCTTCCTCACATAATCGCTGAAGACGAAAGTGTGCATAAGCAAGTGTGGTGAAGAAGGCTGATGGTGCCCGGCTACTGAGAGATATAGCGTCTGGGGACTTAAAGGCTTGAAAGCAAACAAGCGGCCATCTAGCCCAGAAGCAACCAAGCCCACACGGAAGCAGCACACCAACACAGGTGATCGTGAAGGGCAGAGACCAGGTCTCCAACAACAAAGGTGGGGTGGTGGTGAGAATCACATCACCGTGAAAGAGGGGGAGTACATGATGGAGACCCAATGCCCATCTGTAGACAGCTGGACATCTCTTGCAGAGGTGTAGTGGGGAGGAGATGAGTCACTCAGGGTTCAGTGTAGCAACAATTAAACTCAAAACCTTCCTCTAGTTCCTGAACGCTTCCTCCCCTCCCAATTATCATGAACCCAATTCAATCTTGCGGACCTGGTTAGACCAGAGGATGTACAGCGGTGCAGTAGGGATCTGGAAACACAGGGAATCTAGGATGGATGAACCCAACACCAGCAGTGGGAGTGGCGACACCAAGAGGGAAGGGGGTGTAGAAAGGGAGAACCGATCTTGGAGATCTATGTGTAACCTCCTCTCTGGGAGATGGGCAATGGGGAGGCGGGTGAGGGGAGACGCCGGGGAGTGTAAGATAAGATATAATATTTATAAACTATCAAGGGACCAGGGGTGGGATCGGGGAGGGAGGGGGAGGAGGGGAAAAAAGGGAAACCGAGCTGATTCCAGGAACCCAAGTGGAAGGTGAATTATGAGAATGACGAGTGCAACGAATGTATAAGGGTGCTTTGTTCAATTGATGTATGTATAGATTGTGATAAGAGCTTTATGAGCCCAAATAAAAATATTTTTTTTAAGTAAGGGAAGAAAATACTAAAGAACCGGATGATAGTTATGTGTCTCATCAGTGCTACAATGCTCCCTAGATTTTTTATCCCTTCTGTGGGGCACTTCTGTGAGGGACTGTCCATTTGTCTTACAGGTGGGTTTTAGGTCTCTACTTTGTCCATGCTCCTTTGCATCAATTTGATTCCTTGTTTTTGAATTTCTGATACCTATTCCCATCGATACCTCATGATCACACAGGCTGGTGTACTTCTTTCTTGTGGGCTTTGTGGCTTCCCTGCTAGATGGCCACTTGTTTAACTTCAAGCTTTTAAACCCCAGGTGTTATATCTTTTAGCTAGACATCATCAGCTTTATTTACCACATTTGCTTATGTGCCCATTTGGTCTTCAACAATTATGTTGGGAAGGTAGCCTACATTGCCATTTTATTAGAGCAAACCATTCTTGTACTGCAGTAAGATTTAAGTAGAGGCCCAAAATCCATCTACTTCCTTGTTGCATTTACATGTGTGTGTGTGTGTGTGTGTGTGTGTGGAAAAATACACCTATCTTTGTATATTTATATGTACATATATATTTATACCTATATATCCAAAATTTTAACTTTCTTTTTCCTTTCCTCTTGCCGCACTATCATATTTACCCATCATTCACCTCTCAGTAATTCCTTTCAGATACATTTCAATGGATCAAACATAACCTAGAGCACTACACCGTCCTCATCGTCAAGTATAGAACTCTTGTTATTCCCTTGTCTCTGTCATTACTAGACTGCCACTCCCATACACCCACCTCCTCCTCTCCCATTGCCCACCCTCCTTTGAATCAACAGTGCCTTTGCTGTCCCCTTGGGATTGCTTATCCTGACTGTCAAATATAAATAGACACCAAAAGAGGAAAAAAGGAAAGAGAGACCATAAAAATAGTTCCAGTCTCCTTTGTATATATTTACAATTTCATTCTAATAGTTATGAAGAAATAGAAAAACAGATGACTTAGAGTGATTTCATAGATAGAAAAAAGAAAATATTTTGAAAGGAACAAAACTAGAGGATTTTCACTTTTTGATTTTAAGATTTACTGTCAAGCTAAAGCAATAGAGATAATGTAGGTCTGATAAAAGGATATAATTGTAGATCAATGAAAAAGAATAAAGAACCTAAAAATAGGCCCAAACATATAGGATCAATTTTCAACAAAGGCGTCAAAATAGTTCAATGGGGAAAGAATATTCTTGTTCAACCAGAAGAACAGAAACAATGGAGAAAAAAATAACACATATTTTTAAAAAATGAACCTTGATCCTTATCCATTACTTGACCTAAAAAATAACTCAAAATAGTTTGGAGGCCTACATATAAAAGTCAAAAGTATAAAATGTCTAGGAAAAAATCTTTTCAATCTTAGACTAGACAAAAACTTCTTATGTTACATAAAACTTCAACAATATGAGTAACTGATAAATTGGATTCTATCAAGATTAAAAAGAAGAAAGAAAAGCTTTGCTTTCTGAATGACACTGTGAAGAAAATGTAAATTTAAGTGACAGTACAGTAGAAAACATCTTATGCACACACATACACACACACACACACACGATGATGTCAGGTGTTGCTGAGTTGACAGCAACTCTATGTACAACAGAATAAAACTGCACCGACCTTACAGTTGTTATCTTTCTGTCAATATTTGCAGCATATATATAAACATATCATATACATATGATAGTGTTTTAGTCCAGGTAGACTAGAGAAACAAATTCATAGACACTCATATGTGTATAAGAAAGAGCTTTATATACAAGAGCAATTGAATATTGAGAAAACATCCCAGCCCCGTCCAGATCATGCCCATACGTCCAATATTAGCCCATGTGTTTGATACCAATCAATAAAATCCTCTTCAGATGCACAAAACACATGAAATGACACTGAATGCAGGAAGACCATAGGCCTGGGGGTGGAAAGTCTTGTGGATCCAGTGGCAGTGGAAGCATCTCAGAAGTGGCAGGGGTTTCTAAATGGCTCCTCCAGCTCAGGGCACTAACGTAGCTCCATGTGTCTTGTCAACTGGAATGTCTCCCAGGGAGTTTCTGTGTGCAGCCTCCAGCAAGCTATTTATCCCAACACCTCCAACTGAGGTCATCAAGCTGTGACCTGCTTGACAGGCTAAACTCCTTCACTCTTTAGTCTCAAATTGACAGCAGATGGTGTAACCACCACAGACAGGCAGGACGCTTAGAAATGAAGGAAGCATCCCTCAAAAACTAACCAATCAGTAAGAAGTAGACAAATCCATAAAGAAAAGGGTTCTTTTGTAAATGTCAGGCATGTTGGAAGGCTAAGGAAAAGGACATATGCAATAAAGGCCAGTTACATATTACACTGATGCCTGCCCACTCGAAGTTTATGGAGCCCTGGTGGCAGTGGTTACAGGTTGGGCTGTGATTTGCATGGTTATAAGTTCAAAACCACCAGCCACTCCTCTGGGAAAGATGGGGTTTTCTACTCCCATAAACAATTACAGTCTAAGAAACTTACAGGGGCAATTCAACTCTGTCCTATAAGGTCACTATGAAATGACATCCACTCTATTGAGAGTGAGATTACACACTTGGGAATGTTTGGTAGGAACCAGTTATGTTACCTGTCACTCACACACACACGTACACACACACACACACACACACACACAAGCACATACACTAACAGCCCAACACATAGAGCCATCCCTTGGAATGGAGGTGGGAGGGGAGTGAAAGAGAAGAAAGGGGATAGGGATGAAGAGGTAGACGACCGGTGTTTCTACCTCTTTCCAGAGACCGCCCATTATTGTCTGTGCGAATGTACTCTCAAAACTTTGCTCAGAATCATAAAGGCTTATTTCCAGTTGCTCTTCTGTTTCTGCCATGTGGTTTTATTTCCATACCGAGAAACAGGAACTGAGGAAGACCACTCCATAACCTAACATAAGTACACAATAAATGTATACACCGATAGAGAACGTTTACAGCTCAACAAACACAAAGATGAACAGCCCAGTTTGAAAGGGAACAGAAGACGTGAATAGACCCTTCCTACAAAACCGGTACATGGATCTCCAATAAGCACATGAAAAGGATCCAATTTGAGATGATGGAAATTCTCATTATTCTAACTGGGTGGCGGTTTCACAGCTATTTATAACTAAAAAAGAGAAACACACACTAAATGAAATGACGGAATGACAAGAAGAGTTGTTACAGTTCATACATGGATGAGTCTATTCCAAATAAAACATATTTAAACAGGTCTCTACAATCGGTGGATGGCAGTAGACAAATTTCACACAATGGAAAAATAAGATTTCGGGTGTCAGGGGAAATATCAATTTTTTAACAAAATGTAAGTGGACATATTCTCAAGTTGTTGAAGCTTTTCAACAAGTTTATGGGAATGCAGCCCCACATAAAACAATATTTTTCATATGGATTAAGGGTCTTTAGGAATGTCAGGAAGACCTCAAAGGTTAGCCAAAAGAGGTGAGGTCATCAGCCTAGCTGAATGAAGAAACTGTGGTTAGAGAGACCTCAGGAGGCTCAGCATGTTCAAGCTGAAGGGAATACGTGAGCCTCACCAAAGCGTTGGCTCAGTCAAGGCAGTAGCACTGAAGAGGATGGCCTAATCTCAAAGAGCGTATCTTTCTATCTGATTTTAAGGCAAGATCAAAGCTCATGAAGGCCATTGTGTTAAAATACCTTATGGCTCTGCGATCTCTCTACTAGGAATAGACTCTAAACACGTATAGAGCAAAACAGCCATGCTTATCACGGCAATTTCTATAATAGCCAAAAGATGGTAAAAATCACAAACCCCATCTGTGAAGGAATGGATAAATACACACTGAGATAGTTAAAGTTTATTGTGCCAACCTGGCCAATAAACACATGTGGGGCTAATTGAAGGGCGGAGGGATAAATGGCTAGGTGAGCCTCGCCTTTCTAGTTCTTGGGCCTCTTGCTTTGTGATGATCGAACCAGGGTGCAGCTGCCTTAGCCAGTTCCCTGCTTCAGCTGGCAAGACTCACTTCCTGTAGGACATCCCCAAGAAGAAGCCGCATGAACCTACCCCAATGTGGCCCTGGGTGCTGGCGCAGCTGCCTGGAGACCCCTGCCAGCACTGAGATTCTTACACATCCACTGATTTGGCTTTCCACCTGCAGTCCACGTCATTGTGTGTGTTTTGTGAGATGGAAGAAGACTTTGTGGACTGATGTTGGATATATGGATTAATGCTGAACTTGTGGGATTGGGCGGCACTGGGTTGGGATGTTTTCTTGATGTGCACTTATCCTTTATATAAAACTCTCTCTTATACATGAGTTTCTGTGGATGTTTCTCTAATGTACCCAGACAAACACACACACTCTAGAACATACATGCATTGGAATAGTATGCATCCTTGAAAAAAGTAATTCTGTCAAATACCTCATGAAATGGACAACATTGGAGAACAATGTGCTCACAGATTAGTCAATCTAATAAAATAAATGTTTCATGAAACCATTATTAAAAAGGCAAAATTGTTTTATACCAAAGGAAGAGATTTTGAAGACTATGGTGAGGCCAGGGCCAGAGGTGAGGTGGAGAGGGGAGGAACAGAGAGGGAAGGAGGACGGTGGGGTGGAAAAAGAAAAAAGTTGAAAGAGAAAGAATCAGATCCTTGGGGAAGGCGGGGTGGGGTGAATACTGTGATACGGTTCTGTTGGGGTGCAATGGGATGTGTAACTATATACAGTGCATTCTCTTCATATGTGTTATATTCCACAGATAAAGGTGGATTTTTTATTTAAAAAACATGAGAAAAGGGTCACAGCCTTAAAAACTTTCCGTATGCCTTAACCATCAGACCTAAACACTGGTCTGCGTGGTTATTAAAGGAGGAAATGTAAAGTTGAAATTGACTTGCGTTCTTTTGTGATGCACAAGTTAGTTTTGAAGAAACAAAAAAGCAAAGAGATAACTTTAGGGAGTGTCTCATAATCAGGGATAAATCTTGGAATTATCAATACAGTCCAGAAAGCAGGGTCTAATCAAAACCTAGGCTTCTGAGTGGATCTGCTGGGTTCAGAAGGTTTGACAACTATTTGGGGGATTCACAAGGAGTCGTCCTGATAGATTTTCTTGAAAGACACCAAAAGTTCACTAAGATTTACTATGAAAAACTTTTAAGAAACTTAAAAAAAAGTCATGGCTAATTGAAAAAAAAAAAAAAGCCAGGAAAGTTGCACTAACAATTTCTTTTTCTTCCATCACAAGGAAGGCCTATTCTTTTTTTTTTTTTTTTTTTGCCCCAGCGTAGTAATGACTCTCCTGCAAGACTTTCATTGGAAAACCTTACTCCATCCATCCTACAGCCCTACTCTTGTTCTGGTAGCTTGATTTTTCCCCTCAAATTCAAAAAGCAAAAGAAAAGGAGCATGGCCTGGTCTGAGTCCCTTGAGGATGCCGAGGGTGCTTTCCTGAGTACAAACTAAAGAGAACAGAATCCTTTGAGGTAGGGTACCAACAAAACAAAACTCCTAAAGACCCATTGCCATGGAGTAGATTTCACCTCCTAGCGCCCCTAGAGGACAAAGTTGAATTGCTCCACAGTACTCCTGAGATGATGAATCTGTATGGAAAGAGACTGCCTCCTCACCTTTCTCCCTTGGAGCAGTTGGTAAGTTTGAACACCAATGCAAATAATTAATCAGTAAAGCTGATTTGGAAAAATCAGTCCGTAAGGAAGAGGGAGCAGTTGAAAATCTTAAGGTAGATTATTATAATTAACATTGTTCTTTTATAATAAGTATAAGGATGTTGAGAAAGGTTATAGAACTTGCAAGTGAGTAGCAGTGTAGCAATTTGAACTTCACTAACTGAGGAGAACCTGTAATATTTTGAAGACTACCTTATGTGTCACAAAGTTTTAATTCAGGTCTGACCTCTTCATTACATGAGAAATTAAATCTTCCAAATATTTAGCTGTGCTTTATTGACCCTGCAAAGGGATTTGATTGTGTGTCATAACAAATTATGGATATCACTGATAAAAATGGGAATTCCAGAGCGCTAAACTGTGCTCATGTACAACATGATCTGAGTCCTAAACATAGACCGATTAATAAGCAGCCATTCAAATAGGATAAGGATACTGTACGGTTTAAGATAAGGAAAAATGTAAATCAGGGTTGTGTCCTTTCATTAAATTTATTCAATATGCATGCTGAGCAAATAATCTGAGAATTTGGATTCTATTAGGATTGGGGGGATTCATTAATAATATTTGATTTGCTTATGGTACACATATATATTTTTGCTTACTAACAGTGAAGATGGCTTAAAGCATTTACTGATGGAGATGAAAGCCTGGATTTCGGGATGAATTAAAGGCTAGCGTGAAGAAAACAAAAATTCTCACAATTGGCCTATGAGGACCATCATGATAAGGAAATAAAAGCTTGGTATTTTTTAAGATTTCATTTTACTGAGATCCACAAACAAACCCATGAAAGAGCAGGTAAGAAATGAAGCAACATACTAGAATGAGAAAATCTGTTGTAAGAACTTCTTTAAAGGATCAGAGAACAAAGGTGTCACTTTGAAGCATAGGGTGCAGTGATCCAACCATAGTATTTCAATCTCTCCCAGGGGCATGCAATAGTTGGATGCAATAAACAAGACTAAACATGAATTGATATCATTGAAATACTAGAAGGTACCCTCCCTCCAAATTATAGATGCATTTTTCCCACTAGGCAAGCAATGAGCAACTTGTTCTGACTTAGTGCACCCAGTGGCGTTGCCTGGGAAGTTTCTTTCTGGTTCGCAGTGAACTTTTTTTTTTTTTAAGTAGTTTCACTCAAACCAGTGTGAAGCTGTGAAATTTTGTTTCCTGCTAGGGAAAAATGCTGCAGAAACTGTTGTGATGTTGAACACAACTTACAAGGGCAGCGCTATGGGAAAAAAACTCAAGTGTATGAGTGGTTTTCTTATTTCAAAAGAGGTGAAATGTTGATTGATAGCAGATGTTATTCTGGATGTCCATCAACTTTCTGAATGGAGACAAAAATGTCAACTCATAGTGCATTTGGAGTTCATACCACCAGGTAAGACTGATAATCAAGCTTTCTATTTAGAGGTTCTGAAAATATTGAATAACAGTGTGTGACCAATAAAAGGTCTGATTGAGATTGGCTTTTCCACCATGGCAATGCTTGCTCAAGCAACCATCCTCAATTAGCCAGTTTTGGACAAAAAAGAGCATGCCTTTCTTGCCCCACCTACCTGACTCACCTGACTTCTCTGACTTCTTTTTGTTTTTGCAAGTGAAGAGTAACAGGAAAGGACAATGATTTGACGACGTAGAAAAGGTGAAGAAAAAACAAGGGAGTTGTGGTCAGCGATCCAAACACATGAGTTTGAAAAAGGTTTCCAAGAATGGAATCACAGATTTAACAAATGTATTCAATGTAATGGAGAGGACTTTGAAGGTGATAGCCTCTTTTCTAAAAATAAAAAAATTAAATACATAGCTTTGAAAAAATTCTGGTTCTTTTGGGGGACTTACTCATATAGTAAAAATGGCAAAGAATATTGAATACACCGTAAACACCTAGAAAATGAACAAATCGCCTTGCATTTTCCATAGAAGTGAGAATGGCAAGACTTTGTCTTACATCCTTGGAACGTGTTATCAGTGTTTGTGAAATAGAAAGTCAACCAAAAGGAGGCAGACTTTCAACAAGATGGATTGATATAATGATGGCAACAATCTAGTCCAGTAGAGGAATCGTTGAGAATGGTTCTGACCCATAGCACCCTATGCACAACAGAACAAAACACTGCATTGCCCTCCCTGCAATTGTCCCTGCACCTGAGCCCATCAGGGCAGCCTCAGTGTCGATCTACCTTGTTGAGGGCCTTCTTCTTTTCGCCACCCCTCCACTTCACCAAGCGTGATAACCTACTTCTAGCAATCTGGTCTCTCCTGATAATGTGTCCAAATTGTGTAAGATGAGATCTTGCCCTTCTTGCCTCAAAGGAGCACTGAGCCCACACTCCTTCAAAGACAGATCTCAATGAGCATGGAATGGGACTGGGAAATTTTTAATTCTGTGCGTCAGAAGCAATTCAAAGGCATCTAACAAAACCAGCAACAATGGAGATGGTGAAGCTAGAGCAGTGGGATCTCTCAGCAGTTCCATATGTAGAACTTGAACTTGGAATCACAGGGGCCTATGTTCAAATCCTGATGTGTACAAGCTGTCCAAGATTGAACAAACCTATTAAATTATGTCATTAATTTCCTAACTGGAAAAGGGTGGCAATACTAATTATACCTGCTTCACGAGGTGTTATGAGCATGTAATTGAAAGCATGTTATTGTTCTCTGCTGTTAAGTAAATTTTTTGAATCATAATGACTCCATGACAGAGTAGTCCTGCCCCATAGGCTTTCCAAGGCTACCATATTCATAGGAACAGAGCGCCCTTTCTTTCTCCTGAGAAGCTTCTGGTTAAACTTGAATGATCAAATTTTGGTTAAGGCAGAAGTATTATTAAAACTCACGACTACAGCTCCTAATACACTGTACACTATGCTTGTGTGCCATCAATTCTGACTCCTGGTGAGCTTACAGGACAGAGGAGAAAGAATAGGAGGGGACCGCTAAAATTTTGTGGAAAATGGATTTTTTTTCATAAATGGTTTGGAGCTCCCTTATATATATAAAGTATTTAGTATGATGATGGACAACCAATCTAATAAATCTTAGTGTGCTTTTCTTCACTGGTAAAATGGAGACAGTAACACCATGTGTCTCATAGGATCTTGTGAGACTTGAAGAAGCCAATGGATGCTAAGCTCTTAATACCAACACATGATATGTTATTTGAAGATCTGCTGATATCATTAGTATTATAATTATCAGTAGCCCAGTCTAACTCAGCTATAAACTGGGAGTCAAAGGGTCTTCGGACTTTGACAGATACTGTGAAATGAAACAAGGAAAGCGCTCATGGCTATTTTCTTCCATGAAACGCCAAGCTGGCTTGTTTTGCTTCCATTTGTGTACAAGAATTCCCTTAGGAAATGGATTGTCCTGTTGATCATTTTCACGGCACTTGTGCAGTGCGTTCAGAGGCAGAACAAAGGACAAGGCCACGATGGAAGAGCGCATTGTTCTCCATTATAGTCCAAAGGGATGTGTCTGAGTTTTAAGCATCCCTTCTAATTCCTAGGGTTTTTATCATTAAGTATTTCCAAATTGCCTACTCTTTTAAAAGAATCCTCCCCTGAACTTTGAATCTAGTGCAACTGTGTGACGTTCAGTTTCCACTTGCACTCATACCTTATTTCTAAACAACAAATCAAAAGCAGCAATGTCATATCTCTGCAAAGGATGGGCATGATGCCATCAGGTTCTAATAATGCCCACGATGTGTGCTTAGCATAACATTCCAGAGTGGTTAGGCTAAATGGTTTAGGCTCTGATTATACAAGTGACCATTTTACCTGTCAGTCACAGACCTGTGGTTTGGCCTTCTGGCTGAACACTCAGTTGAGTCACTAAAAAAATTTTAATGGAACTGACCTGAAAATTCAGTCATAATGGTTGAGCTGCCAGGGTAGACACACCTGGAGAAAACAATGGGACAAACACCTGCTCAGTCTACCAGTCACCGGACTCCTATGTCCTCCCTCTGCCACATGCACTCAGATCAGAGGAAGGGAAAGGAGTGGGAGACAACAAATGGCTGATCCTCCAGAAATGCCCGGAGACTGGGGTTACGGTAAAAGAACATCAGTCAGGGTGTTTCTCTATTGCTCTTTCCCTACCACAAAGAGACCACACAGGCTGCGCATCAGTAACAAAATACAACTGTGAAAACAAGATGTTGGCAGGGAAAAGCGAAGTGAGGAGGAAGGTGAGAAGGGCATATTTGGAAGCATTCCACCTCATTTTTCCCTGGGAAGTCGGTGAACCAATAACATAAATCAAGGGAATGCTTCAAAACATTCATCTCTGAAGTTCATTTATTACACATGTACAAGGCCAGTTGGTATTGTATGCAAAAACAAGTGAATGGGTAGTAAATGTGCTTGGATTAATAAGAATTGAAATGACAACTTTCTTCATTATTCCAAGGAAAGGGAGAGAGAGAAACCACTATTGAGTAATGTAATTCAAAATCCATCTGAATAAATACTACATTGTACTCTTCTCTGAGTGTTTTAAAGGCAAGAATAGAAGAAGATCACTTCTCAATACATTGCTAAGCTCTATTTTGAAAACAAATCTTGTCTTCCTTAAAAAAATAAATTAAACAAAAAGAAGTTATATTCTTCAAATAGTACCTATATAAATGCAGAGTTCTGTGGATGCCTGCTAAAATAATTTGGAAGTGATTCGTTTCTTAGCAGCATATTCCAGTAGTTTGTTTCAGAATCATATTTGATACTGAATTCAGTGGAGATAATGGTACTGAATACCTACGTAACTTGGAAAAAATATTGCTTCTAAAGTGGTAAATGAAAACTTCTAAAATATCAGACTTTAGATGAAAGTCATGTCTATTAGAAAAGGTAAACATTAGCATCGGAAAAACAAATGGAATGTTTCTTAACAGGTTTGGCAAGAGGAATGGAAAATATTTCTCATATACGATTTTTCCCCAGAACAAGGGATAATTTGTAAAGGAATAAATTAGTGTAGAAAAAACAAGTTCAGATAGATTGTAAGCAACAGTTAAATGAGTAAACCATCCACAGACTCAGAAACTGTTGGCATGAAGGAGACTTATCCGTAAATATATGGCAGTGATTACCTGAAAAGCCTCATTGAGTTCAGAAACATACAGTTCATTATCGCCAATGTTATTATTCTGAATAGTTTTGCATGTGTGCAAAATGTGCCCAGAGCCTGGAAAATGTAACTTTTCTCCTGTAAAATATATAGCTGATCGGTGTGTTTGGTTTAAAAATGCTGGTTACCAACCACAATTCACCCAGAAAAGTTCCAAAATGGCAGCAATTTCCAACTCTCGTGCAGAATACGCATATGATGGCAATTTAAGCAATTGTCATATGCCTGTCACTAAGTTACACATTAATATTCAGAAATATCACGACTTATGTTCTCAATAGGCACAGATGTTTTGTTTAAGGGCCAAAAATAACACACACGAAATAAGTAATAAATAAGCCCTGACATTTATATGTGCCATAGGAGTTCATTTCAATGTAAATAAGACTAAAATCCTCACAACTGAGGAAGAGGAAACATCATGATCAATGAATAAAAGGTCGAAGTTGTCAAGGATTGTGTCTAACATGGATCCATAGTCAATGCCATGGAGGCAGCAGTCAGGGTGTATTGCATTAGGTCAATCAGTTTCACAAGCCCTCATTAGAGTATTAAAGTGCCAGGATGTTACTTTGAGGACGAAGGTGCTGCTGACCCAAGCCATGGTATTCTCCATTTGGTCATATGCATGTGAAAATTGGACATTGAATAAGGAAGACTGTAGAACAGTAGATCCATTTAAATTGTGGGGCTGGAGGAGAATATTGAAAATATCGTGGACTGCTAAAAGAACAACTCGATCTGTGTGGGAAGAAATAAAGCAGAGTGCTCTTTTGAAGCAATGATTGGAAGACTGGACTACATACATTGGACATATTGTCAGGGACCAGTCCCTGGGGAAGGAGAACATCATGTTTGATAAAATGGAAGGATAGTGAAAAGAGGAAGACCCCCAAGGAGATGGATTGACACAATGACTGCCTCATGGGCTCTGGCATAGGATCAATTTTGAGGATGGAACAGGACTATGCAGTGTTTCATTCTGTTGTGCATAGAGTCATTATGGGTTGGAGCCAACTTAATGGCACCCAATGACAACAACAACACAGGAGTTAACAAAGGGGATGTGGTAGTTGCATAATTTGATGTCAACTGGAAGATACATATAAAAGTAAAGGGTGGTATCCAACCTGTCAATCAAGTCACATGCCTCCTTGTTGGCATGGTCTTCTCATAAGGATGGCCCAAGGACCCTCCTCCACTCTCTGCTTTGACTTTCTTGCTTACTGACCCTGAGAGCAGCCTAAGGTCTGCAATGTAGCTACGGAACTTCGACACACATGCTTTTGTACCTACCAGCCTGGGATATGCCTACATTCTGCATCGTTGCATGTGAATGTGTGAGCCTGAAGAGAGACTTATGGACTATTATCAGACTTATGGACTTCAGTTGGACTGGGCTGGGATGTTTTCTTGATATATAATTACTTCTTAATATAAAGTTCTTTCTTACACGTAAAGGAGTGTCACTGGATTTGTTTCTCTGGTCAACACAGCCTAACACAGGGGGAGAACCCAAAGATGACATTAAAGAGGATTGCAATTCTGTAGGTAAGAGAGTAGTGTAGAATTTAACTATATCAGTGAGCTTTAAAAAATGTTATTAAAAGATCATTTTATCGGGGGCTCCAACAGCTCTATCACAATCTATACATCAGTTGTCATCAAATGTATTTGTACATATTTTACTATCATTATTTTCTAGATATCAGCTCCTCTTTTTTCCCTCCGTCCCTGGCACCCTTGCGACCCCTTGGTAAATTACAAACATTTATTATTTTAATATCTTATGTCAGTGACTTTTAAGGGAGAAGCAATATAAACACACAGTAGCAGAGGAAAAGTATAGCTTTAAAGTATATATTCAATATGACATTTTATGTTGCAAAAAAAACCCAGTGCTTATTTTTTTATAATACAAATCAAGGTAAGTAGCGTTATTAGAATGAACATGATCTATGATGCTCAGTGGGATGAGGGATTGAGGGGCATATTTGAGGTGAGGAATGAAGGTTTATTATCGGTGAGAACATGAAATTGGGAGCAGGAATTCTGGGCGTGACTATTGGATAGGAGGTCAAGGTGGGCCGGGAAGCAATGGGAAAGACTCTGAGATGTGTGAAATAAGATGTGGGGCAGTGCAGTAGCCACTGCAATCCCCACTGAGAGGTAAAATAACAAGCTAGAGCGAACTTGATTTGATGGAAAAGAAATAATTATCTTTGATTCCTAATCAGGAAGTGGTAGGTTCAATGAAAATTATGAAGTTCATCTATCAAACTACATAGGGTGGAAGAGGAAGACAGATCAGAAGATGGAAGGGTAGAAGAGCAAGAAATGTGTTGGGAAAACCTGCCAGGAAGAGGCGGTTGACTATAAATCCAGGTTTTCAGAGTTTCTTCCTACTCAAAAGAAGTAGGAAAAGTATGCCTGCAAGTGTGGACAAATGAAAAGATTGCTGGTTGTCACTCTCATCAACCAAACCTTTCTTCTCGTTCGCACTGCATCTTGTCCTACAGCCGGAAGGGCAGTCAGTAGTTTGGAGTGAAGCTCAGTGCATGGACTCGGTATTCTTCATTAACTTGGTATAATTTCTACATCTAGATTGGCGTAGCCCTTGCTTCACATTGCTAGAAAATGGCATTAAAATATAGAAACAAGGTTCAATTTCTCTCTCTATCGATAATAGCCTCGAAGAAAAATGGTTAAATAACACTGTTTTTGATCACAGGTAATCAGAAGGTAGATAATTAAATATTGGGTTTTTGTATTTGCTTTACACTGTGTGCATATAATTTTTAGCATATTATCTTCCTTGGTTGTTAGTGAGGTCGGATTATACACCTGATTCTCAAACCAAGTGTACTACTAAATTGCTCCTTCCCACTAATAGTTTCCACTTTTCCTCTATGAATCTGGGAGTTGTTTAAACATTTTGCATTTCCTGTTCCTTGTGTAAGCCATTAATTGTGAATCCTAAATTGTCTACTTGAAGAGGGTATATAAAGGGAAGCCAAAATTTGTCATAAGAGACCAGCTTAGAGATTGAGTTACTGCACCCTGAGAAGTTGGAATGAGACAGCTAGGTAAAAGAATTTTAAAATGTGTGGCTTCTATCTCTTCCCATAAAAGTCAGACATATTCCCCCAAGTTATTTTTACCTTGGCTTGGTGAAGTTGGTTTTCATGGCCAGTAATATGCTTGTTTTCACTGTACTGTGACATTTATTTTCTTTGAAAAAAATGTGAGCCACCCCAAGGACTATGACTGTCAGTGTCGTTTGTAGTGGTGTCTAAGAAACCAGTGCCAGTTTTGACAACGAAGAGAAGTCTACAAGTATAATCACCGCTGCTGCCCGAGTGACCTGAGGTTATGGCAGTGTTTTGAAGAGGTAGAAGTGAATTATTTAGTAGTAAAGTGTGCCTCTGTGTTCAATGTACTTTAACTCCATCAAAGAGCTAGACAATTAATGGGAAACACACACACAGTGTTTCCTGCTGGCAACTATTATTCATAGATTTGAATAGAATTTCACTTTGAGTTTAATAGTTTGAAGAATGGGAGAAAACAACAGATAAAGAATAAGGAAAAAAGAGGAAAAAGTGGATTGGTCGTGGGAAGACAATACCGGCTGATACCTTTCAGGATTTCCTACTCCACAAATTAAGACAATACCAGAGAGAAGAAAAAGCCACCCTTGTGTGGGTACTACCTGCAATAAATTGCTGAACCATTAATAACTATGGATAATTCATACATATTTCATAGGATTGGGAGTAGAATATTAATTCTTAATACTTTTCATAATAACTTGGCTAAAATAACACAAGGATAAATAGTTATGGTTCAAATGTGCTGGGAGAGGAAATTGTGATTCTTTTGGAAAAGAAGCTTACACCAATATTTGGAAAAATATGAGTCGTAGCCAAAAATGAGGAAAGGGGGGTGGACCTTTTTATTCTCACGTCAATCTGTTGAGTAATCGAGAACAAAGGCTGCTGCAGAGAATGGTCTTGGTTAACGTTATGCCTCTGGGACTTTGTTCAGATAGGACATCTTAGCTTCCCACACTAGCAGCAGCTAAAAGGCCGTGGGTCATGGCCTTAAACACACTTCCATTCTGCATACCAGTGCTCTAAGAAGCTTGTTTTTCACTCCAAGTTTCAGAGCTGATTTATGGTGCTCCCCATCAGAGAGATTAAACTGATATACTGCCCACAGAAATGCCTTCTTTCCACATCTTCATTCTGCTTCCCATTATCTTTTGGCTGAAGTGACATAATTGCCAAGAATCCTGCCTGCAATCTCTTGATCTTCATATTCATCCAATTACAGGAAGGTGTGTATTCCAAACTAGGCTTAACGCAGTGCTATAATGATCAAAGTTATTTAGTAAAGTTTGTTATGATTGTCTCCTCAGGGATACACAAGTCATGAATGAGGCATGAGACTGAGTAAACATTTAATATAAACCCCCAGAAAAATTAAGGGTAAAAGAAATTTTTTTAAAAACACCTGGAAATTATTATTCTAGAAAGATTATAGATAAATAGAATAAAGATATATAGAGATGATAAATTAGAAACAGATATTATAGAGGGACACATATAGAGATAATGATGAAGATATATATCTATATAGACATATTTCTATAGATTATATAAGGAGGCCTGGTGGCCTAGTGGCTGCATGTTGGGCGTGATCAGGAGCTTTGGTGTGGCAATGGTTAAATTGCTCTTCGGCAGTACAGTGAATCACTGCATATGACTCTTCCAGCCACCGGCCCTGCAACTCCCACCAAATGATCTTTCCTGCCATGTTTAGATAAGAGAAAGTGAGGGGAGATACTGGTAAGCCTCGGTTGTAGGTGCTTGTTAACAAGATGCCTTGTGCTTGCCATCCAGTGAGTCATCTCACAGGCAGCAAGTGAGGATCTCACCACAAACTAGAGAGTCAAGGAACCAGAGAGAGCAGTGGACTTCCAAGCAGAGTGCTTTCGGGCAGAAGGCTGAGTGGTGGAAATGCCTCTGGGCTCTTAATTAGGGATGGGGGCCAGCAGGCTAGAATTGATGGCTATGGAATTGAGACTGAGGCTCATGGCAGAGTAGTGTGCCTTTGGAGATTTTATTGGCAGCCCCATCAAAGCTTTATAATATTGCTTGACCATTTCAAAGGTCAGGCAAAGTGGCTAAGGACCAAAGAGAGTCCTGCCAACAGGTCAAACAGAGAGGAATCTCTCCTGACGGAACAACCGTCTCCGAAGCATTTCTCACTTGAACTGTATGTACCCTGTTATTGTCCCTAAGAAGCCCTGTAATCATGTTAACTTTCTATGAGTTCTGGGTGATCACTGCAATGAATTATAAATCCCAGATGCAAAGTAGAGCATGCTGAAGTAAACAGAGCAATAAAAGTAGAAAATACTCTAGGTGACAGATTCCCTGCTAATCAAAAGTTTCATAATTTGAACCCACTACCCACTTGTCAGAAGAAAGACGTGGCGTGGCAGTCAGCTCCTGTGAAAAACCAAGCTTTGGGGACCTCAGGAGGCAGGTCACCCTGTCCTCTCGGGTCGCTGAGGTAGGTTTGTTTTTATACTTGTGTGTGTCTGGATCAGCTTTGGAACTCTAAGTGAAGTCCCAAAGAGCAAAGGGAAAACCAGCAGAGGTGATAGACCATGGTTGAAAGAGACAATCAAGGAAAATATCATCAAAAACCATCTAGTCATACAAATGAATGTGCTCTGATATCTAAATTGGGCAGTTTTTCTTTCTCCTTTAAATATACCAAATAGCAATGTCTTAATTAATTATGTAATGTCTCCCTCACAGATCCGCAATTGCTTCTTGCCTCTTTAACAGTTTTGTTTTCTCTTTGTCAAGTGACCCTGCTGTTTCTTAAATGAATTCTTGGCATTGGGAATATTAACTTATTGGGAACAATAATCACTTATGCAAGATAACTGTTTATAATGACACAGATTGTTAAAACCAGCTTATTTAATGAAAATAAATGTCTGAGAAAAAACCACACAACTGCTCATTACTAAACACACACCAAACAAAATGGTAGGGTCCCACCAAAGGTATGCATCTCACCAGCGTATTTGAATTTTAAGTAAATTCTATAGCTTACATTTGACATTCTCACTCCCAGGAAAGCAAATTCTTTGGAGACTGAATTTCTTAAATCCTTAGGCCAGGATAGATAGAGCCTTTAATTTTAAAAAAAAATCTTATTCTTTCTTTCTTGTTTTAAGGGGTAAAAAATTAAAATCATTGTATTTTTAATTGTCAAGTCCTAAGAGAGGTTTACCCATTCATGACATAATTGAAAGTCTTCAAACCTAAAATTCCTTCTAAAAAGGGAACAGATAAAAATGAAATAGGATCTCCTTTCTTGTCTTTCCAGAGAACAGTTCCATAAAGCTCTCAGAGGGCTCAAAGTAGGACAGGGTGGTAAGAAGTGAGGCTAGAAAAAGGGGCAGAGTAACAATTGGGAAAGAAGACATCACAAATTATTGCCTGAGAAAACATCAATCAACAGCGGGACTCATCCGAACCAGAGTGGCTAATCAACATTAAGTTAGACTTGACCACAGTTTATATGTAAGCAAAGGTCTACACAGAAATAAGTTCTCAGAAGAACCTTTTACTGCATTTAATTACTTTCAAAACAGCACAATGTACTGGTTAAAATACAACCGTAATAATCAGTCAGGGGTGGCGGAGGGGGGCAAAATGAGAAGCTGACACCAAGGGCTCAAGTAGAAAGAAAATGTTTTGAAAATGATGGTGGAAACAAATGTACAAATGTGTGTGACACAATATATGGGTGGGTGTGTGGGGGGAAAGGCCAGACCCACAACTAGTCAAAGGTTGATGGGTGCAATTGTATGGTTGAGATATATAAAGATTACAATAAAGTCATAGAGAGCATGAGAGAGTCAAATAAAGAAGTCAGACACATTTCATGGTAGCATGCTCATGTCCTGGATGGCCATGATCTTAACAGCCAGGTCTGCGCATAGCATGGGCCAAGGTAAGGTGGGGCAGAGAGAGCCGGCCAGCTGAAGAACCTGTTTATTGCTAAGCAAGGGTTATACCTACTGAGGAGGGTGTGATTACAAGTAATCACATATCACAGGAAGGGGCAGTATAATAGGCATACAAGCAATAAAAGGCGGGGTATATAATGGGCATAACAGGATGAGGATGAGCTAGGGGTGTACACATGAAAGGAAGGGGAGGGACTAGGAGTATACATGTGACAAGATGGGTGGACCCTAGATTTAATATGACAGTCTAACCTTGGTCACCCTTGAGTGGGCTTGACCTCCCTGAGCTCTCCTCCTTCAGGGAAACAATCTACTACTATCCATATCAGAAGGGAGTGGGCCCTACTTATTGTGGGATAAACAGTGGTGTCTACTTGCTCTGAATGACTGATAATCCTGAGGGAGAATAACCCCAACCAACTTCTTTTGACCTCCAAGTGTATAGTCATTTGCCACATGTAACAAGCATCTAAGTTTGGCATCTATTTTGGGGAGACAACTTGGGAGAAATCTTTCTGTTTCCCACATGGATGGATGTATTGATTATGATAAGAGTTGTATGAGGCCCCAATAAAATTATTTAAAATACAAACAAAAAGCAATCAGCCTGTTGGGACCAGCTCTTAGCTTCACCTCCTACTGACTATGTCACACTGGGCCTTCATTCTCCATTTCACCAGCAGCAGCATGGGGCTGATCTTGATAATATTATAATAATATACCATCAAATTGTGAAAAAGTACCCAAATAAGACCAACTTTAAAATATTTTTAATGATTTTTGTCATACTTTTTTCACTCTGGAAATCAATATTGATTTTAAATTAATAACTACTCATCTGGTGATTGAATAGTCAACATTTCCCATGGGCTGGAATCATTTTCTTCATTCCAACTATTTCACCCAGTAACTCTATAAACTAGAAACCCCTTTTCAACCCCCTCTGGCTCAAATAAATTTTGACTAAAGTACATTTGGGTGTATTTATTCTTATAGTCTGGAAAACAATTTTTCCTTTGGAAGATTGATATTTTTGTTTAAGTGTTTTCACAATCCGAAACATGGCCTTCATTCTGAGGCATAACCACCTAGCACATAGCTGGCAACAAATGAAATAATAAAGACCACTTGAAAAGTAATCTGAGCATATAGTGATAGAAGAATAAGTGTAAGCATTGCTGTTATTTTAATGCCTTTAATGTTTTAGAGCTATCTCTCAAAGAAGTTCAGCTTTATGTCCTTCTGATAAATATAAATATAGCATAAATATCTTAATATTATTCGAACTTTAGAAATACATTAACTAATAGGACATTCTAGAGAGTAAGTTGGAGATCTTATTGTAAACATCCCTCTTCTTCTCTGCTTGTGTGTAGGTGTTACACACTGATACCAATCCTAGTATTTGTCTAGTCCTGACAGACAAAATGCCTTTACCACCACCACCACTCCCCCCAAAAAGCAAAGGGATTTGAAGTAGCTTCCTTGGCATGGGTATAAAATACATACAATTTTCTCGATGTCTGGAAGTTGCAAAAAGAATGAAATAAATCAATGTATACACGTATGTAGCACATACAGTAGAAACATTTGGCATGGTATGTGTTCAAAAATAATACACATGACCTCAAAATCAGTACCATTATATTATTTTAGAGTAAACTTAATATTATGTTACTCTATATATAATATTCTCCAAACATATAATCAGAAAAATTAGTGGGTTGGAAAACAGTGTGTTCTTTCTGGAATGTTCCTTATCATTTTATGAGTTTTTTGCCTTTGTCTTTTATCTTTTATTCTTCTTACCAATTATATCTTTGATCAGTCAAATGCCAAGATGACTTATGATATACACTGATAGGCTCTACTGTCATCTCAAAATGAAAATTAAAAACTAAATGCATTCTTTCATTTCTTTATGAAGCTTCATAGAATGCTTCCTTCACTCCTGATTTGAGTAATATTTTTATTTTCCAATAATTTAAAAATAGTTATAAGTATATTCAATAGGTACTTCCGGGTAGATGGAAGTCTGAGTAACACATATGAGAGGGACTCCACAGAAATCAGCACAGGAGGGAAGTTCCACACTGCAGGGTCACAGGAGAAGCATCATAAACATAAGTAGGCACAGATACACTAGGTTTAGAGGAGCTGGGGGCTTTGGGATTACCACAGTGGAGGTTGACTAGGGTTTGACTTTAGCCCTGCCACTGTCTCAGCCAGTATTGGGATCATTTGGAGCCAGCCAATGGGCTTTATCTCGACACAGTCACAGCTTGCCACCACCTCAGGGAAGGGTTTAAACCCTTCCAGCCCCAAGGTCAGGGATCAGAGCTCAGCTATATTGTTACTGTTATGTCTCTCTCTTCCCTCTGATCCCCACAGTCTCAGCAAGCTCAGGTCTTTTGTTTGTTTCTTTCTTTCTTTCTTTCTTTCTTTCTTTCTTTCTTTCTTTCTTTCTTTCTTTCTTTTCCCCTTCCCTTTTGTCTCATGCACCACTGCTGAACCTCCAAACCACTTCCCTTAGCCTAGGGCATTTATGCCTGCCTTCCACCCAGCTTGGAGAGCTCCACCCTCTGTAGCATAACCTGCAACTGGGAAAAGCCCACCCACCTTCCACCAGGGGATATCCTACTCAACTTCTTCTCGGGGAATCCACCCACCCATCCTCTGCAGTGCTTAACATGTGGTTGGGGAAATCTCACCCACCTTCTTCAGGGAAAATCTGACCTTTGTGGCTTGGGGACCTCGTACCCATCCTCTGTGGTCCCACAAAACTGAGGGAACTTCCTCCCACCTGCCATAGTGTCTCATACAGCCTAAGGCAGCTCTGCAAATGCTCGCCAAGGCTCCATGCTGCTGGGAGAAACTCTGCCCAACCTCCAAAACAATCTACCTCATGAGGGAAATTCTACCCACCATTCACAGTGCTCTACACCAAGCAGGCGTCCTACCAGAATTCTATGGCACTCCCATTGCAGCAGGCACCCCCACATGCCCTCAGTTGTACCCCAAGCTGCCAAGGGCCACACCATCACAGCTTCTTGTGAGATCACCCAGTACAACACCATCTCAAGGGTCCACAACCAGTGTCTCCTGAGAGGATAATACAACTTGTCCTCCAAATAACAGGATACTTGTTGACTAGGGAAAGAATGAGGCCACAGGCAGATAAAGTGGTAGGCCAATTTCATAGCAAAATTAGCTGCAGGCAGTTTACGAAGCATTCCTACAAGTCTCCAAGAGAGAACCAGTGCTCTTCAACTTCCTGGAAAATGGCCCAACTCCTCTAAACAATGCAATTCAAACAACATTCAGCCCCAACAACCATAACAAAAAACAAAACAAAAAAAAACCAGGATAGACAAAAGGCAATGGCAGAAGATGTCCTGAACCTAATGGTGTGCATAGAAGAACAGACATTGATCTGCCACAGAAAGAAATTTTCAGAATGCTGCTTGGAGTCATACAGGATACGAGGGAAAATACAGAAAAAGGGTGAAATGATAGAAAAGATATTGACCATATAGTAAAAGGAAATACAAGAAGTTAGGGACGAGATAACAAAAATCAGTAGCAGACTCATGGACTTCGCCAACTGACTGAAGGGGCCAGAAAACCGCACCAATGACCTAGAGGATAGCCAAGCAGACTTTAACAAATGCTAACAAAATCTAATAGGATGATCAGAGAAGCTGAAGAAAATCTAAGAGCTATGTCTAATGCTATGAAGAGGAACAACATCAGAATATTTGGATTACCGGATGAAGACACAACAAAGAAGTCATCTGCAAAAATAGTGAGAGAATTCTTGGAGCAAAACTTCCCCAGCTTAACGAATGAAAACCAGGAAATCACTCAGGCATCTGAAAGAACACAAGCTAGACTGAATCCCAAGAAGTTACTACAACACATAATAGTTAAACTATCTAACTTTGAGGAAAAGGAGAAAATCATGAAAGCAGCTAGGGAAAAACAAGCAATCACATATAAAGTTTCCCAAATGAGTTATATGTTCAGAACTATCAGTGAATACAACGAAGAAGAGGAGAGAGTGGAGTAACATATTCCAAAAATTGAAGGAAAATAACACAAACCGAAGAATACTCTATCCAGCCAAATTATCTATCAAGCTAGATAGAGAAGTAGGGTCTTCCCAGACAAGGAAAAACTTAAATAATATGTTAGAAGAAACCTAGACCTACAAAAGATCTGAGCTGACTTGGTATTGGCAGAAGAACAACACTCACCAAGCACAAATAAAAGACTTACACATAGAACAACCCCACCCAGAGGGCAACAAAGAGAAAACAGATGCCAAGATAGCATTGGATTAAGCATGGAAATAAGTGAAGAATGAACCACAGATACACACACACACACACACACACAAAACCCACAGGGAGGTAGGAAAACACCCAATACAAAAGCTATAAGATGGCATCACAAGGTCCACAAATGGAGGTAATAACCCTGAATATCAATGGACTGAACACAGGCATTAAAAGACTGCAGTTAGCAGACTGCCTTAGAAAATATAAGCAATACATGTGCTGCCTAAAGGAGACACATCTCAAGACTATAGACAAAAATAGGCTGAGAATCAAAAGCTAGAGAAAAACATACCAAGCAAACAGCAATTCAAATAAAGCAGGGGTTGCAATCCTAATCTCAGATAAAATTGACCTCAAAGTGAAAACCAAAATATACATAAGGAGGGACACTATATAATGCTCAAGGGAACAAAGAGCCACTAAGTATTTTAAACATATATTCCCCAAATGAGAGACCCACTGAATACATCAACCAAATGCTCCCCAGGATGAGGGTACTGTTTATATCTCCACAGGGAAAGAGGGGTCAGACTTCAAACTGGTGCTCAGCACCAATAATAAGAGAATATCTAAACACCTACAAGGAAGACCAGTTAATATGGCTAATTTCAAACCAACCATGAATGCCAAAGGAAAAAAAATTGAAGATGTTTGCCAACTTCTGCAGTCTACCATTGATCAAACATACAATCAAAATGCATTGATAGTCACTGGTGATTGAAATGCAAATGTTAAAAATAAAGAAAAAGTACCAATAGTTGGAAAATATGACCATCTAGCAGGGTACCGAGTATGGTATTAGTTACTCATGTTAGAAACACAGAAACCACATTTGTTATTTTAACCAATATAATTTAATATAAGAATTTGAAGAGTCAATACACACACACGCACACAAGAGAACTATGGGGCAATAAGAGTAATGTAGGAAGCAATTACCACTCCCATGTCAGAAAAATAAAGGAATGAGGCTGAGAACAATTGCAGAGTTAAAAGTTGACCTATGGGGGGATGGCATTGCGTGCTGCTGTAAAAATTCCATTTGTTCAGAGATGGGATTCAGATATCTGAGGAGGTGTCCTTGAATGGCACAGTGAGATTGGTCTAGGATTGTGGGGAAAACATCGAAACGAGAACAAATTGCTCTTTTAGAGGTGCAAGAATGTTTCTGAGAAGCACTGCAAAGAGTACTAAGTAAGCAGAAAGGGACAGATCCTTTCTCCCTCCTGTCTCTGCTCTCCCAGCACCGCCCATCGCTCTCTCCCAGGCCACCACTTAGCAAAGGAGAAATGTATTGTGCAATGTATTGTGCAAAGACCAAAGACATATATTGTGCAAAGACCAAAATCACAAAGTAGATTATAGAAAAATGGTTTGGGAGGTGAGAAGCCATCTCAGTTGTCCTTTCAAGTGTTCATGATTCTTGGACTCATGGTTTTGATTCCTCTTTGGTCCAGCTGGAATGCATCTTTATTGTTTTTAAGTGTCAGCTTTTTAAGTACTTTATGTGCATTAGGAAACCTGAAAATATAATTCTCCTCCATCGGCTAATAAATGACAACTTTATTATTGACAAAAATCTTGAGTGATGATTGCTTCCTATTAAAAATTATATTTTTAGTAGTACAGAAAAATAGCTTTACTTTATTTCTAAAGAAGCCTGTACTTCAACTTTTAGACAATGAACACATAATATTTAAAATGTATGAATAGATGCACCTTTAGATAAAAATTAAGCAAAGCCATCAAACAAATCTGAAAGATTATGACCCACTAGAGTAGAGCATTCTTAAGCCATTATTATTTAATATTAAAGAATATAGTGTTATAGAAGAGAGGTTGAAAAAAAAAGAAGAGAGGTTGAAGGCTGGCATTTTTCATTTCTTTATAAGTGATCATTATCCTGTGGAATAGTAATTGAATTATTTTCATTCTTAATAAACAAAGCATTAACTGGGATATACCTAAGAGTCTCTGGATTGACTTGATTAGAAATTCAGTGACTCTCTTTTCATCTACATCATCGTGTATCTCTGGTTTAAAGGTTTTTTTTCCCCTCTAGGTTTAGCGTAGTTTTTAGGTTTCTCTAGTTTCTTATTCAAAGGCGCCCTCAAAAAAAATCAGCAAACAAGTAAACTCTCTGTGGTGGAGTCAATTCCGACTCCCAGAGACGCTGTAGGAAAGGGTAGAGGCACCCCTGTGGGTTTCCAAGATGGATTCTCTTTATAGGAGGAGAAAGCTTATGTAACCACTGTGCCTCAGGTTCCCCAATTTGACCTGCCATTTGCCAGAGGTATCTCTTGCCCTACTTCCTAACATCTCATGTCTTCTGTCCTTTCCTTTCACAGCTAGAACTACTTACATATATTCTTTATATTATTGATTTGAATTGTTGCAGTATCTTTTCTGCTGAGTACTACTATTGAATTCTAATTTTTTTGCAATTCTTCTGTATCACACAGTATTGTCTTTTCATTCGTTCATGTTTTCTTTTATATTTTCCAGCTAACTCTTATGAATTCTTCTTTGAGCTTTGTAGATGCAATCTGCTGGATTAAGAGCACGCCACTGGTTTATGTTCAATGTTGTCATTACTTTTTAAACTCAAATCTTTTCAGTTGAAGATTTTTTTACTGAGCATTTAGTGAGAAGTTAGCATCACATCCTGATGGCAAGATGGGAAAGGAAGTTTTTATATTTGCATGAATACCTCAAAGAAAAGGAAGAAGTATCTCTCTATTGACTTTAATATCTTATCATTTATCAGTATTGGATTTGTTACTTATTCTAGCTGGTTTATTTATAATAGCAATGAACCCCGATTAGATGATAATATTTAATGTCTTGCTCAGAGTAAGAAAAGGGGGGGGGCAGTCATTCTCTGCTGCAATGTCTAGAATTTGACTGGCCACATTTTCTGTTCATATTTTCTTTGGAAGGAGTTCGCTGATTTTGATAAAATACAGATAGCTAATAAGAGGTGACAGAGTATAAAAGAACTTTGGGGATCAGACTGCTACCTTAAAAAGACAAATTTTCACAGTCTCATCCCATTTGTGATTATACAAAACTTTGAAGTTTAAAGAACTACATAAACAAACCAAAGTATATCCTCTGTTGAAAATGTTTAAGGTGTAATAAAACTTTTACATTTTGAGGAAAATCAACCAAGAATAAATCTACTGCTATTGAGTCAACTCCAGTTCATGGAAACCCCAAAGGACAGAATAGAAGTAACTGCCTCTGGTTTTGAGCCTGTAATATTTACGGAAGCAGAAAGCCTCATCTTTCTTTTGTGGGGGGTAACCGGGCAGTCTGGACTATGAACCTTGCAGTTAGCGGCCCCATGTGTAGCCACAACACCATCAGTACTCCTGCAGCCACAACAAAGACAAGTAACTTCCTCTTTTTTAGTGGCTGCATGTCATTTTTCACAAGACAATGGCACCAATCCAACAAGGATGGGACAATGGTTCTGGGTTATTTTTAAAGGATTGATGCCAAGTGACTTTTGTACACTTTAATTTTTATAGTATAATCACGCTTGCAATTATTTGAGGCATGCCTTTATAATCTAAAGGAATGATAAATTTCTATATTCTTGTGGAGTGAAATAAACCTAGATGCATGCACTCTGCCCTCAAACATAAAATGGACCCAATTCATCTCTAGATTTAACACCATAGAGGTATTGTAAGTGCCCAGAAACGTTTGTCTTTTAAATAAAAATATAAAACAAACATGAAACTCTCCCCAGTGAGGTTTACATGGCTTTCATTCAAGTTGAATAAAAACGCTCACTGATGTGGAGTTCATTCTGACTCACAGGGACCCTACAGGACACAGTACCACTCTGCCATAGGAGTTCCAAGGCTGGCCAATTGCTCCAGAAGCAGACTGCCTCATCGTACTCCTGCTCAATGGCAGATGATTTCAAGCCATCAACCTTTTGGTTAACAAGCGAAGAGCTTTATTTAAGTAAGTACCCCAAACTCACTGCCATCAAGTTGATGACAACTCAAAGTGACCCTGTAGCCCACGGGAGAACTTTAATTGTTAAAGCTAGTAGAAGACCCAGTCTTTCTCCCCTGGAGCAGCTGGTGGATTAGAACTGCTGACCTGAGGATCGCAGCCCATCGCCCAGCCACTCCACAACCAGGGCTCCGCATTCAGGTAGGTGGAAGGAAGAGAATGCTGGAAGATGAGTAGAGAGAAAGACTGGGTATGGTAGAGTGGACAATGGACAGTGGAAATTCATGTTCACTAAACTAACCATTTTGAAGTATTGCACTTTTCATTATAAACAATTTTAATCAGAAATGTGTTTTCTACTTCAGCCATACAAGACTCAGTTCTGCTGTGTGGAAACAGAGCATATATATAGAGAGAAGTTGGTCTGTGTGTTCTTGCTCAGAATGTGTACAATATGACCTTTACTTCAGTCTGGCAGTATGTACAGACACTTTGATATCTCAATTGCATGAAAACATTCCTTAACAAATTGAAATCAGTGACCTGTTTCTATTCTGTGAAAAAAAAATCTCTGTTTTATGGAGCAGAATCTCTCTAGCTGACTAAGGGGAGAAGGTGGGGGAAAAACAAGGGTCACCAAATAATGCTAGTGTTGCTTCGTTGAAAATCAATGCTACAGTGAAGCACTGCACGCTCTCATTCTCTAAAGGCGGCTTTTAGCATAAAAGATAAACACAATGAACAGCTCCGTTTTCCATCCGGATTTCTTTTTCTTTAACAATGTGCTTCAGTGGGGTTTTGCTTCTCACACCTATCCATCACTCCCTCTGTAGGTTTTCTACCTTTAGCTTTTAGGAAATCTCAACTCACAGGAAGCATGCATGACAGGGTTTCAAAGTGTGGAGAAAGTGGATACATTCTATTATCATTCCATTTTCCCAAGAATGTTTTGAAGCCCCCTAGGTATACTGACAAACTTTTATTAACAAACCAAATGACGGGTAGCACTTGTTTAGTCAAGAAACACACCAAAAGCCTAGCTAACAGGATGTGCCTTTAAAAAATAACAATTCTGGGCATGGAGAGAGGCTTTGGTTCCTCCACAAATCAGTCTAGCACTGCAATTCTCTCAGGCAGTTTGTACACATGTTGCGTCCTTTCACAGCGCAGTTCACTTGGAGACAAAAGCAGGAAGAATTTGTTTCACTTGAGCTATTCACTTTGAACATATGCTTTCCAGCTGACTAAAGTCATCTTTAAAATTGTGACAGTCAAAAGGGCAGCAGCCATAACCATCAAAATAGTTAGGGGGTTTGAAGCAGCCGTGTCCATTCAATAAAAGGATGAGAGGTATGCTTGTAATCTGCTCATTGACTCGCTAACATTCCTGGTTTACCATGCCAGCATCTCAGCCTACAATTACCTACAAAGAACTATATGTAAAGCTACCTCTTTTAAAATAACATGTTCAAAACCTAGATCCTTTGAAATATGACCACTGGAGAAAAAAAGAATTTTTATATTACTGTTCCAAATAAGAATATCTCATTGGCCTTGCTGTTAAAAGAACAATAGAAGACTAATTAGCTCAACTATGAATTAGTCCCATCGAGGGAACCCCAAGGCCCACAGTAATTTTGACACAGATGTGTGCCACATGATACCTCTATTACATGCTAATAATATTTGACCAGGAAACATAATAAAAACTTATTTTAAAATCAATTAGAGCAATTTCATTATCCCAGAAAAAGAAAAGTTTTATGTTCACTCTGAGTTCTCCTAACATTTTTGCTAATTTAATTATGTTTTGTTCATTATCACTCTGTAGAATAATATAATGTATTTTCCTCCTGACCACTTTAATATCTCCAAAAGGCCATTTGTAATATTTTGAAGTGCATATAACCAACTAACAGAGAGTACAGATTTTTATGATCTTTTCCCATGATTATTGCTATATAGGATTACATCATATCTTCTCTTCCCTTTCCAAGAATTTCATCAGGACATATAAATTTATTTCATGTATTTGGCAGAAGTTTTATTGTTATTGCTATTATTATTGGCTGGTTTCAGCCAATATTAAAAACATAGCCTGGGATTTAAAAAATATGCATCATCATTCACATGTCAAGAAAATTAACTTATTGCATTCCATGGTCCTCTCCATGTTGTTGCTGTTTGTTCTATTAAGAGGGATTAAAATTCTGTAAGGTCAGGTTCTTTTCCTAATTTCATCACTACTATATGTTTAGAATCTAGCAGAACACTTTATTCAGAAAGTATTTCTTGAATAGGTTTATTGTTGAATAAAATAACATATGAGTGCTCAGACTCTAGATTAGGAAGAGTTACAAAGCAGGCATACATTTTAAAGGTTGCTTTTTTTTTTGCATGTCATCTATCTTGATCTCTTGCACAGTTAAGCATCAAATAAAAATTGTATGCTTCCAATGATGATAATAATAACAGTAGAATCCCACCTCCATGGCTCCAGTAGAGTTAGCCTGGAGTATGACCTTGGAATTGGAGTTTTTCGCCCTCCCATGTAGATTTGGTGTACTGCCAAGACTGGGACCACTGTTTGAGCTACTTGTGGTGGTGGTGGTGATGATGATGATGATGATGATGATGACTATCATGAAGAAGGAATGATCCGAGACATCCAGTTTATAATTTCAGTGTATGAAAAATAGGAAAAAGTTTTCTGAAAACAGCCAGTAGGTCACATATAAAATGCATCCTATTCTTGACACAAAAGCACACACACACAGATGCATCCATAACCTTGTCTGCTGTCACTCTCCTTATACTGGAAAGAGAACGAAGGGGAAAAAGGAGATTGACTGAGAGATCCAGGTAAAAAGTTAAAAATCTTAAAGCTATAAGGAGGAAAAATCTTTTGGGTATAAAGTTTAAAATCTTAAAGATATCAGGAGGGCAATGGAAGGACAAAACTGATTCTAAAGTTAAAGTCCCCAAAGGTCCATTTGCCAGAGTATTAAACAATCAGAAGACGCAATGTCCTGGTTCCCATCCACTCCTTTATTTGCCAGTCCTGTCTGTTCAGTCAATGACCCTAAAACTAAACTGTCTCAAATAAAGAAAAATTTGAGAAGTTCTGAACCTACAATGTACTCTGTCGTATATGACAACAGCCTGACTTGGAGCTCTGGTCGTAGAACCGGGCTTTCTATCTTGACCCTATGAGTGTCTCCACGTTGCAAGGGCTGTACTTGACTGATGGGCAGTTCTGTGAATGGAGCTTTCAGGAAGTAGGGTACTTCGTTTACAGTGCTCTAGAAGCTCTTTAACGTTTGCAGAAAACGTGTATCTTTAGTGTAGACTTGATACCCACCTGCTCAGCATAATTTATAGATCTACAAATCGCCCTAGTAAACATAACCCCAAATATCTGGTGAAATATCTTTAATACCGATGTTCTGTCATCCAGCAAGTGCTCGGAGTAGCTGTAGTAATCCCTTGCTAAGACTATGATTACGAATGCTGTGTATTCTTATTTTTTTTAATTCTTTTTATTGAGGGCTCTTACAACATTACATACATCAGCTGTGTCAAACATATCTGTGCATGTGTTGCCATCATCATTTTTTAACATTTACTTTCTATTTGAGCCCTTGGTATCAGATCTTCTTTTTCCCTCCCACCCCTCACCTGTGATCCCTTGATAAATAAATTATTATTGTTTTCATATCTTACACCAATCATTGTCTCCCTTCACCCATGTTTCTGCTGTTCACCCCCCTGGGCCTGGGGGTATGAACGTTGTGATCGGTACCCCTTCATCCCCTCTTTGCCCCATCTTCCCCCTACCCTCCTGGCATCATTACTCCCACTTCTGTTCCTGAGGAGTTTATCTGTCCTGAATTTCATGTGTCGTGAGCTCTTATCTGTTCCTGTGTACATACCCCAGTCTAGGCAGGATTGGGTATATTTTTCCAAACTAAAAATTCAGAGTCACCTTAATAGTATCTAGCCATGGGAAAGAATATTTTGTACCAATTCTTGCAAAATTCAAAGTCAACTAAAACAGTTTTTTCCTAAAACACTCTTTCCATTATTGTGTAGTCTTAGAGACTTTCTAGGGGCCCTGGTGGCATAATGGTTGTGCACTCATTGGGCTTCAAGGTCAGCAGTTTGATATCACCAGTCTTTCAGAGGAGGAACGAGAAGACTTTCTACTCCCATAAAGAGCTAGCATCTCAAAGCCCAGAGTCTCAAAACCCACAGGGGCAATTCTACCTTGTCCTATAGGATCGCTATGAGTTGGAACTCACTCAATGCCAAGGAGTTTGGTTTGTGTTTTCGAGGTCTTTCTTTAGCCTAATAATGGCATTTTAACTATATATTCAATTAGTAACGAACAATGTAGATGTAATGACAGAAATTTTGAAAAATAAAAACCGTGGAAACAATGACGAGAACAGCAGTAGTTATGATATAGTATTTAACCTATAGTCTTTTCACTTATTATTATGAGTGACAATGGGCAAATCATTTTCTTCCTCCATAAATTTTTTTCTCATATGTAAACTGAAGACAAGTTCAGACCCAGCAGTATTATTATGAAAATTAGATTCTGTGTATAAAACACTCAGGATAGTGCTGAGAGCATAAGGTAATAAAAGGGAGACCCCATCCTAATATTTAAGAGGTGTTAACATGCTCAGCTGCTAACTAAAAGGTTGGAGGTTCAAATATACCCAAAGGTGCCTTGGGAAAAGGCCTGGTAAATACATCTCCAAAAAATCATCCCTTGACAACTGATCTACTCAGACATTTGTGGGCTCAGAACTGACTCCACAGCGACGGACAGGCAGTTAGCCTAATCATGAGTATTATTTCAAAGAGTAGAAATTCCTCCGATGCATCTTCAAGAGTATCTAACAACTTTTTTGCCTTCTCATGTTAGTGAGAGTCCTATTTATAAAGTCTAGCAGTCTGTTATTGTTGTTAGGCGCCACCACAGAACAAAACACCATCTGGTCTTGCTCAATCCTCACAATTGTTAGTATGTTGGAGCCCATTGTTGCGGCCTCTGTGTCCATCCATTTTGTCGAAGGCCTTCCTCTTTTTCACTGTCTCTCTGCTTTAGCAAGCATGATGCCCTTCTCTAGGGACTGGTCTCTCCTGACAGCAAGCCCAAAATATGTGAGATGAAGTCTGGCCGTGTTTGCCTCCAAGGGTCGTTCTGACTGTACTTGCTCTTTTGGCAGTCCCTGGGACTTTCAATAATGTGCTTTCAGCACGGTCTACTTGTTAAATGTAGGTGCAAATGCAGATGATTACTGCTTTTGCAGCTAATCCACTCATAAGCTGATGCTCAGCAAGAAATGCGCTAGGAAACATTCCTTTCAGAAAAAGAAAGGAGAGCTAACCAGGAATCATTTTCACCTATTTTTAAGCTAATTTTTAAAATACCTTCATCCCACAGCAGGATGGCTTCCGTTTCAAGAGCCCTTCTCTTGCAACTATCAAGTTCAGTCAGGTTGAGTCTAGTACAGAGTTATTGTGACATGATTTTTTGACAGGAGCAATCAGCTATTGTTAGCAAGTGCAAGTTGAAAAGATTGGATTGGTCAAATGAAAGCATTCCAGGCTGGAATGCAATTGAGGAATGGCAACAGTCAAAACACTGCCAAGGGGATTCATGATGTTGGAATGTTATCTGGATTGGGTCAGAGGAAACGTGAAAGGGGTGTCATGGCTTACAGCTTAACTTCAAATTTAGATTCTGATAAACTAAGACTTAACAGAACAACTCACAGGCATCGTCGTAATATCTATAAAATGGTGCTGAATATTTATCATTTAGAAAAGTGAATATAACAAATCTGTGTCATAGCTATATCTGACATACTCTGTTGCCAGGGATAAAACTTATGTGTATATATTGTGGTGAGCTTGCTCCCCCCAACTCATTTTTTTCTGTTCTTAGTGTTTGGGGTACTTGTCATGCTGTCATTTATTTATATTTGGTATCACTTGTTCTTGTGATATAAGTCTGTGACTTATTTAGAACAATTAAAAAGTAAAATTAAAAGAAAACGCATTTCTGTTGAATTAATTCCAAATCAAAACCATCCTATAGGACAGCATATAACTGCCCCAAAGCGCATTCCAGCCTGTCATACCTATAGAAGCAGATGGCCGTGTCTCTCTTCTGAGGAGAGACTGCTGGGGTGGAACCACCAACCTTTCAGTTGAGCACCTCACCATTGTATCCTCTTAGCTCCTTCCATTTGGAACTACAGAGAGTTAAAAATATCTCCTATTACCACAGTAGTTACAGAAATGAAACTACTTTTCATCTGTGGGGTGTAATTCAAAGGAGTCCACTTAAGACAGCAAATAAGTAGCTAAGGTCCTTTGATTATAGAAGATACAGATTACTGGGCAGGAACCCATCATAAGAAAAGAGAGCATTTGAAGATGTTTCTTTAAAATTTATATATATATACGTATTTCACAAGAAAGGATCTCAAACAGCTTTGCTAACAGATAGAGATCATTGTAATCATGATTCTACTGGACCAAACTTGATGCCTAGGCAGTTGACCTCCCTCTGGACCCAACCTGAACTTGTTCTAGGTGCAAGTCTTCCTGGCTTGTTCCATGGCAAAAGAATTTCTTCTGTGGCCTTTTACATATTGATCATGCTCTTTTTTTCTCTTACTCGTTGTTTGTATTTTTCTCTTTGTATTATTATTATTTTACCGTTACCACTTTATTTTGTTTCTGTCTGGTATTGATTCTGTTGGGTTTTCCAGTTGGTGATGCACAGAAGGAGGAGATGCAGAGAGATAAGAACTGATGCAAGGGCTTACAGGGGAGGTAGAGGTGGGGGTGGGAGACAGAGAGGGTGTGGGAGGGGTTGGGGGTGTAAACAATATATGTGAGAGGGGAGAAGGGGCACTAGAACTGATGGTGATTACATAACTCATTTAAAAACTGATTTAACCATGAGGGAAGAAAGAAACTGTTCTAAATCTGATTGTGGTACTGATTGCACACCTCTTCTTGATATGACTGAACTATTGATTGTGTGATACATCGATGAAGTGCCAAAAAACTGTTAAAAGGTATCACTGCTAAAGTAATATAGATGCATATATTATTATACATAGTTATATTGTGTGAACAATGTAAATGTGCACAGAAAGGCCCAAAGAAAATAAGCCAAAACAGTGAGTGCCCATCAATTGAATGCGGATAATTTCTGCTTCATTTTTTTTATTGTGAATCGAGTGAAGGTTTACAGAGCAAATCAGTTTTCCACTCAATGTCTTATATATTTTGTTTCATGCCATTGAAAATATCATAGACAAAATGAATACCAGCCCAACCCCAAACTCATAGAGCGCAGAGCGAGAAGAAGAATAGACTTCCACACGGACTTCCAGATGGCCCGGGGTCAAGACCCAGCGATGATTTCCTTGGTGCAGAATAAGAAGAGGTAATGCTATGGGCCGGCAGGTTGACACAAAATGGCCTGTGGGAAAAGCTTTACAGGCTTCTTCATTATAATTGTAGATCTCTCTAGTTTCCTTTTGGAAGCATAAGATGCTAAATATATGTTTCCCGTGGTCATCTTCGAGTGGTGTGAAAAGAGAAAGCCTCCTTTCTTTCTAAGGAAAGGTGTGACTTATCAGCATTTCTTTATATTTTTAATGAGTTTTTAAAAATGGATGAGTGTACCAAGATGCACCAAGAGCAAGACATCGTTTGAATAGGAAGCAAAGATTCCGATATTGGAACCTAGGATGTGAAGAGTAAAGATGGGTGTAAACGTGGGTGAGGTGTGGGGGTGTCACAGTAAACGACAAGGAGGCGAGCGTCGCAGTGACCCTCAGATACACAGCCCCAGAGCTTCTGGTCAAGGGGCCCAGTGTGAATGCCTGGGGATTTAACATATATTTTTCTAACCAGTAATTAAATAATTCTGATGTAGGTAGACCACAAGATTGAGATAGCTTGTTCTGAGTGATAAGATTTTAAGGCTTTAAGACAAGGTTAAAAGGAAGAATTTGAAAGCGTAGGTAAAGTGGAAGAGAATATAAGGGTCAATATTAGCAATGCTGATTTTTGCCTAGAGTAACCAGATGATTAGGCTATTAACCCAAATCAGAAATACAATCTGAGAGACTATGTAATTCCAAATGAAAAGATTTGATTCAACTTTTAAGAACCTTCTACTCAATCCTAGCATAATTCAATTATGCTTAATTTATAATCTTCATTTATTAAAATATGTTATATTTATTTGTAATAAATTATTCATTTAAAAAGTTACTCTTCAAAACCCACTCCCACCAAGTCAATGCTGACTCATAGCAACCTTCTAGGACAGTGTAGAACTGTCCCTGTGAGTTTCTGAAACTGTAACTCTTTACAAGGGTAGAAAGCCTCATCTTTCACCCATGGAGTAGCTATTGGTTTTGAACTGCTGGCCTTGCAGTTAGCAGCCCAAAGCATAACCCCTATACCACCAGGGCTCCTTACAGTTATTCTTGATTTGAACAAGTTAATTATGGGTAAGATAACTAAATGAGCTAGGTTTATGAATTCATTCAAGAACGTTTATTGAGCCAGACAGTCTGAGGTATGACTCTTTGTGCTGTCTATAAAAGATAGCATCTGGTCCGTGTTTGAATGTAGTTGACCCTGCAACGCCTTCCCTGTGGGTTAATCGGGCAGATAACCAGTGGATGCACAGCCAGGACAGCATAGGACTGGGGGCAAGTCCAATTCAGCCTGTTTGACACAATGCGACCTTCCCCAAGTGAATCTCGCTTCACTGAGGTTTTCTAGACCAAACGCTGACCTGGAAGGTGACAGCAAAGACCTTTCAGAGCAGAGCAGTACCACCTTGATCAGGGCAGTCAATGTGGGCCATATCTTTGGTGTCAGAGACCGAGGAGAAAGGACTGACCTTCCCTTACTCCTGAGCGCTGGTCTCCACTCTCTACCTCACCTCTTCTTTCCAACTGTTCCCACCCAGCACCCCTCCTTTTCTTTCCCTCCAGTGAAATGCAGTACCAGCCCATTACTCCAATTCCACTCAAATGGTTCTTTTCAGACTAGAGAAAGGCAAATGTTGGCTGGAAGCTCTCAGGGATTCATCTGGAATGAGGAATTGGCCATGGCTTCATTGGAGAGTGGGCACCAATTCAAGTTCACTCTCCACCAGTCAAATACTTCATAAGTGATTTCTGCATGCAGCCAGATAGACACACTGCCGTGCGGGTTGGACAGGCTCTGCTGGGAAAGAGCAGCCTGCACTTTGTCTTCCAGCTGTGTGTCCCAGATCCAGGGCTCCAGGAACCCTGAGGGGGTCTTTGCTGTTGGCTCAAAGGGCTGCCCCACTAAGAAGTCTCAACAAGGTGACATTCATGTTTCTCGTGTGAGGAAAAGATACTGTTATTTTGTTTTTGCCCACCTTGAAGAAACGTGACATTGATTAAATTGCTCACATTTGCTGTTCTCAAATACTCAGGATCATTACTTAGATCCAACAATCAGGGATAATTTATTGTTTCCTGCTACAGACAAATGAAATAGAGTTCTTCTGACAAAGGAGCACACAATCTGTCAGGGGATTATTATAGATATTATAGATGTGTCACTGCCAGTGAGTCAATGTCAACTCTCACTGACCCTGAAGCGCAGGGTGGAACAGCCTTGATGCGTGTCCTCCACTATAACTGTTTACAGGTGTAGAAAGTCCTTCTTTCTCCCACAGAGTGGGTGGCTGGTGGTTTCAAACTGAGGACCTTTCCGATCACAGCCCAAAGCATAATCACTACACTGGCCACCATGGACACACACACACTCACAATAATGAAATTAAAGAAGCACACAGTCTTTTGGGAGGTTGATGGTGTTAAATTCTGTCCAGTTGGTTGCTCCTCAGACACCCCACGGTTGCAGAGTGGAGGGTATGTATGTGCAGACGAGTGATGTGATCGTCACAGGCGCAGCTCTTCAGACCATTCTCGTGCAAGCTGCTGGGTGAATTTGAACTAAGAACTCAGTTAGCAGCCAAGTTCTTAAGGATCCCACTACCAGGGCTGCTGCTGCTGGGGTTGGTTTTTTTTTTGGGGGGGGGGGGTAAAATATAGAGCCTAGAATTGCTCCTGATGAGAATACTGAAATCTTCCAGGAAAAAGTAACTTCTAAGTGGGCCCTTCAGATAAAATTTCAAAAGCAGATTTTCAGACCGTGTGCCAAACCGACTGAGTTCGCAGACAAGAGAGAGACAAGCATGGGGATGCGGAAGGAGCAAGCATTGCTGAGAGAGTGCAGATCTTTTCAGGGGGCTGAGAAAAAGCAATGAGAAGAAATACTGTACAGGTGGGACCAGAGCAGAAAGACTGGGAGACTTCACCTCATTACCGTGCAGGCGTTTTAAGCCACGCCTATATGGCAGCCTTGGCCTCTGCTACAAGAAGACGTCCACATTTCTCTATTCTGCATACCAGCGCCAGAAGCTAAACAAAACAAAAATGAAATCCACTAATCTAATCTGACTTAATTTTTCAGATGGGGAGCCAACACCAAGAGAGATAAAAGAGGCTCAGGCCAGTGTAACCGAACTAACGAATGACAGGCCAGGACTAGAACCAGCATCTTCATCTGTTTCCACATCCAACTTAGATCTCTTACTACCTCTGGGCACTCTGGGCAGTATGCTAGAGAAAATAAGCTGGGCTACAGTAAACACGGCACATTTCTTGGAAAATGAATGGAATTCACAGACAAGTAAGTAAAAGACATTTTCTATTGAAATAAAATCCAGAAATGTTTGATCATCGCTGGCAAAAGAAGTCTTTAGATGCAGCATTTGAAAAACCATTTTCATATAATAAAAAACGGGAAGGAATCGTTGCTGCCCAGTTTTGTAAGTCCTTATACATACCACCCTTGGGAACTGGATTTGATTTACCAGGCAACGCACGGCCTTGAAAGTTTTTAAACGGCAGAAGTTTAAAGTTACTGGCCAACTTGAGTTCTGATTGCCTCACTCTAATGATCCTCTTGCTCACAGCTGTCTTTCAGGTAAGATGCCAGCACCGTCTCTGGCTTTGTGGCTGTGGCTCTTTGAGTCCAATAGACAGCAGCTGAAGTAGCTGATTTTTTTCCTTTCTGTTGTTGCATTTTGTTTGGGCTTTTACAAAATTCCAGGTTCTTTGAATTGCTTTTGGATTCAATTTGAGATCTTTGCTTGATGGGAGCACATTGCCTCTAAAGAGTTCTCCCTTCAGAGTGCGAGGAAATCAACCAAAGAATGCCTGATTCCACCGAGGGAGAGTTTAAGATTCTCAGGGGCGTTTGCAGAGTCAAGAGTTCCTGGCAAGGAGCTCCTGCGTCCTGTTGGAAGGTTGGTTGTGGTCTGCTCTTGTTGAGGCTGCGCTCGCCAGCCAGCAGTGTACAAGCTTGGAATTCCATGTGGAGATCTTTTCATTTTTGAGGCTAAGTACGGGGTTCTTGCACATCAAGTCTGCTTTCTTTCAAAGAGAGGCAAAACAATGAAGGGGTGAAAAAAAACACAAAGACAATCCCGTTTTTTCCTTTACAATTTGGGTAAATTAAAAGGTACAATAGTTTGAAGAAGTCAAGCAAAATTCAAAAGCAGCCTCTACGACCGTGGGGCAGACTCTCAGCCTCCTACATGATCTTTCTTGTTATGTTCTCGGAGGAAAAAGGATCCGATTCAGAAACTCTAGGTGCAATTGAAATGGAGCCTTTTATAATCTTTATTTTATTATTATTACTACAATATTTTACTCTATTGGTGTAATTGTATGTGCTAGAACTTTAAAGGAGAGTAAGTAATTTTTATGGTTAGGGTGATTTTTTTTGAAAAACAGTAATATTTTACTGTGTGGTCGAAAGCAAAATCTCAATGGAATTTGCCATATAGAAGTAACAGGCACAATGCTTACTTTCTAAAACAAGTTGAAATTTTGAAGAAGTCCACAAAAATGCACTCTATAGAGGGTTATTACAATTTCAAATACTCCAAGTTTGGATGGTTTTTTTAAACACCCATAGATTATTTTTTTAAAAGCAGAATTGAGTATCAGCCTCATGTATGATGTTCTGTTGCATTACTTGGGGTCACTTTGAACCAACAGATTTTTTTCGAGGTTATTAAAAAATCCCGAACTACTGTTTTCCTTAGTTTTCAAATGCTATACTTTTTGTAGTGCTTTCTTTATTAATACTCTTGTTTTAAATTGAGGTCCAGAGACTCCTGATCTCAGCAAATATCTTGGTGAATATACTTTTGCTCTGGGGCAAGTACAACTTAATATTCATAACTCTTAGAATGTAGAGGCAGCACGTGAAGAGAATCATTGTGGATTCCACAGCTTTAGGTATTGGGGATAAATAGACGATGTGAACAACTTACCAGGGGATTGGCAACATTATTAAAGTATCATGTAAAAGCCAAGATCACTCTGAGTTTCAAAAATCCAGGCAAAGGAAAACTCCAGTACTAGTTGACATTTCAATAAAATGTAGCTAAGAAGAAAATGCCTTGTATAAAGTGATCTCAATGGGCTAGCTTTGAAGATAACCACAAGAGCAGAGACAAAGCAGTGAAATAAAAATACATCTCACTGATGACACCTGCAATCTGAAAATCAATTAAAGTAATGTTGTAATAACATAAAATTATGTAATTATAGAAGGAGCTTAAATGAGAACCATGTAACGTGTTCACACAATTTGCCCTCTATCCATAATGCTTACCCAAATGAATTGATATACACAAAGATTTTCAAAGTCCATTTGTCTAGTTCACTAAATTAAGGCTATGTGATGTATATATATTACATCCTAGAAGAGAACTCTAGTGATTTCTTAAAGGTATAGAGATATAGTGACTTTTTTCTATAAAATTCCAAATGTAACTTCTTTTAAGTAAAAGTAAAATTATTGCATTGTGGATTAGAAAATATTAAATTATGTATTATTTCTACTTTTGCCTCTGTATATATCTGTTAAACATTCACCTTATTGCCAAGTATAATTCTACATATTTATTTAATAAATAACATTATATATACTTTATTCCCCTTAATTTGGAGAAATTTCTGCTACTGTGAATACTCCATTGGTATTTTTCCCATAGGGCTTTGAGACAGTAAATCTTTATGTGAACAGGTTGTCACATTTTCCTCCCCAAGAATAGCTGTGGGTTCAAACCATCAAAATTTTGATTAGCAACCAGTGGCTTTACAAGTCTCCTCAAATGTAGACACTCGACCCAACCCAAACCCACTGCCATCTGGTCTATTCCAATGCATAGCACACCTACTTGGGGTTTCTGAGACTGTAAATCTTTACAAGAGCGGTCAGCCTCATCCTTCTTCTTTGGACCAGCTGGCCAGCTGGTAGGTTTGAACTCCACATCTTGAACTTAGCAGCCCAATGCCCAATCCACAGTGCCACTAGGGTTCCCTCAAGAGTGAACTGAACCAAACCAAACTCACCCCTACCAAGTTGCTGCAGTCTCGTAGCACGCCTGGTTCATGCATAGTGGCTAAGGACTGGTTTGCTAATTGCAAGGTCAGCAGTTTGAAACCACCCGCCTCTCTACAGGAAAAAGACAGGGCTTTCTACTCCTGTAACGAGTTCCAGTCTTAGAAACTCCTAGGGGTAGTTCTAACCTTGTCCTATAGGGTTCCTACGAGTAAGAGTGAACCAGACAGCCTATCTTCAGTGTTTGAGTAGGATCTGGGGGAAAAGGGGGAAAATGTCCCACAGAGGAGAGAATGTATTAGCTTGTAGAGGAGCCTTTAAGGAATCCAATAGCCTGCTTTTTAAATAAACAAGGTGTGGTTGATTTTGATAAGTGCGCTGAAGAAAATACAGAGATAAATAACAGAAGAGGAAAGTTGCGATGCAATAATCCTGGGAAATCACTCGGTGTTGCCTCACCTTTGATGAGGTACCTGAGGCCAATGGTTACCACTCCTTCATTTAATTGAGCCTCTGCTTCTGAATGCAGCTTCACAAAATACTAGTAAGTAAAACACCCCACCCTACGCCCTAATGAGTCCAAGATAATCATGTGCCACCACCTGGAGTTCATAGACAATTTCTGTTCCAATGGCAACTGATTCCACAAATCCATATTCTCTAGTGTTCAAGCAGTCTCGTGTATTTCCTCAGTAAGGTGGAAGTAACTCATGATCTATTGAAAAAGAGGGGAGGGAAGGGAAAAAAGAGGACCTGATGCCAAGGGCTTAAGTGGAGAGCAATGCTTTGGAAATGATTAGTGAAAAGAATGCATGGATATGCTTTATACAATTGATGTATGTATATGTATGGATTGTGATAAGAGTTGTATGCGCCCCTAATAAAATGTTTTTTAAAAGAGAGAGAGAAATGAGGGGACAGGCTCTCTCCCATCCTAAGTTTACAAGGAAGCTCTTGGGGACAGCAGTCTCTCTTTGGAATCTTCCCTTGATGATGCTGAACTTGAATTCTTTCATATCCCCCTCCCCCCGCCCCAGAAATAATGAGACATACCGGTAATTAAGAAATTTAAATCCAGAGAAAGACAAAATCTGATTTTATGCAATAAATTCATTGATAACTATATTGATAATGAACTAGAGTCAAGCAGGAATAAAGCAAGAAAATCAGTTAGGAAGTTCCTGTTCCTGACTGAGGATGAAAAGTTAGAAAGCGTGATATTAAGAAAGTTAAGAGACAGAGACTATTTCAAGCAGAAGGAAGGAGGCAGCTGTGTTGAAATATTCCATGAGGGCAAATAAAAGGACTGAGAATGTACATGGGAACTGACAACGCAAGAGACGTTTATACATTGACAAGAGCAGACGTAAGGGATTGCTGGAAACTGAAATAAAAACAGATTAGCTAGGATGGCAGTTAAGAACGTTGATGTATAAACAATGCAGCTGGTAAATGTTGCCTTTAAGGAAAACAGAACACTGGATTGTATTTGGAAAGCAACATGAGGTCACCAAAAAGCTGCGTGTAAGTCAGGCATACCAGAGCATGAGGACAAGCTGCATAAAGGAGTCAGTTCTGAGTGTGATTAATGCCATTAGGATGACGCTCTGTGGGCAGATCCAGGAGTACAAGACCCAGGCAACATTTGAAGAGGTTTCTGACAATCACAAACAGATTCACTTTGCCTTTTTTTCTTCCTTCCTTCATTTCTTTGTTTTTTTTTTTTTTGTTTTTTAAACTAGAGAAGTGGCAATGATGATACATAGCAATGCAGATAAATCTCTAATACAGGAACTCTAACCCCCTTGAGATTTTCTTTTTTTCCCCAAAGTTACGGTGTTTTAAAGTAAGATGAGATATGAATGACAATTGGAATATAAATAGTAGGACTATTCAAACCTGGTTTGTGGATTAGGACCACATAATTCCCAGCTAGTCACCTAAGAGTTGTCTTTTCAATATGGACTGTGAGGAAGAATTTTCTAGAGAAGGCAAAGCCACCTGGTTCAGAGTTTCGATTCCTTTCTCTATGCCTCCATCTTCACTCAGGTGAGCTTTGCTAGTTTGAGAGTTCTACCACCCTAAATTTACTTTGAAATGAGCCTTTTGTCTAGGTTCTCAGTCATTTAACCTGTAACTTCTTTGTTACAGTTAAAGTCAGGTAAATCAGCTGGAGAGATTGACTCTGAAAGTAAGATCTTTGGGACCTCGGCTTGTGGAGGTTTGCCTCATGTCAAGCCTGCCTTACTAATAGTAAAGGAAAAAAAGTCAATTACTAAAAACTGGATGTAGTACAGTTATATTTTAAAAATGGGGTCAACACAATTCCAAGTTCATTTGATAGCAAATGGTGGTTCCTAATTTTTATTCAAATTCAGTTTTTTTCTTAGGTAACTTAGCGTGATATTTATTTGGCTTTAAGTGACTAGTAAGTAAAATCATTTTCCCACTTTCAAATATGACACAGTGTTGGCAAAACGTGTTCAAGAATCTAAAGAGGGGAGATGGGCAATCACATCATTAATAGAAGTCTACAGATAGTTTTCCCTGCACTGACTCTCCACACTGCACCAAATTTGGTATTATTCAATGTGACATTTTACCTAGCATGTTTTAAGTTTATCTGGAGAAAAGAAAAGATATATATGCAGCATTTGTTCTCTCTAGGAGTCAGAACCAATCTGAGGCTGTTATGGCAACCGATGTGGTGAAAGGTTTGAAAGGGGTGGCTGTGCAGAAATGGCTAGGACTTGGTATCATTCAGGAGCGGTGCCATTCGACTGAACTGTCTCCTTGTCACAGGGGTGCTACTCTCCGCAGAATGTGCCATGTGATTCTAAAAGAAGGTCTTCCTTGGAAGCTTTCTAAAACATTAACAAAACAACGTGCATTCCTTTATTACGAAAAGTATTCCCAGCATTTCATTGAGCCTGTTATATTTAAATTTATTTTCCATCGATTTATGCATATTTAGAAATCTTCATATTGAGGAAAAGCATGCATCATTTCTAGCTAGGCAGAAGTCTATAAAATATTTACCAGTCGTACTTATACCTATTAATTGGGTTTTGAGTGGAAGGCAAAATCAATATTTTAAGTGACTCTTATTCTTTCCTTAATTCCTACTTGAAATGAAAAGTATAAGAAAACTTCATTGTATAAGATTTTAGGATTATGTAGCACATTGTATACAATTATGTGTATGTGTTGATATTTAATTGTCAGTTAGTTGTTCAACTGTAAGTCTAGTCTTCTAACCTTATTTTTGGTATATTTTTACTTCTTTAATATATGTAAAAGTTTCATTAACTGCCAAATAGAAAGAATATACTATATTACTTAAAAGCTCAATCCAAACACTTTTATTTACCCTTGATATTGGTAGCAAAATAACACTGAAATACCCCAACAACAGTGTGCAGTGAGTTTTTCTTAGCAAACATGTCAAGTCCACACAGCAGTTTAATTCGGACTTAATAGGCTTGGAGTGCTCTAGTAACCATATATTTAAGGTCTACCAATTATTTTGGGGAGCACTAACTTTTTTTGGTCTTTGGGGCTAAAGTACAGGAAAAAATGTACCTCTTTAAATATTGTGAACATTGCTGAGAATTCTGCAGTGGGAATTCTAAGTATTGTATTAAACCTTCATTCCTAAGGCCTAACAATACCTCAAAAATAAATCTGAAAAATATTCTCTTGGGCAATCTTCTCCATGCAAACGGTTGTCAATAACCTTTGCTGGAAGAATGTTCCAAAATCAGACACCACCCAGTTGTCCTCAGGACAGAGAGCCCACAGACATGCTATGTTGGTGTGCACTGGTATATGTTGATTTTTTAAAACTGAACAACCACTTTTTGATGGATGGTTCTTGGTTCAAGAAAGATGTTTACTTGTGTTTCACTGTCTATGCAAAGGCATTCAACTGTATGGACCCTAATAAACTGTGGATGACCTTGAGAAGAAAGGGAACTCCAGAACACCACATTGTGCTCATGAGGAACGTGTACATGGATCAAGAGGCAGTTGTGCACACAGAACAGGAGAATATTACCTGTTTGAAAATCAGGAAAGGTATGCATCAGAGTTGCATCCTCTGACCATAGTTGCTCAATCTGTATGCTGAGCAAGTCATCCGAGAAGCTGGACTGTATGCAGAAGAGTGTGGCATCGGGATTGGAGGGAGGCTTATTATCAACCTGCAATGTGCAGTGTGCAGCTGACACGACTCTGCTGAAAGTGAGGAGGACTTGAAACACTTACTGATGAAGATCAAGGATTGTAGCCTTCGGTGTGGATTACAACTCCATGTAAGGAAGTCCTCACAGTTGGACCAATAGGCAACATCATGATAAAGGGAGGAAAGGTTGAAGTTGTCAAGGATTTTGTCTTACTTGGATCCATAGTCAATGCTAAAGTAGCAGCAGTTGAGATATAAAAAGACATATTGCATTAGGAAAATCTGCTGCACAAAACCTCTTTAGAGGTCTTTGTATTAAAGAGCAAGGATGTTACTTTGAGAGTTAACATGTGTCTGACCCAAGCCATGGTGTTCTCCAATTCATCACATGCATGTGAAAGTTGGCCGTTGAATAAGGAAGACCACGGACTAACAGAGGCATTTGAATTGCGGTGCTGGAGAAGACTATTGGAAGTACCTGGACCCGCTAAAAGGACAAAATGCTTTGTGTTGGAGGAAGTCAGGCCACAGGGCTACTTAAAGGTAAGGATGGCAAGCCTGGCGCTTACATACTTTGGACATGTTTACAGGAGAGACCAGTCCCTGGAGAAGGACTTCATGTTTGGTAAAGTGGAGGGGAGGCAAAACAGAGGAAAGCCTCACAGAGAGGGATGGACGCAGTGGCTGCATCAATGGGCTCAGGCATGAGAACAATTGGGAGGATGGCGCAGGACTGTACAGTGTTTAGTTTTTTTATGCCTTGGGTCGCTATGGGTTGGAGCCAACTCAATGGTACCTAACAACAACAACGAGGTCTTCTGCTAACGTAAGGATAGACATGCATCCTTGGAAACACTATGGAGCAGTTCTAACTCAATCCTTCGGGAACTCTGAGTGGTAATTTCTTTGATGGCGATGGGTTGATTTGGTTTATGTTGCACCTGTCAAATGCACCTAACAACAACAACAACAACAAACATGCTTGAATTTCTACCTTTGCCTTTGTAATTCTCTTCATCTGCTTGCTTTAGGTTTAATTTGCTGATCTCTTTCAAAGTTCTTCAATTTGTTGGCATATATATTTAAGAATGTATTTATTTTAAATCATGGTAGAATAAATTGGGCAGTGGCATAATAATAAACCCAGAATAGCTGATTCTGAACATTTTATTTGCAGCAACTGTTCCCCTTCTGAACAATTTCCAATGGTTCTGCGAGGCCACGATACCAGTGGAGATGGATGTGATCAAATTCAAGTTGAAGGATGCCAGTTTCCTCTGAAAGATGCATAAGACAGTAACATCCTCGGGGAGTCCCACGGGAACCACTCTAAAGGTGATATTATTTACAATCGTGGGTTGAAAGACCATTTGGCACAACAGGAGGTAGGCTACAGAGTGAGACTAATGGATGTAATAAACATATATTAAGTTTCTTCATTGAAATAAAGAAGACCACAATGAGTCTAAAGCAAATTATTTATGTAGACAAACATTAAGCTACTTAATGTTCAATTGATAAACTAGAGTCCCATACCACTACATCTTTCCCCTATTTGTGATGACACTTACTTAACTTCTATGTGTTAAAAGCTCCCTAGCTACTCCTTAGAAAATAATAAATTGCTTAATATTAAGACCAGCCACCTATGGTTAGGATGGGACACAACGGACTGAAGCCGTTCATAATTCTTTTATTCTGGCATTTAATTTAACCATACCAGCAACGTTCTTTGCGTCCAACACAACGTACTTCTTCATGGAAATCACAGCACGACAGGCTTTCTAGGCACTGTGCTTTCTGAATAAGCTCTACATTTCTCATGGAATACTTTGGAGCAATTTCTTTCCATTATGCTGACAAGCTTTGCCAGACCCTGTTGTATGTTTGTACCCTTGCCCCCTTTAAAAAAATAAAAAAGGAAGAAACCCACTCTCACTGCATTTCAACCTTCTGAAGAAAACGCAAATGGTTAGTAGATTACAGTTAAGTAAGCCCCTGAAGGCACGGCTGGCATCACCAGGGAGGAAATGAATAAAGGCCCCGCGGAAACACCTTTTCACTTCCCAGTGTAGGGCTGCCTAGAAAACAAGCAAGGTTAATTTACTGAGCAGTATGATAGTTGACCTTGATGATGCGTCAAAACATTAATCTTGTCTCTAACTGGCAGACTGTGGAAGACCTAGTTTTACACACCTTATCAAAATACTCCACATAAGCAAACACCGAGTGGAATTCCTCGATTATAGACGTACAACTTGTGGTTAAGTGCCCAGCAGTTGAAGTCAGATTCCCCGAATTCAAGTCCTGCTTCTGCCTGCAATGACTCTGTGAACGTGTTCCCTCTTTGCCTCAGTTCCAACAAGTATAAAATTAGAATAATAATAAAACCTACTTCATAAGCTTCCTGAGGTTTAAGTGAGATATTATATCTAAGCAGTTGTAACGCGTCTGTCCTAGAGGACTACATTTTATGAAAATAGAAAGCACGTGATTCTGGTTTGAAAGGTGTGCGGTCTCTGCCCCGTGCCCACTCTGCATGTTATATGCCTGTGTGCAGTATGTATGTAGGCATGTCTTAGGTGAAAAATATGACATACAACTCGTCTTTGTTTAATCTTTAGAGAGGCTGCCACGCAGGGTGCAATGGTTGAGCACTGGCTGAGAAGTAGGCAATTCAAGACCATCCAGAAATGCCTTAGCAGACTGGCCTATCAATCTGCTTCTGAAAGGTCTCAGACTTGAAAACGCTAGAAAGCGTGTTATTCTTCACATGTGGGATCTCCATGAACCAGGACTTCTGGGTTTCTTATTCTCAGTGCAATCTCCCATTGATTTGTTCAACCAACTGTCTATCTAACTCAATACTTCTCTCCTACCAGGTATCATGATCACCAACAGCCTCTGTCTCCATCTCCTTATCAACAAATGAATTAAAGTAATAAATCCTGTTAACCTGAATGGACATTGACATGCTGTGAACTGGAAGGAAAGTCATACATTAAAGTTTTTTTTTAATCAGGCAATATACCAGTTCTTTATTATTATTATTATTAAAAGATCATTTTATTGGGGGCTCTCACAACTCTTAGAACATCAATTGTGTAAAGCATACTTGTACATATGTTGCCATCATTGTTTCCTAGCATTTACTTTCTATTGAGTCCTTGGTAACACCTACTCTTTTTTTCCCTGCCCCCCCCCATGATCCCTTGATCAATTATAAATTATTACTATTTTCATATCTTACACAGCCGATGTCTCCCTTCCCCCACAGTTTCTGTTGTTCATCTTCCTTGTGGGGGACAGGGGGAGGTGGTAGTGCTATGTGTCTATCATTGCAATTGGTTCCCCCTTCCTCCCCTGCCCTCCTCTCCCCACCATCACCCTACCCTCCTGGTATCACTACTCCCATTCCTGTTCCTGGGTTCAGTGTGTTGTGAGTTCTTATCTCCTATCTGTACCTGTGCACATGCACCAGTCTAACCCACAGTGAGAGGTAGGACTGGGGTTATGATAGTTGGGAGTAAGGGGGCCTCAAGGAACCACAGGAATATCGTGTCTTTTATCAGCACTATACTGCACCCTGACTGACTCATCCCTTCCTGTGACCCTTCTGGAAAGGGTTGTCTCCTTGTCTACAGAGGGGTTTGGGATCTCTCTTCTGAGCCACCCTCATTCTCAACAATATGGGGTTTTTATTGTTTGTTTGCTTTGGGTCTTCTTCGATGTAACTTTGTTGCTTCTCTGCTAGATGGCCACATATTTTAACTTCTAGCCTTTAAGAACTGAGGCACTATGTCCTATGATAGCCAGGCACCATCCACTTTCTTTATCACATTCACTATGCACCTATTTTGTCTTCAGTGATCATGCTGGGAGGGTATCACAGAATGCCAGGTTGTTAGAGTAAAGCGTTCTTTCATTGAGGGAGGCATGAGCAGAGGCCCAAAGTCCATCCACTACCTCATTATATTGCCATATAAATATATGTACTTAGGCAAATACCTCTATTTTTATAAATTAATGTACTTACATATGAACACACTTATGCTTATCCCTCTATCCATAGGTTTGCTTCCTAGATCTTTCTTTGATCTGTTTCCTTTTACCTTCCTCCTGCCCCACCATCATGCTAGCCCTTCTTCTGCCTCTTGGTAATTCCTCCCAGCTAGATTGCTGTTGCTCCAACACCCCAGGATCTCTATGTCCTCCTCATCATTGATTTTAATTCCCTAGTTGTTCCCCTGTCTGTGTTGTTTGCTCACCGCTCCCTTCCCCTACCTCCTTCTCTCCACAAGACCCCCTCGAACTGTTGGTTCCATTGCTTTCTCTTGAGCTTGCTTCCCATGCCTGTCTTATATAAGCAGGCAAACCAACAACAGAGACAAAACAAAAAGAAGACAACAAAATATGGAAGAAAAGCAAGGGGGAATAATAACAACTAGCAAAAAAAAGCATACATAATTCCAGGTCTGTCCACTGACCTTTCTGACTATCTTCACACTGGTCCCGCCCCTCCAAGCCTGACATCATTTGGAGGCTTCTTGGGGGGCTTTGTGGCTTTCGTTTGCTCCTATTTCTGATCTGTTATGTTCCCTTCTTGGTTCGCCCCACTGTGGGGTGCTCAAACTGAACTAACTCCCTGCCATGTGTTCCCAGTATTGTCTTTTGTTGTGCTATGCTCCAGTGAGGGGGCAGCAGGTATTGAGCTGTTGTCAGCCCTACAGTCCTCTCTGTGCCTTGGAAACCTGATTCAGGGATGTTGTCCTCTGGGTTTGGTGTGCCAATATGGGGCCCAGACCCTCCCTCTCTCTTTTTCCCACATGGAAGCAAACCAAGGAGGAAAAATAAGAGGAACTATATACCAGTTCTCAAAGGCAGAGCAGAGAGATGGGTGTGATCCCCCTGATGCTAATATTTTAGTCAACCCAGGTAGAGGAGGAAACCCTGACCTTCCACCACCACAACACCCCTCAAAAATCTAATGAGGTTCCTGTAAAACCTAAGTGCTGATCAATTGAGAGTATTAGGAATCATTTCTTTGGTTCAGAAATTCAAATCTGATTCAGAAGAAGACATGCAACAACAGGTATTTTCCTGTTGTCAAGTGGATGTTGACTAAAAGCAGAAAGATGCTTACTTGTGTTTTACTGACTCTACAAAAGCATTCAACTGGGTGGACTATAACAAACTGCTCCAAATGAGAGTTCCAAAACATACAATTATGCTCACGTGGATTCTATATATAATTCAAAAAACAGTCATTCCAACAAGGAAAGAGATCTGACATGATATAAAAGCATAAAGGTGTGTGCCAGCATTGTTTCCTTCCACCATACCCATTCAATCGATATGCTGAACAAATCATTTGAGAAGCTGAAGTAGGTGAAGAAGAGTGCAGCCCAGGACTCAAGGAAGGCACATGAACAACCAGCAAGATGTAATGACACAACCTTGGAAGATGATATTGAAGAAGAATTGAAGAATTATTGGTGAAGAGAAAAGAACACGGTTTCCATCATGAATTAGAAGTCAATGTAAATGAAACAAAGCCCTCACAACTGGATCAATACACAAAATCATGACAGACAGAGACAAGATGGAAGTGATTCCATTTTACTTAGATTCATGATTTTGAAGCAACACCTGTGGAAGCATCAGTCAAGAGATAAAATTATATATTATTGTTTTGGACAAATCTATAGCAGAGGATCTATTTAAAGTGTTAGAGAACAAAAAAATTTCCCTTTGGGGACAAGTGCACCTGAAATCTTTAATAAGATCCATGATCCTTTCACATGCATGTGGAATGTGGACAGTGAATCCGGAAGATCGCAGTACACCTTGGAATTGTGATGTTGGCAAAGAGTATTGAAAGTACCATGGTCTGAAGGAAGAGCAAGGAAATTGTCTTGTATGAAGTACAGCCAGAATGCTTCTTAGAATCAAGGGTGGCAAGATTTCATTCATCAACTTTTCCAGAAACCAAACTCGCTGCCATCAAGCTGATGACTCATAGCAGTACTGCAGGACAAGAACAACTGACCCCTGTGTGTTTCCAAACATGAGACCTTTAAAGGAGCAGACATCTCATCTTTCTTCCTTGGAGTGGCTGGCAGGTCCCAACCACTGACCTAGGATTAGCAGTTCAAGATCCCACCCACCACGCCACTAGGGCGCTTCCTTCTAAAGACCAGTCCCTGGGAAAGGACAGCATAGTTGGTAAAGAAGAGGGTCCATGAGAAAGAGAAAATCCCTCAATGATATGGATTGCCACAGTGGGCTCAAACATAACAACCCTTGTGAGATCACACATGATCATTTTGTTCTAAGTAGAGTCAGTACGAGTCAGAACCAATTAGACATCACCTATCCACAACCATATCGGTAGAATAGGAACCTGCGACTTCTTTCTTCAAGCCAGTAACCATAAATTCTATGGAATCCATGGAAGAATTGCCAGGAATCACTGCCCTCTCCCAATGTCTAGGGTTTCAGATTCAAGGATGTTGTCTTGCTACAATGTTGTTCACAGCTTTGAAAACACTGAGATTGTTTTCAACCCTGAGTAGGGCACCCAACACTTTCATAGATACACACTTTTTTAAGGCAAAACACTAAAAGCAGGGGAAATAATTCATTTCCAAACATATAGTTAGAAATACTCCAACTTCTGGAACCCATTCACTATATAATTTTCTCTGCCCAAAGCCATTCTTTATCAGGACTTCTGACAGTTGTGGTTCAGGCCAAACACTGAGCCTTCTGTCTATCGAAAGGCAGAGTAGCAGGTGGACACGTTAAATTTGTAGTGCAGAGCCAGTCAGAAGACACAGTTTCTCTTAATGTTGGCTTCCCCACTGTAAAAAGAGTCCTTAAATTATCATCATTGTTTTTATGACTACAGAGATTATAGAAGATAGTCATAGGGGCAAATGAAATTAAACTGCAGAGAACTTTTGTAAAGCATTGGAAAGTCAAATCTCTTTAAGGACAAGAACAAAAAGAGTTGCTACTCAAAGCGAAACAATGGGTGTAAAATTTAGATAAAATGTAAAAATTCTTACCACTGCTGCATCTCATCTAGCTCTCAGACTTACCTCCACTTTCATCCAAGCTAAATAATCTGCTTGGTTCTTGGCTCATGCTATTCCTCCAGATGCCAGCCATTCAAGGTTGCACACCCCTTGGGTTTGCAATTCTACTATTAAGAGCTGCAATTGTCCTTTGACAACCAGTGACTTCATTCAGGACGTTAAAAACTGTTCTCAACCCGGAAGGTACATTAGATTCACCTGAGGAGCTTTATAAACTCTTGATTCTCAGATCACCCTGAAATCAGATCAAGTACTGAGTCCTTGGAGGTTTTCCAGTTTCACCGAGGTTGAGAACCATCCCTTCGTGTGTGCAGGCAGGCAAGGGCAGAGCAACGAGTTGAAATTTTATAAGAAGGTAGTGAAGATGCCAAGCTCTCTGGGAGAGCTTGGTCTAGCAGCTATTTGGAATGATTGTGGGTAGAGGCCAAGAAGCAGAGAAGAGACCAATTCCTTGTGCTTGCGGGAAGAAAGACTTGAGCTCAGGTGTTGTGCTTGTGTTGAGGAAGACTTGAGCTCAGGTGTTAGAGTAGCCATAGAATGAGGGAAATGGGGAATCCCTGTGAGACACCTTGTGGAAACTGTGTTACAAGATTTGGCGCTTGGTTAGATGAGAATGCTGGATGGAAGAAAAACTTCAAGGAGTCATAGCAATAGTGCAGTAGCCTGATTCCAGGAGCAATTTGTTACCCACATGTGGTAAATTAACACTTTGAGTGACAGTGTACCAATTTGCAAATTACTTGTTTCAGGGCATTAATGACTGAAGAGCATAATCACCATGGCATTATTTTTATTGCCACGAGCAGTAATAACTATTTCATGAGCAACCAAAAATTACAGTGCCTATACTTCGAAGAACAGATAGTGCTCCAAAATATGAAATCTACACCTCAGGCTATCACCAGTGCCAAAAATGTCCCAAATACTTATAAATAAAATAACGATTCATTTGAGTAGAAGATTAATTGAGATGAGTTGCAATTATGCTTAATTTAAATAGTTTTGTTTATGTAATTATGAATTGGAGGGCTTGGGGAATTGAGCAGCATGAATCCTATCCACAATTTAACTGTATACCATTGGAGGAGTTTCTTAAACTCAGTAGGTCTCAGTTGCTTAATCTTGAGAAAAAGAAAACAAATGCTGCTGCCACTTAGTGGATTTTGACTCTGCATAAGGTTCCTAAGGCCGTAAAGCTTTAGTGAAACAGCCTCAGCTTTCTCTCATGGAGTAGCTAGTGGCTTTAACCCTTATCTATAAAGTGAAGAAAATAATATTTTATTGTTTGACAGTAGCCATCTGAACTAGATTTTTCCTCCATTTATTGAATGTCTTCAAAACAGGAAAATAAAGACGGGGCTTTGGCATGGAAAGAGCAGTAGCTAGAGAGTCCAATGTTCGATAACTGCGTCTCTTTATTACGTAACATGTGAAGATCAGACTCGCTAGCCTCTGAGGTTCCAACATATTCTGAAATTCAAAATTCACTTTACACAGAATATAGAACTCTGAGCAAGACACAAGTAGCAAAAGATCAAGGAAAACTATTGCACTGCATCTTTAGGAATATTAGCAACAATAGCATGGATGCAACAAGGACCTCGGAACAACAAGCAACAGGGAATGTCGGCCTCTTGTCATCCATTGATTGTATGACACACCTGCAATAACTGTTCACTAACCATTTGTCTACATATTTTTCAACTTTCTTCTTTTAGTTTAAGAGTGATTTTGTTGCCATTTTCAAAATTAGGAGACCGGGTCGAAAAATCGTCTGTTTCATACAATGCCAAGGAAGCAAGAAAGAAGGCAATTTTTGCATGTGGCATTTTTGTACATGTAGGCGAGCACATACAATAAATGAATGATTTAGCAGGATGAACTTGATGAAGTGTAGCCATAAAGACTGCCAGGTGTAGAAATAGGTCAGTCTTTTACTTAAAGACTCATGAAAGACACCCTTGTGGGACTAGTCCCATCATCAGCAAGCCCACAGCAACTACCTTTACCTCATTAGAAAGGGTGCTGCCGAGTTTGTCAAGGACTTAAAGTGAACCCGCCTACACACGGCGGGAACAGGACAGGTGTGACTAGCTGGTGAGGCCTGCCCTGACACATGAGCAAGCCCCCAAATGATGAGAATGCAAATGCAAAATGATAAGAATCTCAGTATCAAGAACTACTGCTTTAATCAGATGGCCTGGAGAAAAAATAACTAGTTAAAAGGAAAGTCGTCACAGCCGGATGCTGTAAAAATCACAAAGTTCTTTTACAGAATGAGTAGGAAAAACTGAAGTTACTTCATTTAGAGGCAAGAACTTCTCTCTGGAGCACTTACGGTCTGCTGAACATGGTGCTCAGACGCGTCTGATGCTTCAGTCAGGTGTGCTGTAGAAGCCGGGACCTCGATGCTCGGCTGCTGGAAAAGGGCAATGCAGGCGCATTCCGGATCAATGTTTCCCATAAGAAATAAGAAAGATACAAAACTAGACAAAGACATTTCAACGTAAATAAGTCCAGATTTTTAAAACTATCATTTAAATAAGAACCACAATGTTAAAAACTTGTTTAACAACTGCAGTATGCCCTGTACCTTGAGATGGATGAGGATCTGGATCTGTGGACAGGGATGTGGAGAGGAGGATGGAGAGAGGGGCACTGTTGGGAAGGGGAATCCCCTCCATAAAATCCACTGGGAGCTGCTTTTCAGGAGTTATTTCCCTTCTTTGTCTTTTTTCACTAGGACCTGGCTGGCTTTCTCTAAAATTAAAAAAATAAGAATCTGTCTAATGTGGTCTGCTGTTGGCATTTCCTTAACTGTTTTCTAAAAGGTTTTGCTAAATAATCATTCACAATATCGATAACACAGTTAACCAGTTCCTTAGCACGATGATTCTTTTTTTAAAAAAAACTCCTTTTTAGGACCCATGTTTTTATTATCTAAAAATAGTACAAAAGCCAAAAAACTAACAAAATGACAGCAAAACACTCGGAGCACAGCCGCAAGAGGTTTAAACACGCACTAACAACGTCGACTAAGGTCCAGTGACCGAAACACGAACTGCTGTTGTTTACCAGAAGCACGTGCGTCGGGTCGGATTCCAATGTTTTCTTCGAGCTCCGATGCAAAATTTTCTTGACATTTCACGTTGAAATACGATTGTGTCGAGTACTAATGTGGTCCAGTACCAGGGTTCTACTGTAATTTTCAATAAAACCATTCGGTGCCCAAAGTGGATCCTCTGGCAACATCCTTTTCATAGTCACAAATGCATTTAGATTTTACTGGTGACCTAAGAGAGCCGTTAATTTTGTCAATTAGCTTTCTGTTTCTTTCCAGTTGTCTTATTTGTTCACGATGTGCTTCGGTATTTGCCTTCCCAAGAATGTAAATCTCTGAAGGAGGGGTTCTGGGTTTACTTTCCTTGCAACTGTCCCTCATTGATTCATTCAGCAAAATCTCTTTCTAAATACATGTACATATCTCCCACAAGATGCCAGGAATTTTGTTAAGTGTTTTAAGGAACAGAAAATGTTTCTGAAGAGTATAAAGTATGAAATTTATAGCCTCTCAAAGTCTGATTTTTTTCCAGTTTAACCTGGTTATTATTCATTGTATTGCTAAAGTCTGTAACAATCAAATTTATACTAGGACATACAGATTGTTTTCATTACATAACCTCAGCCCATCATTACAGAAAATACTATTAGCAGAAGGATAAAGTGCAGCCCAGAGACACAGAGAGGGATAGTAAACCAGCTCTGCATGCAATAAATTGCATCCATACTAAGCCGTTATTCAATATTTTTTTCAACATTGTGCTTCCTTTTATGTTAAATTGTGTGTACATTTTTCAACAAAATGCCTGACACACACACACACACACACACACAAATTAAATTACAAAGTGAAGTTCTGTTCAAGGGAAAAAGCCTCATGTTCTTGGTCTTTGTTGTTGTTGACAGGCTAACACCTGGTTCTAATAGGGAGTGGAATTTGTAAACATAACCCTGGGCAAGAGGGAAACCAAAAGTCAACATACGTCCCAAGGTATTGAAACGATCAGAGGAAAGTTCTAGTATTTCCTAAAACACACACAAGGAAGAGTGAATCAAAATATGATGTCATGCTTTGTTGAAGTATTTATTTTCATTACAATTCACACAGTTCTTCAAGGTCAAAACGGCACTGATCCTACCAGAAAATATGAGATTTGAGTTGCATAAATCATTCTTCACTGTTTTCCAAACAAACTATGGCTTTGAGACACAACTCTAGAAACTCTATGATATTAAAATTCAGAGATAAGTGACAGGGCTTTGTTTCCAAAAGCTTCATTGGGAAAACGTTAACTTTGGGGCTTATATCGGGGGAAAGATAATAATGCAAAGACCAGTACAGCCTATGCTTTTTTCTTTTAGGAGATTCGGAGGCCTTTTTTCAGCAGTGTGATTCCCTGACATCCCCCTACCCTGCCATTCTACTAAATTTCCTCTCACATCTTCTATACAGCCCCCTCCCACATACACAGGACAGAAGTGGAGCAAGTGGAGAAGAAAATGATGAGAGTAATGCCGAGGGAAGACAGCAGTGTGTTTAACATCACAAGATCCGAGGGAGCCCAGAAGCAGAACCTAGAAAAATCCTTTCACAGCATGCAATAGAGAACAAAAATCCCCAGAAAACTCAAATACTACTATTATCATGTTTCAAAACAAGAAAGCTGAAAAAGGTGACAAAAGGACCCAAGAAAGGCTAGCACATACTTTCAGCCACCTGTGTGTCAGGTGAAAAGTTTTCATCAGAACCCTTTAATTCTTTCCTTTGATGTATAAGCCCAATCAAGACAATGAGATGTCCTTGAACCACAACGAATCCTCTCTGATAGACGATCACTCTGGGTGATAAACAACACTTTTAAAGACACAAACTAGCTCTGCGGGTGGCCTTAATACACTCTAAGAAAGCTTTTGATTAAAATAAAAATGTAGGTAGGAGGAAAGTTGAATGAAGGCATACATAAAGTTTTGTTCCATTTTGGAGAAATAAACATGAAAACGAGACCTTTTCATTACTTCTAAGAGTAGTTGGATTGATTAAATCAGATAGTAAGTCAAAGGGAGAAAGAATAATTTCAAGAGTCTTAACATTTCTACTTTGAGGAGACTAATCATCAAGGATGAAATACCCAAATAATTTCTTCCTGTAGTGTTGACTAATTTTCCCCCACAACAAATATGAACACACATTCAATAAATTGATCTAAGAAAGCTTTAAAATCTGACCTAATCATTATGTATTTTGAGAAAGCCATCCCAGGTAAAGAGATGCCTCCATGGGCAAGTCAAGTGAAAAACATGAAAAGTAGGTGAGAAATGGAACACACAAGAATAAATAAAGGCTGGGTTTCAGCCTTAAAGGAAAGCATTAGCATGCTATGATAAAAAGTAATCTCTTTAAATGGAAAGGGAGTGGGGAGCCAACAAACCCAGGGACAAGGGAACAACAAGAGATCTAAAATCGATGGCGAGCAGGGCATAGAATGCCTGGTGGGGTTCAATTGCTCTCAGCAATGTAGCTGAGAGCAAGTACAGAGAGCCAAATGTAGGTCGAACACGATAGTGGGACAGAAGGAAAGTAAAAGGAAAGAGAGGAAAGAACTAGGAGGCAAAGCACATTTATAGAGGTATAATCATAGGCATGTACATATGTAAATATATTCATATATAATGATAGGGATATAGTTCTAGGCACATATATTTATATGTTAAGTATTAAGGTAACAGATGGACATTGGGTCTCTACTCAAGTTCTCCCTCAATGCGAGAACACTTTGTTCTATCAGCTTGGCATTCTGTGAAGCTCACCTTCCCACCTTGATAGCTGAAGACAGAATGGGTGCATAAGCTAATGTGGTGAAGAATAGTGATAGTGTCCGGCAATTACAAGATAAAGTGTTTGGGGTCTCAAAGGCTTGAAGTTAGCTTCAAGGCTAGCAGGGAAGCAACAAAGCCCACATGGAAGAAGCACACCAACCGTGTAATTGCAAGGTGTTGATGGGTTCAGGATTCGGACATCAGAGGACCCAAAACAATCATTTCAATGTGAATGAGGGGGGTTGGAATGGAGACCCAAAGCCCATCTGTAGACAAGTGGACATCCCCTCACAGGAGGGTCAGAAGGAAGGAACGAGCCAGTCAGGGTGCAGTATAGCACCGACGGAACACAGAACATTCCTCTAGTTCTTTAATGCTCCCCCACCCCACTATCATGACCCTGGTGTTCTATTTTACAAATCCAGGTATACCAGAACATGTACGCTGGTACAGATAAGCGCTCTTGATGCACAGAATCCAGGATAGATCCAATAATGAGAGTAGCAATACCATGAGGGTATTCATTTTCTATGAAAAATGTACACACACACACCCCACTCCAGGGGGATGAACAACAGAAATGTGAGTGAAGGGAGACAGTGGACAGTGTAAAATATGAAAATAAAAATAATTTACAAATTATCAAGGGTTCATGAGGGTGGGAGGGTGTGGGCCAGAGAAATAAAAAAGAGAAGCTGATACCAAGGCCTCAAATCGAAAGAAAATGTTTTGGAAATGATGATGGCAACATATGTACAAGTGCGCTTGATAAAATTGATGTATGGATTGTTATAAGTACTGTAAGAGCCCCCAATAAGATTATTTCTTTTTTTTTAAGAGCTAAAATTCTTTGGTGGGATTCCACTTCTATTAGATGTACTTTCTTTATCTCATTCTTTTTTATATAAAGTACTTTTGTATATATATATATATATTTTAAAATGCAATCTCACACTATTTACTACAAATGAGAACATGATAAGACTCAAATCAAAAGCCAAACTCAACGCCATCAAGTTGATTCCAATTCATCGTGACCCTCTGAGATACAGAAGAACTGCCCCTGTGGGACCGATTCCAAGGCTAAACTTTCAAGGGACTAGAAAACCACACGGTGGCTGGTGGTTTCAAACTGCTGACTTTGCAGTTACTAGCTCAACACGTGACCCACTCACTATACCACCTGGGCTCCCTATGGGCAGACTAGAGATTGTGTAATTCACAGGAAAAGCTATCTAATTTTTCTAAGTTTAATCACATACCCACCAGAGTATTCTGTTTAGTGTGATAACACTTTCTAAAGAGTACTGGCCCGATCTCTAAGCACTTTCATCAAGTCTGTGTTGACTTTCAGCAGCCCTACAGGGTGGGGAGAGCTGCTCCTGTGGGTTTCAAAGACTGAAACACTCTCAGAGTGGCTGGTGGTTTCGAACTGCTGACCTTGTCGATAGTAGCCCAATACTTAACCAATATGCCACCAGTCACAGTCACTAGAAGTCTAGTAATTCTTGTGTGATTTTGAAGCAAGTAAAAATACTGGGAATTGATAGTAGTGCTAGTAACTCAAGGGGTTCAATAGCATAGTGGTTAAGTGCTCAACTACTAAGCAAGAAGTTCAGAAAGTGTCTAATCAAGGAGATCGTTTGCAGGAGAAAGCCATATAAGAGTAGTTTTCTCCTCTCAAGATTCTAGCCTTGGAAACCCTGTGGGGCAATACTCCTTAGTCCTCCCCAGTCACTGCCAGGCACAAGCAACTCGAGAGTAATGAGAATGTGTTCGTATTTCATTCGTCAACAGGGATCAGAAGACTTACAGAGGTTGAGATGGTGCCGAATTCATTCACTGTCGGTGCTCCAAAGGGATACATTTTAATACACTGACGAACTAACTGGGGCAGAGAGGTTGAGTTTTGCTAGGTACTCATTTTGGGGGGTTTATTTGTTTAGGGGAAATTTGAGGAGAAAATGAAAACCACTTGAAATAACGTTCTTTAAACTACTATTCAGCTGTAGTACTTAACAAGTTGAGAGCTTGTGGAATGCCAAAAAAGAAAAGTTTATACTCTGTGAAGAGTAAAAGAAGAAAATATTTTAATTATTCAAAGTCAGCAATGCTGTCCGAAAAAACAAATGACTCCGTCTTTCAAGCAGGGTTGTTGGAGGCCATCCCAGGGAATCGCAGCTGAAAGGGACCCTCTGTCCCACAGAAGGAAACCCGGCCTAGTACCGGCCACCCTCGCAATTGTTGGCTTGTGTCGGTCCATTGTTGCAGCCACCGTTGCCAGCCATCTTTACAAGCCGTCTCCTTGACAGTCTTCTTTCCGTTAACCCTCCGTTCAAGCAGAATGAGACGTCATTGCAGAAAGAGTGCACAGGAAATGGAAGGGAGGAAGAACTTGTCATAGATCAAATCAGTTTCAGCTTGAAGTCCTTCCAACTGGGAAGACTAGGACGGAGCGAGTTGCCACCTCGGTGAATGGCACTCACCGGTTTCTTTATACATAATGGTAGTCATGAACATATGTTTTCCCTGTGAACAAATTATTTACATCTAGACATATTTTTTCCATGAACAAGTCGCATACATCCTGATATTTTAATTCCTGAAAATGCATTACGGCCTCAACATACTTCTGTCTATCAGGAGTGGCTTCCTTTTTAAAACATTCCTGTTTACATTTCCCCCTTTTGATCAAGCCTCTCCGCTAGGGGGTGCTGACCACCCACACTAGAGTAGCCTTTCTTCTGTCAGAACTTTGTTTTCTTGGACACGTTGGTTAACAAAATTATTGTCTTCACCTTGGCAAGCTAATAAGGTTTATCTTTGTTGAGGGTTTTATGGGGAGCATCTTAACCGACATGGTTGCATTCAAGGAGCACTCTTAGAACAGAACGACAAACATGAAGATGAAACATGCCAAGAAGACAAGGGGGGAGATGATGTAACCCCATCATTGATGACAACCTGTGAAATTAGCATGATTTTATGCGCATGGTAAAATTGTTCTGAAGCACAGCATTTCATGAATAAAAGGTATCGAACAAAAGCAAAACCATATTTTAGATTTGCAATAATCGGAACAAAGAGAAATACACTCACTGCCACTGTCATTTTCGACATTATAGGACAGAGTAGATCTGCTCCCTGTGGTTTTCCAAAACGTAAAACCTTTCTGAGAGTAGAAAGCCTCGACTTTCTCCTGCTGAGTAGTTGCTAGGTTCAAACTGCTGACTGGGGCTCCTTCAGGAGAAATAGAGAGAGTTAAAAATAAAGTAGCAAATTTGTCTCCTACCTATCCCAAGAAGAAAACCAGTTACTTATCATCCTTGTTAAGAATGGGACAAGATGATTAAGTCAAGGCACTTCATGTTGCATGTGTTCAACATATAGCATATTACTAGCGTTATCAACAAGAACATATATACGTAAATCAAACTTATTATAGTTCAGGTACCCCCTTGGGCTTCAGTGTGATCATGAAAGGTTAGTCTGTTACTTTGCTCATCACTATGTTTTCAATAGTCTTCTCTTCAAGTTCTTGGGCAATGCCATTTAGGGCAATTTGTAGTTATGTGGTTAATATTTCTAAAAGTTCTTAATATCTTCAAGCCCTATCTGAGGTATAAATGCAGTGAATAAATGATTAAACCAATGGAACACTAATCAAGACCATTGACCTATCAATATCAAAACATTAGCTGATAAAAGAAGTTCAATTGAAACACATCCTTGAGTCCAGCTCAGACCCAGAATGCATCTTTCAATCTAGCCTGGCAGGAGCCAGGGCCAAAAGGTAGTTCATAAGCATTAAGGGCTCCCAGTGTGTGCTACCCGGTAGCACTGCCACTAAATTACTACTTCTCCCAACATCCTTTTTCTTTTTTTGGTTTTGGTTTTGTCTTTTGACAGCACCCACCTTCCAAGTCTTCTCCTTGCACCTAATCTATCTTCAGTGTAGGAAACAAAAGTGATCTTTTAAAAAGGTAAGTCATATTTTCAGAGAACACAGTATGAAGGGGAAAACTTTAACTTTACAGTGAGGAAATCTGGCAAGGGCTATCTTAATTCTTAATATCGCCAGTGATGCCATGTGCCTATCACCTACCTAGATTGATACAAAGAGACAAAACGGGCACTTCACCGCTGTGGTATCCATCCCCCAAATGTAGAAATCCTGTCTAATCATGAGCGAAACACCCAATAGCCCAGCTTGGGACCTGTGATACCGGATAATCAGGATAGTACTTCTCAAGACTATCAAGATCATGAAATCAAGGTCAGATCAAGAAACGACCACTGCTCCCAGGAGACTGTGATGATATGACAGCTCACTGTAACGTAGTGCCCTGGATTGGCTCATGGTTCACGCATAGAGAACCTGGTAAAAGTGAAGTCAAGCCAGAGTGTGGCTCATATGTGACATATATGCCATGGTGAGGTAAAGTCTTAACCATGGGGGCTTGGGGTGAGAGGTCTATGGGAATCCTTTTTGTCTTCGCAAAATTTAAAATCCAAATCCACAATTGTATCAAAACTTAAAAGTTCATTGGAAGAACAAAAAAGAGAAGAAAAACTGATCATGCTATGCTGTGCCTGAAGATTCTCCGCCAGCTTCCCATCCCACTGAGAGTTGGAACAAGTGTTTTAAAGCACCGGCATAATCTGACTTTCCAATAACGTTTTCTCCTACTAGTTTTTGCCTCGCTCCCTTTGTGTTTGCCGTGCTGGGCTCCTTGTTGCTATTCTAATGCATTAAGCATGTGCCTGTCTCCAGGGCTGGGCATTTATTTTTCTGTGTGCCGAAAGCATGTTTCCTCCAGAATGCTGAAGGCCTCACTTCCTCTGGGTCACGGTCTCAATTTCGCTAAAGACGTCTTCTCTGTCCGCCTCATTCAGCCCTCCCTATTCCCCAGGGGCTGCTTGGTTTTTCGCCATCTGATAGAAGGTCGCCAGTTGACATCTGTTTATGTGTCCATTTGTTTGTTGGCTCCTCCCCCTGGAACGTAATGTGTTAGGAATTAAGAACTTTGTTTTGTTCACTGTTGTTCCTCACCACACACAACAGCACACAGCGGTTCTCAACAAATACCTCTTGGATAATGAATCAAGAAAGTCATTTTCATGGGGCCATGTCAAGGCAAAATATAAGTCCTACATATTTATGTTTTGTCATTAAACTGTCAACCATCAAGTCCATGTAGAAAAAGAATGGTTGGACACTGATTGTGGTAGCAATTGTACAATTCTACTTGACAGGATTGAAATATGAAATATGTTATAGGTATTAAATCTCAATTAATAAAACATTTTAAAACTGTGAACCAACAGTTCTTGGGAAAAATGTGTAGTATATTCTGATGTAATATATTCAATTAATTTTTGTACATGGTAAAAATATTTTGATGATATTTAACCAGCGGGTTAAAAATATATTTTCTTAATAAAACCCCCAAATTAAAAATATCTTGCTTTGAAAATTTCTAGAGATTTTATTGGTCTAATAAATTTAAAGGTTTCACTTTAAACTTTTATATACTAAAAAGTTCTACAGGTATTAAAAAATAGACTAAATTGCAGTAAGGGACTACATCTTCATAATCATTGTCATTAATTTAACTAGCAGTATGACATAGCCACATGAGTTTGATATTTTAAAATATAAATCTGGTAGTTTCTCGATCTTATACTTCTAAAGGGCATGCTTTTTATATATGTATTGAACACAAATTAAGGTTAAGAAGAGACTAGGTATTTTTTTTTCTCTGATGAAGATGTATTTAAAGCGTATATATTTTATGTTTATCTCATTTCCCCATCTGACCGTGAGGGCCTGCTGTTTTTAAATACATACATAGTGCTTATTTCACATTACCACATAAGTGACAATCTAATAAAAAGTGCTCCATGTTAGAAAAGAAAGCCCTTCAAGGGCTGATTGCATTGTCCTTCACTAATTGTACCGAACAATTATTCAAACTTTGAATCGTTTAAAAAAATCATATTTTATGCCATTTATAAATAACAATAGAAAATTAAAGGCTATATTATTATATTTTGAGTTGATATCTTTCTTAAAAGAAAATTTATTTTCTTCATATATTTCCCAGAATTCTAAATGATGAAAGCTTTCATTGTGTGCTGAGCTACATTCAAGTGTTATTTCTTGATTTTTATTCGGATGGTTATGGTAGACCTAAAAAAATGATGCTCACATTTTAATGTTGATAGAACTGGTACACTTAACAACTGAGCACACTGACTTCCCAAGATTGGGTTTATAATGGCACCATTTCCCTGAAATTTGCTCTGGATTCTGGGTAATTGTGACTTTTCATATGGCTCTGACAGCAATATTCTATAGTGGCAAGTGTAAAGGTGTGTAAGACCATTAAATTATGAAGGCATTGTCATGAGCTGAAATGTATTCCCTACTCCCGCCCCTAACAAAAAAGAAGAATGAAAATCTGACCGAGGTAGGGTTTTCCGAGGTTGGCAGTTATCTAATGGCACAATTTGGCAGGTACGTGATGATGAAGTCATCCCCCATCATAGGAGCTGATATGCTCAAATTAGTTGTTAGGGGATTAGGAAGGGATACAACACCTTTACTGGGCTAGATACAGCCCCGAATAGATGTAAGAGGAGTTTTCCTGCGGGGGGGGGGGGGGCGGGGGTGCAGCACCTTTTATCTTTTAAGATCTAAAAGGAGATAGAAACAGTGGGTGCACGTCTACCACCAAGAAAGAAGATTGGGGAGTGGAGTGTGTCCTTCAGATGAGGACTCCCGCACCAGGAACGTTCTAGAGCCATGGGGAATGAATGTCACATTTCTCCATGAAATGACAGGCCACAAATATTGAGAGGACACAAAGACTTTCCCTGGAGATGACACAGAGAGAGCACTCCCCTAGCACTGGCACCCCAAACATGACCTGCTCGTCTCCTAACTGATCATCAAAACATCCGTCTCTGTCTCTAAAGCCATCCACTTGGGGCATTTTGGTTACAGCAACACTAAGGAACTAAAACAGGCATGAAAGAAAGTCCTGAGGTGAGAAAGGCAATCAATAGTTTCCTAAAAAGATATACATTTGCAATTAAAATGGAAGTTTAAAAATGCCATTGATGTAAATCCAGTAAAACTTATTCTAAACTTACAGTATCAGGTTACGGCTTTGTGACGTAATTATTGAATATGGATTTATAATATACTATGTAAATTAGAATTTATTAGGAATATTTGCTTTAAGTCAGGTAGCATTTCAGATCCTCCTCTGCTCCTCACACATACAGCAATGCGGAAAATAAAATAAGAATATCTACATATGTATCTAAGTATCTATCTCCCTACCTGTATCTATAAATGTGTGTGTGTGTTGTCATTAGATGCCTTTGATTGGTTCTGACCAATAGCGACCCCATGGACAGCAGAATGACACTGCCCAGTCTTGGACCTGCCTCACAATTGTTCGTAGGTTGGAGCCCAAGGTGGCAATCAGGGTCTTCCTCTCTTTTGATGCCCTTCTACTTCACCAAGCAGCATGCCCACTTCCAGGGATGGTTCTCTCCTGAAGAGCCAACCTGTCCCAAGTACTTGGAAGGAAGTTTTGCCATCCTGGATTCGAAGAACTATTCTGGCGATAGTTCTTCCATGACAGGTCTCTTTGTTGTCTTACTCCGTGGTACTTTCAATAGTCTTGCCCATCACTGCAATTCAAGGGCAGCAATTCCTCTTCAATCTTTCTTAAACAATGTTCCACTTTCACATGCAAATGGGGTGGTTGAAAATACCATGGCTTCAGTCAGGTGCCCTTTAGTCCCCAAGGTGACATCCTTGCTCTTCAATACGTCCAAGAGATTTTGTTGCAGATTTGTGTGTGTGTGTGTGTGTGTGTGCTCAAAACAAGCTAAATAAATAGATCTGTGGACTAGAGAACAGACATGATAAATGAAGAGTAGAGCTGAGCCTGCGATCACAGGTTTCAGATGCAGAATCAGGCAGCGATGGCAGCACGTTCATCTACTGTGCTATAATGAAGACTCCATACAACGTGGGGAATATGGGTTCTGAAAACAATGGACTGGGAGATCGTGTTCTAGTCTCTCCCCTCTCCCCTTTGACTATGACAAAGCAAAACAACAGCAACAACAAATCAAACCTGTTGCCATGCAGTAAGTTTCAACTTATAGTGACCGTGTAAGAAAGAATTGGGTTGTTCTATAGGGCTTCCGAAGCTATAATCTCTATAGAAGTAAACGATCACATATTTCCCCTGTGGAGAGGCTAGCAGATTAGAACATCAGACCTTTCAATTAGCAGCCAAGTACTGAACTACTGTACCATCAGGGCTCCTTGTCCTTGGAGCCTACTGCTGTCAAGGTCCTTTCCCCTCTTACTAGCCATGCAGGACAGGGTTGAACTGTCTGTACGGTTTATAGGCTGAAAGTATTTCAGGAAGCAGAAAGCCTCATTGTTCTCCCAAGGAACAGTTTGTGGCTTCAAACTACTGATCTTCCAGTTAGCAGCCTAAAGTGTACCCCCGTGTATCACCAGGCTCTCTGTCCTTTGGCAGGAGGATGACAATAACTGCTTGTGACTACGAGGAGGGAGCTATGGTTCCTGGGATGACAACCTTGGAGAAGCAGAATAGAATGGATCCAGATTTGAAGCCAAGTCACAACCAGCTATGGCTCAATGAATTTATTTAAGATCTCCCTAACCAAAGGCCACTAGTCATTAGTCTAAGGCCTGATTCTGGAAAGGGGACATTGGAGATACCGATGGAAAGAAAGCGATTCCTAGACAGGAGAGAGAGAAACTTGGAATTGAGAAAGAAGAACAAAAATATCATTCATGATGAAGGATGAATATTCAAAATACAAAAACACACCTCCTGATAAGAAAGACAACCAACAAAATAATAATTCAGAATATAAATTCGTAGCACATGAAAATTATTGAAGCATGTGAAATGACCTTCAAAGTGTGAGTCCTTCAACAAAGGGTTCTGTGGAAAGTGATTAACTGTTGGTATTTGAATGTTGTTGGCATTTAACCATTAATGATCATTAATCTATGAGTGATGAAATAAATCAGATAATATAAATATTATGAAATTGTATGCAATTGTGGGTTGGGATACGGTCTTCCAGGTCTCTCTCATATGCCCTCAACCCTTTCAAGGATGTTTCTATAATGAACCACTGTGGAAGACAGATAGTAGCACACTCTGAAACACAGGCAAGAATTATTTACTCTGTGGTGAAATAAACATAATGCCCCCTCCCAAGGTGAAGAGAAAACAGATTGGTTTACTGTCATTACAAAATTTTTGGGTTACCTAAGCTTGGGCAACTCAACAACCACATCCGCAACTCAACGACCACATAAGCATGGTCTGTCCCTCTTCGTGTCTCCGTAAGGGCAACGATTTAGGAGACAGGTGCTGATGCTCCTCCTCCAGTGACTGTTGTTCCTCTGAGAAGTAATGTCCTTTGTCTCTAACCTAGAAGCCTATGCATCCTGCCAACCTCCATGAAAAGGTGGCCCGGCTAACTTTTTAACTTGAAAGTGGCGCAAAATCGCGATCCTCCATGGGTCTTGACACTGTTAATTATTGCAGGAGGCATCTATGACATGGGACCATCTCTATGGGAAAAAAAGTTTCAAAATGATGCATACACATATGAATGCATAATTATTCATATATACATATGAGGAGAGGAAAAGAAAAAATTAAAGCAGATATTTCATGATTGATGTGGCCTCTGTGGGTAGGAAGCCCCCTTGTTGAAAGAAAAGAAAGGAAAGTGACTTGATCTAATCTCCTTGTTAATTGGACCTCCATGTAAGCAGACTAATAATATTTGCTAGCGAAAAGAGGCTTTATCTATACAATTCCGTCAGCAGGAGATCCCTGACTAAAGAATTGCTTATAGTGACTAAATCCAGCATCTGAGGGTTTATGATTCCTTAGAGGCTGTCCTACAAATTATAGAATTCTCCAAGGTATAAAATAAAGATGTTTCCGAACTAAAATGCTCCAGACTGTGCAAAGTAACTCTGAAAACCCTCATTTAGAGGCTGGCCTCTTACATGAAACCCTTTCCCTGCAGGATGAAAGTTACCAGAGGAGCCACGTAGATGTGAGACAAATCTCTCTGTCTCGTCTGTGCCTCCGGATTGCATGCACCCTTGAAATGATTGGTAAAGATTGATACTTGGTCAGGTATGCTCTTTTTGATTACTCTGTTGCAACAATCCAGTATTTTACTATAAACAGACCATTTTCTTCATCTACTCTTGACAAAGTCATGCAGTATTTAATAAATCATTTTCCATATCTTTTATTATGTACTCAGCTGGTTAAGGCTATCATTGGCCTCTTTTCGTAATTTTTCTAACTAGGTTTCTTTACACTGTTTATTCCTGGAATTTTCCCACCTTTCTGGCAACTCTTATCATTTAATGAGTACTTAGTTTATCCCAGATTCTTAAAACCTATTTTCTAGTTACTACAAGACTCCTTTGATCTAAGGATTTCTTCCTCTATCTGATACATTTTACCAAGGACCTGTTAAGACTGAGAATGCAAAGCACAGCCAATTAAGTCATCCAACCTCAATTAAATATGCACCTTCCTGATGCCGAAGGCTGAGAGCACTTAGCCCGTCTTGCCTGCTTTCTCCTTCCTCTCCCTCAAATGCTAGTTTTTTTGAATTTTCTCTTCTTACTCTTTTTTTCCTGATCCAAATTCATATATCTTAAACTTTTCTTTGGAACAAGGATCACTTTGAAAGGTTGGATAAATGATATGAACTGACTTCGGAGTAAAAGGGAGTGTAGAAATAGATACAAATATATGTCCTTGTCTGTCTAGGGTTGGCTCTGAGTTTGGCCACAGCAAGAGGGTGCTACTTGTTGGTCAACATGCTTACCCCAGTGATCCTACCCGCCTAGGAGCTTCTCCTAGCACGTTTGGGTTCATCCCTTACCTGACTCCTGTCCTCCGAGTGCCATTGTCACTTTCAAATGGGAAGAGCAGACAGCTCCAGGTGGGCTTTTCCTATTTCATGCCCATAAGTGCCTTCTTGCTAGCTGTTGCCTCAGAAAGTCTAGCTCAGCGCACTCTGGGAACTAGGTTTACCAGACCATTGGCAGCTTACAAGCAAGAATGCTAACACCCAAATATAGGATGACAATATAGACCAATGGGGAAATATGCTGGTGAATTGAGGCTCCTGCCTCTTGTCCTCTAGTGTACATTTTCTGGGAAACATTCGATTATCTTCTCATATCTATTGGCACAACTAACCCCCAATGCCCAAACTTCAATAACACTCTTACCTCAGCTTTTCTTCCTCGCCAGTTTCCTTCCACCTGGTTTCTTGATCACTTTTAAAATAACCTAAATAGAAGACCTTGCTTATGCTGGAAAAGATCCCACAAAATCCCTGGACCAAAAATAACCTGTTGCTATTCCACCATTTAAGGAAGTAGTATCTGAGCAGGAATTAATGGTGCTGAAGGAAGACATTGAAGCTGCACTGAAAGCACTAGCCAAAAACTAGGCGCCAGGAATCGATGGGACACAGATTGAAATGTTTTGACCAGCTGACAAAGCACTGGAAGCATTTACTCCTCTATACCAAGAAATCGGGAAGACAACTGCTTGGCCACCTTATGGGAGAGATCCATTCTTGTGGCTATCACCCCCAAAAGTGACCCAACACAATGCTTGGATTATAGAGCAATATCATTAATATCATATGCAAGTAAAGTCTGGCTGAATATCATACAACAATGGTTGTGGCAGTATATTGAAAGGGAACTGCCTGAGGTTCATGCTGGATTCAGAAGAGGAAAAGGAACGACTCACATCATTGCTGATGTCAGATGGATCATGGCTCAAACCAGACAATACCAGGAGGATGTTTACTGATTTTGTGCCAACTATGCCAAGGCATTTGACTCTGTGGATCATAACACACTCTGGATAACCTTTAGAAAAATGGAAATTCCAGGACACTTCACTGTGTTCATGAAGGACTTGTACATGGACCAAGAGGCAGATGTGCAAACAGAACAAGAGAAGAACATTTTGGTTAAAATCAGAAAAGGTGTATGTCAGGGTTGTATCTTCTCACCATAGTTAATCAGACTATATACTGAGCAAATAATCAGAGAAACGGGATTATATGAAGAAGAATTGGGCATCAGGATTGGAAGGAGGTTTATTATAACAATGTGTGATGTACAGATGACACAACCTTGGTTGCTGAAGGTGAGGAGGGCTTGGAAGCACTTATTGATGAAGATCAAGGATCGCAGCAGCCTTGAGTATGGATGACAACTCAGTGTAAAGAAGATCAAATTCCTCACAACTGGACCAATATGTAATATCATGCTAAACGGAGGAAAAGGTTGAAGTTGTAGAGGATTTAATTCTGTTTACATCCACAATCAATGACCATGGACGCAGCAGTCAAGAGAGCAAATGATGCATCATATCAGGTAAATCTGCCGAACATGACCTCTCTAGAGCATTGAAAAGCAAGGATGCTACTTTGAAAACTCAGGTGCACCTGATATAAGCCATGGTATTTTCCATTGCCTTATATGTATGTAAAAGGTAGACATGGAATAAGGAAGATCGACGATGCTTTTGAATTGTGGTACTGGAGAAGAATATTCAAAACAACATGGAGTGCTAAAGGGACAAACCGCTCTGTCTTGGAACTATGACCCAAGTACTCCTGGATGGCGAGACTTCGCCTCACCTACTTTGGATATGTTGTCAGAAGAGATGTGTCCCTGGAGAAGGACCTCATGCTTGCTAAAGTGGAGGGGCAGTGAAAAAGAGGAAGTCCCTCAATGAGCTGGACTGACACACTGGCTGCAACCATGGTCTTAAGCATAAGAAGCAGGATGGTGCAGGGCCAGACAGTGCTTTGCTCTGCTGTGCACAGGATCGCGATGGGTTGGAACTGGATGTCAAATAACAACAAACTTTTGCTTTCAGCAATGTTTTCATGGAAACTTTACCAAAGCTAAACCAATGCTCAAATTTAATTGTTCAGCCCTAATCACTCTTGTGGTTTTTATTAGGGAAGTAACAATTACAATTCAGGATCAGAAGTTACTCAGGATACAGGGAAGATCAAGATATGTGGTCGTCACCTAATCTAGTGTCAATTTAAGGATTAAGAGTGTAGGGTGGAGTCTAGGCTGTCAATCTGGAGATAGCCAATGAAACTTCTGTGTGGTATGAGCTTCTCCTGAGAATTCTGGGAAATCTGATACTTCCTCCTTGAAGGCGGAAGACATTTCTCTCTCTCTGACATTCCCTGGGAGACATTGCAGAAGACAAGCCACGTGGACGCAACCAGACCTCGGAAGTCGGAGAAGCCACAGAGAGACCCCTGCCAGCACTTAGATGCTTACAACGCCACTGGATCCAAAGACTTTCTACCCACTGGCTTGTGATCGTCCTGCATTTGGTGTCATTGCATGTGTTTTGTGAGTCTGAAGAGGACTTTATAGATTGGTATCAGACATATGGGCAGATATCAGACTTATGACCTTGGACTGGACTGAGTTGGGATATTTTCTCATTGTTCAATTCCTCTTGTATACAAACCTCTCCCTTATATACATACGTGTGTTTATGAATTTGTTTCTCTAGTCTACCCAGACTAACACAATAGTCTTTTCTTGATTGTGCCCACAGGCAAGCCTCTCTGTCCTTTGGCCCTTGGCTGACCTTCTGTCCTGCTTGGGCACATTTTACAAAGGACTTTAGCTCCACGTTAGTGCTCAGAGAACACCACTCCATCAATATGCCTTAGTCTAAAAGACACTCAGCTTTCTGTCTCTGTTGGCTCCAAGGATCCATGACCTAATGCACACACTTAGCAAGCTTTCAATCATTTTGGTGGGCCATAACCACTGGGTTGCATAATCTTGCACAGCCATCTTGTGGGAATCACGAAGGCTTTGGTTAGAAGAATCATATTAAGTAATTCACTATACCACAAAATCTATTTGATCTTCTTGAATGTCTTGAATGGCTCCTCTTCACTTCAAAGACACTGTAATTGCCTTGGTTCTGGAAAGCTTCTGTCCCACCATGGCAACACTTCCTTTTCCAGCCTTACATACTCCCTTCTAGCCACCATTTCAAAACACTCCCACTCTATTGGTCTCAATATTCTCTCTAAAACAGAAATTTAAAATTGTTAGCTCCTGCTTTAAAATATTGCACATAGAGCAAAATTCGAATTACACTGAGGGAGGGAGGGAGCCTGATGGCCCAGGACCATTGGCTTGCGTACACTAAAGCCAATTGTCCTAACATAGTCCACAACCATGAGCTTCCACATCCTGCTTTGGTTAGTAGTTACTTTGGAATCTTCAAAGCTAATTAGTGACCATCTATGGTGCAATTCCTTGTCTCTGCTTACAGAAAAGAAGAGTGAAAAACATAAAAGATCCTTGGAAACAGTCTAATGGGCAATGAAACCCATACACATCAGTCTCCGTGACGCTGAGGCCAGAAGAACGAGGTAGTGTCCAGCTACCACGACCAGCGGCTCTGAAAGGGATCACTTTAGAAGACCTTAGATAGAGCAAGAGAAAAATGTGGAACAAAGCTGAAATCATAAAAACGACTAGACTTACTGGTTGGCTAGAGACTTCTGGAGCTCCCCAGTCGATAACTTTTAGTCACCCTTCAGATCTGTAAATTAATTCATCTCCAGGGCTCAATTTTTTGGCCAAACAATAGATGTGTATAAGGGAAATAGCAGCCCTAGAGAGATAGGCACTCCTTGGAATAATCAAGTGTGTGAGATAAAAAGGGCAGCATTTACCCAAGGGCAAAGTCAGGAAGGACAGAGGAATGATGGCCGGGATCACAGGGAGGATATGGCGGATGTTACATTGTGAGATGGTGAACCAGGACATGAAACAAAATGTGTATGACTTGTTGAATGTAGAATGAATGGGCTCTGTAAATTGTCAGTGTGTGTGTGTGTGTGTGTGTGTGTGTGTGTGTGTGTGTGTGTGGTTGGGGCTTATCTCTCCCATATTGACTGTGGTTCAGTCCCACTCTATGTCCCATGGTCTTACCGCACATTACGCTTATCATGTATTCCTGGAGGTTGTTCCTTATGCTTTAATTGTCCCTCCTGGTCTTCCTTGGCTGCTTGGGAAGGGTGAATAGCACTTCAATAATTGGCTCTGTTGACTTTTCCTTCACACTTCTTCTGCCTGCCAAGCTTTAATCTTTTGCAATTCTATGCAACTTTCACATCTTCTTCAGTCTCTTCAAAATATAGCTTAATGATTTATCCCCTCATTCCCCTCAGTCTACTGGGTGCTGGATAAACACTAGGGTCAACTGACTTCTCTCTTGATTTTCTCGGGCCTAGAAGAACATGGCTACTTCACAAATGTGGGCTCACTGTGATGGAATGGTCCTGAGACTGTGAAGAGGGAAGTGGGTATGGGAGCAAAAGCACAGGGAAAGAGGAATGACGCCCCCAGGAGACCATATCTGTAATGAGGCACTTAGGAGAAGAAAAGGGTGATGGGTAAATGTGGAGCTCAAATATAAAAGGAAGGAAGTCCACACGACACAAATGAGAAGAACAAAAATTAAATCAGTCCATTAAGACAGATGCTCAGGTTCAGGGATGTTCATGTAGTTATGTAGGTCGTCTGCCCCGACTTTCCTAACTACTGTTGTTGTAGGTGCTACGGAGACAGTTTCCCTGCCAGGGACTTCAGGCGACAGAGGAGGGCTGCCACATTACGTTTTCTAGCTGTAACCATGGTGAGAGTAGGTTCCTCTCCCTTAGAGACCCTGAGTGGGTTCGAACAGACTGGCTTAGCAGCTGAGCACTTAACCGTTGTGGCACAACGTGCCCTCAGTACTACTGCTAATGACATGAAATGCTGCATTCCCAGGGTTAGTTTGGTTTAGTATATCAAGTGTTCATGTAAAAATTAGCACATCAAGATGATATGCACATAATTATGTTAAGCGATTTTAATGATATTTAAGTGATACTCTATTTTGAAAATGTCTTATAAGCGACAAGTTCTAGATGGATGTTCCAGCCTTATATCTTAGAAATATTGCCAAGCGTCAGTGTGTGAGTCTTTCATATTTTACCTGATCTAAAAGCCAGCAATGAGCCCCAGGAGGCCCAAAATTCTCCAAGACTTTCACAAATAAACTCAACATGCTCCATTATACACGTAACTTCAGAAGACATAGATTTGATTTATAATGTTAATTCCCATTGCCAGACTACAATAGGCAAGTAGAAAAGATTGAAAGCTTTTGTTGAATTTAATTTAGAAGATATACTGGAAAGATTCCAGATCGGATATGATGTCCTCACTTTCTGAATTCATATGAAAGATTCCCCATCGTTCGACTAAAAAGAATCTATTCCCCACTGGTGCAGTGTTCCTCTCCTGTGGTGACAGGAGAGTCTGCTGTGCCGTGTTTGATGTTCTCTGAATCCCACTTTTCTTGATATATGATCAGTGATCTCTATTAATAATGTCTTACTACGGCATATTTTTTTAATCTGTTCTCTTCTTATCCATGCCTTGTGTTTGTTTCGGGGTTTTCAACCCCTTTCTGCCATCTTTTTTTTTTTTTGTCTCCCTTTTGGGAGAGGATAACTATAAAATTTGTCTAGATTGTAGTTATGCTTTGCTACAGACTTTTTAATATTAGAAACTTTGGTATTTTTTACAAACAAAAAGGACCATCCAAAAGTGACCATTCAGATTCTCTTCAACAACTCAACTCAGTGCCACTGAGTTGATTCTGACTCATCATGACCCTAGAGGGCAGAGTAAAATGGCCATCATGGATTTGGGAGATCAAAACTCTTCACAAGAGAAGAAAACCTCATCTTTCTTTGTGGAGTGGCTGGAGGTTTTGAACTGCTGACCTTGTGGCTAACAACCCCACGTGTAAACCACTACACCACCAGGGCTCCAAAGATTCTTTTAAATACTTGAATATAGTGATTATATCAAGCATTCCTAGACAGTGAGATGCTTGCAGCTGTTAGGAGTCACTGAATAGGCAGAACAAAAACGTACGTACGCCAGAATTGACAACGGGCCACTCCTGTCTCATGCTCAGAGTTGGTGCATATTTCAGCCAACTGTTGCAGCCAGTAAAGTCAATTGAGCGCCTTGAGAATCTTCCTCTTTTTCACTGTCGCTCTGCTTTACCAAGCATCGTGTCTTTCTTCCAGGTGATTGGTCTCTCCTGATGACAAGTCAAAAATCTGTAAAATGGAATCTCACCCTTCTTGTTTCTGGAGCGTTCTATCGGTACCTGTTCGGAGAGAGAGTCAATCATTCTTTTGGCAGACCATGATATTCAGTTTTCTTCACCAACACCATAATCGACCTTCATCAATTCTTCTTAAATCTTCCTGACTTATTGCTCTACTTGTGCATGTCTATGAGGTGATTAAAGACTCCATGGGGGTGATCAGGTAAAGCTCAGTCCTTAAAGGGGAGGGTTGGCTTTAGAACACTTCAGGGAGATTTGGGGCAGCAGAGTTGCCCAGTGTAGTGAATCATTTGGTTTCGTAACTGCTGCATCCATGGGTGTTGATTGAGGATCTAAGAAAAATTAAATTTTATTTTTCTGTTTATTACAAGTGTGCTTAATTGTCCTGTTGTGACCATGGCTGTTTTCTGGATGTTGCAGTGTAATCCACATGAATTGTGTAGTCTTTGGTTTTCATCAGTGCTTCAAGTCCTTTGCCTTCAGCAAGCAAGGCTATGTCATCTACATATTGCACCATGTCCCTGAGCTTTCCACCAATCCTAACACCGTGCTCTTTTTCATATAGGCCAGCTTCTTGGATTATTTGCTCAGCATAAAGATTGACCACGTATGGCACAAGGATACAGCTGACCTGCACAACTCTCTTGATTTTAGAATATGCGACGGCCCTCTGTTCTGTTTGAGTGACGGCCTCTTGGCTTAGGGACAGCTTCCTTATGAGTGCAATTCATGGCTCCCGAATTCCTGCTCTCTGAAATGTCATCCATCACTCTTTATGATTCATACAGTGGAATGTTTTGCATCGTCAAGAAAGCACGGGAAAACACGGTTCTTGTTTTCTCTGCGTTTATCTCTATCTCACGTTGGCAATAAAACCTCTTGTTTATGCCCTCTTTTCTTTTCAGATAGATGATAAACAGAGAGTAAAAATGTTTCATTTCCTTTTTTTCCCCATCAGTATGCCATTAAATAATTCTTTGCATTCTGACATAATATTACACTGAACTAACCTGATTATTACAGAAATCTAAATTTCTAGTTGAGTTAGAAGGAACCAGAAATTCAAACGGCAAACTAGAAAACAATATGAAACACAATATCTAGGCTGACTACTATTGATGTGCTACAAATATAAACTTAAACATTGCATGCTCTTTATTCTCACTCTTTAATGAAGCTCGGTATGATTTATTAGCATTTCTTCCATCAGAACATTTTTTTTACAGACATACCAGTTTCTCCTATTGCTTTGTAAGAGTTCCTGGACCATAAACTATCCCTGAGAATTGATTCCACACTCCTTCAAAATTTTTCATAAGCCCAGTCCTTTAAAAATACAACATTTCATATAATTCTCAGACTACATGTAAAATCAGTATCATGCAAACATAATGTTCTTACTGCTTTCTTAGAGCACGGTGTGGAGAGGGAAAATTCAGTGTATCTGTGCACATCTACATTAATGCAGCAGTGCAATATTGAAACTGCCTTTATCTGCCACATTTCTCAAATGAAAGAGGCAGCTAAATTTTATGGTAGTTAAACTGTGAACCTTGCACACAATCTCACCAATGTAGATGTGGCCCCTTGGTATTATTAAGCCAGTAGCCTTTATTCGGCATCTTCAACATTAAAAGTTGTCTTGGATGTAAGGCGCTATCATGTGGTCATATCCATACCATAAAATCTTTCCAAAGTGTGCAGCAAATTCTTGATATACTCCACAGACCTTCCAAGACATTAGAGTAAAAATGTATCTATCATTTCTAAGACAAACTCTAGAGAAGACAAAGGGTTTATTTAGACACCACCCCCCCCCCAAAAAAAAACATTGTAAAATTATAGTTGGATCATTCTTGTGCAAGTTTGGAGCAATGTATCTGCTCTTTGAGACTCTTATTGTCTTTGAGTTTACATACAAGGAAAGATAAATTCCACCCTGGGGATAAACTTGGTCACAAGGAGACATTTTGCAGCCACGATGGTCCATGTGGATGTGGTCATGCGGGGGTAGAATTCATGGGTTTCCGTGCCAAAGGGCTGGTTTGATCTTTGACTATTGCACCTCATGTTCAGCCATCAGGCTTCAGTCAGTGCTGGTCTGCATATAATTATGATATTGGGCAGCTGTCATCAGAGCTCCTAGACTAAGATAGACTAGGAAGAAAGGCCTGGCAACCTTCTTCCCCAAACCAACCAGAGCAAACCCTGTCGATCGCAGCACTCCTATCTGCAATTTGTCAAGGGGATGGTGCATGGCTGGCAACATTTGTCCCCATGGTGTCTGGACTCCCTGTCAGGGTCAGGGTCAGGGCCAGTTCAACAACAGATGGCCCACATCGGTTAGAGTTCAGTTAACTAGTTCAGAGAAATGTACCGTTAGTGTGGAGCAGGCTGCACATAAACAACTTGGCAGACTAATGTTTCCCAGTGATCGGGGGAGGGTGTATGCTTGAAACCTGCTTGCATTTCTACGAAAATGGAATATGCTAGGCTCTTTGCTGTGATGTTGATAAACTCCTTGTATCACCCACAGTCAACAGTGTCTTTCCTGTAGCAGTCCTGTGAGTGACATGCACGGTTGGCAAATCCCCCGCGGAGTAACTGGAGCTCACAAGTTCCTAGCCACGGTGTCAGTAATGACTTGATTCTGAAGGGATTTGAAACAATACGTCAACAAATTTCTTTCTGTTTTTCAACATATATTCAAAGCAATCCTTTGGCATTGTAATGTGATTCTTGACAGGGCTAAGGTAAACTGAATCTTGCTAAACTGAAATGTTTCTGGCAGATGTCTACTCTGTAACAATCAAATCTTGTGTACTGTAATATCTGACAACCATAGTGCTACTTCCATTTGTAAAACTCACAAGTACAATATTTTATTAATGCAAACTCTGGGTGCAATTATACGATGTGCTATCCAACCATATTTGGTTTTCATTGAGTAAAAAACTTCTTGAATTCTGCTAACTTAAAACTAATGAGAATTTTAAAATAAATTTGGAAAGACAATAATTTTTTCATCACAAAACTATTTAGGCATTTGATTTATGTAAAATAGTATACTGGTTAGAATTTAAGAAAGTGAAATGTGAAATGTTTGTTATTAAAAACTTCCTTTGCTCCATGCACTTAGTCATTTGTCCAAGGCGGCTTCACTTCTTTAAATAAGAGATGATTAAAATGCCAGCACAAAAATGATAATGGAGTTTAAAACCAAGCTTTGAGACGGTTTCTCAAGCCCCGGTGGCATAGTGAGCTATGGATTGGACTGCTAACCACAGATTGGCAGTTCGAAACTAGCAGCTGGTCACGGGAGAAAGATGAGGCTGTGTATTCCTGTAAAGGGTTATCGTTGTGGAAAGCCACAGGGGCACTTCTACCGTGTGCTAGCTTCTTGCTCTGAGTCAGAGTCACCTTGATGGTAGTGAGTTTGGTCGAGTCTTGATCTACATGCTTCACAGTAATTCATCCGTTCTAGGATTCAGGACCTACTGCCACTGTGGACACAAAGGATTCACGTGGCTTATTTGACCTGGTGCCGCCTGTTCTTCCTTATTATTCTTAAAAAGCACCTATATTTTGAAGATTTCCTTGCTCTTTCATCATTCGTGTTTATAATGGGAATTTACACATTCCCATTGGGAAAAATCCCCTTGTGAGCTGAGCTCTCTGTCTTGGAATTCTTGGGCACAAGCCACAGTTCTGAGTGGACCCTTTCTTGCAGGCCCTCTCATGAGACGAAGACAAGTGTTTATGCAACAGACGTGCGACCTGTGACCATATAATTGCTGAATTGAATGAATAAGTAAATTGATGGATTGATGTGCATATGTATGTTTTTATTGTTGCTCACTGTCATCAAATTAATTCTGATTCATGTACAGAACTGAGAGACTTTGTTTGCAGCCACCCACCAATCACAGAGACAGATCTAAGCATATCTTGTTTGGAAGACACCCGTGCATGTATGCACTGAAACACTAATAGCAAGATGAGACATCGAAAAGCGTTGGTGCTGTGGCAATGCTGCTTCAGGAGGATGATTGATAATGTCCTTTCTCCAACATAAAATGACAATGATGTCTTTAAGGTGAACCAGAGATGTATATAAGCCATAGATAAAAGAATGGAGTTGGGGCTTGCACATAATTCTAGCCCCAATCTAAGAATAATTAGTTATTATAACATGGTCCTACTTAATGTTTGCTCTCCTGAAGAGACCACTGAAGATATAGGTGCTATAGCAAAGTGTGGTGAAGAAACTAGATGGTGCCTAGCTATCAGAAGGAATAATGTCTTGGGTCTTAAAGAATTCTTCTTAAACAAGCAGCCAACTAAATGAGGCTTCAACTAAGTCCACATGGAAGAAGTACACCACCCTGTGTGATCAAAGGATTTTAGATAATAAAACCCCAATCAAAAAGGAAGAAATGGCACCAAGGCTTAAATAGTGGATTTGGGGAAGCTATGGCCTACAGCTGAAGGCCAAAGTCCATTTGCAGGATCGACACATAAAAGAAACCTCTGTTAAATCCCTTCCGATCATCCATCCTTGAGGGATGTGAATGGCCTTGTTATCATTCCATAGCACTGTAAGCACGGCAGATGCAGTTAGGTTACATTGTAGTATATTATCATTCGACCTCCCTTTTGATCGATTGTGAAGTTGTTCAGTTAAAAAACAACCAACGATTAAAAAAAAACATGAAGGAGAAATCCACATGGATTAAGCCCCTGTGAATCTCCTCTGACCGCAGAGCGCGGGTTGTGAATAGGCTTCGTATCATGCGGAGTACAGTGAAAAGTGGATCCTTGCAGTGCAGTTCGGTTAAAATCGAACACCTTCTCATTTGCTCCTCCTTTTGATCCATCTTAAGTCTGTCCTAGTTATTAAGATTTCCTGCTTTCTCTTTGATTGAGTGTTTGATCTGCTTTACTTCGTTATCGTGATTAGCTTTTAGTGCTTGCTTTTTCCATGTTTTCCTGTGGATGAAATGCAGGAGAGGTAAATCTACAGAGACAGGAGTGACTAGATCAAGTTCCTGGAAGTGAAAGAAGGGGAGGTTGGGACAATGAGCACATGAAGGAAAACAATGTTCTCCAACTGATGGTGGCTTAAATGTTCTAAAACTGATTGTCCAACTCTTCTTGATAGGACTGAATTATTGACTTGCGATATATTGATTATCTGCCAAGAAAACTGTTAAAAACAAAACAAGCATCATTGCTAGGTTTCCAGCTTGTAGGTACGCATAAGGTTTCCAGGGGCCCACAAACAATTTGGACTAAACTGCTAAGCTAAGGTTGGAAATTCAAACCCACCATGAAGTGTTAAGATTATAATTAAAAGTATGCTCTGGAGCTGTTCTACTCTGGAAGCCTCTCAGGTTGCCATGAGTCAGGTTTGACTTGATGGCCACTGGCAAAATAAGATCATGTTGTTAGGAGCCATCAAGTTGGCTCCAATCTAACATGTGTGACCCTCTGCACAACAGAACAGACGGCATGGGCCTGCACCATCCTCACAATTGTCCTCCTGTCTGAGCCCACTGATGCAGTCCCTGTGTCCATCCAGCTTGTTGAGGGCTTTCCTCTTTTTTGACACCCTTCCACTTTCCCAAATATGCTGTCCTTCTCAAGGGACTCTACTCTGCTGACAATATGTCCAAAGCATGTAAGATGAAGTCTTGCCATCCTTGCCTGTAAGGAGGACGCTGGTCTTAGTACTAATACAGATGGGTTTGTTCTTGTAGCAGTGCCTGGTACTTCCAATATTCTTCTCTGGCACCACAATTCAAATGTAATGATTCTCCTATGATCTTCCTAATTAAGGTACAACTTTCATATGCATATGATGGCTTAGGTCAGATGTATCTGAGTCCTCAAAGTAACAATATCATATAATATATATGAGTGAGAGTGAGGAATGAATATATATATTATATACTTGTTATAACTTGTTATATACTATATATCTAGTTATATACTTGTTGAAAGAATGAGTGAGATATTCATTCCTCAATCTCACTCATTCTTTCAACAAGTATATAACTGAAAATCTATTATATGCCAGTCTTTCTAGATGTCTCTTATCCATCTTTCTTTGTTCTTTCTCTCCCTCTAGATTCCTCCTTTCACCCCTTTGCTTACATAGAACATTAGAGGGCTAGAGGACTGGGAGATTGTATGCTGGCATTTGTCTTAGTAGTTAACTCACCTGGGAACGCACCAGGTATACTCTCATCTCTTCCAAGTGAATCTTAATAGAAATTATGATGAAGTGTCCTAACATTGGTATAATTGCTTGCATTCATGAAGTTTTTGGTCTGAAACATGGATATATTTTAAGACTCCTATGGACTTGACTTTTACTTGATACAAATTGGTAGTAGATGCAGACATTGGGGACATTAAATAGATCCATTCCCTTGAGATAGTCTTTCAATCTGTTCCAGAAAGGTATTTGAATCAGTTTCCCCTACCCCATCTGTTCTTATAGCTCAGTGGTTCTCAACCTTCCTAATGCCGTGACTCTTTAATACAGTTCCTCATGTTGTGGTGACCCCAGCCCTAAAATTATTTTCGTTGCTACTTCATAACTGTAATTTTGCTAATGTCATGAATCGTCATGTTATGAATACATCCTGATATGCAGGGTGTATTTTCATTGTTACAAATTGAACATAATGAAGGCATAGTGATTAATCACAAAACAATATGCAATGATATATTGTGAAATATTTATTTCTAATGACAAATAAATGAAATTTTGTCTTGAAGCATGGTGTAGCCTGGGTAACAGTCTTAATATAGCAACAGTAAACTACATTGCTACATTTTGTGACAGTATGCGTAAAAAGCCAACACCTCAGTTCCTAAGACCGTTGGAAATTTGCATTTTCCTATGGTCTTAGGTGACCCCTGTGAAAGGGTCATTCAAGCCCCAAAGTGGTCGTGACCCACAGGTGAGAACCACTGTTACAGCCAATGCTTTTATGCAGGCTCATTTTTTTCTGTAAAAGAATACAAAATATTTTAAACTACTTACCTATTAAGAAATCCTGTCTTAAACCCTCTAATCCAGCCTCTCTACCCATCCTTTATACCCAAATATAAAGTTGATCAAAATATTAATTTAAGCTCTCCGCTTTACTTTTTTGAAGGCCAGATATTGCCATCTGAGAAATTGGCTTCACAGAACAAAGTGTAGGAGCCTTTAGCGAGACTTGTAAGGCACAGCCCACTGTCTGCTTGCTTCTTCTCAACACACCCTACTCTCTAAGCTTCCCAAAGATACTGCAACTGTAGGACGTAGCCTGCCCATATTCCAGCCCTTTAATTGAGAGTGCTATTGCATCCCAAATAAGGTATGTCCAAGGGGATTAATTCCTAGGATAGAATTTGCACTGCAGCTCAGTTTAAGGTAGTAATGATACTGAGTCATTTCAGGTTCTGGGGAGCAAGAGACAGTCTCATTTTTAAGGACCCTAAAGTGTTGGGTTGTTGTTGTTAGATGCCAATAAATTGGTTCTGACTCATAGCGACCCGATGTAGTACAGAATGAAATACTCAGTCCTGCACTGTCCTCCCAATGGTTCTCATGTTTGAGTCCACTGGGGCAGCCTGTGGGTCAATCCGCCTCGCCCTGTGTCTCCCTGCTCCTCCACTTTAGCAAGCATGGTGTCTTCCTTCAGGGACTGGTCTTTCCTGATAACAAGTCCAAAGGAGCATTCTGCCTGGGAAGTCTACCTTCTTCCAAGATAGATTTGTCTGTTCTTTTGGCAGTCCATGGTCCTTTCAATATTTTTCATGAATATCATAGTTCAAATGCATCGATTTTTCTTTGGCCTTCCTTATTCAATGTCAGACTTTCACATGCATGAGGTGACTGAAAATACCATGGCTTGAGTTAGGCACAGTTTAGTTCTCAAAATAACACCCTTGCTTTCCAACACGTTAAAGATTTCTTATGCAGATTTACCTAGTGCAACGTGTCCTATCTAATCTCCTGCTTCCATGAGAAAGGATTATGGATTCTAGCAGAAGAAATCCTTGACAACTTCAATCTTTTCTCAATTTATTTATTATTTTTTTAAACATTTTATTAGGGGCTCATACAATTCTTATCACAATCCATACATATACATACATCAATTGTATAAAGCACATCCATACATTCCCCGCCCCAATCACTCTCAAAGCATTTGCTCTCCACTTAAGCCCTTTGCATCAGGTCCTCTTTTTTTCCCCTCCCTCCCCGCTACCCCCTCCCATTGTGCCCTTGGTAATTCATACATTGTTATTTTGTCATATCTTGCCCTATCCGGAGTCTCCCTTCCCCCCCTTCTCTGCCGTCCATCTCAATTTATTTTGAGACTACTCATCAGTCCAGTTCTGGTGTTCTTTACATTGAGTTGTAATCAATATTTAAGGCTGAAATCCTTGATCTTCCTCAGCAAGTGCTTCCAGTCCTCATTTTCAGCAAGCAAGCTTGCATGAGCTGCACATCACAGGTCGTTAATAAATCGTCCTCCAATCCTCATACTGCATTCCTCTTCACACAGTCCAGCTTCTCTGGAGATGTGCTCAGTTTACAGAGTGAACAGCTATGGAGAGAGGATACAACCTTGATGTACAGCCCTGCTGATTTTAAACCATGCAGTATGCTTTTCTGTTCCCACAGTCGCCTCTTGATCCATGTCCAGGGTCTGCATGAGCACAGTGACGTGTCCTGAACTTCCCATCGTTCTCAAGGCTGTCCATCATCTGCTATGATCCACACAGTTGCATTGCACAGTCAATGAAACACAACTATCATGACCCGAATTCTACCTTGCAAGTCTGGATAGAGCAGTGGATGTACACTGGTGCAGATGGGAGCTGGAGGCACAGGGAATCCAGGGCGGATGATACCTTCAGGACCAGGAGTGTGAGGGGTGATACTGGGAGGGTAGAGGGTGAGTGGGTTGGAAAGAGGGAACCAATTACAAGGATCTACATGTGACCTCCTCCCTGGAGGATGGACAACAGAAATGGGGGTGAAGGAAGACGTCGGACAGGGCAAGATATGACAAAATAATAATTTATAAATTATCAAGGGCTCATGAGGGAGTGGGGAGCAGGGAGGGAGGGGGAAAAAAAGAGGACCTGATGCAAAGGGCTTAAGTGGAGAGCAATGCTTTGAAAATGAAGAGGGCAAAGAATGTACAGATGTGCTTTGCACAATTGATGTATGTATGGATTGTGATAAGAGTTGTATGAGTCCCTAATAAAATGTTTTTAAAAAAATCCACCAACCACCCTGTGGGAGACAGGGCAGGCTATCGGCACCCAAGAAGATGGGTAGCCTCAGAAACCTGATAGCGTGTTGCTGTGAGCTGTGGTCAGCTCAAGATCAGTGGGTTTGTACACAACAGATTACCAGTCTGTTGTGTGGGAGCCGGGAGGGTGCCAAAGTGCTCGGACTGGCACCTGTGACTGCCATTACTGTAGCAAGTCTGAAGGGCCAAGGAGAGAGATCAGTAGGAGAGGGATCATTACATGTGAGCCCTGTATGTGGAGGAGCAGAGTCACTGTCAATACCACTGTCGGGGAGGAAAGGGCTAGCAGAGCAGGTGAGAGGTAACACCCTACCATCTCTCTCCTACCTACTGGGTTCCCGCCAGCACTTACTACCAGCCTAAGCCGGCTGCATGCCAGGCGGTCAGGGAACTTACCGTCAAGCAGGCACAGACAGAGAAAAGACCTGGAGGGACGCCCGGACAGGAACCTGCACGCTACTTTATGAAGATAACTAACTTGTAAGCCCTTGTGCACCTAGGCAAAAAGAATATCATTGATCAGCAGACTCGGGCGAGAGCTGTATTACGGACTGGGTTGGGTCAACATCTGTACCCGGAGAGTAACAGAACCATGATTTTCAGTCTTCTGTACAGTCCCATTGTAGAGGTAATCATAATGAGAGACCAGAAAGACAGAGTAGGCAAGCCTTCAGCAAATGCCCAGCCCAGCTGCAACTAGAGCAGTTCTGAACGAATCGATTTTATTACAGTAACTTATAGCAGGCTGCTTCAAAAGGTTCCTGGGAAAACACACCATATCTTTTCTTTTTTGGGGGAACCTTTTGAAGCCCCCTTTTTATGTAGGGTTTCGTGAGGAAAGCAATACAAATCTCCAGATTCAATCCGTCATAGAAATCAAGTTTCCCAGCTTGATCCCCCCTAACAAATTATGTTACTTTAGGATGTGAATTTAAGTAGATTCGCCCCACTGTTTTCATCTGTAAAATGGAGAGGAAAATGTATAGCCTGGATGAATTACAGGGTAGTGGAGATCAAATGAGAAAATGAATCTGGTTTCATTTTTAAAAAGTTAAACACGCTCTACAAATGCCAGGTCCTGTCACTTTGGGAGGTGATCTTATGAAGCTAGTCCCTGGGCATCTGCTTGCCTCTCTTCACAGCCTCTCCTTTCGCCTGCCATTCCTTTCCACATGCAGCGCTGCCCTGCGCTGCGCTCCAAGTGACACATCCCATGCAAAAGAGACGCAGTAAGGAAATCCAAGTAAGTCGGCCATACCACTGCATGCTAAAAAGAAGGCACTAGGATCACATTGAACTTCGTTTTCTTGGTGCATAACTCCCCTTTTCATAGGTTCTATTAACTTCAAAGAGAACTCCATGCATGTAAATGATTATATTTATTGGATGCGCCAACTCTTTCATATCCTCCAGGCACAATTAGAAATATCACAGAAAGAAAATGTATGTCAGAGTCTTGGATCCACATTTGATGCTTTATGGGAAATGCCCCATAGTTACAGATGTTAAAAATTCTGCCCAATGGTCCTGTTAGGAATTTGTAGCATTTCCTCTTCTACCATCCCTGGATTTCTGTTTTTCTCTAAGAATACTCATTTGACAATCAAGGTAAACCAGGCTCTGTAGCTCCAGATGAGCTGTGACAAGATCTTGGCTAGTTGCACAACTTGGTAATCAAACTTTAGCCCATCTCTTTTAAGAAAACTGTTAGTGGTTTGCTGAGATGATCTCATGAACACTTACAGCTACTTTTCCTACTTCCAGTTCACTGTGGGAGCTGCTGGTAGAATTCATTTCTTGGAACTAAATTTCTAAATGCCCAGTTTAATAGTATATTCACTGCACCACACTGCAACTTCAATGTTCGCTGTAAATTCAGGCCATTTTCAATTTTCTTGTTAGGCGGCTGGCTATACACTGGGGTTTCTCTAGTGAAATGGACCCAATCAATGAAAACAGAGCATAGCTAGGTGGGGGTGGTTTGTTCACTTATCTCCAGAACAGACTCTCGACCAAACCACTTAATAGTTCCACCCTACTTTACAAAGAATGTAAAGATCTTGCAAGTGTTAGAGTCATAGCTCCTCAATACCACTGCCTGTATCGTCCACCCAATAGCCTGGATGGTGCAGTGATTGAATACTTGGCAGTTCCCTTATAAAGGTTGGCAGTTGGTGGTTCAAACCTAGTAGCCACTCACTCCATGGGAAGGAGATGTGGTAATCTGCTACAGGAGTCAACACTGCTTCGAAAACCCAAAGCATGTGCATGCTTTCCTACAGGGCCGTTCAGTCACAATGGACCCAGTAGCAGTGGGTTGGGCTTTGGGAAGATTCACTTTCTTAGCTGTACATTTTTTAAGGGGATAAAACAAGATGAAAACAAGGGAAAACCTTTCAAATCAAATAATTAGAATGACAGTGAAAAAGTAAACAATACTATAGAGTAAATATAAAAACAACAAACAAACAAAATCATCACTGGAAAGGGACTCACGTGTGATGGATGGTTTGAAAATGATACAGGTTTTCTTTAAAAAAAAAAAAAAGAAATTATACAAGCAATACCATTTACAAAAGATTCATTCTAAGTAGCCATCGAGACATACAAAGAAAACTGTATCAAAGTCATTTGGATCCATTTTGAATTATCTGCAAGAATGAAGAAAGCACTAATTTTAGTAAATATTTACAGAGCAAAACAATCCAAAATATATATAACAATAAAAATTTTAGTGAAAATGTGTGTAAGTAGGTTTATTTTGAAAGGAAAAGCTCTACTCCCGGTGTCATAACCAATTAAATTCTCCAGGTAATGACCCCATTTGCATAGTGAGCAGAACCCACAAGTGGGAATTTTAATGGGCACACCACCTGAGTACAGTAATTGAGAGTGACACAACTTGAACTAGTTTTGTGCTTACCCCACTGAAAATTCTACTCATATTATTTTTAATGTCAAGCTACAAGTCAGATTTCAAGATGATGGATTTGTTCTTTTTTAAGCACCGAGTTTGAATAAAAGAAATGCTTTAATTCTGTTATGCATTGCATATCTTTGCTCTAACTAATCTGTAGTTCTGATTCTCACCCTCGCTTCATTTTCTTCAGTGAATGGAATTTAATTTTATTAATTAATTTGTGAATAATCAGATTTTTAAAAGTAACAGGCTCAGCAGCTAAATTGCTTTTGGATTGAAGCTTAGAATAGACGCCTCCCAGAATATGTGTGACAGTTAGAAGCTGGCAGAAGTTTACGAAGGTGTAATTGTGTAAATAGGCTCCACTCTTCTTTCTGATGATCAACAGAATCTAGCAGGTCTTTCTGATGGCTTCTCTCCTCCGTCACCTCGACACCCAGGAAACCCAGCTCCCGCAGAGCAGATCACAGACGCCTTGTCATCTGAAAGTGTTACTTCCCTAAGAGCCTTCTCCTTATCTCGCAGGCACGATTCATGTCCTTGAAAGTATTGTGCATTCTGCTCTCCGGCTCCTAGGACGCCCACATTAAATGATATAATCAAGGTGATATAATAAAGGAGATTTCAAGAGTCACGGAGTCAGACACATGTGGTGAACGGTGCTTTCTAGCTTTGGAGATGACATCCTCAAACTTCTTTTGTTTCACTCCCAGATTGCTTGCGAGACTGTTTGGAGGTGTTTGACACCACTCTGCCACATCTGTAATTGGCATAGCATCCAGCAGTCAGGCTCTGTACATCTTTACACTGCAACCTACCAAGTTAAGAAATGTATTGGTTCAATATAAAACAGCAGGCTGTTTTTAGACATAGGTACTAGTGCACAAGCTTGAATATGGCTGGGCTTCATGCTATAATGAGAGCTTTCGGATCCCTGCTCCACAGGCTTTTCTTCCTTTGCAGAAGGCTATGAACTATGTCAAGTGGATCAGCTGCTTTTGTGCACCCTTTCTTGGCTTTGGAACATAATTCCTTTGCTTCTACCCCTTTATGCATCAGACAGAACTTAAGAACCTTTTCCATTTTTCAAGCTAAACTTAGAATTTGTTTGAATTTGCTTTATACCATTTTTCCTAATAATTAGATTCTCAACCGAACCTCACACAAAGGCCTGCCTGGAAATGAATCTCTAATTGCAGAACGATGCTTTGTATTTAATACCTTTATCTATACCCAGCATTGGTAATGCTTCAAAGAAAGCCTAGCGAAAACGATTGTTTTCTTCTTCACCATGACCTCACAACTAAACTGACTCGCTGTGAGCCAGCACTAAGGACGAGGGCGTGTGCATATGACTGAGCCAAACAGTGGATCTAGAACCGGCCATAGTTCACCTGAAGGCAGAACACGTGACCACAGCCAATTAGGAACTGTAGCCGTAGCTCCAGAGGACATGATCATGCATTTCGGATAGCTGGATGAATCGGGTGGTGATTTCTCCTCGCCTAGAGATCCTGTTCTCCACACAGAAATTGGCCATGGCTTTGAACTACTGGCTGCAATCCCAGTCACCTCTGGCTTGCCTATTGATGTCATTAAAATTCAAATATCTATGTAGTATATTTATTCACAATTCTTTGGAGATAGTGGTCAGTGGCCACGGGGAATTGTGCAATGTTTTCTGCTAAAATGATCCTTTCAACAGTGCTACTATATTGAAACGTTACCCCCTCTCTCCAACGCTTTCCATTTGAACTGCAACCTCCACAGAAGTAATCTCCCGTAGGCAAAAAGGTGCTGGTAACTTTATTGTGGGAAGTCTTGCCAAGGTGGCTGCTAAACTTTCTCCTTGGGTTTAAAGTTCTTGAGCATTAGTGTTTGCTCTAAAGTGCCCACTCACCATGTAACCACCGAGCAGACACTATTAAATGTACTGCTGAGAGGGGAGCACGGGGATGACGGCTTAACAAGGACTTACCTGCTCCACACTATCGCTGCCTCAGAGATATAAATAGTAAGTGCGGAATAAACCCTACCATTATGTATTAAACCATGTTTAAAGCAAAAACACTGTGCTCTACTACATCAGTGCTGAGAAGGGAAAAACACAGGGGTATTACAATATTTTATAGCATTTCACCTTGCCTGTCAGATTAGATGCAACAATCCAATAGGCCTACAAATCACAGGGGCATAAAGGTCTTGGATTATATGAAAAATAATCTTATTAATAAACAAACATTCATTAGGCAGTTGGGTAAATCTTATGGATTTAATCTAGAATTTAAGAAAACAAGCCACAGTATCTCTTGACTCAAGTCTTATTTATGTTAGGCAGTGGCATTTGACGCTTGTAACATTCAAATCTAGGGCACTGATCAAGTTTGTGTGGATAAAGAATGGAAATTTCCGACATAAGTTTGCCTTGGTTACTTCTTGAACTACTCAGTACTGACTTCTTCAGGTAGGAAAAATGAAAACAGTCGATGCACGCCACTGCAAGATTGTAAAAATGGTTGTATCATGTAATAAAAAGACTTGAATAATAAAATCATACTGCAATGGTTCAGTTAAATACTAACTGTAAACATTTTTTGCCTCTTAAAAAATTACTGTCCAAAAGACTGGATGGAAATATTTTTAGTGATTTACTTTTATATTTTTAGTGATTTACTTTGTGTACACTGCATAAAGACTACGATGCAGTCTCAGATAAATGAACAGTTTAAACTTCTTGTCCAATCTCAGTATATGTAAAAATAATTTAACTTAGAGGCAAGTTTAAAGTCAATGATGAAAATAAATTATGTAAAATAAGTACAAGATTGTGTTTTCATCCACTGTGAATTTTTGAACGGGCACTGTGTTGAGATCATACATAATCTACACTTTGTATTCTAAATTGATCCGCATCGTTCAAAGTTTATTTGTGGGCATGAGTCATGTGATTTGCATAGGTGAACAGGAAGTCTTCAAAAGTCTCTAGTGCTGTTTTATTACGGTTAAATTTACCCAAGTACAAAGGAGTTTGCATTTCAATTAAATACACAAGTATGCTAAGGCACAATAAAGAAGTCTTTTTTTAATTTAAAAATAGTGTATTGAGAATAATACAGGCCCAGTTTAAAATGCTTTCTAAGTTTCCTTACTAAATAAGAGATTAAGTCTAAAACTGTAAACTACAACACTTAGGAAGGATGGCCTTATTCAACAAACATTTTTTAAACAGAAGTTCTAAAATACATTGAAACCATTTTCACATTTGCCCATTTTTATTTTTTAATTATGCAATTTGCTTTATGAAATGATTGCCTGGAGTACACATTAGAAGTACTGTGAATATAAATATGAAAATAAAATTCCACTACCCACAAATGTTCTCCATTATTGAAAAACATAATTTCAAAAGTGCTAATATTTTCACAATAGTAACAGGCTCTACTTAAGTATCAGACAAACAACTACCTTGAGACATTTTCTAGGATCGAGAGTGAAATAGTCTAGCAATTCCAAGTCATTTGAAGGCTTTTCTATGCCTAACAACAGATGATAATCTTATATCCTAATACATAAGCATAAGTTAGGTTTGGGTATATATAAATATCTCTATGCTCATTACTATGAAACAGTACAGAGATTTCTTTAATTGAAGCAACATAAGTAGGGCACTTTTTGAAGAAGAAAAAGACAATTCTTTACTACACATTCGATTTAAACTAAATAACTTAAAGCCGTTTGTTTTTTGGTCCCTTCTATGTGTATGTGACAGTCAAGAGAATTCAACTGCTTTGCCAAGTTGTTGTTGTTGCTTTAAGCCTTTTAAGTAAGGATGTGAGTGAGTTCACTCGGGTTCATCTCAAACTAAGACCCACAGGTGGTGTTCTCATGAGCTAGGTATAAAACCTCTCCTAAGCGGTTAAAAATGCTAAACGCTTCTTAAAGTGGGCTTTCTGTCCTTTCTTAAATGTTTTCTATCAACTGTATATTCACGAGAACTGAAGAAATAACTATTAACCTCAAAGCACCGTTCCAAGACTTCCATAAGGAAATTTATCCAAGAGATCTAACTCAGTAAGGGAAGCCACCGTATGAAAAGTGGCTCCCTTTTATGGGAACCACACAAGGCCTCTATACATTTCAAGAACTATATCCTTTGTCATAAATGGATTTATTTCTTTACAGGCAAAAATTGTGTAACTTGCCATATTGGCTTAATTGGACATAACATTGTAATACTCACTCTTGATCCAAGCAGTGGAGGGCAAATTTCTACTGCTTAGGAGGAATGGTTCGCATTTAACTTTAACAGCGTTGACAGAGGATAATGTAAGGAAAACAACCAAGGACAGACAACCAAAAAGGAAAAGGGGGGTTGGCAACAAAAAAACCACAACAAAGTCAACATCAAAGTAATAAAAATTTTGAACAAAAACCAAACTTATTTAAATGCAAATTTTCATTGAAGAGTAGGTATTTTAATAAGATGTTGTGATTTCATCAATAACTATCATAACACTTCAAATATTTGTTCAAAAATACATTTTCTAGTTGTAAACTTTAGAGTTAAAAAAAAACAAACAACCCATATTGTATGCAACTAAACCCCACCCCAGCCCAAAAAGGTTAATTTTAAGAGATGTTTCTTTTAACTGGCGTGGGGCTCAGGCTGTTCCCCTGACTGTCCTGAACACCCCACCACCCCTCAGAATCGCAGGTGTGATGGCCACCCTGCTGTGGTTGCCATTAGGCGCTCTCCAGTTAAATTAGGACACGTGTGGCCCTAGAGTGACCCTACTAAAAACAAACAAGCAAAAAACCCACCATCAACAACAACAATGCCAACCAAATCCATTGTCACAGAGTGAATTGATCCACAGTGACTGCATATGACAAAGTAAAACTGTCCCAGGTCTCCAAGGCTGTCAATCCTGACAGCAGGGGGCTGTCTCCCTGTCTCCCTGGGGGTGGCAGATAGGCTGGAACCAGCATCCTTTTGGTTGGCAGCTGAGCCTTTGAACAAAGCACTGCCCCACAGGTGTCACACCTGCGTGAAGCTTGTCTGCATATTCGGAATTGGCCGCTTCCTGCGTGTTGCCTAGCCCCTTTTATCATCCTCAGTGCATTACGCCTCCTTGCTATTCTTTTTGGTTTCTTTCCTCTGTTGCAGTCGCTGGGTTCCAGTCCAGCTGGCATGCTTCGGAAGAAAGGCCCAATGGTCCGACACACGTCAGGTCTACCTGGAATCAATTAGACAGCAGTTGGGTCATGGGTCCCTGAGCAGCTCAAATCACTTGTGCTCCCCCCCTAAAAGGCAGCTGGGTGAAACCACGTAGTAGTGCTGTGGAAGATCTCCTTCCAGAGAGCTGCCCGCCACCAAGCCCTGGGGAGTCCAGGCAGAATCCATTCAACAGCAAGGGGTTCTTTCAGTAATGAAATTTTTGAATGGCATACTCCTGTGAATGGGGAACCGTTTCCCTCTGTCTCCCCAGTGTTTTACACAGAGTCGGCACGGCCATTCTCCCTGGTGGAAGCGTGGTTACACGTTGGGCAGCAGTTCCAAACCACCTTCTGCGCCTTGGGAGAAAGATGATGCGTTCCGCTCCCGTGGAGAGTTGCAGTCTCAGAAACCCAGAGGGGCCATTGTAGGCTGTCTACAGGGTGGCTGTGAGTGACATGGACTCAGCCGAAGGAAGTGGGGAGCGAGGCCCTCGGACTGTGGGCAACGGGGCAATCTAGGAAGGATGGACGGAGACCAGCACGGGGTTCCCAACTACTCTGTGCACTTGGCCCCAAACTTTGCTCTACTAAAAGAATGTGTGTTCTTAACCATTAATACATAAACCTCAACAGTAAACTGTTTGGTTTAAATATTCACTGAGAAATAATGTATTTGGAGCAAAGGGCTCTTGAGAGTAGTTAGAAGAACCAGAAATACTGACAACAAAGGAGGAGACGCATCTAACTGCGGGGGAAGTGGTGGGGTAGTCAGCGTGTCCCTCATCATTGTACTCAAGTCTCTCGCTGTCACCAAGTCGTTTCTGACTCATAGCTGCCACCCTCTAGAGGCTTTGGTAGAAATAGTGGAATAGATATTGGCCTGTAGACAGGAAGGTTGGCAGTTCAAAATTACCGGCCGCAACTCAGGAGGAAGATGAGGCTTTCTGCTCTCTTAAGTATTTGTCTTGGAATCCAAACATGACAGTCCAGCCTGCCTTACAGGGTGGCTACGCAGACTCTATGACAGTGAGTGCTCTAGGAAGAATCAACAAGTAGTTTACATTTCACATATTAAATCATGCAGGTTCAGTGAGAGAACAAGGCTTTCAGAGATTGCTTAAAATTGTGAGTAAACAGTGCAAGTGCTGGGTTGCTTCATGAGAATCTTACCATGTACTATTTTTTTTCCCCTTAAAAGAGAAGGTTGAAAACACGCTCCAGTTTTAACACAAAACAAATGGCAAATATCTACGAAGGAAAACAAATTCCACAGCATTCCATGCAGATTTCCAGACAGTCCGAGGACTCACAACAGGCATCCATGATGCCACAGTCCATGTCACAAGGGCAGTTACAGTCATCCCCCATCTCGTCTCCGCAGCAACAGCAGCAGGCCTCCGAAGAGCAGACGCCACACGACGCTTGCCCCAGCACGATGTTGCACAGGGTCAGGAATTCACAGAACAAGCAGGCCAGGATGCAGTGGACACAGCAGTCTTCATTCCGCACGGAGAGGAGGAAGCAACAAATGTAAAGAGAGGATAGTTATCCACAAACCAGCTCACAGAAACCGACCGACATACTTCAATAATCCATAGGCCAAATAACAAGCAGCCTTCAAAGTTCCGGAAGCCCGCTGCCATCACGGGTTACATATTGGGCGGCTAACCACCAGGTGAACGGCGGCGGGACTGCCAGCTGCGCCGAGGGGAAAGATGCCCTTTCTACTTCGGTAAAGATTTGCAGTCTCAGAACCCCCCAAGGGCAGTTCTAGTCCCTGCTAGGGGTTACTGTGATGCAGAGTGGAGTGGACGGCAGCGAGGTTGGTTTCTGGTACAGGTGTTTTGCAAGCTAGCAGCCCCCAAAAGAACTTAAGACAAATTCAAGGTGGATGATCTGTATAAGTAAATGGTGCATTGAAACATGAACCAAAACCCTGGCAGATGTATGTGCATGTGTGCCTTGCCTGTTATTTTTCTTACACATTGTGCAACGACCCTTTGCCCTCAGTATCACTTGACTATGCTCACTATATCCATTATCAGTATTTCCTATTGTTCTTTGTGACAATGAACTAAAATGATTGCAGTGTACTAATATTTATTAAAGTATTCTTAAATTGAAATTTATTTCAACTTCTTCACCCACCTGGCCAAAAATTGGAAAAGAGAGTAATTTAAATATGACAGATTGTTACGGGTGATAGAGTCAACACCAGCTCACAGCAACTGTAGGTACAACGGAGCAAACGTTGCCCGGCCCTGCCTTCTCCTCACATTCATTACTGTGCTTTGCCCAGGGCGCCAGCTGCTGTCACGGCCCCCTCTTTGTTTCGGACTCTCTGATTTATAAAGCACGGTGAGATCCTTCTCCAACAAGCGGTCTCTCCTGACATGTCTAAAGGAAGCCAAACAAAAATTTCCCAACCCTTACGTGAACTTTTTCCTTTGAAGTGGGTGGTTTTGCCCAGCAGATCATCAGTTTTAAAGTCAACAATCAATTCATACACATTTCGTTTCCCCTCATTCACTGCCACCCTAGCAATGTCATGCCATTTACCCCCCTGCGTCCCGAGGGTTTCATCTGCTCTGAATTCCATGTGTCGAGAATTCGTATCTGTACCAATGTCTGTACTCCAGTCTGGCCCATGTCTAAGTAGAACTGGGACACAGTGGGGGGGGGGGAAGCATTCAGGAACTAGAGGAGTGATGTGTGCGTTTTGCCTGTGCTATACAGCACCCAGGTTGAATGGTCCTTTCCTTATAGCTATTAGGTGGGGAGGGATGGCTTTGGGTCTCCACTCTAACCCACCTCATTCACATCGATGTAACTGTTTGTTTTGGACTTTTTGATACCTGATACCTGATCCCATCAACACCTGCTAGACAGCTGCTTGAGGGCAAGTTGTGAAGATTTTAATTTTCTACACAGTGGGGCATAATTCATACTGAAAGCTTCTATAGTCATCAGTAAGTGCGTCAAGCCATCTTCATTTCCGGTAATGAGGTTGAGCCACCTGGGTATCACAGGTTGTTAATGAATCTTCCTCCGATCTTAAAGGTGTGTTTTCCATATCGCCCAGCTTCTTGGATTATTTGCTTGGTTTATTCATTGAATAATGAAGATGAAAGTAGAGAAACTTGCTGCACACCTTTTCCAATTTTAAATCAAGTAATATTTACTTACGCTTTTAGAACAACGGTCTCTAGATCTATGTACAGGTTCTACATGATCACGATTAAGTGTTACAGAAATCCTTTTCTATAAAATGTTATATTCACACAATGGCATGCCTCTATGTAAGAGATGAAGCAGGGGCAAACAACTGCTATGGATCCTGTCCCTGAAAATTATGTGTTGTAAACTATAATCCCATGCCCATGGCGACAAGTCCACTGGAGAATAGCTTTCCTTTGTTATGTTCACAGGACAGCAAGCCTGTGAGGTGAGTCTTAAAGGAATCACTACTGGATTATAGGAGGGATTAACAAGCACTCGAGATAAAGTTGGATGGCAATCACATAATGAGCACCAAGAAGTCAAAATAAAGTCAAGGACCTGCTTCCAGAAAGGACAAAGTCGGAAAGCCTTTCCCATGGCTGGCGCCCTGAATGCAGGTTTGGGGCTTCCTAACCTGACAGAAAATTAATCCCTGCGTGTTAAAGGCAGCCACTTGTGGTATTTCTGTTACAATAGTACTAGCTAACTAACACAACGCTTCCTGGTATTTTTAGGGAACAGTCAATGCAATCTTTGGATGGTATGCCTAAGGCTCTCGGTGGCTACATCCTTCTAAGTGCCCCCCCCCCCCTTCTTCACAGTCTTCGTCTGGAAGCCTTGCTGAAACCTGTTGACTTTGGGTGACCCTGCTTGGATATGAACTACCAGTGACAGAGCCTCACATCAACGCTAACACGAGAGCCAGCGCAGGGACAAACTGACAGACAAGAATGCTCCTTAGAGGCACGGCTGGCCAGACTTCCTCTGACATAATGTGGACATGCTGGGAGAGCCCAGTTCTTGGAGAAGGCCCTCAGGCTCAGTAAATGGAGGGCAGAGAAAAAGCGGAGGGCCTTCAACCAGACGGCCTGGCAGAGTGGCTGTAACAAGGGGCTCAAAGGCAAGAACAATTGGAGGACAGCCCAGGCCCAGGCCCAGGCAGCGTTTTGTTCTAGTGTGCACAGGATTGCTGAGTCAGCATTTACTCAATGGCACCCAACACCAACAATGAATGCAATACACTGGAATCTACTTAACTAATATTTTACTTTCTGATAAAAATGACTGATTTTTATTTCAAATGCTTTTCATTTCACGAGAATTAAATACCTATAGTGAGATTCTGGTAGAGCCAGTCATGACTTATGGAATAGTTGTTCAGCCTATTCCTAAATTAAGGGATCTATACATTCCCAAGCCCGTGGCCATTGAGTGCATTCCAAATCACCATGACCCAATACCGGGCTTCTGAAGCTGTAAATCTTTACAATAGCAGACAGCCTCAACTATTTCCCAAGGAGTGGTTGGTTGGCTTGAACTGCCAACCTTGTGACAGTTCACCAGAGTTCCTACATTTGTACACTAGCAAGTGTGAATACTGACAGGGTAATATTGCCTTACCACTCCTTGGAGTGCCAATGAGCTTTGCACTTCTCTATTACTTCACTTAAAACAAGCAAACCCACTGTCATCAAGTGAATGACAACTGATGACACTAAAGGACAGGGCAGAATTTCCCCTGCAGGTTTCTAAGGCTGTCATCTGTCAGGGCGGTAGAAAGCCTCATCTTTCTCCTACAATGGCTGGCGGTTTCAAACTGCTGATCCAACACAGGAGTCCGAAAGTGCCTCTTAAAACCTCATTTTGCTTACCATATTTTATGAAATGATGGACAAGTAGAAAAATCAAACTGATGTAAAACAGCAAATTTAACATACCATATCATTCTAAAGTTATTTTCTTTGTCATCTTTTAGATCTCGTTGTTAGCTTTATTATTAATAATATTAACAAGGAAACCGTGTTTAACTCTCAGTAGTGAGCCAGTTGTATTCAATGTGTCTTTTTTATAGAAGTACCTATACTGATCAATTCCAAAAACAGTTCATTGGAGCATTTACCTTATAGTCCGAAGTGAAACACTTAGATTTGAAGAGTGAAAGAGGGCTCCTACTATAAACCACTGATGGTGAAGAACCTTTACTTGAGTATTTTTAAAACCCCAGGAATAGTTAACAATCACTTAGATGGTTCTAAATGCTAGAGCATGCATAACATTCATCATAATAAAACTACTAAGGGGCTTCAAAAAGTTCTTGGAAAAATGAAGTTAAAAGGTAATGGAATTTTCCCCACAATTTCATAGATAATGTATGCCTTAGGGAAGAGAGGCTCCCCTTACTCTTTTATAATTTTACATTTTAAAAAGTTTATTTTGCATCAAACTCTGTTTCAAGCTCCTCATAAATATGAGTTCATTTAGTCTTAATACTAATCCTAGGAAACAGTTCGAGTTATAGCCCCCCTTTAACCAATGCAGAAATTGATTTACAGAAAAGTTAGGAAATTTGCCCAAGGTTATAAGGCAGTAAGTAGTAGAGTCAATAGCAGGACACAGGTAATTCATTTCTAGAGTGCACATTCTAACTGCATGTTTCCCAAAGGAGGTGATACCACCCTGTGAGGGTCCTGGAATGATAGGAATGGGGAGGCGGTGTGGGAAAAACAGATACCTACACTTTATCCTGTATTCTAGGTGATAATACAAAAGCTTTTCATTGCCAGGGGGCCACTGAGTAAGTTTTTTTTTTTTTAAAGGGGTAGTAGGGCCAAGAAGTTTGGGAATCTATGCTGTAACCAAGCATTTTATTGTGTTCTTACAGGAGAGGTTCACTGCTAACACTTGCTTGGCCCGCCGGAGAGGAATCTCACTTGCACTTGTAATTCTGAGACATCCTGCTTGCTGATTGGTTGGCTCATCTATCTGTTTTTAACCCTCATTCATATCCCTTTCTCCTTTCTAAAGTTTATTCTGAATTTCCATTTTAATGAAGCATTGAAAGGGCTCCATTCAAAAAGAGTAAAGTCACCACACTTACTGACAGCAGACCGACCACACTACTGAAACAGACCTAGGAGGGAGGGCAGCCTCCAGATAAAGGACATCACAACTCAGACACACAACAAACAAAGAGCAGCAGCAACAACACCAGCAAATTACATAGGAATGTCAAGCATGGTGATGGCAGGAACCTCAGAAGGTTATGCTTCTGGGTAAATATTGACATTTACACACCCCAAAAGTAGTCATCCCCTTAAAACATGAGTCCTACACAAATTATTAGAAAGAAAAATTGGTCTGCTCTGAAAAAAATATTTTAAAAAGCGCCTAAAAAAGCCACAAACCCAAAATCACTTTAGCGGTTACAGAGATACCAAAGAAGGTACAGCTACAGAATCAGCTACCAAAACACACTTACTCGCTGTCCATTATAAACAGAGATGCCTAAATTATTTCTAGTCAATTTAAGTACCTGATTGTTTTCTTTGCGGAACAAAGCTTCTTTCTAGCTGCGTTGTATAAATAGTGTAGGGGGAAAGGTTAAAATAAACTTGGGGTGGGGGGAGACTCTTACAGTGTCCAGGACTCTCCATCCTCACCAGAAGAATCAAGATTCATAAAAGACATTAAAGTGATAGTTTTATCTAAAGCAAAAGATGCTAAGAACTATGAAAACTCAAAAGAAGTGAATAAAAAAGCAAACTTAAACAAAAGTGCATCATGTGCTTCACGGTCTGAAAGAATTCTTTCCCCCCTCTTCTTGAGGTTTTCAGTTTTTATGGTTTTATTCGCTCATGTTTACAGTTTTTTGCCAAAAGTGTTTAACCTTTGAGAAGCCAACTAGGTTCTGGGAAGAATGCCTGGCTTAAACCCGGCCAAGAAACATTTGCAAAATTCAGGGTCTAGCGGAGAACTCAGCACAGGTCTGACAGCTGCTGTAAATTTGGGCAAACAAAAGGCACATTCCACCAATGAAGTAGCTCAAAAGAAAGCCTAAAAGGATCTCTTTAACACAACATTGACTACAGAAGCCATTGTGATTCCTACAGACACAATGTCAAACACAGTCCTTGGGTCCAAGGAAAAGTCACCAATGCCAAGCTCCAGCAGTTACTAACGCCCAATACTGGTAAGCCAACACCCAAACCTCCTTCAATAATATTTGGATGATGGAGGGAATACTGTGATAGATCCATAGAGAACTGCATTTATTCAAATGCCATTGGAGGACAGTGGTTGTAATTTTTTAAAAAGTTACATTAATGAAATTATCCTAAATTCCTTTATCCAATAAGTATTTGGGCCCCCCAAATCCTGTATTATGAAAATAAAAAGAAGATGATTTTGCTAAAGTGAAAGGTATCCTGAAGACGAGCCATCTAAAAATTCTATCTGTACACTAAACTCTGTCCTACCCAAAAAAAGTCTCTTGTCTGTCTTAGGTTCCTTTGTTTAAGATGTGGTACACCAAGCGCTCTCAATTTCTTGGAAAAACACCAAACAGCTGTTAAGTGGAGCACAGGAAAGAGAGAGCAGTGAGTTCTGAGAATAACCCACAACCCCCCTTTTTTTGGGGGGGTGAGTGCAGATTTGAATGCATCTTATCTTGACTAATCACTAATAAAGATAACCTGCTTAATCTAGTCCCCAAGATATAAACTATGGGCCAGCAATAAGCCAGAAAGCAATTGTATTTAAGAGCACGGCGATCAAAGCTATGTGTCAGTAGGAACTTAGGAGACTGCATTCCAATCAACTTGACTCAGTGGAGTGACAGACAACCAAGGCACAGGAGGTCCCCATTCCTTAGCTTTAACGCCTGCCATGCACGGTAAACCTGATCAGGTCGGTGTTTCCCTTTCCCAATCGTGCATGATTACTTCTCAATACGATATCAAAACGGGGGCTCGGAGTAGGTTTTGTTTCTTCTGAACTATCGTCGAGGTGGCAGCATCATGAGCCTACCTCTGTGAGGGACCAGACACAGACACCTTCCGGGAACTTTGCTCTTCAGGGGAGAGTGGGGCGGCACATATTTGCTAACACAGCGCCGTGGCTGTGCGTGCAGGAGCCCAAGCTTTGCTAGCCTACAGCCCCACACTGACCTGCGGCCTGAATAAATCGGCCTGGCGTGTGCCTCCTACACAGAGCCCCTCTGGCACAGCGCTGTCCCGAGAGGCCATGCACCTCAGCCAAGAACACAGTCAATATTTTCCTAGTGAGGAAGAGAGTGAGACAGGTCAGGAGGTAAGAAGTTAGCAAAGAGCTGCATTTTCCACTGCAGCAAGAAGACCACACTTAGGGAGAAAGGAACAATAGTCTTTGGGATGATCTTTCCTCAAACTCAGAGGAACAAAAACAAAGTAAAAAAGGCCCCGCCTCCAGGGCAGGGGCTCCTCAGGGAAGAGCCCCGTTTCCACATTCTGGCACCCACCCCCCTCCTTTGGGAGGTAAGTTTGTGTTTTGCAGCCAGCCAGCTCCTAAGCTGAGGATCCAGACAGCAGTTCTCCCTGTGCGGTGCCCTGCTGCCTTGTCTGAGGCGCGTTCGCTCCATATTCCAGAGAGATGGTCCAGTCATGGGGGGTCGAGACTCAACTAGTAGTGGTTAGTCTTTTCTAAGGAATCACAATTCACCAGGGTCGGGAAAAGAATGTGTGTGTGTGTGTGTGTGTGTGTGTGTGTGTGAGTGTGTGTTAATACACACACACACATACGTGTCAAGAGGACCTTTGTTTTTTTCAGAGACTGCATACAGAAATCTGAAGAGATGTAAACATGTCAGTTAAAAGCGGTGCTTACTGAAAACATTTTTTTCATGAAGAGAAATTTGGGCAGGGGTAGGGGAAAAGCTAAATAATATATTCATTTAAAATAAAGGGGGTACCATATATACTCGAGTATAAGTCAACCTGAATATCAGTCGAGGCATCTAATTTTACCACAAAAACAGCATTAAAAATGTGCTGAAAAACTCAGCTTATACTCGAGTATATACAGTAAGTGGTGGCAGGGGAGCTCAGTGGTTGAAGCAAATTAGGCTCGATTCATGCCCAAGGCATTTCCCATGCAAACACTAATGGTCTCTCAGTGGATCCTTGCTGTGCTGCTGACCAGGCTTCACAGGACTCCAAGATTAAGGTGACCCAGGGAGGAAAGCCAGTGGTCCACTTCCAAGAGCCAAGCAATGAGAAGCCTATGGCTCATGGGATCATCAAGGTCCCATCAGCAGCGTCTCCAGGGATGGCTCTGGCTCTGGGAGCATTTCCTTCCATTGTCTATGGGAGTTGCCTTGCATGGGGGGGGGGGGCGGGGGAAGGGAGGGAGGCCAGCTGCTATCAAGCTGCTATCAAGCAGCTAACAAGAACAACTGAATCTCTCCAACATGTTCAGACTGCACATTTTATAGCTGGATCATATCAATAGTGTTCCCATAGGGCGTGGGCGAGGATGAGGAGAGTGGTGTATGCACAATGCTTGGTAGAGGACTTAACATCCTGCACAGGTTTCCTGCAGCAATTACTGTGACGATAATGACAAAACAGTTAATCCAGGATGGTCACACCCCTCTTCCTACCTATGCCCCTTTGATTCACCCCATCACCACACCCTCAGGATGGCCAACACAGGCTCTGCTCATCACTCAAACACGTGGAAACAAATGCAGCCAGAGGGGCCTTTAAGAATCGGCAGCAGATGAGAGCTGAATACTGCCTGGGAAGAGTTAGGAAATCTTCCGCCTGGGTACAGAACAAGGTATTTCAAAACAAGAACCTACTTTTTCATATTTTAATGATTACCATTTACTTTCTCAGGAAGCCACAGGCAAAACACCACAGTAAGACCAAACCTTAACTAAAATGACTCAATGGAGACTTAATAAAGTTAAAACTTCTCTAATACGGAGAATTTAATTACTAAGAAGGTGGAGTGTAATTTATGGATCATCTAATCTCTGTTAGATGTTAGATGTTTAAAGCGTTTCGTAGCAAGAGGCAACCTTCAGCAATCTGAAGTTGGTACCAAGATTGTTTATGGCTGGGAGAGAAGATAGGAAAGTATGTAAATCCTCGGCTTTTAATGAGTCCACGTTTGTGTAAAAATAAAATATAAATCTCTCCCAAGTACTTAACTTACTCTCTCCCCGAGTTTGATTTCCCTGTGTTTATTTCGCAACTCACATTTTGGCTTCATCTCCTGCTGTTTGTCATTGCATTAAACATTGTGTAAGGTTTATTACGAAAAGAAACCAGCTGTCTTTAAAGTTTTTTTATTTTATAAACCGTACTGTACTCACTAGGGTGAATTCATGAAAGGTTACAGGCACGATAATACGAGCCGACCTTAGCCTGACACCAACAGACCCCCGTGGCTGGCCAGCTGTCCTCTACACAGTGCGCCCAGAGGAGCGTGCCCTGGCCGGCATCGGAGCTGCCCTGACTTCGCAGGCCTTAGAACGTGCACGACCACTCCCAGGCACCTTCCCACTGCCCGGCCCGAGTCCACAGGGCACCTCTGCCAGGCCCAGGGTGGAGAGGTGCTCTGGGGGGCTGCTGCTGCAGGTCCAGGGAAGCAGGGGGTGCAGGTCTCAAAGAGGCAGGAGAAGCTGTGCCTTTGAGAAGGCCCACCACACCTTCCCCAGCACAGGCAGCAGAGCCAGGCCCCAACCAAGACCCTCCGGTGAGATGAAGAGGGGAAACATCAGCGTGACAGAGAAATCCCACCACAGCCTGTTTCAAAGCAGCGCCTGGAGGGGCCAATCCTGTTACTTGTGGAATTCATTAGTAAATCGACAGTGGTATTTTGTACTCTTTCCCTATCCCTCCCTCTCCACCCGTGTTATCTTTAATACCATTTCTTTTTTTTTTTTTTGAGGCACCATCATAAACCTCAGGTGAACAGGAGAGCTGACATCAAAATTATAAGGTATAAATATCTCCACCTTAATTTAGTGTACAAACAATTCCAGAGCCAAGAAAATCTATGACCATGTTGTTTGCAAGAACTCTAAAATTAACCAAACTGGCTAAACCTGGTTTCCTCGTGCAATAAAAATTCCATAGTCCTGCACATTAGGGTATTTTAATTGAGGAAAGACCATAAGAATTAAAACTCTCTGACTGAGTCACCTCTCCATTCTCTGCACTCCATCTTTGTTCCTGGCCACCACCACCACCACCCCCACCCCTACCCCCACCACCCACACTGAGTTCTCTCAGGGCCCCCGTTTCTTGGGGTTTATTACTTTTAGGGCAGCCAAATGCCAGAACTGGCGAAATAAGCGCCCACATGTCTGTGGTTCTTATTATTGCCGTTTGCACGCTTGGTTTTTCCGGTAAGCAATAAGGAACTAACACTGGGGGCCACAAAAGGAAAACCACTTAATGAACGACCACACTGCTTCCTTCAGGAGCGGCACGGCCAGCTCAGGCATCACCCACCTCATGAGGATCCTGACACTGGAGAACTGAGGCTGCTTTTGAGCGTGGCCTTTCCGCTGCCTGGCTGAGGGACCTGGAATCGGTTCTTTCAGTCTATGTCCAGCCGCATCCAAGGAAAGAGAAATGATCTCCCAAGTCCTTCTCAAGGACTATGACTCTATGATATTATAATTGACAATTACCTCTAGCCAGTAGATTCTAGCTCAGGAAAAAAATGGCCCCGTGAAGAGTGCTTTCTGAGCTTGTTATGATATTCCATATACCAGAAAGTTAAAGAGCACTGAGCATAAGTCTTGGGTAGAGCCAAGGGCAGGTGGCCATGCTGCAGACGTGCAAGCTCTATTATGACTTTCACTTCTATGCCCCAAATGGTTATGTCGAACTTCTAATCCCCACACCTGTAGATGTGGGCTTATTTGTTTATAGAGCATTAAAATATGTTCATAGTTATCAATTATGGTCTTATTGCAATCTAAGTCAATCTAACTGGCTGGTATCCTTATAAAAAGAGGCGAGGGGAGATCTTCCCCAAGAGTCTTCAGACAGCGTATCTCTGCAGCACCTTGACTCTAGACTGCTGGACTCCAGAACTACGAGACAATGCATTTCTGTTATTTTAAACGACCTACTTGATGGCACTTTCTCATGTTAGTCCTAGAAAACCAGTAATGGCCTTGAATGTCTTGTTACAGAGACCAGGTATGGTGCACAATTTAAGCTTCATATGAACACAGAGAAACGGTCAAAATACATACAAAGGGACTTTGAAGAGTTCGTGGAAATACAGCATGAAAAGATCATGGATTTCCCCCCGGGAATTTTATGAAGTCCCAAGGATAAACCATAGGCACTCTGGTCCACAGAAGCTGTCAGAATCACGTGGCATTAGTCACAGAAAACTCACTGGAAGTGGTAAATGCATAGAAGGCAGATAAACACTAAATGAGTAAATATAGCTCTCGTTGCTGATTAGCATAGAAACCCAGATACCAGGTCTTAAAATGAAGTATTCATATGACAAACATTTATGGCATATAAGCTACCTGCCACATGCCCGAATGAGAGACAAAACTCCAGGAACACAATGCTTACTTACTTACATAGAAAACATGTCACAGTGTGGCCACTAGTGCAATGGGCATTAACCCAGGGGGAATTATGATCACATGAGTTAAGACGGGCACAGGATGTAAGAGGCCTCGCCTTGGAGGCTGGGAAAGCCCTTTTCGTTGGGCATGAGGTCATGTTATAGATGAGAAAACAGACCCACAATGTTGCCTAAGTGGCCTGAGGTATGAAACAACAAGGGGGGCGTGTTCCAGAATTCGCAGGTAGGTGTGAATGGACACCAAAGCCTCTGAGCCACGTAGTCTCCACGTTTTATTTTATTAGGATTAGATTATTTTGTTCCACAGCTATGCCCCATGTATTACTCTAGGCAGTTTACAAAGTCATTCATTGAATTCTCTAACAATTTCATAAGGGAGAGATGCTATCAGTTCCATTGCATACATGAGGAAACTGAGTCACAAGCAGCAGGAATATCCATTCCACAACGCAGCCGTGTCACAGGGGCCTCTGAGGGGTGGGGAAGAGTGAGGCTCTCCTCCTCTGACTGGGTATTTGACTTGTGCTTTAAAGAAGCCCCTGTTAGGCGTAGAGTAGCTGCAGGGTTTACAGGCCACACGGAGCTTTCAATGTGACACAGAAACAAGGGCACGGTGGTTTTAGTAAGCAACTGGCTCAATACTTTTGAGGCCAGGGGAGCGAAGGTATAAAGTCTTCCATTCTTGTTTTAAGACAGAAGGAGGCAAGGGTATCATGTCATGGTGACAAGATGGTGTGAGATAGGTTGAAAGAGGTCCCCTAAGCTGGGAAGAATTTCGAAGAGGCAGTGATGAAAACAGAAGGGTCAAAACGTGGCTGATTCGTGTGGGGATCATTTGCCAAGGGAAGAACTAAGAGGAAGAAGGGTTTGGCTTGAGAACATTGACTTTGGGAAAGGGGAAGTCTGAGGATACTTCAGTGGGGATTCTAAGAGGTGAGTGGAGACAGTGGGGAGGTTAGTGGCCTGCTGCCTCGGAGGTGTGAGCCCTGGGCCAGCGGGTGAGGGGAGAGACAACGCTCCAGCAGTAACTTTACTAACCTGTGCAGAGAGAAGGTGCAGGGGAAGACAGGAGGCCCACAACAAACAGTCACAGTGCATGAACGGACGGAGGAAGAGGACTAGGCACAGGAGACTAATGAGTTTCCAAGGAAGTAGAAACACCAAGTGAAGGGGGTGCCGTGGAAGGGCGAGAGCAGCGGTTCTCAACCTGTGGGTCGCGACCCCTTTGGGGGTGGGGTGTCGAACACCACTTTCACTGGGGTCACCCGATTCATAACAGTAGCAAATGACAGTTATGAAGTAACAACGCAAATAATGTTACGGTTGGGGGGTCACCGCAACATAAAGAACTGTATGAAAGGGTCGCGCCATTAGGAGGGGATGGAGGGGGACACGATCAGCGGAGGGACGAGTGGCTGTAAAGTGAGGAAGTAGGGACCGCAAGGGCACTTATCCTCCCAGGAGAGCTCTCTGTGTGGGAGAGAAGATCCTGAGGGAATGTAACTTCATAGGGATACAGCACGCGCCACACATGTACCGTTTCAGAAAGACTTGCGTGTCTGCTGAGCTTCAGAGAGGGATCCTCCCAGATGGTAAGTGGTTGACAGGATCCGCCCTGTCAGGGATCCATGCCCGAAAGAGGGAGAAAGCGAGCTCTTTGTTTTAAGAGGTTGCTAAGAATTGATGTAGGTTTAGTTACATGTGTGTGCCGGGCCAGGAGGAGAGGCTGGGTGGCTCGTCAGAGAGAGGCTGGGTGGCTTGTCAGAGAGAGGCTGGGTGGGCCCAGCAGAAATGAACATGGGCAGCACTGTGGGAAATGGGGAGGCAGGTCGGTGCTGCCCATGGCGGAGCGGCTGCCCAGGCAGTCGCCGAGAGAGTGGCTGCCACAGAGCAAGTGCCAAAGCACTCCTGCCTGGTCAATGAATGAGGGATGTAGAAAAGATTGGCTAAGGGTTTCTGAGAATCTTTCTGACGCCAGAGAGCACACCGTGTGCAGTGACCGTGACCCTGATGGTCCTCCGGCTTTCTTGAGTAGTGCTCAGATCCCTGGCACAGACAGAAGGTAAAATGACCACCGAGGTCGTTGGTTCTGAAACTGTAAATGTGTCAGATGGCAGGGTAGTTAGCAAGTGAGGACTGGCATTATGTAGTGCACAGACTTTTGTTGTTGCTGCTGTTAGTCCTGTCAGCTCTGCCTCATCACAACTGATAACAGAATGACACAGCCCGGATCCTGCTGCTGTTAGTCCTCTCAGCTCTGACTCATCACAACTGATAACAGAATGACACAGCCCCGATCCTGCACCATCCCACGACTCTTGGTGTGAGTCCATGGTTGCAGTCATTGAATTAAGTCATGGCGCTGAGGGCCTCCATTCGCTTTGCCAACCTTTCCCCTATCACAGTGCCCCTTTCCACAATTGGTCATCCAAAGTGAGGCCCAGTCTCATCATTCTTACTTCTGGGGGACATCCTGGTTGTAATTCTAAGAACATCTCTGTGTGTTCACACCATTTTCTAGGGCTCGGGAGCTAATAGAGACGCCTACTTATTTCTGACTGAAAGTCTTTAAAAAAAATAAACCAATAACCCTTGAGTACAAAATAAAGGGAAATTCCACCATAGATCCTAGCACCCAGGAGTGGGCCTGAGCAGACGCTTCACAAAATGCCAGGCGACTTACTGAGACTCATGTGGATGCCTGAGGTAAAGATGCCTTTGGCTTTAACTTGTCACTTTTTCTGTCACTCCCCAGAACCAAACTCTGGGAGATATCTACCAAAGATATTGAAATGTTCTTTCAGACAGAACCACTGCCCCGCTCTTCATTCTAAAATGCAATTTCTGCATTCCTCACTGAGCATAATTATTAGAAGAAAAATAAACTTCAACTTTCAGTGTCAACTTTAAATTACGTTATGTTATAGGGATATTATTCCCCAAGAGGTCCAGTGACTCTGGTTTGATTTCCCAAGAGAAGTCAGAGCAGAAATTTAGGCAGTTTTAATATGCCTTTGGAAAACTAGCATATTAATCCATTTCATTCTTTTCTTTCAATTATCTTTGCATTTTCCACAAACCCCTGGATTTCTCAATTTTCTAAGAGACAACCACTATTTATTTGTATGAATACATTTTTCTCCTTCAAACGAGAAGCATGATTAATTTCCTGAGTAAGTGGCTTTATAATTATTCATTTCTAGACATCAAATTGCTTTCCACATTTACGTGAGAGAGGATGCCCCCCAATTTCCATCTTCCTTTTGGTCAAATGCACAAGAGGTGTGGACGCCAGCGCAAACCTCCAGCATACGGCTCTCTGAAAAACAGCCTGAAACCTCCCTCTGCTGAGGCTCGATGAAAATCCCACAGACACATTTGCTGGGGACCCTGGAAAAAATATTCTTCATGGAGTTGTTGACTCCACGGCTCTTGCTCTCTTCCCTGCCATTTCCTCCAGCCGTCATGTCTGAAGAATTCCATGGAGGCCTGGCTCTCGGGCATAAAGAGGCCTGGCAGGGTGCAGGCCGAACGTTGGGCTGCTAACCCCAAGGTTGACAGTCCACACCGCTGAGGACTCTACAGGAGAGAGGACAGGCTATCTGCCCCCGGACAGACGTACAGCCTTGGGAACCCCACAGAGCACTGCTCGGAGTTGGGTTCAACTTGATGACAGGAATTTTTGGTTTACCCTCTGGCATGGAGGAAACATGAAACCAGTTTCCTGCCTTCTTCTATGTCTAGGGTAGTGGAATGAAAAGCCAATACGGCCCTTCAACCCGTTTGAGGAAAACCCTCAACAAAGTGGCCTGACACGGAGGCTTCAACAACGAGCTCAAACAAGATGGCGATTGTGAGGATGGCACTGGATCTACACAACAGGCCATTGGGAGTCAGGACTCAAGGACGCTTACCAAAAGAGCTGTCACCTGTACTCACAAACTACGGATAAAACTACCTGACGAAAACGATAAACTACACGCAGGGATGTCTTACGTCACTGCCATTGTTCCTTCGTATGCATTACAACATGTGAGTAAATGGAATCACTCAGTGCGTCTAAGGCAGGTGGGTACTATAGTGGATTATGCATGAAGGTGTTAAGCACAGGTCAGCAATGCACACTCAGCTGTGGAGCGGAGGGAGACACCGTCTGCTCCCACAAAGACGTACAGTCTCAGGAACTCCAAGGGCCAGTTCTACGCTGACCTCTAGGGCTGCTATGACATGCAGGTGACTTGGTGGCAGTGGGATTGGTATGGTATTCACATTTCTGGAAGAGAGGTGGAAGGGTGTAAAGAGGGGAATGGGAAAGAAATTAAGAAAAGGAGAATTAGAGGAGATAAAGGAGGACAGACAGGCAGACAGAAAGATGTACTATGAAATAACCACCAGAAAAACGACAATTCTGGACTTGACTAGAACAAAAGAGACAAACCCAGGGAGTAAATGCCATTTCTAGGTTCCTAGTCTTTAAGAATCTTCATTTCTATTGTGTTTTTTAAAAACTTGCTCAAGACCCAAGGCCCAAGTGTCGGCCAATGGAGATCCCCTCATAGAGGGGTTTAGGAGAGGAGATGGGTTAATTAGGGTGTGAGGTAGTATCGATGAAGAACACAGCTTTCCCCCAGATCCTGGATGCTTCCTCCCCCCAACTACCATGATCCGAATTCTACCTTGCAGGGCTGGATAGGACAGAGGCTGTACACTGGTACATATGAGGGTTGGAGGTACAGGGAATCCAGGGTGGATGATACCTTCAGGACCAAGGGTGTGAGGGACGATGCTGGGAGAGTGGAGGGTGAGTGGGTTGGAAAGGGGGAACTGATTACAAGGATCCACATGTGACCTCTTCCCTGGGAGAGGGACAGCAGAGAAGGGGGGAAGGGAGACTCCGGATAGGGCAAGATATGACAAAATAACGAGGTATAAATTACCAAGGGCATATGAGGGAGGGGGGAATGGGGAGGGAGGGGCGGGGAAAAAGAGGATCTGATGCAAGGGGTTTAAGTGGAGAGCAAATGCCTTGAAAATGATTGGGGCAGGGAATGTATGGATGTGCTTTATACAATTGATGTATGTATATGTATGGATTGTGGTAAGAGTTGTTTGAGTCCCTAATAAAATGTAAAAGAAGAAAAGAGAAAAAAATGATTAGGGCAAAGACTGTACAGATGTGCTTTATACAATTGATGTATGTATATGTATGAACTGTGAAAAGAATTGTATCAGCCCCAATAAATTGTTAAAATAAAAAAAAAACTTGCTCAAGGTTAATTTTCCACAAATTAAATTTTGAGAAATTATCCAACAAGAGAAGGTAGTCATAAAATAGTCAAACTAGCTGCGGTCTAGTCGATTCCGTCCCAGGCAACCCCACGTGTGTCACAGAGGAACTGTGCTCGGCAGTGGCTTTAAGACAGATTCCTCCGAAGAAGTTCACTGCGTCCTTTCTTCCAAGACACCTCTGGCTGGGCTGGAACCAGACTCCTTTTGGTTAGCAGCTGAGGACAAGAACTGCTTTCCCCACCCAGGGGCCCCCCATCCGTTGCTCTCTAGTCAATTGAGACTCTAGGCAACCCCATGTAGGGAAAACCCATCACAGACAAAAGCAATCCGGATATTTAAGAGGAAGGCAGCAGAGACAATGATAAACAAAACAGAACAGTGAACAAAACACCATACAGAGCATTTTCATTAAAAAGAGGAGGCTCTGATTATAATCGAATCTACCTAAATTTATAATTTATACTTCATTCTTCTAGATTGCCAGTAACAATGGTACTCACACACAAATTAAGATCTGGACCCTCACTGCCTTTGAGTGGATGCCGACTCCCAGTGACCTTATGGACAGGGCAGAAGCGCCCCTGTGGGTCTAGAGACCTTCACTCGTGAGGGCACAGAAAACCCTGCCACTCTCCTGAGGATGGTCCGGTAGATGCAGACAGCCGATCCCGCTGTCCGCAGCCACAAAAGAATGACCATTCCACCGCCAAGGCGCCTGAGGGCTGGATGGCATCGGCTTTATTTCTTTAGCTCCGTTGATTTATGTATGTTTTCCTGCTACCTTCCACAAATGGGACGTACTTTTTTAAAGTTCAAAAGCTTTAGGCTAAGGTGGTAAAATGTAGGCTTAAGTGAAAGACAAAACATAAAGAAAAAGTTTTTTGTCGTGAGCAGCTCTGTTGGTACCACAACTATTTGAAGATAAAAATTTCATTCAGTAAAAAATGTGCTGATACTATTTTCCACTGTGTAACATCTTTATAAACTGCAAGAACACCATGAGTCATAAGCCAGTTTTTGTCAGAAGATTCAAAACATCCTGCCTCTTCTGTATCGTTTTCCCAAAACTTCCTCTTTTGAGTCGTAGTGTTTTGTAGTGTCTGCACTATTATTGTAACTATAAAATGATTTTTCTAAGTCCTTTTAAAGTGAATAGAAACTTTTAGGAGATTCCGCATCATTCCACATGGTAATATTTTCTCAGATGGATAGTTTCCAAAACTATAAGTTAACAATATCAAGAGCCTACTGGTCACGTAAACAACTTTCACTTAAATAAACAAAATCTAAGGTGCTGTTCTACTGCAGATACTGTACCACTGAACACTGGGTGTACTGAATAATCTCAAAGCATGACTGCTCTTTTCTAATGATAAAAAAATCTAGGAAGGAGAAAAAAAATAAACCGCAGAGTCTATTCTGACTCACAGTGTCCCTACATACAGACAAAAATTGCTCCACAGAGTTTCTGAAGTTGTGAAGCTTTATGCAAGCAGACTTACTCATCTTTCTCTCACAGAGATAAGACATATACCCCCCCCCCCAAAAAAACCCCAACACTATGAGGCAGGTTGTAAGGGACCCTCTTCCTTCTCACCCCCTCGAGAACACTCCTTTCCCACACCCCCAACATCCCCCATCTACTGGAGCATTACAGGAGCAATGGACCAGCTAAACACACTCCCTTTTTGTGACCAGCCCACCATGGATTCTGCTTGAAGAAAACTCTTCCTCACGGCGCCCCATTTCCATTTCTCTCCTCCCGTTCTCCCCAGAATCAGAAGCTTATCACACCACCACCAAAATCAGAAGATCACCATGGACTTCCACATGACAATTTCAGTGATCCCTTGTCAGTCATCTTACTGGACTTCTTGCACTGGACACACGATTACTCCCGCCATCGTGAAACTCTTTCTCCACTTGGGGAAATAAGTTGCTTCTCTTGACAGGCCCGTTCGCCCGCAGCGGCGACCCATCCTCACGGTTCTCCTGGTTGCTCTTCACACTGCGACCTGAGTTGCTGAAGCACTTCTTCATTCTATTGGCTTCTTTGGCCATAGCTCTTAACCCCAAGTGCCTTTCAGAATGACATGGACAACCTCAGAGGAATGCAAATGTCTGGATGCAGCCAGCGTACTTTCTGTAATCCCATGACTCCAGAAAATGCTTCTCAGGTTGAAGAACTTTCCTCCGGATTCCCGACGCCCTTATCTACCTACCAATCTCACGGTACTGCCGGGTGTACAGTGGGCATCTCAAATGCCTAATCCATTCCTCCCACAGAATCAATGGATATGCTCAAGTGCTCAGACTTGAAAAAAAATTATCCTGAACCCCTGTTTTTCTCACCACACAATCCGTAAATCCTGTTGGTCTACCTTCAAAGTGAATCCACGTGCAACAAAGATTTCATGACCACGGCTCGCCTGAGCCAACCCCATCCCCTGCCAGATGCACTGGTTTCCCAAGGGTCTCGCAACACACTTCCCTTCTCGGGGCCTCGTGCACCTCTAGTTTTACACTCAACACACACAAATAAAAGGATAATGATTAAACATGACCAATCAGATTGTGTCAATTATCTGTCCAATAACCGGCCCTGGCTCGCTAGATTACTTGGAGCAAAATCAAAAGCCTTAGCACATCTCGTAATAGACCATGCACGGTCTACTGCCTCGTCACTGTCCATTTCTTAGAGACAGCGGAGTGCGAAATAAGTCAGTCTGAAGAAATTCACTGCCTTTGGATACCTTCAGAAATAAGACAAATACTAACAGGACTTCCTTATTCTTCTTAAGAACTTTCCTGCTAAACTCAGGAATGGGGTTCTTGGCAGAAGAGAAGTCATATAACATGTCTGAGATTCTCAAAGAAGCCCATGAAATGAAAAACAAAACAAAAAAACAGTATTATGATGTAGTAGTAAGCAGAATTACGTAGTATCACAATTAATGAACACTCTAATTTATTATAGGATACGCCTTAACTTTTTCAAGCCATTTGCTAGGATAGCAATTTGCCGAAGAGAAATTCACATTTAAATATCAATTTGATTTAGCTAGATCTTTAAAAAAGGAAAAAAAAAACGTATTGTCTGGTATACACTAGATACTGTGTAAACATTTTAAGACATAAAGAGATAAAAGTCATGATCTTTTTTAGTTTTAATAAAGATCTCGCAGTGAAAAAATAATACCGAAATACGTAAACCTTTTATTTTTCCGTATTATACAGCAATTTCCTACATTTTTTCCCTTCAAATGGGGCAGTTCTACTCTGTTGCGTGGGATTAAAATTAATTAGAACTGACTTGACGGTAGTAAGTTTTCAATCTAAAGTTTAAGAAGCTATCAACTTACCATTCAAAACATATGTCAGAAATTTAAAACAGAACCATAAATGCCTGCTCTGTTTACGCCTTTCATTAAAGGGCTAGAACACATGAAGTGAGGAAGAAGCAGGACTCATGGCTGGCTTTTCAATCAGCAAAAATCACATTCCCTCATATCCAGGCACTCCAAAGAAACTAGTCACCAAACTTCCAAGATCAGTCTGTTGAAAGAACCCAGAGTGAAGCGATCCAGGTTAACCATTCAGTAAGACCTGTCTAGTTGCTCAATTTTCTAGCTTTAATAACGGATAGACATTCACATGGTTCAGTGTATCGAGCACTTAACTTGAATCTCTAGAGACTGCATGCTGGTGTGCCAGGAAGGCATCATGCTGGTGGCACGTGGGTTCAAGTACTGGGCAAACTGCAGAGCAGGTGGTTCAAACCCATTAGCTGATCCTGATAGAATGGTAAGGTTGTCTGCCACCATAGAGATGCAGCCTCAAAAACCCCTATAGGGGCACTGAGTTAGGATCAACTCAATGGCAGAGGGTTTGGTTTGGGTTCATAGCTTCAAACTTTCCCTCCTTCCAGAATCTTTTCCACCCAAACATAAAACCACTCAAGTATTTCCCATCTGAAAACAAAATAAACCAAAACAACGCATCCAAGTCCCTATATTCACCCTGAGTCTGGCTTTTCTACAATTGTTATCAATTGTGTCTCACCATATTCCACAAAACTCACCCCTCACTTCTCCCTAACAATGGCTGCTCAAGCCAATCCCATCATTTGTTCCAGCAGGATTATTTCAGTACATTCATCTTCCTGATCGTGTCAACAATGTCTGGTCGTCATAAAACACTCTTTCTCAATCCTTGTGATAGTTACCTTCTTCAATTTATTTTTCGTCTCAACGTTCTTACTGATTTCCTCCGCCAGATCACTGTCCTCCTCATTCTCTTTGCACTCTGGCCTCTTCCCCTGATATCTTATCAGGGCCCCAGCCTTCTTCCATCTCTGTGACATACGCTCTGGAGGAGAGTTTGAACTTTTTCATGGATTGTCTCCCAAGCACTCAAGCTGAACTTGCAAGCTACATCATTAAACTGGCCGGCCTCCAGCGAGCCCTGAGTCACTCCGCACTCATTCTTCTGACCTTTCCTCTTCACTCAGTACTTAAGGAACCCATCCAGATTCGTGTGCAAACATTCCCACCCTGGGGACAAGCATAAGTTAGTATACTTTAATTCCTTCTCCCGAGCTCTAGTGTTCTAACTACAAGCGTATTATGGAGTGTGACTTGGGATTGTGTATCATCATTGGAAAAGGGAACAGTCGAACTTGTGAGCAGCCCCACACTACATCCTGCTATTCTTCCTGATTTCCTAAGTGCTATTCATTTTCCCAAATAACTGAACCAGAAAATTAATGGCAGTCTTGCTTAGGAAGCATATTAACTGCTGTTCCAGTTGTCCTCAGCTCTAACCTTGGGCTCTGGTCCTTCACTCAATCTCGAATCACTACATAAAAACAGACCCACCAGAACTGGCACTTAATACAACTCTTGAATTGAAAATAAACGTCCATCCTGGTTACTGTATCCGCTCATTGTCATTTTATCTAATACAAACATCATTTAAACTTTTCATCACTCTAGACAAAATTTAAAACATGATAGGGTCATAACATTTATTCAATCGCTCCCATTTAGCTTATTATTCTGAAACCATTTTCTAAATAGTCTCACCTCACCACCCCACACCCTAAAGCTTCCTGGCCAATCTATCTGTATCTCTATTGTGTTATTTCCTCCCCACCCAACTCCTGAGTGAATGCTAAACTAATTTAAATGGTTAGAGCTACGCAAAAGATAAGCGTGTCTACAAATCCAAAGCATAGAGAGGGTCTACAATAGCTGATAGCTTTTATCTATTACGATGAATTAATTCCAAAGGCACCAGTTACTAGCACACCTTTGAGATTAGAAACACATTTTGAGGTATTTCATGGGTTTAAAGGCGTAGCTATACATGTCCCAGACCCTTGTGAAATCACTGCTCTTCCGTCAAATGGAAGGGTATGAGCACGGCCACCGCAGATGACAATATACGATCCACACTCTCACCCACTAAAGGAAGCGCAATATTTAAATGTCCACGTTCAATCCCACAGAGTCACACTCCCATGATGAAGACTTCTGAGAGGCAAAGTTGTACATTTTCAACAACTGATGAACCATTTCCTGTAGAAAAGTAATGATTTTTCTGAACAGAATGAGTTCAACTTTGACTGAGTCAACTTTTCCCACTTGCCTTTCTCTTTCCCTCTCACACATGTCCCTCCCTCACTGTACAACGGCTGCTCCTGTTGGCCGAGCAGTGAAATGTATTAAAAATCCTGTTTTCCAATGAACTGGCAAGTATTGCTTCAGAAAGCATGAAGAAATAAAAGTTTGAAAAATGCTGAGGAAATATTAAATAGGACAACAGAATTTTAGGCAACCATCGTAAAACAAAAGCCTACCTTGGCTGAATACTAGTGGTGCAATTGCCAGGACCCGTTTCTTATGTCCCCCACCCAATCAGAACGGGCTGTGCGGCAGGAGTGGGGTGACCCAATACTTCCCTCTTGCGGATCTCCATGGCTGGTCCCAAGTGTGTGTGATGGGAAGGGTGTGGGTGTGGGGAAGAGAGAAAAGGGAGAGGAGGAAAATGATCTTTCTCACATACTCTTGTGTTCTCTTCTATCACATGCTAGACTCAGACATTAGATTAAAACCCCGGAAACCAAGAGCATTTTTATAAAGGTTCCATAAACAACTTCAAGTTGAATTCGTATGCAAATGTTAGCTTCTCTATCATTAAAATGAATACAAAATGACATATGGAGGTAACGTATGTAGTAAGCACAATCAAAGGTACAAAACAAGTAGATTTCACTAGCATTCTTTCACCCAATCATCTAGAAGCCAAGATCCTCTACAGAAAATTACACTGCCTTCCCAACCCCTTGGAGAGACAGTTCAGTTAGCAACATACCCATGCTTCTGAGATGACCATGCAGCTTACGTGTCAAACTCATTTTAAAGTGTCAATCATGTCCCTTTCAATCTAATTAGTTTGTAAAGTAGTGTCACTGACCTGAAACTATGCAGACCATTTATTATCATATCATTTGATCAACCGAACACTTTACCACAGTTTCGTTGGAGGCACCTGTAGCCAAACTTTAATATCCTTTCTCCCATTCATTACCAGTAACTCTCGATACAATTTCCTATTTATGATTCAATTTATCTCTATGAATAAGGAAGACAGTTTCACAAAGACATCTCAGTGAACTTCCTTATTTAAGTGTCCAAGGCAATTAATACGTAAAGGAAAAAATCTATCTGTATTTAAAATATATATAATACTTGAGTTTTTAAATGCTCAGAATTGCTCAAGGGCAGAGGAGAGATAGCACAAGTAAGTGATAATTCAGGACCTTAAATATGAGAGGAGACTTTTCTTTTTTTAATATAAAACGGGCAATATAACAGAATGGGAGTCTGTAGACCAATTGTCATCACATAGTTACGTTTGACACTAAAAGAGTGTCGGGTTCATAGCATTTAACCTGCCTTTAACCAGACCAAGGGCAGGTTTAGGTTGAAGAAGAAGAAGTAATAACTTGGGTTCCCCCTACCCCACCCCATCGGAGCTCAGAAACGACAGTCAGGAGTCTCGAGGGGAGGACCTCGGTGACTTGTGAATTTGGAATTCCGGCAGCTTGGCCCTGAGGCCATGGGCCAGGGTGGGTAGGGTGGGGGTGAAGGTGGCAGTGTAGTGGTGGGAAGATGCCAGCCAAGCAACGGGCATCATTGCCTGGGCCAGGCCTCAGCAAGAGCGAGAACATTTCCCCATCATATTCCAATGGTAGCTTGGCACAGTGAGGACCTCGCTTGCACAACAAAACTACAAAGCAGCCATCTTCATGGTGAACCACAAAATAGCATACTGCATCAGGGAAGGGGGAAATACTCGCGCACGCGCACACACACACACACACACACACACACACACACACACACACACACCTGCATCCAACTCACAGAGGCCTTCACTGCACAGGAAATCCTGGATGCCAATCTTCCCAGGAGCAGATGCAATCACCCTTCTCCCTCGGAGGGGCAGGCAAGTGTGACACGCTGGTCTTGCGACCGTGCCGCCAGCGTTCCTCGCCGGCTCAGACATGCCACCGAGAGAGGTGGGCGTCGCATTGTCCACATGGCATTAGGGAAAGGAGCAACAGCAAGATCTGAAATAGTGACTATTCCCTCGAGAAGGGGCGCGCGGAACACTGGAGCCAGCGCTGTCCTTGGGGAAGTGAAGGGGCATTTTACCAAAATTCTTCAGTGATGGTTACTTAATCCAACAGGGACTCGTGACTAGGATTTATTTTGGGTCAAATGAAATAGGCACATCTAGCGAGCTTACCTTCAGGCGAAGAGCCTGTCTTCTGGGAGAAGACAGCATTCACTTTACTCTTCTTGCTGATATCATTGCTTACGGACAAGCTGGATTGAATTTTTCTGTGCATTTTTTGAGAAACAGGTGCGGAAAGTTTTCGACTGTCTGCACACCCCTGTCGAATTCCATGGTGAATCCCGTTCCCATTGCTCAGGCTCCGGTGGCCCTTCTTCATTTGGCCTGTTTCCTCCTCACTCGGTTCCTGTGCTGAAGTTTGAAGCTGAGGCAAGCGCTGAGGTTGGGCTAAATTAAAAAAAAAAAAAAAGGAAAAAATATGTCTAGTTAACTACATTTGCATTTGGTAAAAGGTTTTTTAGGGATTTTAGCCACAGTAGGAAAAATGATGAAAAAAAGAGAAAAGAAAACCTGTGAAAGCCGGAACCTGTATAAGGAGGAAATGTCATAAGTTTCCACTGAACAAGTGAAGGTAAGTGGTAAGAATGCACCCTGTCGACAAGAGGAAAGCACAAAGAAATAGAGGAAAGAACTAGGAGGCAAAGGGCATTGATAGAGATCTAAATAAAGGCATATACAGATGTAATATATTTAGATATGACGAGGAGGAAATAGATCTATATACATATATCTACAGGCTTAGTATTAAGGAAACAGATGGATGGTGAACCACTACTCAAATACTCTTTCAGCACAAGAACACTTTGTTCTAACAATTCTGCAGTCTGAGATGCTCACCTTCCTGGAACGATCGCTGAAGACAACAGGTGCACAAGCAAATGTGGTGAAGAATGTTGATGGTGCCCAGCTATCAAAAGATATAGCATCTGGGGTCTCAAAGGCTTGAAGATAAACAAGTGGCCATCTAGCTGAGAAACAACAAAGCCCACATGGAAAAAGTACACTAGCCAGTAAGATCATGAGGCGTCACGGGGATCAGGTATCAGGCATCAAAGACCAAAATAAATCATAGCATTGTGAATGAGGGGGAGTGCGGTGTGGGGACCCAGGGCCCATCTGTAGGAAATTGGGCATCCCCTTGCAGAAGAGCCACGGTGAGGAGACAAGTCAATCAGGGTGCAGTGTAGCAACGATGAAACATACAATTTTTCTATAGGTTTTGAATGCTTCCTCCACCCCACTATCAGGATCCCAATTCTACCTTACAAATCTGGCTGGACCGGAGGATATACACTGGAAACACAGGGAATCCTGGACAGATGAAGCCCTCAGGACCAGTGGTGAGAGTGGCGATACCGGGAGGGTGGCAGGAAGGTGAGGGAAAAAGGGGGAACAGATTACAAGGATCTAAATATAACCTCCTCCCTGGGGGTCGGACAGTGGAGAAGTGGGTGAAGGGCAACGTTGGACGATATATGACAAAATAATCATAATGTACAAGTTATCAAGGGTTTATGGGGGAGAGGGCAGTAGGAAGGGAGGGAAAAATGAGAAGCTGATACCAAGGGCTCAAATAGAAAACAAATGTTTTGAGAATGATGAAGGAAATAAATGTACAAAAATGCTTGACACAATGGACACATGTATGGACTGTGGTAAGAGTTGTATGAGCCCCAATAAAATGATTTAAAAAAAGAGAGTGCACCCTGTGGAGGGCAGAAAATCCACAAGATGCAGAAAGACAAGGCCATCCTGAGGAGTCCCAGCTCTCATCAAGGTCATTGTATTAACACATACATAGTATCAAATATTCTTGCTGGATGTGGGTAGAGGAGAAGACTGACTCATAAGGACCCTGTAAGGCAGAACAGGATTTCCCTATAGGGCTTTCTAGGCATTAATCTTCAGGGGCGTTGATTACTAAGTCTTTCTCCTAGGGAGCCTCTTGATCAGTATGAACCACTGGCTTTGTGAAGTTCCCAGCTGAGCAATTAGCCATTGAACCACCAGAGCTGTTGAATACAGGCATAGAGAAAATGTAATGAATAAAGCAGTAGCTATGAATAGAATTTAAGGAGGATATGTATTTTAAGTCATAAACAGGGCAAAGACAACACAAGGGCAGAAACATATCCAGATGAAGAGGGTCATTAGCATGAGCTCATAATGGCATCCAAGGATTCATGGCCACACAGGTGCTTAAATGAGGCATGGAATGCAAAGGAAACTTACAGTTCATGATTGGTGGCAAATCACTATGTCATAATCAATAAACTAACATAATTACAGGTAGGACTACCAAAGGGGAATAGAACCATCACTGGGACATGCAGCCGTTCTCAACCTGTGGGTCGCGATCCCTTTGGGGGTTGAGCAGCCCTGTACAGGGGTCACCCAATTCATAACAGTAGCAAAATTACAGTTATGAAGTAGCAACGAAAATAATTTTGTGGTTGGGGGTCACCACCATGTGAGGAACTGTATGAAAGGGCGGCGGTGGCATTAGGGAGGTTGAGAATCACTGTGCTAGACAGAAGTGTGTACACGATTGGACGATGTCCTGGCTCCCACTCTGGGACCCCACTACTCCAATCTCCATTAGGACACCCCAGGCAAGCTCCTGAAGGAGACTGCCCCTCCCTCCCTGGGCAGATTGCAGAAGAATGAGAGAATCCACCTTCCAAGGCATTCTGCCCGAGAGCAAGTCTGTTCTCAGCCAGTTAAATGGTCAGAAGGAATTCATAAGAGTCTTAATCCAAGTGGAGAGTTTGAAAATGGACTTGGGGTTTCACTGTCATCTAGAGCCTTCTTGCAAATGGGGTACTCGGAAGTTAACCTCTAATACACTACCTATAGAAAAAAACTGAAACAGGATTAATCTTCAAAGGGGGCTTTAGACAGAGATATAGCAATAGCAGAGCAATATTTTTAAGACAATTTATACTGGAAATCTGAACAAGTAATTCAACACTCATTCAGCAACTACTGATGGTTTTCTTTGTGCAAGGCCCTTTTCCAGGGGCTACAAACATGTCAGTATCAATAGTAATCATAAATATCCATATATATTAATAGTAATAAAAAATGTCAATAGTAATCATAAAGTAACTCAAAATTTAAAATATCTTAAGGAAAAAAGAAAGAAGAAATGACCTTAGGTAAACAAAGTTCAACAACATATAGAACATATGCTTTAAATAAAAGTTTTTAAAATTTTTTAAAATTCTGTCCTGGAAAAGAAAACCTTTTCTATTTTATTCTTTAATCTGATTTTTTTTAAAGTAACCCATTTATGAAAAGTTGGGAACTAAAGGGAACTTCCTTAATCTGATTGTTTTTAAGTATCTGTCACAATTTTACACGACAATTTTAGAAGTGCCCCAAGTTTGGTCACAGGACAAAGAGACAAATGGCGTCCGTCACCCTTTTTATATAAGTTACACTAGAGGCCTTGGTGAAACAATAAAAACAAGAGTGAGAAAGAACAGGCATGAGCCTGGGAAATGAAGAGATACAGGTTTTGATATGAGCCAACGGCTTAAATTCTCTGGAGAAAATTCTATGGCATTATAAATTCTCAAAAACTATTAATTAAGCAAGAGAATACGGGATCAATCATACAAAAATCAACCAGGTTACAACATGCAAACAGGAACCAATGAGGAAATCGACAAAAAGAAAACACTCTTCACAATAGCAAAAATGAGCAACAATGAAGAAAAACAAATCTCTAGTAGGAATCAGGCTAAAACCAAACACCACTTGCTGCTGGGCTGTGCTCTCTCTCTTGAATAGCTGACTCCAAAACAAACACCGAAAGCTAGTTTTAATCGCTGCATTTTCCTATAAAACCTCAAACCCGCTTCAGAACTTTTTTTTTCAGTAAGTGAAAGCAGGCACTAATACGTATCTTTCATAAAAGTGAAGTGTCACCAAGTGAGCCTTTGTAAAACAAGGCATACCTGCACATGATTGAAGTAAGCACATACACATAAATCACAGAAAGTCCTACACGTGTGTGAACATGCATGGATAAATATATAGCGCTCATACACATAAGTTCCAGATGTATCAAATGCCAATATATAAAAAGCAAAACTCCTCCGTTTCAGAGGAAAAAGTACGCTGCCGTTGTTAGGGGCCACAGGAAGGTACCCACACGTGGCGACGCTCGTACAGTAGAACCGAGTGTAGAACCGAACGCCTGTAGTCTTGGGCCACCCTCACACCTGCTGTTATGTCTCAGCATAACACTGCTGCAGCTGCTGCAGCAATCCGTCCCATTAGTGGCCTTCCTCTTTTGTGCACATCCCCCAACATGCCACTCTTTCCCATGAATTGGTCCCTCCTGGTAACACGTTCAAAGTATGTGAGATCAACCTTGTCATCAACGCGTCTAGAAGCATCTGACTGACCTTCTTTCGAGTCAAATCTCGTTGTCCGTACCATAATCCAAATACATCAAGTCTATCTGCTCTTCCTTATTCTTTGGACGGCTTCCAGATACGTAGTAGGCAACTGAAAATACCCCAGTTTGGGTTAGGCTCACCTTAAGCCTCAAAGTGACGCCTTTATGCTTCACCGCCTTAAATATGGTTCGTGTGGTAGAGTTGCCCAGTTCAACAGGGCATTTGATTTCTTGACTGCTGCTTCCATGAGCCGTGATTATTAATCCACGTAAAGTGAAATCTGTGACAACGCCGATCTTTTCTCCAAGTACTGTGAAGTTATTTACTGATCCGGTTGTGAGGATTTTGTTCCTTGATGCTGAGTTGTGATCCATACTGAATACTGTGGTCTTCAATAGGAAGTTGCACGTCCTCTTGATTTTCAGCAAGTTACCTTGTGTCATCTGCAGATTGCAGGTTGTTAATGAGCCTTCCTCCAATCCTGAGAGCCAGCCCTTCTTCATGATAGTCTATGCTGCTGGTTTTTGTGCTCGCTAAACAGATTGAACAAGTACGGTGAAAAGATACAACCCTAACACACAGCATTCTCAATTTGAACCAGGTAGTAGCCTCTTGCCTCTTGGTCTACATACAGGTTTTGTGTGAGAAACACAATGAAGTGTTTCAGAATGTCCATTCTTCTCAAAGTTATCCATACTTTGCTATGATCCACAGAGTGGAATGTCCTTCTGTACGCAATAAGACACAAGAAAGCGTCTTTCACAGATTAGAGTAAAATAAAGAAAGGTATTCCATTAGCCCTCTGTGGTCTGGGAAGTAACTAAGACTTGGTTTATATTTTTGACAAAGAGAGCTTGCATTTGACTAAGTCTTTGGCATCCTATTGTCTGAGTTTCTATCCCCGTAGTCTGTGGATTTCATGGGGGGAGGGGAAACACGCATTTTAACAAATCAAAATATTCTACTTGAAAGGTGTCTATCCGAAGGAGGACGACAAATTTCTTTTGATTTTACTTAACAAGCAAAAGTGTACATTCACATCGAGTCTGTAAAAATTAAAAGCTTATTTATGAAATTAGTATATGGAAGCCTCACAGTTTTTCAGTTTGTCAGTGAAAATGGAGAACGAGTGTCTAAAAAGTAAGTATTTGGGAAGATTACAAAGCATTACAAAATGTATCCAAATATTTTCTTTCTCTTCTCATTTCAGAAGCAAACAAATAAAAAGGTATATAAGAAAAGGTTACTCATTTGTTTGACGGTGATACACACCCTACTATCCAAAGCGTCTGTTAAGAGAATTCTATTTCTTATGGATCTACAACCATTTAGAGGTTAATTTACAGTTCCTGTGACCTCTTGTATCAACTACAAGGGCATTGTAAGGACTGCCATGGAGCATAAAACGAGCGATGCATGTGTATTGGAAGAAACGCCAAAGCAGACAGACTTAATTTGGTGTCCTTTCCAGTAATCTCACCAGATAAACTGTTTTCAGCCACGTTTTCTCTGAGAAGAATATCATCTGAGAGTCTGGTTCGGTCAACATGCCACTGGCTGATGCTGGAAGGGTTTCTTTTCGAGTCAGAGAAATCTAGAATTACGACTTAATTGTTCAGAATTCTCAACAAATTTCAAAGGGTGGAAAAAAGACAATCGTGTCTGACTGCCAAATTCTGAAATTGACAGACTTGACCTTTCTCTACTATCAAAATTGACTATTTGCAAATTACTGTGTCCAGCTAGAGTGATAGTCTAACGGATCCTTAGCGATTTATCTACGTTTCAATCTTCAAAATGATATCTATTTCTGTTGGCAGAGAAATGATAGTCCGTTCCTTCGTGTTTCACTGGCATCTAGTTATTTCTACGATGCTTTGTACGACAGCCAGGTAACCAAGTATTATCTGTTCACACCAGCTTCCGAACATGGCAACAGTGTCTTAGTTGCATGATTTTTCAAGATGCATGCAGTATGTATGTCTAATAAAAGCTGGATAAATCCTACATACATTGGCTATCTTAAGATATACTTCGGTTTAGGACTAATTTTTTTTCCCCTAAGGATGAAAATTACAACGGCAACCCAGCAAGAAACATTACACTTGTATTCTTGAGTAAGAACAAAAACCTCTGACGGACGAAGCCACAACTATTTGGCATGAAACAGAATTTCTCTCCTTATTGTGAAAAAGTTGTGTGCAGCTTTAAAAAAAAAAAAAGACGCTAATAAGAGAGCGACACAATGCTTCTTAAAACACAAGTGATGCCTAGGGACCCGCGCTCTCCCTTTAATGATCCACTGCTCTCTTTCAGCTGTCTCTCTTTTTCCAATCTTTACATATGTGACAGCTCTCAAAAGTAGACCATAGACCATCTGGCATCTTCAGAGGTGTAACTTGTGCAAATTCAGCTCTATTGGGAGCTCACTGCTATCTTCTGCCTGCGTTATAAAGGGACAATAGGATGTAGAACTTATGAGTTGTTTTGAATTATTCATTTTTTTGCCTGTATATTCAAGAAATTTTACAAACTCTGCATTTTGTACTACATAATCACATGCGTTAAAGGTACAAAGAAACTTTTTGACACCTCTTTTCTACAGAAAGCTGGCATTTTGTTTGATATGTGAACATTCAGCATCTGTTCTATCATTCTAAACAGGATGGGTGCTTCCACAAAAGACCCCATTTTAAATTTGCTCTATTCGAGGGGAAAAAATGTATTCTTGATATTCAGTAACAAATGCAATACACATCAAATTTTCAAATACCAGTTATAGGAACATTCGGCATCTTTACACCTGGATAACGTTGGTCACCGCATGCCATATGTGTTAAGATTAAAAAATATATATCTTGCTCACACAATGAAACATGATTGTAATTTTAATATCCGAGGTGAGTAGTTACAAATGTCTTAAGAAATAGTGTGCTCTCCAGATTCAAATATTTTCAATCAGAAGGGAAACCAACAGAATTAGGTCTAGTGATTTTCCATAATAATAATATACATGGTAGTAATGAGTCAATAGCATGATCTTCTTGCGATCATGTCCCACAGCGAGGTGATATTGTAGCTAAGAATGACTCTACTTGGAGCAGCAGCTGCTGGGTAGCGGTACAAAGAAATGCTTTCAGAATCTATTAGTACTTGCAAATCACCTTCGGTTGCTGGTCTCTTTGAACAACTAAGATTTAATAAAATTACAAAAGAATTCTCATGCCATTTAGTCAGCTTACATGCTTGTTGTGCACATACACAGAAACAAAATTAAATGCTTCTGATTTAAAATTGCCAGTTACCAAATGATCACAGAATAGGAAGGGAGGAATAATTTCGTGTGAGCTTAAATTATTCTTTCCATAGTTGTAATGGGCTCAGATATAATGATGGATGTGAGGTACGTGCAAGGCCAGGCAATTTATTCCATAGTCTATAAAGTCCATATAAATCAGAACCAACTCAAAAGCACCTGACAACAACAAGTTACTCCTTCCATCGTTAGTGAGCTTTTACTGTGTGTCCATGTGTGTATGTATAGGTATGTGTGGATCCATGTGTACACATGTCAGTGTGCGGCTAAATGTATACAAATGTCTGTGTGCATGTACATACACATATAAGTATATTCACACACAGAAAATATACCTATGCCTCACTAATCGACTATCTTGTGAGCGGACATTTGTATCTACTGCAATCATAAAAATCTCTTTTGTACATTATCGATGTCTGCCTGGTACTAACAATGGCTGAGGGGTAAGGCGAGAGGAACGCTGGCTAGTTGACATCTTGACTAGACCATGATTCTCAGTTGTTTGGCAGTTATGTACTGATACAATTTGGAAGATATGGAATGATGTAGTCATTGTATATTTTGTGATCTGATGTGGTCATTCTCCATTTTCACAATACACCAATTTTCACATAAGGGCCTGCTCCTTATGACCTATGTCAATAAATGAAGAATTCTATTAATATAATATGTACCTGTACGAGAGGACTTCAAAAACATCACAGGAAAATTCCATTATCCTTTAATTCCATTTTCCCACAAACTTTCAGCAGTCTTTGATATATTCTGCATACACTCACTCACTCACCCACTCACTGCCATCGAGTTGATGCCAACTCATAGGACAGAATTGCCCCCCTGTGGGCCCCCAAGACTACAATTCTTTGTGAGAGGGGAAAGCCTCATCCTTCTCAGAGTACCTGATGGTGTGGAGTTGTTGACTGTCCAGTTAGCAGCCTAAAGGTTACAAACGTAGTAACCTTTTAATTCTGTCCATCACTGAATTAATGCTGAGTCTCTAGGTTCAAAACAGTTAACAGCATCTACCTACTCATGACTCAACGGCAGTGAATTGGGTTTTTTTACTTTACTGATGCCTGCAAACAACTACACACAATGATTATACACACACTACCCATAAAAACCCCTCTGAGCCTGACACCAAAACCCATCAGCAGAAACCCAAAGGAGCATCATAGCTGCAGAAGTCATTGCCAAATCCTTAATTTGTGATTAAAAAGGACACACACTTTGCAATGCACAATCTGATTAACACTGGTGTATAATGAAAACATCACGTAGTTGTGCAGGAAGAATACCTCAGTCTTATCCTGCCTCTTGAAGAATGGTATGTAACTCATCCAATTCCCATCCTTGACCAGGGATGAGTGAGCCCTGGCAGTGTACTAGATTATATGTGGGTCTGCTAATCATAACTTCAACAGTTTGAAACCACCAGCTGAAGCTTGCTACGCTCGTACAAAGTTACCTTCTCAGAAACGCACACAGGGGCAGTTGAAAGCATGCAGTATTCCCGCGGACACTGTCCTCTGGGCCGCTGGCAGTCTCGCTGGCAGTGCGTGAGACCAGGGCTGGGAGGACGACATCAGGTTGAGTTGTTACCCGTCCGATCCTGCAGCAGACTGAGGTTGTTGCAGAGCGTGGAACTTTCCGTTTGAATCTGGGAGAGTCCCAGGCAAACTGGGACAGTGGTCGGCTTTGTATCAGGAGCGTGTGTACTCACACGCTTTGTCCTCAACTAAGACATGTGCAAAGACAGTGAAGCACACATACTTTTAATAAGACAAGTACACTTTGATTTACAGGGTCTGCATTTCCTGGTTCCACGATGCCGAGAGAGCTCCTTCACCTGGCTGGGCATGGCGGTAACTTTCCGCTGCAAAATGAGGTGCAATGACAGACCCTCCCAGGACTATTAGGTTTAGCTGTTAGCCCACACTCTTTCTATCCCTTCCCTCGTTCTCTCCTGCATCAAGCCCCCTCATTCCCTTTTTATTTATGACTTGTTGCTCTCATTGTTGTTAGGTGCCATCGAGTCAGCTGCTGCGATCCAGTGTTTCTTCAGCACCCTGCTCCATTTCAGTGGGTATGCCTGACATCAATTCCCGGAGCCTTGTTTGGGAATAATGCATTCGATGCAGTTTGAACTTCTTCCTTCAGCTCCACCGGTCATTGCTCAAACGCTGCCTCAGTAAATGGTGGGCTGGTTTTTGATACATTGACTCTATTCTTTCCATCTTCCCTTGACGCTCCCTGCGTCATTCAATATTTTGCCTCTACAAACATTCAAAATTGGAATTCAAGGCTTAATTTTTTTCTTGAGTTCTTTCAGGTCCAGACATGCTGAGTGTGTTCTGAGTTTTCTAAGTCCACCTCCTTGAACATTCCATTATAATATTTGGCTTTTCTTTTTCATTCAATGTTATCAAGTTGTATTTTCCACTAAGACAAACAAACTTAATTTTTTTTTGTAAGGGATCTTTCTAATAAATACACAAACAGCTTGATAAAAAAATAAATTTTAAAATACGGATTATAAGGAAAATTAAACAGCATTTTCTTTTAAATTTTTATGTATTAATAAAAGTCCCCAGATGTTAAATAATTAAAATCTCTATTCTGGTCTCTCCAAACGTAGAATTTTTCGTATGAAAGGATGGAGAATGTATAAGGTCCAAGAAATCATCAATACCGGTTAACTCGCACACCTCCCCAAAGAGAAGCTCCTCCGGCTGTCACTTTAGGGGTGGGATATTTAACTGTATGGCCAAGCATAGCTGGCTCATTTTTAAGTTGATAATTTTGCATGGCCTGCAAATGATGTTATAAGTAGCCAAATAACCTGATCTCTGCTCTATCGTTTTATTTTTCCTCCACTGAATTGTTCAAATGAATGACACATTTGGACTTAAAGCTCTGCTGTACTAGCATAAACTAAGTCACTGTATCCGGGCAACATGGGTCCCTATTTCAGACATTTGAGAATAGAAATTGTTCCCCTTGTTAGCAGGTCTCACTGCATATTAGTGTCTTTTACAAGCATTATAGATACATGAAAAGACCCTATTGTCTTGTCATCTGATCCCACAGGGAAGGCAGTGTTTATGATTACTCCATTTTGTGCTCCCTCTCAATGGATCCTTCTCCGGAGTCAACTACTAGTGAGCTCTGCCGGTAATTATTTATAACACTCTAATAAATATAGGAGCCTGGGCAGTGCAATGGTTGAGTCCCAGGCCACCCCAGGATAAAAGACGTGGCAGACTGCTTTGCTTCCCTAAAGATTACAGTCTTGGAAAGCCTCTGGGGCAATTTTATTCCATTCTATAGGGTCGTCACAAGTCAGAATGGAATCATCGGCGAAGGGCTAGGTTTTCTCTGGCTATCATACATATGCCATCCTTTGAATTCCATTTTCCAGAGGCTTTTTGAATATCCCTTCATGCATATAAATTATTAATTCCATTTGTACTTATAATCATCTTAGAAAATATAAACAACTAAGTATATTTTACAGGATTGAAAAATGTTAATCCAATAAAGAGGAAAGATGAAGATATGATCCTCTATAAAGTCAACTTTCCATACTAATACTTTCATACTATGGTTCCTTTACAAGGATTATATATATTATATATATATAATTTTTTAAGAAGCCATTCCTGAGATTTTAAAGAGATAATAATGGTCATATTTTGAACAAATACATCTATAGTTGGCTTTTGTTTTTTAAATCTAAAGCTATCCTTTTGGTTTTTAAAATAATTCTGGTAATTCATGGTAAAGTAGACGTATATACAGTAATATTATTACTGCATTGTTTCAAGATATAGTTCTGCTCAAAACGCCCAAAGCATTAGAATGGCAGAAATTATGGGGCATCTACAACTCTTATTTCTATCTCTGGTCTATCAACCAAATGTTTCCTCGACCTTGCTAGTGTTTCACCATAAAGTTTATGAGAAAAGTCAAGATATATCCTAGTCATATTTAGTTTTACAGGTAATTACTTCAAAAGCAATTGATGGTCTACCACAAATGGAACAGGGCATAGTTCAAGGCTATCTTCTTAAGTAGTAGTTTAGAAACATTTTGTTCAGCTGGTTCCGTGGGTGAACATATGCTGCGGGGATAGGGTGCATAACAGCTAAGCGAAGCTTACAAGGAAGACTAAAGTTTCCCAGTGCCAGGAAGACACCTGGAGACTTTAGTTTGGTTGTAGCTTCCACCGGTCACGAAAACAATGAGACTGGAAGACCTCTCCTGAAGAAACAGGCAGGACTAGCTGGCTGGAACCTCAAGACACGTGTTGACACAGCTGCAGAGCTACTTCCTAATACAGGCGCTAGATGAAGCCCAGCCTTTGGATCCCTTGAGCTCTCCTCTGCATGATACGAGTGCTCTGGTAAGACTAGGACACGAGTCTGAGAGCTCAAAACCAAGGCATCTGGTCTCATATAAAAAGCTATTAGCAAGAGGAAGCTGCTGCACTGTGAAAACTAGCCGAGAAAAGGCAAGACAGGGGACAATGAGGACCACTCCGTCTACTGCAGGAAAGGCAGCAGTCAACAACACTCAATAGCAGAGTAGTTCGTGAAAATAAACTCCCTCCCGTTCGTTTTCAGGACTTAAACCACGCGCACACTGTGACTAGACTTTCAGGATGTCTTGCAGATAGCCACGCACACGTTAAGACACTGAACTTCTTGTGCTTCTTACGAGTTGCTACACTAAAAGTACACACATTTTATTGTGTCAAGGAAAAAGAGCAGAAAACTAACTACAGAAAGGAGCCTGGTACCATTGTGCTTTAGACGTTGGGCTGTTAACCACAAGGTCCGTGGTTGAAACCCAGCAGTCGCATTATAGGGAAAAGTCGAGGCTGCTTATGGCCACACAAACCCAATCTAGGGGGACTGCGAGTCAGGATGAGCTGGAAGGGAGTGGGTTTGGGTTTCCTTAAGGGAAGTTCTATTTCACTGCAGGCAACAACAGCCAACACACCAAGAAAGTACGTTTGCTTTCGTGAACATCCAGAAAGGTCTAGACAGAAACATTTCAAAAAGTCTTGAATGGAAGACTTGGGACTAGCACGTGGTCTGGATCTCAGCCCCAACCCCCCTGGCTTCACTCACATGACACAGCCCATAGCCGTAGCCATGGGAGCCAAGCTCTGGGATGGCGACTGCCCCGAGAATCCCACGCTAGATGGGGGGGGGGCGCACCCAGATGATTTGTAACTGTCTACATCTGGCCTTCAACAAGAGGGATGGACACAGTGGCCACCTCAATGGGCTCAAAGATAACCACAATTGTGAAGATGGCACAGGACCGGGCTAGGTGTTGTCCGCAGGGTTCCGATGAGGCGGAACAGCTCCGACAGTACCTGACTACAACACACCTGGCCTGCTGGCAAGGAAAAGGTGAAGTATTAGAAAAAAGATGGAGAGAGACAACCATGAAGGCCTGAGATCTTCGGTGTTCTCAAGCTCCTCCCCCCTGCCTGCCCATCAGCAATTCGGAGAACTCCTTCACAAGGATTAGGACACAGGGCGGGAGCAGCCATTCAGGACAAGCCACACCAGGGCGAGAAGCCGGGCTCCTGGCAGGGAGCCAATGAAGTAGGACGCCAGAAGAGGGGCGAGCCCAGGGCTCCTACACAGGAGTGCAAGAGACCAAGGGTCAGATCCCAAGCTTTCGTACAAATTCTGGGTGCAGTGGCTGGAAAACAAATCCATCCCCAGGGTATTGATAAGCTACTGACAGGGGCGTTAAATAAACTGCAGTTCTAGCAAAATCCGCAACCTAGTAAAATAAGGCCCTTAGCTCTTTCACCTGAAGGCATTCCCTGAATGCACGTCCTTGTTACTGCCTAGGAAGGAACCACTGAGGCCCCTGCAGGAGGGCCCTCCTCACAGCCTTTCTCGGGATGGTCATGAAGGCACCCAGGGTCATGGAATGAATTGTGTCCCCCAAAATAGGTGTCAAGTTGGCTGGGCCAGGATTCCCAGTGGCTTCACAACTATTCAGCGATGGACTGTGGGATAAACTACCAGTACGACAATGGGCACCCTTGATTCCATGGAAGGGAGATTTCCCGTGGGCGTGGTGAACGGACACCTGTTAGCTCAAAGGAGATAAAATGAGAGAGAGGTGAGAAGGGAGGGACCGAGAATCACCAAAATAGAAGAGCCAGGAGTGGAGCGTGTACTTTGGACCAGGGGTCCATGTACTGGGAAACTCCTAAATCCAGGGGAAGAGCAATCTTCAAGAAATGCTGGGCCTGTAGAAATTGAAAGGAGACCAGGACGTCTCCCCAGAGCCAACAGACAGAGAAAGGCAACCCCCAAAGCTGACACTCAGAGTTTGGATTTCTAGTTCCTAGGTAGTCAGGGAATTTCTGTTGCTTCAAGCCCTCGACTTACGGAATTGAAGGACATCACTCTTGGTAAAGCAGAGGGCAATGAAGAAGAGGAAGGCCCTTGACCAGATGGATTGATACAATGGCTATGACAATCGGCTCAAATATTAAAACCACCGTGAGGATGGAGCATTGGCCAGGCAGTGTTTTGATGATAACAACAAGAACAACAAATAACCAAGACCCCAGACAAGCAGGAGAAAGCTTGGCAGAAACGCCTACAGCAAGCACACCCTCTGGCCATGCAAGTCAGTCCAGGGAAGGAGCAGGGATACTTATGAGAATCCCTAACCACATCATTTTCTGTGTGCTCCCTACTCAGGGGCTCGTACCGCATTTTAGAGGCTACATAACTGCTGATTTTATCCTTCCTTCACCAATATCTATAATCGGATATGTTTTAATATATCCATTGCAAGATCTTGAGCAGCTACATTGTAATTCATCTGAATCATTTTTCTCAGCTATCTCAGAGGAGGAATAACCCGTTCCCAGAAGCCTGTAGAATCACAAACATGGACCACCAGCTCTGCATGCACGATCTGATGCGACGATGCTTGGCCTCCTCTTCTTGAGAACACAAGGCCCTGCGGGGGCACTGCTTAAGAACTTGGTTGAGAACCAAAAGATCAGCAGGGCAAAATCTCCCAGCTGGAGATTTCTCCTTGGGAGAAAACACATGACAGTCTGCTCCCATCAAGAAAACCCTATGGGACCGCTTTATCCTGTCCTTGGGTGGGTCGCTGTAAATCAGAACTGATGTGACAGTCAACAAAAATAGAGGAGAGGCAGAGTGTATGTCTGTGTTATAGGAACATTTTGAAGTTATGTGTATGGGATAAAAAAGTATCTGTGTAGATACACACACAAAGTTCCTAAAGCTCCCGTCCTGCTCGGAGTCAATCACTGCCACAATCACTGTTCACCAATTAGCAGTCAAGAGATCACAGGACACATTCCACTGGATAAATCTGTTGCACAAACCCTGTAAGCAGGTATGTTACTCTGCAGTCTAAGGTGCCCCTGATCCAAGTTTCAATCACCTCACATACACGTGAACGATGTACACTGAATAAGGAAGACTGAAGAGAATCGATGCATTTGAATTCTGGAGCTGACAAAGAGGACAGAGTACTTGGACCAGCAAGAGAACAAGCATGTCCTGGAAGAAGCACAATCAGAAAGCCTCTGAGAGGTAAACACGGTGAGACTGTCTCACGAACTGTGGACGGACACGTTGTGAGCAGAGACCAGCTCCCGGAGAAGGACCTCATGCTTGCTAAGGCGGCGGGCAGCACAAAAGAGGACGCTTTCAACAAGATGGACTGACACCTAACATGTTATCCGCAACAGTGGGCTTAAACCTAACAATTATGAGGATGGAGCAGGACTGACTGGACTGGTTTTTGTTCTGCTTTACATAGGGTCGCGATGAGGCAGAACCAACCTGAAGACACCTGACAACAACATGCATACATAAATAGGCCATCAACCAAGGACTGGCTCATAGTAGCTACCTATCCTTGATCTGGTCCACATTGCCCAGTTTCTTCTGCTAGCCAAAAACAAATTTAAAAAACCCCAAAAAACAGGCAGTGCCTCAATTTACTGACCTGAATCCGTCCCGATTTATTTTTAGTTCTACAGTTCATGCAGAGATAACTTGACAATCCTGGACATTTGAGGACTTGCCTTGTTTATAAAGTGAGCTCCTTAAGGACAAGGTCCACGTCTTCTTCAAAGTTCCGTCAAACTCATCAGGCATACACATGCTGACACCAAGTCTTGAACAGTGTTCAGCACCCAGTGGACGCCCAGTGAAAATTAACTGATGATGATGAATTACACTAGCTTTTAAGCTGTCACTTGATCCCAGTACATAACAACCTTCCTGAATAAATCAAGCAACAGTTTGGTATTCAATGCCATTATAAACGTCATCCTTCACTTCACGAGTCTAGGGAATTTCTGTAAAAGCATAATATGAGGATAGTGGAAATGTATCAAAGATTCAAGAAATTCTCTCAGTTATAACAAGGGAATTAAAGATTCAGTTACAGATATCATGCTGTGTGTAGGGAAATATATATAAAAATACTAGCTAAGTAACCTTTTGAAAATAGCATATGAAAAGTCAAAGCCAAATGATATACCTAAAAGGTCCCTTCCCCCCCCCCCCCACAATAAAAGCAGACTTTCCAACGAATTCATTCCAATTCAGTGATGGCCACAAAGTGATGTCAGAATAGACCCAAATGTTTAAAATATAGGTGAACCAGAAAAGTAATGGTAACTGGGAAAATTACAGGTCAAAGATTTGCTGGAAATAGTCACTTCCTTCTTAGAAAATAAAGCATGTACATTTCTCGAATACTTGAGTCAAAAACAAGAATGTCCTGCACAAGATGGTAGCTAACCACTCCACTGTGAAAATGTGTCACTCACTCTCCACAGGCTAATAATAGTCCAATGTCATGGCCCAGTCTCCCGAAAGGGCTCATCTGTGACTCTTCTGAGTCTCTCACTTTGGGGCTTTACTCACCATTTTTTCTTTTTCGGTTAGAATTCTAGATAACCCCAAGTTTATTAATTCTGGTCGATTCCACTTTTGGCTCACTGGCCATGACTGATCAGCTCTGAATGAAAGTAAACTCTATATTCGATGCACAAGTATCTCTTTGAGGGGGAGCAATGGGAATGGAAATCACTTTCTATTTAAGAGACGTGGGGTTAAGTACAGGAACCTATAGATTACTACTTGCATATTCAAAAAGTGAATTTGTTTCTGGTTGCTTACACAAAGATATGTAAAAGGAAAGCAAATCCCAAGAGCCCCAACAGAACTCATATCCTTCAAAGTTCAATGGTGATAAGTTATTATTAGGAGTAACTTTAATCTCCAATTAATTCTCGTAAGATCCGGCAGTGGACAAGGAGCTCTCTGTGTGTTCAGTTCCAGTAACAGCACTCACTGGAGGGGGTGGGGGGGCACCTCTCTGCTACCTTTGGACTCAAAAGAAAATTCTAAGAACTAACTCAAAGGCTGAGATTGTTCTAATTATCACGGCCAACTTTTGTATGATTTCTTGGCACATTTCTACCATAAGAAGCGACCAACGAGCTGCTTACATCATGTTATACAGCAACAATATTCAGAAAAATTATGGAATAGGGCTTTCCAAACCTACACAGAAAAGTTCACGTGTACGGATTTTGAATTCATTATATGTGAACAAAGAATTATAATCTAAACAAAACAGGAAGTTTCAAAATGATTAAATAAAAGTAACAATATTTTCTCATTAGTCTTGTTCTGAAACTGAAATATTTCCCCCTTCTAAGGCTTCTGTAAACAACTAGATTCTGATTTGAAGCATGTGAATCAGTGTATCAACCTCTATGGGATTAAATGTTACCCAAAATGTAAGCGCCAGCAAATGACTACACACAGAGAAAAACTCATTAACCACACTTAAAGATTAACTTGATTGACATCATTATATACAAGCATTTCCCTCTACTTTTGCCATGAAAGCCGACTGAATCAATTCAGGTTATTATTTTGGCTACAAAACAACTTCCTAAGAAATTCGTTATTGAGTATATGTTGAAAGTACATCCTTGTGCCAGCCGTTCCAGGTAGGAGAGAGCAAGGGAATAAAGCACACAATGCCCTCCCTCGCACCACGCACACAAAGCACAGATCACAAAGCAAGAGACCCACAGATGGGGCAGCTCTACTATTAATTTTGCAGCTTAATACTGTTAAAGACAAAGGCTCTATCTTTCCAACACCGTCCTAGACACATCACTATTTTGAATACTTTTCATCCATAGTCATAAGACTGACTGACAAAGCTGCAGACAACACCAACCCCGGGGAAAAGGGCATGCTTTCTGACTCTTTTCAAGAATATAAAGCCGCTCTGGATACCTGCAGCATGGATGAGGCTTGACGGCAGGCTGAGTGAAATAATCCAATCGCAAAAGGGCAAACAGCAGATGACATCGCTTACATGAAGACAAGAGAAGGCAATTTAGAGAGACCAAAGTTCATTAATGATTACCAGAGGTGTGAGAGAGAAAGGATGGGGAAAATGACACTGATTAAGGGCAGGTCTACAATTACTGCGTCAATAAGTTGTATGCAGAACAACATTACACGGAATGTTCCAAAGCTAAAAGTTGAATTGGCAAAAATGTATGATAGCTGTATTTCCAACAATGATGAGACAGACAGACAAGCTGCTGAAACTCTTTATATAAAACCAAACACCTCATGGTGTCTCTGGAAGAGGGTGCGGGTCATGGTTTCATGGGACATCTCGGTTAATCGGCTGAGTATCGTGTACAGTGCTTTGTTCGACTTAGTTCATTGCATGGTGTCTGGGGTCTTAAACGCGTGCAGGTGGCCATTTCTATTATAACACAATCACCCGTCTCTATTCACCTGGACCAGCAGAGGATGGATGGAGAGTTCAGAAAAGAAGGATGCAGACTGTGTGATGGATTTACCTCCACAAGTAAGTGCCTCCTTTGCCAAGAAACCAGGCTGGATTTTGCCCAGCTACCATGACTAATACAGATCTGAGAATACGATCCTCAGTATGAATTATGAGTACTGCATCTACGCATGTATAAGCCGAGTTTTTCAGCGCATTTGTAGTGCAGATTCTGTGGTAAAATTGGGCGCCCCGGCTGATATTTGAGTCAGCTTATCCTCGAGTGTATATGGTAAGTGTAATGAAAATGAAATTCCTCCAACTGGATCAAGAAAACATCACGATAAATGGAAAAATGATTGAAGTTGTCCAGGATTTGATTTTACTTGGTTCCATGATCAATTCCCATGGAAGCCGCAGTCAAGAAATCAAAGATTATGTATTGCATTGAGCAAATCTACTACAGTAGACCTTTCAAAAGTGTTGAAGAGTAAAGATGCCGCTTTGAGGACTCAGGCTCAACTGATCCAGCCAGGGTGTTTCTAATCCCTTCCTATGCACATGACAAGTGGGCCATGAACGGAACGATTTGATGGATGATGGTGCTGCTGAAGAATGCAGCAAGCCCCACGAGCTGCCTGACGGGCAAACCAGTCTGTCTTGAAAGAAGCACAGCCACAATGCTCCCCAAAAGCGACGATGGCAAGAGATCATCTCATGGACTTTGCATGTTGTACCAGGTCCCATCATGCGTGCTGAGGGGGGTCTGCAAAGAAAGAGGAAGACTCTCCAGGAAACGGGTGGACACAGAGGCTGCAACCCTGGGCTGAATCAACCATGGCGAGGATGCAGACGACCGAGCCGTTTGTCCTTCTGTTGTCCACAGGCTTGCTATAAGCTAGATGTGACTCAATGCCTCTAACAACAATATTATGATAAATTTACAAAGCTCTGTAAGCACTAGTGTCAAAGAGGACGTCAAGGGGAACTACCTGAGTGTGAGTTACTAGGAACAGCATTTCCAGAGAGAACTGAAGAGGAAGAAGTCTTGCAAAAGGAAGAGGACAGGGAATCTCAGGCTGGGATAACTAACACCAAGCACAAAGCCCCGAAGCACAGAGCTTGGCACAGTAGATGAAATGAGGGAAGGTCACTGGGTCTGAGAATACATACTGGGTATTGCATAATTCAAATTACAAGCATTAAGAAATAGGCTTTTTAAAAATTATAGAATGTCCTTCAAAACCCTTCCTGGCAGTAATCTTCCACCTACTGTAGTTCTTCACTATATGTCATTATCATAATCAATCATTCACTGACTACCCAGTGGTAAAAATGCCCAGACGTTTGCTTAAACACTTACTGAGAATCAAGGCAATCCCAAGGAAGGGGGTGTTAGGAAGTTACACAGAGGGGCCATCAAAAGTATATCAATGTAAAATACAACTACAATATTAGGAAACATTTCTAGTAATCATATTCTTTAATTGCTTTCCAGGGAAGAAACACACACCTCTACTTCTCTGAAATGTACAAACCTATTTATACTGAAATTGAGTGAAAATTGTTCTTAGGTTACAGAGAATAACATGAATGATATGATCATCTTTAATAGTGAAATGAGTGGTTATAAGAAAATAGTGCCACTGTTCTTTATTAATCTACTTGGGTTTGAGAAATGAGACTATTACTTTAATTTGAACGTATCTTCATATTTTAGTCTTATTTCCTAAATCTGATTTTTTTAACTCAGTTAAAACATAATTCACTACGGTAGCTCTCCATCCTTTCCTAACTCCACAGGGTTTACGTAAGCAACATACAGCCTTTGGTATATCTTGTGTGATTTGAAACAACATACTCCTCTGGGGATCCTCCCGTGTCTTGCTTATTTATGCACTCCACTGGAGAATCCAAATTCTAATATTGGAACCATGGCTAAGTAGAATGTTGACCAAGAGTGATTTTTAACATGGGAAGGTGAGCTCTTGGGGGAGAACAAAATGGGAAAGTGGGCAGTGAATTGAGTAAGTCAATCTATCTGGGGTCTTTAAAAACTCTATTAATTTCTTATAATTGTTTTCTAATAATGTAGACTTTCAAATCCCACACTGTGGTTTGTGAATTAAAAGTGATACAGAATACTTTTATTGATCATCTAGCACGACTATCTGGTCCCTGCTTCTGTCCACTGGATATTCCTGAACTTCATGTGTGTGTGAGGAAAGAGCACTTAGACTCTGACCTTCCACGCTGCAACACTGCAGAAGGCGGAAACACTAATGAATATGACGCAATATTTAGAACGCCATCTGGAGAGTACCACTGAGGATCCTGAAGCTTTGACACTGAGCCACGTCCACAATATTGCTTATAATCATTCGATGCCTTCCCCCCCTCGCAATAGAGGCGATTCTGAAAGGGTGAAAGATGTGACACTGCTGTCGCTGGCTGTCCAGGCCATCGAGGTGCTGGCGATGGCGTCATTTTCACTTTTTCTTTTGTTTTCTTTTGTTTATTCTCAGTATAGACTATGGGAGTCGATCTAATTTGCTTGCTATGTGGATATCCAGCCACCAGTTCTGGTCAGGTTGACTCCCAGCTAGCTCGGAGCAGAACTAGGCTGCTAGAGATCTTTCTGTGACTGATGTTTCAGAAGTTAAACTTCGGGCCTTTTTTTGGAAGCATCTTTGTGTGAACTGGAACCTCTAACCTTGAAGTTAGCAGCTGAGTATGCTAGCCATTTGCCCCACTCAGGGATTCATGTGTCCCTTCCTTTATTTTTAAAAATCCCCAGACTACGCCTGTCTCTCCTGTCAGGGACGTGCCCGGATCTTGCAGAGCCTCCTGAACAATCATTAACTGCGAGACTCCCCTTGTTGCGTTCTCAGGGTACACGAGGGCAGGTTTTATCAGACCCCACGGACTGGAAGCCTTGTAATATGGGGCCTTAATGCAAAGTAAGTTCTGTGCATAGTAAAACTTCTTTATGACAACTGCTAATGGACTGAGTCAAAGTTATGTGCCAAAATATCCTGGGGTAAAATGAAAAGTAGAGATTTCCACACTACAGCGAGCTTCTTCTCCAACCAGAGCAACCACAACTCCACTCCTATTTGTCGTAACACACAAAGAAAGCAAAATAACACTATGCTTGCAATTAATAACGAAATAAATAAAATCATCCTAAAATGACTTAATATCATCTTTTGAGCCCTGCCTCTACCTCTCTAAAAGCTATTCTGGGGACTATTAACAAGCTTTTTTTTTTTTCCTAATTCACCGTGGTTCAGAGTTCATACACTAAAATGTGCCATTGTTACTGACCTGGCTGAGAACATAGCTATTCGGATTCTGGAACGACTGATTGATTCATCCTGTTTTGTTTGTTAGATCCAGGATACAGCGGTGGGGGTTTTATTCATTTCTTTATTTTTCAGAAAAAGAAATTAAATGCAGAAACTAACACCCACACACATTTGCACTTCTGCACATTAAGTTTCCACTCAGTGCACAGTGCCATTGAAATATCTTTACTTCAACAACTGTAAGATGTCCTCGTGAAAACAAACTGAAGCCTTCTTCCCAGTAAGCACCATTGTTACACTAACACGGCCCCCTCACTTTCTTTAAGCTTTCAAGGACACATGGGCAGCTCACCAACGCAATGTTATGAAAATAGCAACCCTGAGAAAGACGATGGCTTTGACGTGATGACCCATTGGATAGTAATGGATCTGATTTCTCAAAAATAAAAAAAAAATTCCCAGCAATATGTTGAAGATAATGATGAATGATCCCAACTGCAAAGAAGAGAATGGAAAGGGTTGAGCCCCAGATGGAAAGGTAGACTATTCTGTTTCCAACACTCAAAACGTAGTTTGGTAACTTGCTTGTGTATGAGGCTATGTAACTGCTATGTTGCTCATACTGTAACCTGATGAATCACCCCAATAACACGGAGACCTTTCAGAGAACTTCCTCAAGGCGCTGACTGCACAAGAAGAGTGTAAAGTATTTATTCCTGACAGTTAAATAGGTTCTCCCACAGAGCCAGGTTTTTGTTTGGTTGTTTTTGAAATCATTTTATTGGGGCTCGTACAAGTCTTACCACAATCTATACATCCATTCATTGTGTCAAGCACATTTGTACATTTGTTGCCATCATGATTTTCAAAACATTTTCTTTCTACTTGAACCCTTGGTATCAGTTCCTCATTTTTTCCCTTCCCTCCTCCTCCCTCTCTCATGGAGGCTTGTTCATTTATAAATTATTATTTTTTCATGTCTTACACTGACCGATGTTCTCCCTTCACCCACTTTTCTGTTGTCCATCCCCCAGGGAAGAGGCTATATGTAAATCCTTGTGATCGGTTCCCCCTTTCTATCCCAACTTCCCCCTCCCCTCCTGGTATCTCTACTCTCATTATTGGTCTTGAGGATTTTATCTGTCCTGAATTTCCTGTGTTTCCAGTTTTTATCTGTACTGGTGTAAATGTTCTGGTCTAGCCAGATTTATAAGGCAGAATTGGGATCATGACAGTGGGTGGGGAGGAAGCATTTAAGAACTAGAGGAAAGTTGTATGCTTCATTGTTGCTACACTGTACCCTGACTGCCTCGTCTCCTCCTCATGACCCTTCTGTAAGGGGTTGTCCAGTTGCCTACTGATGGGCTTTGGGTCTCCACTCACACTCCTCTTCACAATGATATGATTTTTTGTTCTGGGTCTTTGATGCCTGATACCTGATCCCATCAACACCTCATGATCACATAGGCTGGTGAGTTTCTTCCATGTGGGCTTTGTTGCTTCTCAGCTAGATGGCCGCTTGTTTACCTTCAAGCCTTTAAGACCCCATTCAAGCCTTTAAGACCCCAGATGCTATACTTTTTGAAAGCCGGGCACCATCAACTTTCTTCACATTTGCTTATGCTTATGCACTGCTTTGTCTTCAGCGTTCATGTAGGGAAGGTGAGCATCATGGAATGTGGCATTTTCTTAAGTTGCCTCATAGAGCAACTTATTCCAAACTCTGTTCTTCCCTTCATCTCTGAGAATATATTTATTTCACAATTCTTAGTTTTCCTACACAGTATTTCCAAACTCGGGCTATTATCCAATAATATTGTGTGAGAAGAGTAACTCTTAATAACTAAATGCGCAAGAACACCTCAAACGCTTTTAAATATTTCTGTATTGTGATGTAGATTTATTGTCATACAAGTAGAGGAGTACTATTCCTTTGCTGGCTGCAAACAATGGTGCCATATGTCGTATAGAATAAATGTTTTCCCAGAAGACCTGAAAATATTTGCTATTATCTTTGTTTGAGGAAGTATTTCTAAATGAGCAAACTAAGAACTTTCATATAGTAAGAATGGTTTAAAACTGTCCCTAATAAATCTTCTCAGTCTCATGCCATATTTCCATACTATTGAAAGAAACAGCTGATATTGCACAAAGTTTTGAAACACTCTTCTCCATGCTTCCTCAGCAATTTATTTTAACATCCACCTTTCTCTCAAAGGGAATGGAAGCTAATTATGTGTTGTCCCAAATGCCTAGCTACCACTGATACCATATGATTTCATATATCATTCAAAAAGCTGACCTTTGATTTTCACTGATTAAGATGACTCTTAGGTAAACTGCATCTCTATTATAAGAGACTTTGCCTAACTTCAAGAACAAACTCTAGCTATGATAGAGAGACAGATATTCTCTCCAATATGTCTACAAACACTTGGCTGGAAGGCTGCTTAATCCAACTATTCTTAGCTGGAAAAGAGAGCTCATGCCAAGTCAGGCAGAATGTCAAAAGAAGATGAAGGAACTGGAAATTTGCAGTGTTTTAGGAAAGCAGGCAAAGGGGTTTCATCATTAAATATTCTTACATATAACATAATCTTCAATCTGGGTTTGGTATACCAAGAATCCTAAGACGGAAAAATAAATTCTGAGAGTTACAACAAACTGTAGATTCTGAAGTCTCTTCATTACACCACCCACCTTCTCATCCCACGAGACCAGGTACAAGTGCAACGGTTTCTTTGGGATTATAAAACGCAAAGTGCTACGTAGTGATACTAAAAGACGGATGTATGTGCATTCTGATCAATGGTATCTTTGTTCTAGGAAAACAACTTCCCAAAAGGCTAAGGGTGAACCAGGAAACCTGTACCTGAGCTTCTGAAAAATGGTTTTAAATGTTCAACGACACCATTCAATGTCCACTTATAAATCTGTATATTCTAGAGCAGTGGGTCTCAACCTTCCTGATGCCACAACCCTTTCATACAGTTCCCCCCAACCATAGCATCATTTTTGTTGCTACTTCATAACTATAATTTTGCTACTGTTATGAACCATTATGGAACTATCTAATATTCAGGATGTATTTTCAATGTTACAAATTGAACACAGTGAAATCATAGTGATGAATCACAAAAACAATATGTAATTATATATTGTGAAATATTTATTTCTAGTGACAAATGAAATTTTGTCTTGAAGCATGGTGAAGCATGGGTTAACAGTCTTCATGCTGGGTACTCGTAGTGGGTGGACCCGACTGGAGACAGATAGAGGAGCAGTGTCTCGGTTACTAAAACCATCGGATATATGTGTTTTCCAATGGTCTTAGACGACCCTGTGAAAGGGTTGTTTGACCCCCAAAAGGATCGTGATCCTCAGGTTGAGAACCTCTGTTCTAGAGCAATCTATTCAATTAAGAAAGCCCAAGCAATAAAGATTAACCAGTTTTGTTCTGTTGGTTGACATACAGCTGCTTAGGCCCTGCCCTTAAAAGTGTGATTTCATTGGTCTGGCCTAGGGTATAGATATCGGTAGTTTATAAAATAATTTATTTTATTTTGTTGGGCAACTTTGTGGGATGAAATTGAAAGAATGGAAGGTTTCCCCGTAATAGCAGAACACACACCAGTTACACGAGTCCCACATGACACCGTAATGACATCGACGGCAGGTTCCAAGTTGTGTGGCCATTCTCATTCTCCTGTTAGAACCTGTTCTAGTCGCACCGACAAAAACCCACTGACCTTACAGCGTCCTATTGAAGCTACGGAGGAGCTACAGTCAGGATGATCTCACACAGACTGCTCATTAAAGAACACCATGTCCAAGGAATGCATTCTTTCTGAATTAAGCTAAACTATTGTTTGGTCACGCCTCGCAAAATAGAGGGTCGGTAAGCAGCAGACTCTTAACCAAAATGGGATAATGTGGAACACAATTTTAAATGGACATGGAATCTAGACTTTCTGGAGCCAGAAGCTAGATGAACACCCCAAACTATTACTCTGAGTTAATCTCTAAACTTTAAACTCAGAAGAAGGAAAAGGATCTCCTACTATCTCCGATAAACTAAACAACGTTGCCGTACCTTTGGGAGAAAGAGGAATCTGTCTGTTCCCATAAGGCTTTAGTCGCTCAGAAACCCCAGGGAACTGTGCAGTTTTGCCCTGCAGGGTTGCTACGAATCAGAATCAATTTGAAATCAGTGGATTTGGCTTGGCTTTTAACTTCAGCTTTATCAAGAGTCATTTCTGCTGCAGACAGAAAATGCATGTTCTCATGCCACAAAAAGAAAGGTGCCAAGATTCTCTACCTCTCCCTTGGAACGACAGCAAGTTATCATGGAGATTATGAATAAATAGGTCAAAAGGTTATAGAAGGGTCTTTACTAAAATATCAAGTATATATGAAGTCTGGGAATTGTGTTATGCGTATAACAACCAAGAGGAAATTCTGAAGCAGTATAAACACTGCATTGTCAGAAAGTTGATTCGAACCCAACACAAAGACAGGACACAATACAGAAGCATCATTAGGAAAAATGGCAGAACACAATATTCATGTTCAACTAGGAGAATGGATTTGAAATTTAGATAAGGAATAAGGTTATAATATGAGAATGTTTCAACCTTTCTTGTGATTTGGATATAATCTCCAGGGGGCTATAAACACAAAGTACCAACCCTGCAATCTACCCCACTCCCCATGGAAGCATCCTTGCTAGTGTTTAGAACCATTTGCTGTCAACCATGTTATTAACTTTGTGACCTTAGGCAAGCTACTTAACTTTTCTGATCTGTCTTCTCTATAGATGACACATACCCCACCTGCCTGATAAGCTACTGATAGACCAAATTAGACAATCAATATGAAAAATTTCATTAATGGTAAAAAACAATAAAGAATAACACCTTTTAAAATTACTAATAAAAATAACCTTTGATGTTCATGAACTAGGTAGACTGAGAAAATCAGCTGTGTAAGAGAAGTAAAGGCAGGCAATCCACATCTTAAGACAAATTACTACAGCTTAACAAATTCAAAGCTGCCAGTCTCCTACAGAGAAGCTAAATGTAGTCTAAAGGTATAGACTTCATTTATTCAACAATTAATATCTAAGTACTAGGCACGCACTCTGCAAGACTCCAGACTGAATGCTGTGAAGTCTACATCACTGAGTCAGACACGAGCCTGCCAAGGGAACCTTCAGTTCAGTACAGGGGATGCGGGTACAAAGCCCCTACAAGGACTCAGAAATTAACGAGTCCTTTGGAGAACTCAGCCTGTGAGTCCAGACGAGAGCAGTCACAGAAGGCCTTGCGTATTGGAAAGGCAGGCAAAGAGCAGATGCGAGCGAGCGAGCGAGGGCTGAGAGAAGAAAAATACTGAACGTGTCCAGAGAAGGGCAGGTAAAGGATTCTGGCCAGGGTGAAATTCACGAAAGGGAGAGAAAAAGATGAAATTTAGTTTATTCTTGCGATCCATCAGCCTATAATCTACTTAATACTTCCTAGGAGCTCTGGGGGTATAGTGCTTACAAATTCGGCTGCGATCTGCAAGGTCAGCAGTTCAAAACCACCAGCTGCTCCAAGCGAGAGAGACGGGGCATTCTACTCCTACAAGCAGTTACCGCCTCGGAAACTCTCAGGACAGTTCTACCCTGTCCGATGACGGTGGATAAGCCTCAGCAGCGGCTCCATGGCAGTGAGTTTGTGGGTGGTTGCCATTACTGTGGTCCTCTAGTGGTGCTCATTTCTGGGAAGAGTTATGAACCGGGAGACATTAGACATACATTACACTGAGAACTCAAGAAACCCATTTTAGATTGGGTGCCCTTGAGAGGGACAGATAATTAAGCACATGGCTGGCTGTGCAAGTCTATTCAAAGATAGCGCAGACGAAAGGTCTGACCATCTACTTCCAAACGAGCTGGAGCTAACTGGTCTGGATGTTAGGTTGGGAGATCTAACTCCCTTCAGAGGTGACAGCTGAGCTGAGACTGAGTATGCAAAAGTAGTAAAAAGGAATCAGGGCATCTAAGAGACCAAAAAGATGTCAGTGTGGCTACAAAAACACAAACAAAACAATAATAAGAGGAACATCCATGTCAACTCATAGCGACTCCACACGACAGCAGACTGCTCCGTTAGGGCTCCAAGTCTGCATGTCTTTGCAGAAACAGACAGTATTATCCTTCTCCGGAAGAGGGGCTCGTGGGTTTGAACCACTGACTGTGCCGTTAACAGCCCAACGCTTGACTGTAGCACCACCAGGGCTAGAGAGACAGTAAGTGGGGGTAAGAATGGCATCGTAAGGAGTCAAAGATAAGTAGAGGTTGGTTATAGGGCAAGAAACTTGGATTAGTCTGAGTAGACTAGAGAAACAAATTCATAAACATGCCTATGTGTATAAGGGAGAGATTGATAGATACCAGAGGAATTGACATTAAGAAAACCACCCCAACCCAGTCCAGTCCACGGCCATAAGTCTGATATTAGTCCAGATGTCCGATACCAATCTACAAAGTCCTCTTCAGACTCATGAAACACGTGCAATGACACCAAATGCCGGATGATCACAAGCCAGTGGGTAAAAAGTCTTTGGGTCTAGTAGTGTTGTAAGCATCTCAGTGCTGACACGTGGCATCTCCAGCTTCCGAGTTCTGGTTGCATCCATGTGGCTTGTCTTCTGCAATGTCTCCCAGGGAGTGGCAGAGAGAGAGAAGTGTCTTCCACCTCCAAGGAGTAAGTACCAAATTTCCCAGAATTCCAAGGAGAAGGCCATGCCCTCGCAGACGCTTCATTGGCTTTGTCCAGATTGAGAGACTAGACTCTACTCCTGCACTCTTAATCCTTAAACTGACACCAGATTAGGTGACTGCCACAAAACTCTAAGGCCTTATAGGGCAAGAAAAGAATTTTTATATTATCCCTAAATGTACAGAAAAGTCACTTGACAAATTTAGAGCTTAGAAATTATATGATCCCAAACCACTTCAGCTAATGTGTGCACCATGGCAGGAGCAAGCGGGACTGGAGTTGGGGAGAAGTGCAACAGTCCGGCTCCCTGTCATGGTGCTTTGAACTATGGACTCAAGATGCATGTTGGCAGTATCAAGGACACGGTAATGGATAATATGTGTGGGTGATGGAAAGGGAAATATTACAGATTACTACTAAATATCTCGTGGGAGTTTACCAGACAGATGAAGAAACCATTTACCCAGACAAATCGCTTGAGTTCCAGGAACAAGTGTAGGTTGGCAATAGATTAGGGGCATATTTTGGAGGTAGCTGAGAGTGATCTTAAGTCACTTTCTAGACTTGTGATTCCCAACAGTGACCAATTACAAATACCGACTACTTGAGCCCACCATCAAGTGACAGTCAGCTTTGACGAACCACAGAAGGGAGACGATTAACCCCCTGGGAAAGAGTACACATTTATGATACATACTAAGAAATAAATTGTGGGACAACAGCCCTAGGTTCCCGTCAGAAAGTCACAGAGGAAGAAACACTCAGGATGGTGTTAGAAGAAAGATACTGTCGATCTTCTTCAAAAGCACATGGCAACTGAGAAGGAAAGAAAACAATCGGAGGAATTAAGGGTAATTGAGGCTTTGAGTCTAGAGGTTAGATAATGAAGTTTCAATAAAAAATATTAGGAAAGTTTTATAGCACAACTCTAAAACTAGAGGTAGAGGAAAAAGAGTGAGATCTCTGTAGAGCATGCTGAGTTTAAGAACCATTAATAAAATTACCCGCACACACACAAGATCTACTAGGCTACCATGGTGGTTCTGGGTCAGCTTTTAGAAGATACGGGCAGAATGACACCTCTCACTCGGGTCAGAAAACCTGGTGACATTTCCTTTGGGATGTGGCCTAGTCTCATCCATAAAAGAGAAGCCCCACACAACTCATTCTTTCTCTTCTTGATGCACCTGTACTTGGGCCATACACCAATCTGGGGAACTATCTACTACAAGATCTGATCTGATTTGTCCTTGTCTCCACCACGCTGGGGTCTTCCCACATCCTGGTTCATCTTCCAGCTTCCTGGCTTCCCAACTTCCCAGGCCCAGCAGCTACACGAGGAAAAGCCCCCAGCTCTAATATCTGAGACATGGACTGAAACTAGCCTGGACCGGAGTCCTTTCTCGTGATATAAACTTCACTCTCTACATACGTGAATAAGTGCCACTGGTTTCGCTCCTCGAAAGAACCCAGCCCCACCCAGCTCCCGAAAGACTAACGTGACTGTTCGTGTTGACCTTGCGTGCTATGGAGTTAGCGCCAACTCATTCCAACTGTTACATCTAATAAAACGAAAACCTGCCCAGACCCACACTATGGCACAAGATCTACAATGTTTTCACCCATTGTTGCAAACCACCGTGCCAATCTTTGACGGTGTTTCTCTTTTCCACCGAGCTAAAAAATTAACATGGGAGTTCAAGAGCCCTGAATCCTGGCATTGAAGACCTGCAAACCGCTATCATGAAAGCTATAGGTGGAGTTATGCAATTAGGTAATATTTGGAGCAATTATAGAAGTAAAATAGGAAAAAGGGAGGACTTAGACAAGGGAGCGAGTATCCAACAAAAGCTTGTGGGGAAACCCCACTATCTGTTAATTCCATTTTCCCATAAACTTTTCTAAGCCCTATCATACAGCAAGGAAGAAAGGAAAAATAATCTGGAAGATTCCTAATCAAACGATATGAAAAGAGAAATTTCAAGCAGGAAACAAATCCTACAAACACCACAGAGAATAAGGATAGAGGGAAGGCTACAGGACTGAGAAGAAAAATAAGTGATTAGTATCAAAACCATCTCAGCAGGCCATTGTCAACCCCTCCGAGATTGAAAGCCAGGCAGGCATCAGCCATACAGACCGGAATTACCTCATCTGACTGCCAGGCGATGGTGCTTAGAAAAGAATACGATCGCATTGCCTGCAACACCAAAGACAGAATGTAGCTAAGACCAGTGTCTTACAAGCAAAGAAAAGAATAAACCAAAAATGGAAACGAAGAAGAAATCATAGTACAGCCAAAAAGGAGAGAGATCTCAGTTGACTTTAGAGATTTCCCATTTATAATAACTGATCCCTCTGCATGATCATTGTTTCTCTATGACCCACATGTCTTAGAACCCAAAATGAGGCAATGGTTTTGCCTATTGCCAGTGTTTTAGAATAAGCACAGTGGATGTAGTATAAGGTTTTGGAATTTCAGAGGTTAATGAAAGATCATTCGCAGCTTGGCTTGACTTGGTGAAGTCAAGAAGAAGATGGAAACACTGAAGAAAAAAATAATAGCTGATTAGATATTATTATTAGGATAAAAACAAAGAAATAATAAGGAAACTAATTTCTGAAACTGAAAATATTAGAATGAAGCGGATCCTGGTCATAACAAGGTTCAAGGTGTTCCGATATTTGTAAAGCAGTGAACATGAAATAGATATCAGACCAAAAGAGTTAAGGACTTGGGGCTGTTTCAGAGAAACTAGAAGGCAGCTCTCCAGAAAGCATGAATAAATAGTCATAGGCACATCACACAGCAGGAAAGTAATTCTAGGCCTTGTTATTTGACTTTCAGGGTCACCTGGGAAATAAATGGAGTCCCCCAACATCCCTGAACGTCAACTTCTAGGTACCAAGTTGGTAACTAGGCTCATCTTGAACTTTGAAATAATGAGAGTTTTGTCGAATGAATTTGTTCACCCTGACTTGAATTAACTGAAAGAAATTTGGATTTTATGGCACAAGCCAGTATTATTCAAATCCTCTTTTAGGAAGAATTATTTATATGCTATATATAAAACGCATTGGGGCATATTATTTGCAATTTAATGATTAAATAAAGCAATTCTTATTTTTTTAAATAAAGACAAATTATGCATATTAAAACACATACCCATAACACTGAATATCATTTGTTCTGTTTCTTAGAAAAATCTAAAGCCAGATCAGAAATAAATCAGGCACTTGGCAGAAGTGAAAAAAGTGTTAAAAACTTAAATATGTAAGAATATGGCCTTAGTGTTCCAGCTCCTGTAGTCGGTATTTCTGGACAGCGTTATGACTTTCTAAATGTCTGCTGGATATGGGAGAGGTGCAATAACAAGACGAAAGGAACAAGCAGTAGGAAGGTGGGCTCACAGGTTACAGGGGTGTTGCTGCCATCTCCGCTGCAGTGGCGCTCGCCCCTGTAATGCTGGAAGAATACAGCGAGGATGCCCCATGAAGATAGGCCTCCACAGAGAGGATACATTACTAAGATTTTCCCACAAAGACAAGGAAGGATGGGCTGCACGCACAGATGAGATGTATGGACTTATTAAGGCTGCCCTGGCATGAATCAATTATTCATGACAATTTAAGACATGGGAATTTTTTTTTCCTTAAATTTCCCAATCTAAGTTCTCAAGCACCATGGAAAAATGAATTTAATTACATAATGGTCCAAAGCAGAACAAATTTCTCCACCCACTCGCTTCTCTGGTTCAGTTAATGTAATTTTCACCCTCTAATACTAGTATCTGAGTGTTTTAGAAGAGATTTTCTCTGACTTGTGTGTGATCGTGGTACAGCACCCAGAGATGTAGGAAGAGACAACTTCTGGTCGAAAATGAAGGAACTGGGATGCCCTACTATGTCCTGAAAGACTCGTTGACAAAGACAAAGAACATGCCAAACTATGAGCCTTACTTATGTGACAGAGAAGCAAAGGGCTGGCAAGAGATTCCCGCCACCCCTCTCAATTGGACAGCCCTACCTTCTCCAGGTGAGCCAAGGAAGGAGATTTCCCCCCTCATAGGGGGGTGTCTGGCTAAAAGTTGGGAACGATTGTCGTGTAGGGTATGCAATATAATAGTTTTCCATGAATGCATAAAAGCTACTCATGTTTGCATAAATGCATAAACGCTACTAAACATATCCACTGACATGCACAAACCCAGGGAAAAATACCCCGTTCTTAAATTTCAAGAGTCTACTGGAAAAAAATGAATGAGTATAATGGATGGTCCAAGGGGTTGAACACTGGCTTCACTACTTGGTGAATGCGGGCATCTGAACCCTGTCTACAAGTTCCTTCTGCTCTGTACACAAGGGGTCACGGGGGTTGGAATTGACTCTCTAGAAACTATTAATAACAAGAGCATGAAAGGAATGTAAACATTCCATTAGTTATAGCTGGGTATAGTCGTTCATGCTTACCAAACTGAATCCTTCGCACCTCCTGTGAGTCCAGCCAGCCCTGGCCTCCTGGCAGCCAACCTGTGCGACTACACAGGGCCTCACGCTCAGTAGGTGTCCACAAGCAGTAAGGATCGCCTGCTGCCACCTTGAAATGCAGTTTGTTTCTTTGGTTTTTTTTTTTAACAGGAAGCCCTATATTTTCATTTGATGTGGGTCAAGGATATCATGCAGCGGGCCCGGTCTCAAGCAGAACCTACAGGGGAACTATAACTGAGGTATTACCTGAATGTCACTTTGGGAAATTGGCCCTTAGCCAGGTATATTTAGCTATACAGAAGAATTTTCTTCTTAAAATAATTCTCTCTTAATGATTCACTCTCTGGGAAAAATTTGATCAAGATAAAATTGTAGAGAATTTTAAGTGGGAGTCTCTTTAACAATATTTTCCTACTCGTTTTTAAATAACCCCCTAAAGGTAGCTATAGGAGCCCTAATGGCATAGGGGTTAAGCATTGATTGGGCTGTTAACCACAAGGTCAGTAATTCAAAACCACCAGTTGCTTCATGGGAGAAAGACAAGGTTTTCTATTCCAGTAAAGAGCCCAGTTGTGGAAACTCACAGGGGCAGTTCTGCCTTTTCCTATAGGGTTGCTAAGAGTCAGCATCAATCAATGGTAGTGAGAAAGGAAACTATTGGGAAGCAAGGCTACTATTGTGAACACATGAATATGTATATCTTGCATTATGATATAAATAAACACATATACACATGCAAAACACACAATTAGAAATCCTTCAATAAGATCTATGTACATATTTATACATATAGCATATGCACATGTTAACATATAAGGAGCCATGGTGGCATCGTGGGTTATACACTGGGCTGCTATTTGCAAGGTCAGCAGTTTGAATCCACCAGCCCTTCTGTAGAAGAAAGATGATGCTCTACATTCCAGGGGTGACTTACATTCTCAAAAACCAATGGGGCAATTCGATTCTGTCCTATACAGTTAGTATGGCTTGGAATCAAGTCAATAGCAGCGGGCGAGTTGTAGGTATTTTTTCTTGCTTTTACATGCGTCTTTTCTAGCTGATCACCAGAGCCACCCAGGTTGACTCCTCAACTCTAGCTCACAGCAGCACCCCCCTCCCCTGTGTCAGTAGAACTGTCCTCCACAGGGTTTCCAGTGGCTGGTTTTCTTCAGAAATAGGTCACCAGGCCATTTTTCAGAGCCGCTCCTGGATGGGTTCAAATCACCCTTCTTTGGGTCGGCTGTCAAGGGCGTTAACTCTTTGTTCTGCTCAGAGAATCCCATCTAATTAGCTTATCTACAGATCTTTGGGATTTGACACAAATGAATCACGTGTGCTTAGAAAGAGAAAGGGGTAGAAGAAAGAAAAGGAGAAATGTAATGACTTAGAATCTTTATCACTGGACCTGAAGTCTGAAATATCGGCTGCATGATGGGCGAAGCATGCCTCCTGTCCTCACAAGAATCCAATACACTTAAGTCCTAGTGCATTTGTTAAGCATAAACAATGTCTGTCCAATAATCTGGCTAATGTCATGCATAGAAAAAGCAAAGATCTCATAAAGACCTGTTCTTTGTATTAAACACTGTCTGTATACGTCAACCCAATTGACTCAAAAATTTCAAACTGCCAACTTGGGGTCAAGAGTAATTCTAAGGAAAACGGATCGATTCATTCTGTTTACCCACTACGCTCTGTGCTAGTTAAGCACACAATGGGTACTTTCCTGTATGACCATCGACACGAAACAATGGGGCATACAGTTATCAGTGCCTCCATAACGTCACTGAGAAAATCAGCTCAGAGGGGTTAGGTAACTTGCTCACTCTCAGCAGTAAACAAAGCAGTCATGATTCGAAACCTCAGTCCGGCTTCCACTGGCCTCAGCATCTTGGGGCTCCAGATGCTCACAACCAAAGACGGACAAAGGTTCTCCCTAACCTCTTGGGCAGAACCCAGATGGACACGGAATGTCGTACCCCGAGGAAGAAGGACATCAGGAAACTTGAGCTCCATTCTAGAACAGCCTAACTGACCAATGCATTAAATACAAGAAGCCCATCAAAAACGCTAAAAAGTACCCAGCCAATCCTGTGATCAAATCATTATTGGACTTTGGAACAATTGGTAATTAAAGATTCCTTTCTACAGCAATGACCAAAGCACTTACTGTAGCCACATAAGCATTTGATCAATGATCCTGAAACATAATTTTTGAGAGCCAACTGTAGAAGGAATCACCACTGAATAAGAGAGACATTACAGTGACTTGCTCCCCAAAGTGAATGACGTGGAACTATGAGAGAAAGAATACTAGATTACCTCAGAAAGGTAAGAGTAAACCTTCTTTGTCGACCTGTCTTATTGGGCTGTTTAAATCGGCTGCCTACAATGGGAGGCACAGAGGCCCCGTATGTGTCAGAAGGAATTGTGTTTCGTAAGCGCTTCCAATAGTCCGATTTTGCGACATAGAGTGCCAGGCCATCCTTCTGTGGTGGACTTGAACTTTTAGGTTAGGAGCCAGCTGGGTTCACTTTTTGTACTGCTGGGGGCTTGTTTATGGCCATTAAATATAAATCACTCTACAGAAAGCCAACGGAGAATTACTATAATGCGTACTCAAACAAAAGAGCCACTACAGACATTTAAATCCAGGTCTCAATGCTCTTTTATTTCCATGCGAATAAGAAATGATCTAAATATATATTATGAGCACACCTGACTGAGTCTCTGTGCCTTGCTTTCAGCATTTTACATCTAAGCGGCGGTCCCTCAAGTGATGGACTGATATTCATTAAGGGGTGATTAGCAGTAAGCTGGCAAAGGCTAGGGGCAGAAATAATAGAGTTCCCAATAACAGAACCTGTTGATGTTGAGAGGGACTCTGAGGATGCCAAGAGGAAGGTTTCAAGTAGTAAAGGCAGAGAAAAGGCGGAGGCATCCGCTCCACAAAAGAAGCCCACGTGAATGCCAGAAAGAGGGTCGGCATTCTGCTGGCAATTAAGTGCTTACAACAGAGGAGAGCTAAAAACTCTTCAAAATGAATAAATGGGTTAAATAGAAAGGGGATTACCATTTAAGTAGAGCATTCTAACTTTGCTTCAGATCATGGGAATTCTTTAAAATCACAAAGGAGAGAATTAGCTGAACAAAATAGTTTAATTTAATGAGAAATTTATTTTAGAGCCGAAGTGAAGGAAAATTGCTGGAGTTAAGTAATGACATTTAGAATTAGGAGACATGCATGTAAAAGCAATGTCCAAGGATCAAGTTAAGTAATACGAATGTTCACAAAGACCTAGAAAAATCTGAAGTAGAGACCCGAGGCATTTGAGAAAAGGAGCAGAGAAAACTGTAAGTGCTCTATAGGAATTAAGAAGAACAGTCGACTGTGACCTAAATTAAAGGGAAATAGTACACAAGACTCTGAGCACAAACATAAGAATACACACAGACACACATACAGTCCTTAGTACCTTCAAAATCCCCGAAAGACAGATCAAATGGCTCCTTCTGTTCCTTTTATAGTCTAATTAAAGCATGAAATGTTGCCTATTGCCTGTTATCAGCTTATGCATATTATGGGTTAAATAGAAAAATTAATATTAACTGAGGGTGTCACTTCACTGCAACATTTATTTTACTAAGCCTTAGGAATGGTGATTATTAAAACAAGGCATAGTTTTACATTATATACTGTACCAAATATGCCAATCGGGGGAAAGCCACAGACTTAACAGCATGCTCTAGAAAAGAAAAGCATGTTTTCATACACTCCAAAATGTAAGCCTCATTCTAGAAACTAAATTGTAAGCCAAAACGTTTTTTCAGTCTATAAAAGTAATTCAAATTTCAAGGATGAAAATTGGTCATTTGAAAACAGAAACTTCTCAATTATATGCCATCTATTATGTTCCTAATCCCTTATTGAATAGATTTTAGATATTTATTTGAAATAAGATTAAGTAGCTGGAGTCATCTCTTATTTAAATTTCACCAAGAAAGAGAACTTCAGGACAAGGCTTGAAGACCACAGCCGCTATTCTGATTGCCAGGCAACATCTGCTTTCTTCACCACACTTTGCTGTGGCATCCCTGCCTTCAGTGGTCTCCTCGTTGAGGGGAGGTATTGAGGGAGGTCACGTCAAGGCAAAGAGAGTCTGAAAGTAGTACATAAATGGTAGACTTGAGTTGGCACCTCAATGGGATGTTGACGAAGTCCACATGGAAGAGGAAGGAAGCACTGTGTGATTGTTCAGAATAAAACCCAAGACTGAGGAGGGAATGGCATTCGAGTGCAAATCCTGAACACCGTTTGGGAAGGCTTCGGAGGACAACGAAAGCCCAGAACCTGTTCCCAGGGTCCCCTCTGCAGATTGAGCCTCTTAGTGACTCCACTGACTGTGGGCCAGAGATGAGACAGGCCCTGCTATCAAGCGGAACCATTGTAGGGTGGATCACTGCAGCTACAGGGAGGCCAAAATGCGACACCTTGTGATTGGTCTCCCTCTGGATCCAACAGATGGTCGATCGCTCCCTGTTTTCAATACTTTCTGCTTTGTTTTCGATTGAGGTGTCTCTGTTTCGTTCTCTCTTTGTTGGACCATGTGTTTGTATTGTATCTTAATTTTGTATGTTTTCTGTATATGAAATCCAGAGTAGGTAAATTTATAGAGACAATAGACTGGATCAATAGATGCAAAGGGACACAGCAGGGATGCCTGGTTGGGAAAAAAAGGATCCTAACAAGTGCAAGGAAGAAGAAATGCCCTGGAATTGATTGTGATGATGGTTACCTAACTCCTATGACTGATCTATTGAAATATATGTGAATTGTACATCAGTAAAACTGTTAAAAATAAACTAATTCAAAAAGAGAGAGATCTTTTTTCTGTGCGCAATGCACATTCCCTGACCAGACTGAGTGGGGTCTATTCATTCAAAATGTAGAAATTCCATGTGGATTTCTTCTTTTATTTATAATTTCCAGGAAAAAAATTTTTTAAAACCCTGTCTACTAAGTTAGTAGCACAGGGCAACTAATGTAAAATTCAAGTCTGAGGGGCACTAGGAAGCCTGGTATCAGAACCCTCGGTCTCCACCTGACGTGTTTTCTAGAAGGACCAGGAAAGGCAGACAAAGGGCACGTTTCCGAAGAGCGCGAGGGAGAGTGAAAGTCACCAGTGAGTGGGTGGGCCACTGGGGTCAAGTTTAAAGTTCAGAGAGTAATTCGGAAAATGCTCAGCTTGGATCTTGTTTATGAGGCCCAGGAATACACCCTTTAATTAGAATACAATTTCCAGTGCAGCCACTCCCTTGACTTTCCAGAGCTGTTGGACTTAGAAAAGGAAAAGTCAAAAACAGCCTCCCCGCACTGACAGCTAGCGGCCCCTGAAAATCATACCTCAAACAGCCCACGAAGCAGGCGGTGGTCATCTGGGCAAACGGTGACAGTCGCTGCCGGCCCTCACTAACCATGCTCAAGCAGAGGTGGAGAATAGGAAGTCTTGTTCACCAGTCATGCTCCGTCCCTGGTTGTTGAAGGCAGCTACGCTGCCCCATGGAAGCTTGGAAAAAGAGTGGGTTTGAAAAGGTTCCCACGCCTCGACTGGGCCAGTATCATTTTTCTGATGATCTTTCAGTCCACTACAACTGGAAACACAAAAATCAATTCCGTGACAGCCAGCTGTCCGCCTCTTCCAGGGCGCTCTGGGAGTCACACACAGGAGGCTGGCACAGGAGCCAGCGCGCGCTGGGCCTCCCTCAGCTGTCCTCTTTCCCAGGCAGGGCTGAGCCAGAGCTTTCTCCCCAAAGCCTATTGCTATCGCAAAAGACAGGCTGGGCACCCAAAAGTGCTAGAGACTGAAGCAAGAGGAAACCCCTATCTCCCTAGCAGTGCTACTGAGGTAGACAGACATTAAATTACGCAGCCATTGGCCAGCAATTCCGCGGGGAAGGCCAAGGAAGGAATGCGGGGAAGTTATGCTGAGTTTGGAATTGGAGCTAGGATTGCAAAACTATTACGGTAACAAACTTTCAAATGCCATTTGCCACTGCATTAGACTTCACAGTGATGGAAAATGTTCCATTGCTGAAAATCCAGATATCACATTTTTCTGAAGACCCAACAAAGTAGCCATTGTCCTTTACAAAATAATTTCTTTTAAGTGTGGTCAGGAAAATAACCAGCAGAGAATTTTGAAATTTGAAATCAGATCCAGAATCAGCAGCCACCCACAAAATAGCTGGGGATCCGTGCAAGCTTATGTTTCTGGCCGGAGTGCCAATTCTCTTTGCCATCATCTTTCTTAACACCACTCATCTGTCAGGGTGCCGGCAGCCTGCTCAGAGCACGCCATAAATCTCTCTCTGCGTCCCTTCAGTGCACATAAGAAAGCGGCTGGACAATTGTTTGCAAATATGTCAGTGTCTCTTGAACCAAGTGGCATCATTCCCTTAATAAAAAAAGCGATTTCACATAATTAATAAATGGTGACACTCTCCATTTACCCAGTAGAGACAATAACGAGAACAGTTGATTTGAAACCCATTGTCTTTCCCAGGACAAATTCACTGTCTAACAGGAGTTTCAGCATGTCATACAAAAGGCTTAACACATTAATATGACTATATGTGCTACACAAAACTGCGTTATTTTACTCTTTATTCTAACAATTATTGTTCACATTTTCCTAATGTGGACCTTGAGAAGGGAGATTGGACAGATAAAGCAATTAAGTGAAACACACACAGGGACTTTAAGAAAGGCCTACAGCTTTGTCAAATTCCAGATAGTAAAAAGCATCCTGCCCCAAATAAAACAACAGTCGCTCAGACCTTCTCCAGCTCCCACTAGCTCTCTGGTTGTTAAGAATTCATAGGTGGAAAATGTCTGTACCGTGTTAAGTTTCACAACAGTAAGCCAGTATTTAGCTAGAAAATCACTAACATATAGTTTCAGTATAAACCTTTGATACGAGTTTCTTTGGAAAAGCTACTTTCACTTTCATGCATATTTCTATTCACCTGGTGGATCTCATTTCCTTCCGTCCCATTCCTTTCCACAAAACAAAAGATGCAAACACACAAAATCGTTGATCTGAAATAAAACTAGAACACACTCATTTCTTAGAGCGTGTGTGTCAAAACTAGCATTTCTCTTCGACAGTGTGGTTGTTATTGTTTGTTCTCTGTTAAGTTACTTTTTCCTGATTTTTTTCCATTTGCTTTTCAGTGAGGGACTAAGTAATCAGAATGTGTGCCTCCGTGCGTCCTGTGAGCGAACACGTGTATTAAAATCAAGATCTGACCTATGAAATTATTTGCTTTGTTTGCCCATCTTAAGGAAGCACTCCTTCCCCACAATGACTCTCCTCTTTCCCGGGGAAGGTGGAGAACCAGGCCTGGGAAACTGCCGTCAGGGGTGAGAGCAGAGTGTCCAGGAGGCGGAGCAAGCCTATAAACCAGGCCTGCCTGAAGCGTTCTGAGCAACATGCTACCTGCCTGTCGGAGAAATACAGAAACTTCACTGCAAAGCTTCAAAACTTGCTGTTCAGCTTCCAACTTCCTCCCACTAGCTTATTTTAATCACAGAGAGCCACTGCTGGCGATAGAGGAGTCACAAGTGAGTCTTGAATACTAGTCCAGTAACACAAAGTGAAATTTGCAAACGGGTGCCTGTCTGCTAATTATTTGCTCCGTTGAGGAGCCCGAGTGGTACAATGGTTAGGAGTGGGGCTTGTCACCACAAAGGCAGCAGTTCAAAGCCACAGCTTCCCCTCAGGAGAAAAGAATTTTCTAGTCCCGTGGAGAGTTACAGTCTCAGACACCTACAGAGGCAGTCGGTTCTGTCCGATAAATTCCAGGTCAGAATGGCCTCAGAGGACAGTGTTTGGTTTGGGGTTTTAGTTTATGAGAAGATAGAGAGCTTAATCTAGCATATAAATCAGAGATTATTACTGTTGAGGTCAACTGACTTTCTTCTGTTTTTCAGAGCAAGAATTTCTCAAGGATGTGATTTGCTTCCTTATCAAACCAAGAATCGGTATCAGTTATCAGTGAGGCAATGATGTATAAAAGTGAAAGAGAGATGCTGAAACGAATTAGGTACAACCAAACACCTCATGGAATTTGATCAAAGAGGAAGAGAGGGGGGAATGGAGGACAGAATTTCAAATTCCCAGACTCTACAGTTCCTGGAGCCATGAAGGCTGGATGAGTCCCTAGGACTATGATTGCCTCGAAATAATCTTTAGGCCTTAAACCAAAATTAGTCCCTGAAGGCTTCTGAAAGTGAAATGATAGCTTAGCTTAACAAGGGGGGTGGGTGGGGGGGATGCCGGTAAAATTGTTGGCTTTGAAGAATCATCTTTTCAAGATCAAACTGACCACAGGAACTTGAGAACTTACATAGGACAGCTACTGTCGGGATTGGGCCAGGCTCAGAGCCACCAAGTAGAACCTTAGTCCACAGTGACCGATAGGGCAGCGGAGAACTGTCCCACCGGGCTGTTAAGACTATAGATCTGTATAGGAACAGAAAGCCTCATCGCTCTCCCACAGAGGGGCTTAATGGGCGTGCACCACCAAGCACGGTGAGCAGCCCAGTGTTTGCCTCACTCACTGTACTGTCAAGGGACCCTTAGGAATGTTAGGAGGCAGTGAATTTACGTTTTCAGGAGAGGACCGACTCAGAAAAGGAGGGTAAACAGTGGTTGCGTATGCAAAGAATGTCATCTGGGTCACTGAATGGTTCATGTAGAAATTCTGTCCATCACCTAGCTGTTCAATTCCATCAAGTCATTAAAATAAGTGGAAATGTTGTTCTTTGCTCTCCATGCGCTGCCAACTAATAACAGTTAAAAATAATACACTTGGGATCTTAGAAGAAGACGACAATGAATATAACTTACTAAAACAAGGTGAATGTTACATATAAGTCCAGTTGATCTTCTGTTTGCAAATTCTGAAAAGAGTTTATGGAGAATACAATGAATGACATGATATCTCATATACGGAAGTGGGAAAAAACCAGTCAGTTCTTTGGAGATAACAACTTAGAAATTCACAGGTCACTCTGTCCTTTCTAAAGAAAGGACAACAGTAACGAACAGAATTACTTATATCCTAGTTTGGGCTCTTTACTGTGAAATCATAAAAAAAGTGTTACTTCAGATAAGCCAACTGTTAGTTTCTAAGATAAGAGAATTATAGGTGACAATCAATTGACAGCGTGCTTTGTTGTCATAGCCTCAGATCATTCAAATATTCTCTAAAAATACTTACTTCTGACGAGTTCACTATCAGAACGAAGTTCCCAAACGGACTGGCCTTGCATCTCTCCATTTGTGAAGCAACTATTGGCAGCTGGACTTATCTCTTCCTCAGTATTTTCTTTATCACATATTCCTGAATAAAACAAACAAACAAAAGGTATATGTTTATTGTCATGAAACGCACGTAATTTTCTCACTTGGTTTTTCAGATTATTTCTCCTAATTATGTGTAAAGCAGTCATAAGTTAGACTGCTACATACTTTATTGACTCACTAATATTGATTTATTGAGCACCTACTATGTGCCAGGCATTAAAGACACGCAAATATTGATAGTAAAGATAGCTGTTAAAAGTGTTACAATTATGGTGTGTGGTAGAAAGACGTGCAAGAGCGTCATCAGGGATGAACGTGATTGACTCCATAAAGGGAAACAGACAGGTGGTGGAGGCAGGGAAAGCGTAAGAGAAGTAGAACCTCCAGTAAACATGGGAGGTGACGGTCAGACAGCAGCTGAACAAGGAGTGTGGAAGGAAGGAAGTTCAGGGTTCTCTCTGGAAAAACTTGGGAAGAGTCAGGATTGTGTTGGGCATTCTCAGAGAGGGAGGGTGGTGAGTCCTCAGGAAAAGCAGTTCACATAAGGAAATGCCAAGTCTTAGAGGGCACCTACTATTATGTCAAACAAAATGCAAATTGTAGGTCTTGGGCTGGTTTCTGTAATTTGGCTCAAGCCTGGGAATTGATTAAGAAACCCTGAATCTCGATTCTGGTGATTCAAATTAGACTGTTCTTCACTTGACTTAGAATATTCCCTTTGTTTCCGGTCCTGCCTCGGACCCGGTATCATATGACAGTGTGGTTTGTGGCCTGTGCCTTGAGCTCATTCTGTTTCTCCTCTGCTTTCTCCAGTGAATGTGGGACCAGCCTACATTAACTAGACCTGCTTCTTTCTAGAAGGGTAAGTAAAACAGGATTGCTGCCAGGTTCCAGTTCATACACATATGGCTTTTTTTCTGAGCAAAACATGATTCAGCACATCTCTGAAATTAGTGATGGCTGCAGATGCGCTCACTGTATGATGCTCTTATCTTGCTGGGGCACCTTCAGAAAAGAGAAAATGCATTCCAATAAAGTAGTAGATTCCAAGGGGATCTGCTGAGCTAGATAAATTCAAGGCAGGGAGGTCAGCTTAAAAGGTTCTGGTGACTATTTGGGGGAATTTCTTGATAGCCTTTCCCAAAGGACGCAGTAAATCACTCCCCCCACACCCCCCAAAACACAAAAACCAACTTCTACCCTCAAGTTAATGCCCGACCCATGGTGACCCTATAGGACAGGGTAGACCTGCCCCTTTGAGTTTCCAAGACTCTGTTTTACAGAAGCAGAAAGTGTCCTCTTTCTTCCAAAGAGTAGTCAGTGGTTTTGAACTACTGACCTGGCCCGTTAGCAACCCAACGTATAACCATTACATAACCAGGGCTCCCTAGGCAAGTCTTAGGGGCTTATGAGGAAGAAGTTTTAAGAAAATGGGTAACTGCCTTAGGTGAGAAAAGGGTCAAGAAAATTCAACTGAGGATCCATCCGCCCACGCCCGCCAACACAGCAATGCTGCCACTTATTTTTTCATGGGTACCAAAGGCTGCCCTAGAGAATTTCATTGGAAAACTGAACCCCATTCACTCCACAGCCCTGATTTTGCCCCCTTTCACTTTCTCTTTCTACCCTAAACTCAAAGAACATACAACAAGAACCGGATTTGAGCCCCTCAATGCTGCTATAACCGCTGTGTTCATACGGTGTACATCAAAGTGTACAGCGCTCTTAGGGGGAGGGCCAGAGACAGAAACTCCACTTGCAGAAGTACACCGAACTACCTGCAGAATGGATTGAAATAATGGGGCACCTTTTGATACATTTATTTAAGAACGGTGTCTAGGGTTTGGGGGCAATACTTTTTGACTTACCCACGTACTTCTCATTTGAGAAAATTATAGACAGTATCAACTAGGAAATCACCCAGAGCCTCGGTTATCATAAAGATTTGATCTATTTTGTATACTTCCTTTGCCCCCACATGCCTTTAATTAGCAGTGCCCTCTTTACTACTGTAGCCAGAATCATTGGTGCCTTGACACTAGCCAGACTTGAGAGCTAATTCAGAATACTTATCAAATAGAGACGGGAGGAAGGCCATTCCGTTTAGGAGACCATGCACAAACTCCTATGCATACGCTTGAGGACAGAGTTTCAACACCTGGGACTATGAACTACTTCAAGGGTGACAGCAGTAGGAGATAAGGCTGAAAAAGTCAGATCTGGAACAGGGTGGCTATTTGATTGGCAATGTGGGAAATCTGGACCTAATTCAACAGCAGCATAACTAATCCAGGGTAGAAAGGGAACCTCAGGAACCATAACAGCAGGGACACATACTAGGCAGATTTCTGGAACCTACCCTAAAAAGTCTGATGTCAAATGGCGGGGAATGGAAGAGAAGGAGTGAGGTAGCTGTTGGTTCCAGTAATTCTACGGCAGTGACATCTTTAAGTGTCATTTAGTAGGGCTCAATCTACCAGGGAGAACGGAGCCAGGAACAGTGAGAGACTTACTGTGGCTCAGGACAAAGGCGTAAAGGCTTGAATCAATGTTACAACAGGATGCACAAGGGATAAACGAACTAGAGGCTTGTCCAAGTGATCAGAACACAGAAGGTGGAACTGAAGACGACGGAGTTCTCTTAGAAGAGCCTTTGGCGCAGGAGTTAACCATGTTTGCTTGCTATCTGATAAGTTCAGTGTCACACACTTGAATTTGCAAGTTGGGGGAGGGTGGGGAGTCATGGTTAAAAGCAGCCATTATGGTTAGCTTCCCGAGCAATAAGCTTGCCCCCCAAAAGGTGAATACCTTAAATGAAGCGCATCAAGGAAAAATCCGCACAAGCAAGGGAGTCAGAAAACAAAGAAAGCTGATGCGTCAGGCTATGGAAACAGGGGAAGGAGAGAACGTCAAACAGGAGTTGTCAGTCAACTGCATTAACATTTCCAGTGGAAGGGAAAAGACGTCTGCACATGCACACACTTCTCCTGTACCATGGGGGTTTCAAAACAACTGAGAAATGTTGCCACACGACAGATTTCAACACATGAAAATAGACGGACAGTCCAGGTCTCTGAAAACACACTGGGTCTTCAACTCTATTTTTATATCACGGAACTAGAGAGCAGTAACACATAAATGAGAAGCATGCTAAATCAATATGTGCTGGCTTTGTGTAACATTTACTCAGTATTATCATGGAGAAAATATAATCTTCGCAAAATGTGTTAGTTTCCATTAAAATCTCTTCTTTCTTAAGCAACCTCAGAAACCTGCCCGGAGCCCACTCCTGACCTTTCTGAGGTTCTCCATAGAAGAAACTTGAATGCGAACTCATCCGGACACATGTACTAGTGACTCAGCAGATTTCTGAATGCTCACTACTGCTGGTGTGTAGCGGACTACACAAGTCATGCTGGTAGGCTTGATTCAATTAATCTGTAACCAAACCCATTGTCCTCATGTCGATTTTGACCCACAGCAACCCTAAAGGGCATATAGAATAGATCCATAAGGCTTCCATGACTATTAATCTTTGTAGAGGTGACTGCTACAACTTTCTCCTACAGAGCAGCGGGTAGATTCAAACCACCAACCTGTTGGCTAGCAGCAAAATGCTTTCACTGCAGCACCACTAGGGCTCCCTACTTTAATGGAAGCGAAACGAAGTTGAATGTAACATTTCGAACTGCTCAAGTTTAGCTGCATGAAAATGAAGTCATGAAGCCATGGCCTGGTGAAGCTTTGCTGACTAAAGGAAAGCTCTGCAGGAAAAAACCTCCAGACACACTTGACTCGCATTTGAATCATGCCCAACACTTGAGTGCTAAACCCAGACCCGCTCAACTCTCCAGTGAATAAACTGATGCGTCATGTGCTGCAGATACACAGGGATTTATAATCATGTGACTCACTACTGGCAGGGAAAATAATGATCTTTCTGCTCTAAATTTTGATTACGAAATGGTTTATTACACATTCTGTTTTCCCCTTAAAGTTCCAGTTTAAGTATCTGTAAAATTAAAGAATTTGATGGTGGCACTGGGCTACTAAGGTCAATGCTGGGATTTGAACTCATCGGCTTCTCTGGCTTGGCAATCTGACCTGATCAAGATGACAGCCGGGAAAAAGCCCTTTAGAACAGTTCTACTTTGTCCTAAAGGATCACGAAGGATCAGAATCAACTCAGTGGCACCAGCCAACAACATCAACAAAAACAACCATGTCCTTCTTAGGATTAAAAACAACAACAAAGTATCATTCACTGTTTCACTATATTCAAGAAATGTGCAATTATTACTGAATCACAATTGTCAGTCTATTCAAATGTGTTTCCTTTATTAATGAAAAATGCCTTGACTCGAAATTTAGTCTTAGGATTTTGGTATGATCCTTGGTACTGAGACCAAAGGAATCTCAGGAAAACTTCCCGTTTAACAAAACAAAACAAACCAACAAAAAACGTTAAATTAACTTTTGCCAATTCTCCACTTCTATGAACTCAATTTCTGGGACCAACCACTTGATTATTCCATGACTTTCTAATGTATGCACTTCATTTTATTAACATCTCTTTGATTATTTACTCAGTTTAATGGAATACTCAAATGGCAGTCACATACATGAAGGGTAGTTGCATACATAGAATACCCTGAGAAGAGAATTTATGTGGTAGACAATGGTCGACGCGTACTATGAAGTCAACCAACAGGAACAATCTCACTGCTATTCTCCATTGGTTGGGCCAGCCAGCACTCATTCAGATGACCCAACAGCAGTTTCGAAATTTTGATTTCTGTTTTTATGTAGGTTTGCAGTCAATGTTGAATTGCAAAAGTAGAGGTCATTTGGCAAGTACTGGTTTAATCAATTTTATTCTAGATTTAGGGATGTCTATGCAGAGCTTGACCTCTAATTGAGAGGTTGATGACTTAAACCTACCCAGCAGCCTGACAATCTACCTCTACAAAGGTTAGAGCCAACACTGCTGTGGAGGAAGTGTACTCTGTAACACATGGGGATACCTGGAATTGGAATCAGCTGAACAACAGGCCTGTTTTATTGGAAGTTGCTATTCAACTACTACCTGAGCCTGAAAAACATATTGCTTAGGGTTACTTTCAACCATATGATTTCTGGATTGCATGGAATCAGTCTGTACCTTTCTACAAGATTCCAAAATGCACACCCAATTGGCACGCCCCAACACTTAAGAAATGTCTTTGTAAAAGGAGTGTCTGTCATCTTAACAAGGCTGGTTTTTCTAGTCCAATGGTCTACTACTTTGGCTTAGGGTCGGAATCCCAAGAACCCTCACCACATGAAGACAATCAGCAGCACCAAGTGACCCACGTGGCAACTGGAGGGGGCGTATCTTCATGAGACCCTACCAGGGTTCAGAGCCACTGTCCCAGCTTTTCCCCGGAATCAGACATCAGAGGCAACTTAGGAGAGCATACTAAATGTTGAGAAGTAGAATTTGCTAACGAGGATGTAAAAATGTATGTAACCCTCTGCTTAGCATAAAAGTACTTCATTCTATCGCTGTGTCAGGATAGCTATGAGAAAATAGGGAGAGGCTTCAGAAATTTATGGGAAATTCCCATCAATTTTTAATTCCATTTTTCCAGGAACTTTTTGAAACCTCCTCATAAAAACTGATTCCATAAAATCCTAATTCATTGTTGTGTGCCATCAAATCCATTCCAACTTAAAGCGATTCAACAAGACCAGAGGAAAATTGCCGCCACAGGGGTTCCCAGGCTGCAATCTGTGTGGGAACAGACCACCAGGTCTATACTCCCACAGCGAACCTGGTAGTCTTGAACCACTGACCATGCATTAAGCAAATGAGTGCTTCAGGTGGGAGTTCCTAAAATACAGTTCAGATATTGCATTATAAATGGGATGTTCTTGAACACGAGGACTGTGACCGAAGCCTAACTGTGTGCCTCTGTCAGCTACTGAGAGGCCAGCCCATGAAGCATTCTTCTCGTCAGTCTGTGCTAGAAACAAACATGCAGAAAAAGGTTCTGCCCTGCACAACAAATCCTCTAGTCAGGGAGGCCAAAGCCCACTGGCATGAAACAATTAAGCAACTTCAAAGCAGAGAGTAATGAAAACAGCCCTGGGTCATGGTTCTGCCCGAAAGGGTGAGCAGCTGTGTGACCTTGGCCAGGCCACACTCTCTTCTTCGGGAAACAGGACTGAGCCAGAGGACGGCAGAGGCCTCAGATTCTGATTCTGATTCTGACTCTGCCTCTGCCCAAAGGCTGAACAATAGAGTCAAAGCCTCCTGCACACAGGGAAGGGGGTGGAATGAACAAGAGGAGCTGTAGAAAAACCTTTGGAAAACATGGAATCTGAGTTAGTTCTCAAAGTGATAAGAGCATGAATTAGCAAAAGGAAAGTCAAAAGAAAGAAATATGGCTTCTACGTGATCAATTTAAATGCAATACATCCAACTCAAAAATAACTATCTATCTTACTGGATCAATACCCTTTTACTTTTAGCTACTTTTCTAAAGATCATGAATGGGGAGAATTGATCTAGGTCTCATTGCAATTGTTCCTGCTGATTAAGAATGGAAAAAGGTCAAGTAAATAGAATTTCCATTTAAGTTAAAATTCTATCCTTAATATTTTACCTAGTTGGTATACTCTACAACTTTAAGATGCTCACTTATCCCACACAGTTGGGGAATAAAACACCTGAATGGTGATTAACAAGAAAGAAAAAAATCTAGCTTTGAAAAGTCAAAATAGATAATAATATATTCTATATGCCATATAATAGTCACTCTGCTGGTATATGGTTGCTAAATGGATAAGAAAAATGAAAATACTCTCACTGATGAAAGAATAAATCAACAAAATTTTGCAATTGCAGTATGAGCAATTTAATTTACGATATTTGTCTATTCTTGAGAACTATCAGTGGTAGAATAAGAAGGAAAACAAGCTCCATTTACTGACAATAAAACAGAGCACAAGTCAGAAGGCATTCCGTTGGAAATTAGAGGATCCAACACAAAGCTGGAAAGGCTGGCCCGGTTCAGATAACTCCATATCCCACGGGAGAAAGCCCCACTGTAAGAACAACTCCACCCTTCTCCAAATGTCTAAGGTAGCCTGCCTCACAAGGGAACACATTCTAGTCTGGGTCAATCGGATTAGTTACTAAGTTATTCTTTAGTTTGAAACTAGGATATCATCAGGCAATCTATGACAATGGGCATCAATTCTGTCCTCTGTAGTCAGAGATAAATTGCTGAAACTTTTGGGCAACCATTCAAACTACTACAGAAAGGCCAATTTCTGTTCATCATTTTGTAGGCAAGCTGCATGTTACTTCAATAACTGAAGCTTCTAACAAAAAAAAGTAACAGAAGAATTTCAGAATGTTGCTTTAGGATGAACTGCACTCATCAAAGCTGCTGTAGACGAGGGCTGTTTGATTCAAAGTAGCTCGTCTGTACATGGCAAGGTTTCCTAAAGAGGAGGGATGATACAGCTTGCCTTCTTAAGTCATCTGAAGGACCCGATCTCTGGATCCTTTGTGAGGAGTGAAAGGCACTCACTAGGGTCTTCCTGACAGAAGTGCGATCTCGGAATCCAGACCACAACACTTCACTGTGCTCACGTGGAACCTGGATTTGGATCCAGAAGCAGCTGTGAGAACAGAACAAGGACATATTGCACGGTTTAGAATCAGGAAAGGGGTGTGTCAGGTTGTATTCTCTCCACACTGTCATTCAATCTGTATGCTGAGAAAACCGTCAGAGAAACTGGATTATAGGAAGGAGAGGGTGGCATCAGGATTGAGGAAGGCTTACAACCTGAGATAGGCTGATGCCACAGCACGGCTTGCTGAAAAGTGAAGTTGAAACTCTTGCTGTTGAAGATCAAGAACTGCAGCCTTTAGGAGGGATTACAACTCACTGTAAAGATGACCAAAACCCAGGCAACAGGAACAATCGGTAACATCATGATGAATGGAGAAAAGACTCAAGTTGTCAAGGATTCGTCTTGCTTGGATCCAGAATGAGTGCTCACTGAAGCAATAGTCAAGAGAGAAATCTGCTGCACGAGACCTCTTTAGAGACTTGAAAAGCAAGATGTTACTTTGAAGACTAAAATGTGCCTGACTCAAGCCACGGTGTTTTCAATAGCATCATATGCAGGTGAGTATGGAACACTGGCTAAGGAAAACTGAATGTGGAATGTTTGAATTGTGGTGCTATAGAAGAATATTTAAACTGCTAGAAGGCCAAACAAATCTGACTTGGAAGTGGTATGTCCAGAATGTGCCTTAGAGGCAAAGATGGTGGGACTTTGCCTGACACACTTTGGCCATGTTGTCAGGAGAGACCAGTGACTGGAGGGCATTATGCTGGGCAAAGTAGGGGGGCAGCGAAAAAGAAGTCTCTCGAGGAGATGGATTGACACAGTGTGCACAAGGTGCTGGACTGGGCAGTGTTTCCTCCTCTTGTGCACAAGGGCACTAAATGTTGACACCGACCCAGTGGCGCCTAACAACAACAAGAAGTTGATTTTGCGCTGGAGAAATGAAAAAGTGATTAGGTGCATATCTGGGTCTACCACTTACTATGTGGATCCTGGGTAAGTTTATGAATCTGTTGGGGTTGCCATGTCTTACACAGGAAAAACCACAGTAACTTCTGCATAAGGTGGTATGGAAATAACTGACAGGCCTGGAAAGTATAGCATCGGACATATAATAAGAACTCGTGTGAGGGGCGAGGCTGGGAGAGTGGAGGGTGAGTGGGTTGGAAAGGGGGAACTGATTACAAGGATCCACATGTGACCTCCTCCCTGGGGGACGGACGGAAGAGAGGCGGGGGGAGACTCCAGATAGGGCAAGATATGACAAAATAACAATCTGTGGATTATCAAGGGCTCATGAGGGAGGGGGGAGCGGGGAGGAAGGGGGAAAAAAAAGAGGACCTGATGAGGAGGGCTTAAGTGGATAGCAAATGCTTTGAGAGTGATTAGGGCAAAGAATGTAAGGATGTGCTTTATACAATTGATGTATGTATATGTGTGGATTGTGATAAGAGTTGTATGAGCCCCTAATAAAATGTAAAAAAAGAAAAGAAAAAAAAAGAAAATGATTAGGGCAAAGAATGTACAGATGTGCTGTATACAATTGATGTATGTATATGTATGGATTGTGATAAGAGTTGTATGAGTCCCTAATAAAATGTTTTTTAAAAAAAAGAACTCATTCACACTAGTTACTATTACTACATTAAGGGTTATTATAATATGTGGCTTTTAAAAGCCTATTATTAAACTTTTATTAAGGAGACCATTGGGAGTAGAAATCTTTCAGTAATGCCAATATGTGGGGGGGGGGGGGAACATGCAAGAAATCGGTTTCCATATTGACAACAAAAATTACGTACTGCTTCCTCTAAGAAGCTACAGGTAATGCTTTTCCTCATAGACAATGAAAATCGCTTTCCCCAGAAAATGATTTCTTTGCAGCTCAAATTTAGCAACAAAACTGAGTAAGTTTAACCCTACCATCTCTATCTCTACATTTGGCTTTTCCCCAAATCTGACTTTCCTAAGTGACCCAGAGTTCCGTTATTCTGCTTTAGTCTTTCGTTTCAATGTAATCTGGCAGCACCAATTCAAACATGCCCCTGAACAGAGCCAGAACAAAGCAAACAACAATACTGGCTCAAAGAGACCTACAGGACACGGTAGAACTGCCCCCATGAATGTCCAGGGCTGGAACTGTTGGCAGGAGTCGAAGACCCTGTCTTTCTTTCTCCCTTGAAGAGGGCTGGTGATGTCGAACTTCTGACCTGCTGGATTGTAGCCCAATAGGTAAGCACTGGATTTAAAAGCAGAAATCAATCATAATACACATTTTCTATTTTTTAATCCATACTTTATTTGCTTTTTTCACAGAAGATGAATAAAAGTGATGGCGCCCAGCAGAAAATCTTTATGAAACTCTAATAAAACTTAATCAGTGTGAAATAAATTTGTATTCTTATAGGGAGGAATATAAGCAGTCCTTTCTACTTACATTTTGAGACTTTTCACATTTGGCCCCAGATACTGCAATTAAATATTTGATGATCAGCTATGATAGATCATTTATAATCGGCTTCCTATGTGTATTTTTTCTGCTTTTCAATATACATTTTTACCTTCATTATCTGTAAAGAAAATCACTTCAAACAATTTCATTTTTACTCTTCCATTCAAATACCAGCAGCATTATAGATGATCTATGTGTATTCAGGTTTATAAACTGATGAAATCTCAAGTAATCTGAGACTCAACTCCCTGGGAAAAGTAAAAAACTCTAGGCCTGCATTTCCCCAGAGGCTCACACTGTGGACACTCTACCAAGGCTCCCAACTATAACCTTTAAAAACGAAAGATAAGGCCGCTTTCAGGAAGACCCGAGGCCCTGGAATTTTACTTCTTCACTGATCCACAAAAAAAATAAAACCCTCAAGCCTAATGACCTTTAAGGAACGTTGCAAAACCTATCTGCTTTGCCTAACATTCTAAAATGGATTAAAATCTCACTGTCAGAAAAGCATGCTAAGGTAACCAAAGTAGTTTTGACACGTGAATGAATACAACCACATTTCCTAATGTTGTAAATATAAGAACGCGTGTAGGTAATTATAGATGTATGGTTGAACTCGGTAGTTGAATAAATAAATGCTATTAGTTTACTGTTATTATGAGTGTTTTTGAAAATAGTAAGACTTCTAGGTAAAATGCTAAATGTAGTTCTTTATAGGCTCCTTCTTATACACTTAGAAGCTGATGTGTTTTGACTCCAATGCAAAAAAAAACAAACAAAATAAAGACTCAATCATTTTACACAGAATGGAAGTAAACAAGAGAAGGGTGGGGGTGAAGTGAAATGTCTTAATAGGGCTCCAAATTCCCCAAATGTCTGGGAACAACTATGCAAACAAGGTGTGGGAACACTGATAGAGGGTATTGCTTAGTTTTGATTGCCATTCCTCCCCCGCCCCGAATAAGGGAGCATCTCAGAAGCAGAAGAGAAACTTCCTGGGACTGTCAAGGAAAAAGAGGCAGGAGCAGAGAACAGGAAGAGGCAGGAAGAGACAGCAGAGGGCATGCGATGCTTAGACCAGAGGTCAAGGCAAGGTGACCTTGAGACAAAGGAGACCGTGAGACAAAGCAGATCAGCACCAAAACTATGAGACCATGAGGCTGAGCCAGGAGCAGCCTTCCTGGCCCACAGGGGCTGAGGCCAAGAGCCCATGTGGCTGACAGGCTGATGACCAGAAAGACAGACCTGGCTGTGGTTGAGGAGAGGTGCGGCTGTAGCGCAAAGACAATAAGCTTACTGTGTATGATCCAGACTTGCGGGAACTTGTTAACTCACCTAATAACGCCCCACAATTTTAAGTGTTCTGTTGTTATTCCCTAGGTTGCCCCACCACCCCATCCTATCTGCCAAACCTAAGGTGCTGATTGCAAGCACATAGTCACCCACACACTTGAAGGTGAACTGCTCACAACCTTTAAAAAAAAAGTTCTCTGCCTGAAGGTGTTCAGCTATGCTGGGCAGTCAGACCCTTTAGTCTGTCCCGCCCTAAGCAGAGCCCACTCCCTTGGGATAAGGACAATGGATTGTTCCGCTGAAGGAGAGCACGCCTAAGGTCAAGCCAACTCAGGGACAACCAAAGTGAGGCTGCCACCTTGACTCTAGAGCCCGCCTTTCTTGTTACTTGTATGCCTTCCTGTCACAGGTATGCCTACTGTGCAACCCCTTCCTGTTACGCATGTGGTTACCTGTAGTTATGGGGACTGGCACACCCCGAGAGCGTATAGAAGCCTAGGTTGGAAATATATGGTGTCTCTCTCTCTCTCTCTCTCTCTCTCTCTCTCTGTCTCTCTCTCTCTCTCTCTCTCTCTGCAGATCTGGCTCCTGAAGTCATGCCAGGCCCAGAGGTGAGCAATTGCCTGCTTTATCTTGTCTAAAGTGAATGAGCGGAACAAAAATTTCAAAGGGCAGCTCCAGAACAGAAAAATAAAACATTATCAAGAAATACAGGAAGACCTAGTGAGTAAAACAAAAGGAAGTATACGCTCAGCCTATCTTAAACTGAAAGAACTCAAGAATAAATTCAAACGACAAAGAACATTGAAAGATTCTAGGGGGGAAATATTGAATGGTACAGGAAACATCCAAACCTGATGGAAAGAAGGCACAGTCACTATACCAAAAAGAACTAGTCTATATTCAATCATTTCGAGAGCTAGCACATGATACAATGGCAATGGAGGAAGAAGTTCAAGCTGCACCGAGTGCATTAGGCAAAAACAAGGCTCCAGGAATTCATGGAAAACCCAATGGAATGTTTCAACATTCTGATGAAGCACTGGCAGCACTCAATCTTCCGTGTCAGAAAATTTGGAAGACAACTACTTAGCCAACTGATTGCAAGAGATTCATATTTCTACGCATCCCAGGGAAAGGTGACCCAACACAATGCAGAGATTATTCATTCATATCATATGCAAGTGAACTCTTGCTGAAGATCACCCAACATGGATGGCAGCATGTCGGCAGAGAGCTGCCAGAAGTTCCAGCTGGCTTCAGGAGAGGGCATGGAACGAGGGAAATCAGTGCTCATGCCAGATGGATCTTGGCTGAAAGCAGCGAACACCAGAATGATGTTTATCTGTGGCTTATTGACTAAGCGATGACTCACCTTAGGCTGTGTGGGGAGCCTACGGAGACCATGATAGCCTTGAGAAGAATGTGAATCCCAGGACAGCACAGTGTGACCGAGCAGAACCTGAACATGGCTCAAGAGACAGTTAGGTCAGTAGGACACGGGCATGCTGCCTGGTTTAAAATCAGGAAAAGGTGTGCGTCGATGTTGCATCCTTTCACCGCACTTATTTATTCTGTATGATGAGAAAATCATCAGAGAAGATGGCTTAAAGGAAGACGTGTGGCATCAGGATTGGAGGAAGGCTTATTAACAACCTGCGATATGCAGATGACACAACCTTGCGTGCTGAAAGTGAGCGGACTTGAACTTACTGATGAAGATCAAGGATTGCAGCCTTCACTATGGCTTGTAACTCCATGTAAAGAGCATGAAAAGCCTCACAACTAGGTAACATCCTGGTAAATGGAAAAACTAGTAGTTGTCAAGGATTTAATCTCTGCTGGGATCCACAATCAATGATCAGAAGCAGCAGTCAGGAGATCAAAAGATGCTCTACATCAGGTAAATCTGCTGGTCAGGACCTGTTTAGAGTATAGGAGAGCAAGGATGTTACTCTGAAGACTAACATGTGATGAACATATTCTCCCTTATATCATATGCATATGAAAGTTGGACGGTGAATGAGGAGGACCAAAGAAGAAGAACTGCTGCATTTGAATTGTGGTGCTGGTGAAGAACATTCAAAGAACCGTGAACTGCCAAAAGGACCAACAAGGCTTTCTTGAAAGAAGTACAGCCAGAATGCTCCTGAGAGGCATGGATGGCAAGCCTGTATCTCAGCTGCTTTGAACATGTATGTTATCAGGAGCGACCAGTCCCTGGAGCAGGACATACGCTGGGTAAAGTCATGAGGGCAAGAAACAGAGGAAGCCCTTCGACGAGATGGCTTGACACAGTGGCTCTCTCAGAGGCTCAGACAGAAGAAGAAATGGGAGGGGGCAAAGGCCTGGGAGTGTTTCCTTCGGTCGCAGAGAGGGTTGCTAAGAGACTGTACTGTCTTGATGGCGCCCAACGATAACAAGCCTGAGACAGAGACAACTCCTGCCTCCTCGGATACGAGTTCCATTACAGTACATTCAGTCAGCAAAGTACAAGCACACTGAAGCCTAGCATTCATGGGTTCAGAGAATTTGGAGACAGACGGGCTCGTAGAGATTGCTTGGGCCAAGTTCACCTGAAAGCAGTCAATATCCCAACATCCACAGGCCCGGGAGCCTAGGTCTGAATGCTTCCAGAAAAAGGAATCAGCTTCAAAAGGCAGCTTACTCTAATTTGGGATTTTATCATCCAAGAACCTTCTTCACATTGGACTATAATCTACTTCCCTATAATTTTCACTGATTCATCCTATTTTGCTCTTTGAAACCAAACTCCTCTCTAGGGCTGACAGTCTTCGGTTAGAAAGTAGCTCATGGTTTGTTTTGTTTTTCTCTTCTCGGTGCTAAATAACTCCGATCCATTCCGTGTTCTTCGCCTGCCCCCACACGCTCAGCATTCTATGCATTCTTGTAAGAGTCTCCTTAGAAAGATACTGTGAGAGAGTTTGGCTTACGCATGGCCGAAATCTAGATACGCCCCATCTATAGGAGCTTCTCAACTAGTCCGTTCATTCAATCCTACAAAGGACTGGAGCCCCCGCCTCTGCTCCCTCTTACAAATGGCAGTAGCCGTTCTTCCTTGGTCTCTCAGCAGAATCACGGTTCGCCTCAAGCGCCACTGCCCTAACGACAGCTGTTACTCCTCACACCCAACGCCATGTGCCACAACACAGACTTGCCCAAGCTCCCTGGTTCCACAGTACCCCGGGCTGTGTGGGCACGATTCAAGGCAGGCAGGCAAGTGCAAAGCGAAAAGACTCTCGGGAAGCTCTTCAAATCTGCAAAGGCATTTGAAACCTAGGGTTAGAGTCTGATCGTGAGGTAGACAGAAGCAAACGGGGAAGACGTTTCAAATGGTGGTGGTGCCGTGAGTTTGAAAACAATGATAAAAAGAATGTGAAATAAAATGTCATTGGCTTCTTGGACTTCAGAATTAATAGATGTGGATTAGAAGTCAGAGGGGTGTCTTCTCTGCTGATTCTCCTGAAGGGTGTCATGCAGCCTCTCACCTTTACGCCCCTCTTCTCCCATAGGCTGTGACTCGGCCTCCTTTGAACTCTCCTGTAAGCCCACTGTGGTAGGTACATAATCGGCTGTCAATTTGCGAAGATTACAGTGAAGCGGTGGAGTCTGGCCTGTCACTCAAGATCTAACCAATGAGGCCTCTGCGTGGGCATGGCCTTCTCCTGAGAATTCTGGAAACTTCTGTATTTCCTCCTTGGAAGCCGGAGACACTTCTCTCTGTTCACTCCCTGAGAGCTGCTCTACTGACAAGGCACATGACGCTACACCCTGGGAGCTGGAGAAGCCACATGGACCTACCCTGATGCAACCAGACCTCTGGAGCCAGAGAAGCCACGTACAGACCCTGCCAGCGCTGAGATGCTTACAACACCACTGGATCCACAAGACTTCCAACCCATTGGCCTGTGATCCTCCTGCATTGGGCATCATTGCATGCATTTCATGAGTCTGAAGTGGACAATATAGATTGGTGTTGGACATATGGGTTAACATCAGACTTAGGGGCTTGATCTGGACTGGGCTGGGCCTTTTCTCAATATTCAATTGCTCTTGTACGTAAACCTTTTTCTTCTACACATAGGCATGTCTTTGAATTTTTTTCTCCAGTCTGCCCAGTCTAACACACCCACCAACTTCCTCTTTCTGGCTCGCCCATCTTTACCGTTTCACTGACTTTCACAGCTCGAGTCCGGTCTACAAAGATAACTCACAGCTCGACTATGCTGGCCCTCATCTCTGCCCTGATGGCTCAACTTGGCAGGGACTTATCTTTAGCAACTTAAACTCAAGCTTCCCACAATCCAATACCACTTCTCTTTTGGCCCTGCTTTACTTCCTCTGCCCAACATAATCAGTCAATTACCACAGCCTGCTGGTTGCATCTACCTGCTCTCTGTAAATCTATTATTTTCTCTTCCATGCTCACAATTAGTATCTCTAGTCTCTCTTCCTTCCAACCTGAAACAAGACTGAATCTGTTATTCTAAAACTGAAGAACAGAATTGAATTCATTTACATATTGATGAAAAAGGATAGTTATTATAATTTTACACGTCTCTTAATGTCTTAAGTGAAAACTTTCTCATGCTCAATAATTTCATCTCGTAGGCCAGTGAGCAATTAAGAAGACAATTTCACTAAATAAAGACCCCGCTTGCTGCTAGGGTAAGGGGGAGGAATGACAGAGTGGGGCTACTTTCATCAAACCTAACACATCAGGGGCAGACCCCTGATAAAAAAGGGTTGGAAGACTATGGGTTGGAACAGAGAGAGTAGAGAGAGGAAGCTGGTCCTCTGTACCTTTTCACCTGGCTTCAAGTAGCTGCCATCTGCTTGACCACAAGTTGCATTTTTTTTAACTGTTTGACTCTGTTCATTCAAAACAAAGAAACAGATCAAAACTCTACCTCCTTCAGCGGGGGGTAGGGGAGACGGTCATTAGCCAGCCAGCCCAGACAAGACTGATTGTCTCTTGCCATGCTGAGATTCGCCCTCAAACTTGGAACTTCGCTACCCCAGGATAGCATCAATCAGTTGGCAAGTGGCCATAAACTGATTTGTCACATATATATTGTTGCAATCTGGAGTTGATATTTAAATAAGGATTTATAATTGGACTTGCTAGACATCCTCTCCTTAATTTATAAGTGCCTTCAACATTATATTGAGCAGTATACATGTTATATCTCCATATGAGTTTGTAGATAGTAGACACATAAATTAAAAAAAAAAAAGAAACCTGTTGACCGAGTTTTTCCCCTTTGAATGTCTCAATAACATATGCGTAGGGTAAACATTAATTTCAGACTTTATTCCTGGCACTGCTGAAGAGGCAGGCATAAAGACACATGCACATGAATCATCCAACTTCAGATCATGTGGGTGTGAACCTGAAAACAGAAGTAGGCTGCAGGAAGAAACCACAGATGAAAATACTGGTTAAAATAACTTTGCGTACTTCCTAGTAGTGAATACTTAGTGATTACAAGTAGAATCTATAAAACACAGCTTGATTTCAAACACTTAAGATTAAAAATTCTCCTCCTACACGGTGAGTATGCTCATGTAAAAAGAGGCCACTAAGAATTTAATGAACAGCAGTAAAATGTTACAGGCAAGATGGACAGGGGAAAGGTGTGAGGCGATGCATCACTTTTAAATGGCCTTCGCCTTCCCCCACCCCCACCCCCACAGTGTTGTAATGATTGGGTGGGGCTATGCAAATAAGGTGCTTGCGGTCCACCAAGGGGTTGGGACAGCTTACTAATAATGCAATTAAGGTGCATGGCATCCTTGTGGAGCGGGACCAGGCAAAAACAGTATACAGAATGAGGGGTCAGTTTTACCATCCCATTAGGCTTAAAATGCACCATCCTAAAGGCTAAAAAGAAGGCCCTTACTCCACCAAGGAAAGATGGGAATAGAGTATTTTCTTTGGACCCTGAGTCCCTGTGCCAAGAATCTCCTAGACCCAGGAAACAGAGCTGTAACATCAGAGATGGCACAAGGCAGAGAGAAGCAGTAACAGATAGAGCAGCAGAACCAGTAGACCAGTGTAAGTAGGAACCAGTGTAAGCAGGACTTCCCAGGCCAGAAGCAAGCTGGTTATAGTGGGACTTGCTAAGACAGAGACCAAGAGCTGGGAGCTGAAGTCAGGCAGGGGGTCTCCTGGGTGAGGGAGGAACCTATGGGCACTTATTGACAGAGCTTGAGAGCTTTTTTACATTTGCCCAACAGAGGTTTCAGGGCTGAGAGGCTAAAGGACAGAGCAGCCAAGGGTCAGAGAGCCCTGCCTGCAGGCACAGCTGTGAAGAGTATCCTGGCTCGTGAGGCATTCCTGAGCATGAATTATAATTCCTAATAACCCCCCTAACTGTATGGTCTGTAAGTTCTGGGTGACCACTGCAACGCATACTTCAGGCTAACAGAGGAGTAGAAGGCGTCATGGGAGGAATGGCTGGTGGCAGAATTGGTAAAGATTGGAGAGAGGAGGTAAGTCTAGCATTCATCAAAGAGGAATCAGCTTGGGCTGTTGGTGCTGACAATGATTGTGCTCCCGCCCCCTGCCCCCCTACTGAAGTTAGAAGAGGTGGTCTGGTTCTGCTGTCATGCCACTTCTACAGGACAGGGACACAGGAGAGAGAGATGGCATGAAGGCTGTCGGAAGCATTGATACAGCACATACAGTGATTACGAAAGCTAGAAGGACTGTAGCATCCATGAAAGAACACAGGTAAGCTGTGCGAAACCTAGGGAGGGGCCACGCTAGATCTAAGCAGCCTTTCCTAACTAGAACACAGAGCAGACTCTAGGGGAACAGTCAGAAGAATCACTTCATTTACCCCTGGCCTTATACCGATGAATACTCAGGTCATCTCAGAAAGGCCATCTGGTTGATTTTCCCCCCTCTTTTTTTTATCATTGTTCTCAATAGTTTTCCATTTGCAAATGGCATAACTTGCAGATTGATTCCATTTATTTTCCCAACACTTTTACTAGAAAAATATACTGGTAAAATAATTACACACTGTTATTAGAATTCTTTCCATGAAACCACCTCAACAAGATCCAGGAAGTAAGGTTCAAAGAAACAGGAAAAACCCTTACACACCCCAAAATTCCAGAGCTTTGCTAGTGGTGCTAGAAAGGCCACTCGATCATGTGTGTCCAATCATCCTATGGGAACTGACCCAAGCAGCAGACAGACAGGCTGGACGTCAGGCTGCCAAGCACACACTCCTGGCCTCTCTGGCTTCCCAACTCAGCTGGAAACAGTCCGTGAAAACTCACTTTCCCACACTTGGCGATCGTCTTCCCTTGTCCCCTACACTTGCCCCCAGCCAACACCCAACCCTAAGCTGATTCCAAAATTCATTCTATCCGCCTCTATTCCCAGACTCCCGCACGATCTTTGCTGAGAAAGGCAATCAACTATGCTGACGAGGTCCACTAAAAATTCATGCCATTCATTCTCAGCTAAGTCCTCAGCACTACTCAGGAGCCCTCTTATTTGCCCCAGATAGATTCCGTCTTGAACTCAGCACTCTTCTTAATCTTTGCCATACACACACACACACACACACACACACACACACACACGCTCGGCTTTCACCAAATGTTACCATCTACTTGCTGAAATCTAGCCTTTATGTCAAATAACACACACCCTTTTCTTCCCCTCCCATCTCTAAGGGGAATGTCCCCAACTAAGATCTGTCACATTCCTGTGAAGATTTTCACACTTTCCACTCCATCCAAACACCTACCATACCACCATGCCATCCCAGCCCCTTCCATCTGCAATCTCGTGGTACCCTCTGACTCTCAGTAGTATGTGTTGTGGCAAGCGACCAAGTCAGTTCTGGATTCATAGCCGCCCTATGTGTTGGAGCAGCACTGCTCCAGTGGGATTTTCAGGCTGCAATCTTTGGTGCTGATCACCACGTCTCTCCCCAGAGATATTTCTGGGTGTATTCCAAGCACCAATCTCTCCATTAGATGCAAGTGCTGCTTCACAGCCCAAACCTACTGACTCTCAAAGTGCACCTTTTCCTATTCGACTCGCCTCTCCTGAGCAAGCGTCCACCATTTCTCTAAGGAAGCCTGAGGGTCTCTTTGTCTGTATTATTTTCCTCCCTAAAGTGTAGCTGCTGTCCCAAATTTGATCCTGAGCAACCTCCTCTGAGCTCAAGCCCATGCTTAAGTTCCCCGATGGTGGGCTCTCGGTCCATGAGCCTGGCCTTCACAGACCTCATGGGTTACAATGTATCTTTTCCAGCTGCCTGAGCTCTGGTGCCATAGATTCCATGTTGGGCTGTCAAATTCAAGATCTGTGGTTCAAGCTCACCAGTTGGCTCCATGGGAGAAAGATGAGGCTTTCTGTTTCCCTAAAGGTTTGCAGCCTCCGAAGCCAAGGGGGAGATCCACTTAGTCGTCCAGTATTGCTATCAGCTGGACGGCAGTTAGGTTTAGGTCTTGGACGAGAGAGAGGAGCTTCCTGAAATGAACACGATCCCGGGAGATCAACAACACCTCCACAGTTTCCACTTAGGCTACAAGGCAAACTATGGGTTGCTTTGTCTCTGGTGGCTTAGTGGGTGACCCTGACCATGAGAATGACCGAGGGGTCGAACCTGCCAGTTGCTCCACTGGAGGAAGACCGGGCTGTTTAGCTTTGGAAACGTTGCACAGTGCGCAGGGTTGCTCTGTGCTGGAATCGATGCAATGACACTAGGTTCAGGATGTTTCTCTTTTTTAACATTAAATAATTTTCCTACCAATGCCAATTAACTTCAACAAAATTGCGTGCCTGGGATTATGCTTGAACGTAGGGTATTCAAATAATAATAAAATCCAGGGTCTCACAGCTAGGGAGAGCATGATTAAGCTTTTGACATTGTCCTTATATCCGTTTTGTCCATTCCACACCCATTGGTGAGGGCCTTTGATCTTTTGCCAGCCGACCACCATAGGCTAATGCGAATGCCTGATGCCTCCTGGATAACAGCTGTCTCCAATCTCCTCCCTCCATCCACAGTTATCCTCTGAAATATCACCAGATTTATTTTCTGATTAGGTTCGGAATCCAAATCCTGATTCAGGATTTGATTCGGTTCTTCCTTCAAAGTCTATCCACCGCCTATGGAAAAGATTGACAAATACAGCGCGAGACTCGGGCCTTTTGCTGGTGGAGCTTAGCCTACCTTTCCAACTTTACCTCTGATTCCACTCCCTCAAACAGCCCATCCAGCGGTCTTGCTCAGATCCTCTTTCCCTAATAATCCCCTGAAAGCCTCTATTCTTGCTTTCTCCTCTCTCTGGGCATGTCGTCCACCCTCCTTCTCCACAGAGTTGAGTCCCAACGTCACCCTTCCTGGTCCAACTCAAAATCAAAACTTTCCCAGAGGGTTCGGCCACCCCACTCTATGAATTCGGAACAGCACCTTTCAATCCCCTGGCATGGTCAGCATGTGTGGCTGCATGTGTCTCCCTCGCACCCCCTGAACCCCTCTATCTGTCAGCGAGCAGGGTTTAACAAATAGGGTAACGTGAAACATTTACAGAGCATCTGAAGACGGCACAGACAACCTAAAGAGAAACAGAAAGGCTAAGATAAAGATGAAATCCCATTTAAAAAAAATTAAACCTCCACCCAAATGCCCTGAGTTAGAAACACAAACATTGTCTCTCTTGCACCCTCCGCCGCCAGACTAGACCTTTCCATGCCAGGTGCAGCCCTGACTCGCGCTGGTCCCGGACAACCATCAGTTCCCCACTCCTCCACTCTTACTGCACTAGCACAGGGAGGTAATGCCTCCCATTGCTTCGGACAACCGCCTCCTGCTTACACGTCCTAAGTTTGGGTTTTGTTTTTGTCTCTCTGAGCAACCAGAAAGGATTTGTTGGGAACCCTGGTCATGCAGAACTGAGTGGCTGTGTGAGAAGGTGGCAAGAGTCCTTTTGTGTGAAGTCTTAACATAGACCAGCGTCCCTCTCCATACCTGGCTGCCTCACCTTTTCCTCCAAGTGGATCCTCTGGTACTAGAGGGGCTGCAAACTCTGCTCAGAGTTCTTACCCCAGGTGCTCCAGGTCCACAGGTGGTAGGCGAAGTCAGCGCATCACCGTGGGCCTTGCTGCCCTTGGGGCGCTCACAGGACTTCTCTCGTTGGGTGCACTGGTGCCCAATGAGTAAGGGTACTCCAGACCAAAGTCTTACCAGCTGGCAGGGATGATGGCTTCCTGCTTGTGGGCAGCCATGGGTGTCACACCTGGTGGTAGCTCAGGCTGGAAGGCCTGACTGCACTTCTAGGGCCTCTCACAGTTGTGGAGGCAGAGGGCAGGAAGTGTGAGCTGTGTCTAAAGGCCTTACTCCACTGGCCACACACCTCCCACCTCCTACCACCCCCACCTTCTCATCCCGGTGGATACCGGGAGCTGGATGAAGCACTTGCCACTTGGGACAGTTGAAGCCCAGTCCAGTTTTACTTGAAAGTCTGGCCACAAGTCTCAAGGTGAAATAGCTTCTTCTGGGCCAACACCATGCTCTCCAAATCCCAGAAGCCTGTGCCAGGCCAAAGCCACTGTCCAGGTTGGCCAGCTCAGGGCATCTGCCAATCCCTCCTAACAGTAGAAGTATGCGCCAGGTACCACTCTTCTGCCTACAGAGCTGGGCCCCCGGGGCTCATCCAAACCGGCCTCTGACCCAAAGCTGTCCCCATACTTGGGTCTCCAGAGAAAGACCTTCAGCAAGCTTTTAGCATTCCCTGAGTCCTGGCGCAAGACCACCTCAGGAACATCTGGCCAGGGAGACAGGGATGCTCTTTAAGGCTCCAATTCAGAATTGGGTTAGGAGGCTCTCTCAGGATCTTTACTTCCTCGATGTCTTGGGGATGCAGGTGCACCAGCTCCTTCCTCCCTGAGTACCTCAAAGCTTGGGGAAGGAGCACCAGGCTGATGATCTGGGAAGTGAAATGGTTGCTGGTGTTGCAATGAGCACCAGAAATTACCCCCAGTGGTGTGACAATGACAGGGCTCAGGGAAGGAGGACACTCTACATCAGGATCTCAGGGCCATCTGCTGGGAGGTCCCCTGAAAGTGCACACACCTGACAACCCTCCCGTCACTCTCTGAGTGGACACCGGGGCCTCAGGATGGAAGCTGTTTCTGCTCCCAGGACTCGACTCCTGCTCTGAGCTTAGGTTCCAGCCCCTGCCACTGCAGCAGCCTACCGGTGGAGGGGCCCCAGTGACACCAGATCTGGCACAAATGCATCTCTGCCTCTTCTTCCCAGGTGGATGTGCTATGCCCATGAAGTAGAACTCGGCAGGGAGAGCAGCCACACAAGCCTGCGACCTCAGACATGACATCATTGGGACATTCTGCCAACACACACCATATTATATACATATATAATATATCATATATTATATACATCGATAACATACCCCAAACCCAAACCAAACTGCTATCGAGGCAATTCCAACTCATAGAAACTCTAGAGAATTGCTCCCTGTGGGCTTCAGAGACTGTAATTTTCAAGAGAATAGAAAGCCTCCTCTTTCTCTCGCATAGTGGATGATGCTGTAATCTGATGTAATCTGCACCATACAAATACCACAGCATCCTATTCATAGAAGGGATCGTGGATGCATAGCACACAAAGTCTACTTCAGGACCCGCAGTGCTGCCCACCTAACTCAGCATTGACCCAATTCCCGACCTCCTTGTCATGCCTGGGCCTCCCACTCGGGTCACACCCTGCCAGCTCTGAAAACACCTCTTTCACCAGTCTCCGCTCCAACCAATTCAAGGTCCACAATGACTTTCTGAAATTTCTAGGCACCTATAATTTCTTTAAACCTTTCCCTGCCTCCCTCTTCCATCAGTTTTTCCTCCACTCCATCCTTTCCTGACCCAGTGGATTCTTTCACTATTTGGAGGAAAATTAATAGGGCCACTTGATAAGTCTTGAATTTTTATACCTAAAACTATAAAATGAACATTGATTGCTTTAGGCAAGGCTTGGAAATGCTCTCAAATCCCCTTCCAAATCTGGACAAGCCGCCCTATATTTTTTCTAATTAAACCTACCCTTCCTCAAGTATCTAGATTCAAAAAGGTTTTAAATCAGTTTTTATCCAAATATTTTTCTTGGTTATCAATAGTTGATTACTGGTCTTCTAATAAGATATTCTATTTTATAACTATAAATATACAACATCACATAAAATTTAATTACAGTAATCTTTTGAGACCCATACTAAGCACAGAAAAAAATTGCTGTTCTGTTTCCATAAGAAGATCTAATCAAGACTCCAATAAGCAACCTTACAAGTGAAGTTTATGTAACAAGAACTATGCAATAAGGAGCTTTTTTTCTTTTTCCTTGTTATGTCATAATGTCAGACAGCTCTCAAGAAGGGTGTAGGTGGCAGGACAAGGGTATCTCTGGCGGTTGAAGAACAAAATAGGAAAACATCTACTTAATCATTTATTAGTTAATTCTTTTTAACTTTCCCTTTGGTGTTTCATTTGTAATATGCATAATTTACTGGTATCATAGTACCAGTAAGTTTGGATATAAGTAACTTTTGAAAATGAATGCTTATGCCCAGATTTATTAGTTGTAGCTTATGGGAAAAATTCTGGAGAGCCCTCATAATAAGTAAAAATGGATAGATGTGATTTGAATTGTGAATCTGAAATACTGTAAAGGAATGCTTTTTTCAGTCTTCCCCTTTACTGAAGAATGAAGACTTAAAAAAAAACAAACAAACCTAACAATCTAACACAGTGTAGTGTAGTATGGTTACACACTGAGCTTCTAACCACAGGTCTGAGGTTCAAACTTGCCAGCCACTCCGAGACAGAAAAGAAGAGGCTCCTCTCTGCTCCCTTAGAGAGTTACAGTTTCACAAACCCAAAGGGGCAGTTCTCTGTCCTATGGGGTCACTGTGCATCCGAATCGGCCTGGTGGCAGTGAGAAGGAAAACAAGGGCCATATACCACACGTTTTCTATAAACAAAAAGCCTCTGAAACTAAACCTGAGCATCTTGAGCTTGTTAAATGTGTAAATGGTATGACACCCAGCTAAGCTGATTTCATAGGTCTAGGGTCTATGGTAGTAGTTCTCAACCTGTGGATCTCAACCCCTTTGGGGGTCGAGCAACCGTTTCACAGGGGTGTTTCCCGATTCATAACAGTAGCAAAATTACAGTGAAGAAGTAGCAAGGAAAATAAAGTCATGGTTGGGGGCCATTACAATGTGAGGAACTGTAGGAAAGGGTTGTGGCATTAGGAAGGTTGAGAACCACTGGTCTGAGGTAAAGTGAAAGCATTAGTCTCGAGAGATTTGGACAGCAGAATCTCCCAATCTCAATGCTATTGATATCTGGGGTCAATTCTTGGCTCAAAGGGGTTGTCTGGCCTTGCGCATTGTGCGATGGTTAACAGCACCTGGCCTCTAGCCCCCCCCCCCCACCGTACTTCCCGCTGGGACCACAGATCAGCGGTCCACACAGTGTCAGATAGCTCAAGGAGGAAAACCTGGCCCTGTTGGAGAACCAGGGATAGAAGCTGTCCAGAGACAACACGCTCGGAGAGACGCCGTTCTTAAACAAAAGGATGGAACAATATGTTAGGAGCCTGTGAGACACAACTAGATATGTACGTGCGTGCATTACAAATGGAAATAAACAAGCTTCCCAAACGGAAACCTGATTAGCCACTATAAACTCCTGACAAATCAGCTAAGCTTTTAAGTCAAAGCTCTTCTTATGTAATTTCAACTTGAAGATTCTCTCCCTAGCTTCTATTTTAGATTATTTTTAATTAACTTCACCAGCATTTTGCATCCTGCTATGAACAGTCGGCCTAATAGTCTCCGAGGACTTTCCCAAGAGGGAAGAGTGCATTAAATCACACATTATCACATTAAAGTCTATCCCAGCATTCAGAGCCCAACAGCCTAAACCTTGACAGACGCAATGGGGGATGCGGGCAGTGCAGGCACTCGGACTGTCTCCAGGGATTCACCATCTCCAAAGCCTATTATTCACGATGCACCCATCCGCACCCCTCAAAAGAAAACGGTTGCGTTGATTCTCTACTTCAACTACCTTCATCACAAGGACACACGTTTTACAATCAGTGCTGCCAGGATTCCCTAATGACCTGTGTGAACCCTTGGCCCCTGAAATTTGCTACGCCTTCTTCCCCTTCATCTAAAAAGTGAGAAGGCTGGGCTAAAAGCTAAGTATAAACGATAAAATCTCTTTCTCTAGAAACTATAGAACTAAGGAGTGACAACATTTAACTAAGACGCTGCTTCCCACATAGGGATGAATGTTAAAAAGATTATACCAGAAAACAGAGAATGACATTTTTGTCTGTTACTTGATAAACATTTTAAGATGTTTACTTAAAAAAAAGGAAAGACAGCAATTAAAGAAACCACAAACAAAAGGCATGTGAGTCTTTCAGAAGATTGTACAAATGAGATCACTTTAAATCACTTATTTCCGTTCTCGTTTCTGTAGCAGAGATCCACCAATCAGTGGCTCAGAAGTAGTTTCATGTAATTAGCTGCCAATTCTTAACGATGACACTGCAGCACTCCAGATATCTAGTGTCTCTTAAGACACTGGGAGCTACTAACCTACACAGCAACAATTATCTGCAGCCGAGAGGCCCCGAAGTACACTGGCAGCAGCAAGCCCACTACTCCCTACAGCATGCCCCCCACCCAGCCCCTTCTCACTGCCTTGGCTCTGATAGCCCGTGACCTTATGAGCCTGCTCTGTAATAAAGGCCAAAGTATGCGCAGACACAATTTAATGTTTTAAAAGAAATGGTAAAGATTGGAGAATCACTTTTTCTTTTTTAATGGATAGAGGTTTCAGGGGGTCAAAACTGCTAAGTGGAACGGGCTACACTCACATTCTAAGAAGTGGGACAAACTTTACAACTTCCTGGGGAGTTTGGGCAGGAGACTCTCTGAAAGGAAATCCAGCCCTCACAGTCCACTGTCTTTGCCCACGAGAATAACAGCTCATCCTCATACACATACGTGTTTGGCTCTGTTTGCGGGGGAAAGCTTCATCTGATCCTTCCTCTTCGTACAAAGATACCTTCTGTTAACTTTCATGAAACTATTTTTCCCACTTTCTTATACAGAATTTTAACAATCAACCAAGCAGCCAACTCCTACCAAAGTATGATTCACCTATTCTTCAGAAAGGATGTTAAGGAACCCAGTGACAGACGGAAGATGAAAAAAAAAAAAAAAAGGAAATCGTGGAACGGCTTCAGAGTCGAGTGTATTGTGAGCAAAGCTTCTTTTTAAAATAAAAACGGTGCCGGATCAAAACCAACCTAACTATGCGAACCTGCACAGGGAAGCTTCTTCATTGCCCACCTGTCCACACCTCCACACCGCCCCACCAATATTTTCCTGAAATACTAATAATGAAATCTGCCTGATTGGGATAAACTATTTGAACAAGAGTCTAAGAATTTTCTTGTGGGAAATCCAACTTTATATTACGTTGACAGTTTGACGGATGCTTATTTGAAGAATGTTTGGAGTCAAACTAATTTTTCTAAAAGCCATGTTGCTAAAGCTAATTTTCAGGTCAAACAGAAGCCAAAAGTTTCCAGCCCGATAATGTGTGTTTTGTTTAGTTTTGTGTTTGGTGTCCCCCTCCCCCTCCCACAAGGCCTTCTATTTCAGGCCATTTTAGAAATCTGCCAGCTTGCCTGCCTCAGGTCCAATCATGTGAAACAGGGCAGTCCTACACAGGTGCACCAAGTACCTCTGCCAGTTTGTCCCACTAATTTTTAGTTTGTTTTTAAGTAAACTATGAAAATAAAGATGGGCAATGTAGACATCAACTATTTCCAAGTCAAAGGGTCCCCCCCTCCCCAGGGTTTGACACTGAGTTCTGCCATCAGCATTGTTTAACACTGGTGATTAACAGCTCAGGTGTGAGCATGCGGCACATCAGCGAGCGCTATGACTACTGAGGGCATGCCTAGCGACAGGAAAAGGATTGTGTTGACAATGCCAAGTGTAGAACGCGGGCTGCTTCTGGGAATGCATATGTTTATTATTCTACTTCTCAGATTTTCTGTAGCTAATTTCTATTTTCTCTGTTTAGAAAGCATGAGTCACTCTAAAGACATGAAAAACAGATAAATGGAGTTTGACTTAACATCCCAGAATGCCAGAAGATCTTCTTTACCCATGGATGTTTTCTGCTTTTACTGTGTGGGTTCAAAAATCAAGTTCACGTCTTCTTTTCCTCCTTAAAAAGGATCCACCTCCGGAGGAGCACTACATTCTAGTTAAACAGGGATGGGGCTAGCAGGTACGCTTAAATGTAAGAGCAGAGAGTGGATTTTTGAGTTCTACATCGTTTCTTTGATGCCCGAGTCAGAAAACAAAAACTCACTGTCATCCTATCAACTCAGAGTCACACTAGACTCTTTAAGGCCGAGAAGAACTGCACCTGTGGGTTCCCGAGACTGTAAATCTTTTCCTGGGCAAAGAGCCTCATCTGGCTCCCAAAGAACAGCTGGTGGGTTTGAACTGCCAACCTTGTGGTCAGCAGCCCAACTCAGCCCATCATGCCGCCAGAGCTCCTATAACACTAACAGAACTCTTTCCATCAGAACTGTTAGCAGGGGGCTGAGAGGGTCGGAATGCATCAGCAACGCCTGTGATCCTAATGACCTAGGCACACCTGAAGGTTGGTACCACCACGGGAAGCCTGGCCTTGTCAAACTTCCTTACCACCTTGCTATGGAAGTGTCTCAGAAACGGTTTTCTTTTATGCGCTGCACGTGCTCACACTTCTGAATGAGCACGAAGGAGGTAATTCATTCTTGGGACATGCCATGTTTTAGGGAGTGTTTATTTCAAAACAAATGTTATTGAAAACTTATGCGTGCGCCATTCCAGAGAAATTGGTCCCAGAAACCTGGATTGTCCATGGGAAACAGAAGACAGGCAGAGAGGGTACATGCTTGTTCAGAAAGCAAGGCGCCTTCCGGGATCTGCGGAGGCCACAAGAATCCAAGAGTTCCAGGAGGATGAGCTTTAGAGCCTGCACACTTGCCTGTTAGGCCCAGAAACGCATGTGCTGGCGAAAGACGCTCACCCAGTCCTATTTCTCTGCAGCCCAAGGAAGTGGGAGTAGAGGGGCAGTGGTGGTCCTGGGGCGAGAATCCTGGAGAACTTGCTGGAGAAATGCTAACAGACTGAGAACCAGGTGAGAGGCTCCTTCGAACTGCGCCCTCGCCCCCAATCACCAGGGGGGCAACCAACTGGAAAATGCAAGGACTGAAAGGAAGCCCGCGACGTGCAGGCGCACACTCACCCTGGGCCTGAGCGCCGAGCCGGTCGCCGCCCGCCTCGGCCCCGCGCGGCGACGGCGGCGGCGGTGGCCCCACGGGCCGGGCAGCGAGGGCTTCGCCCGCGCCGGACATGGGCCGCTGCCACCCGGCGCCGCGCCTCCGCCTAGCTGGCCGCCCCGCGGGGCAGACGTGGGAAGGGCTGGAAGGTTCTGGGTGCAGGGAGCGGGCAGCTTCTGGCGGAAGAAAAAAGCAAAAAGTGTTTTTATGGGAGCGCACGCCACCCTCCGGGCCGTTCCCCCGCCGCCGCGTCCCTCCCCCCGACCCCACCCCGGGAAGTTTGGATTTGAACTTGGGGGCGGGGGGCGGGGGCACTGCTGCCCTGCAAGTGGACGGCCGCGCGGCCCCGGGGCTGCGGGGGCCAAGTGGAGAGGGCAGAGAGGCTAGGAGGAAGGCGCCCCCCACCCCCAGCCGGGCGACCCCCACCTACCTCCGCGGCCCGCCCCCGGCACCTGGCTCCGAGCCCCTGCCGCCGCCGCCGCCGCCGCCTCCTCTTCCGCCGAGAAAGTTCGCGAGGCGCCCGCGGCCGCGCCGGCTCGCCCCGGGGGCCTGGCGGGTCGCCCTGCGCGCCCTCCCGCCTCGCCTCTTCCGCGCGGCTAGGACACGGCGGCCGCGACTCCGCCGGGACCGCGCCCCGGCCGGCTCGGCCCCCCGCTCCCACCACTCGTCCGCTGCAGCCGCGCTGCCCCCTCGGCGGCTCCTTTTCATCACATCCGGAGCGGGGCGGCCTCGAACTCCTGGCGGGCGGCCCCCCGAGGCTGGGGGCGGTGCGACCCGGGCTGGGCTGCTCGCAGTCTGAGTCCGGAGGCCACGCCGGAGAGCGCCCCACCCGCCGCCCAGGGGCCTCCTGGAGCCGGGAAAAACCGGAGCTGGCTGTGCCCTTGCCACCTAGGCGAGTCACCCCGTCGCCTCTCCCAGATTCTGTCCCCAGGAGGACCGAAGCTCTGCGGATGCCCAGCAAAAGTAGAAACGTTTGGGGTAGAGGCGGCAAAACTAAACTGTCACAGCCTCCAAGGGGTCACTTTTGAAACGACCTCCAGCTGAGCGTGGAACCTCCTAATCTCTGACTCTGAAGTTAATTTTATTCCACCGTTTGTGGTTGGAGTTTGAATTAGTTAGGTGTTTACTTTGGTCCAACAGGTTTCTCGATCAAGTAAAACCAGTCGCGTGGATTCACTGGAGGCGTCCAGACACGCTAGGTTCCCACCCAAGATGGCAGGGGTCTGGCCCGAAGCTGAGCCCAGCCTACTCACTGCAGGGTCGACCTGGCCCAGTGCCTTAGGTCAGGGTCAGCACGTAGACTTGGGATGGGAACTTAAAATCTGATCCACTCTCTGCTTGTAAATGGGGCGCTCTGATTGTAGTTTAACCTGAGGAAGGAAGACCAGAAGTCTAAAGGAATTTGCAAATACAACGCGCATTTGTAATACTTCCCTTTAACTTTTGCTCTGTGTCATTGTGAGGGAAATGCAGGCTTCTGTTGTAGAAAGCTAGCAGGAACTCATTAACTTTCTAAAGAGCAGGCTCACAGGCATGATATCAAAACTTTGGAAAGTGTACATTGCATGTACCCTGCCTGCAACTAAATACCTTCCTGGGTAGGTTGGCTCTTCAGAAAGCCTGCGGGGATTCATTCAAATTGATGGAGAAGGTCCATTTCACACCTTGAAAGAGTGAGTGCATCCAAACTGGCTTTCAATTCACCCCCCCCCCCCAACCAAAAAAAAAAAAAAACAACACGTGCTTTTTGGGAAGTTTCTGACCAGTCACGAAGCATGTAATCCCCAAAGGACAACTGGCACTTTGATGAACTTTAAAAATCACAACCTCTCTCTCTCTTAATTTAGCAATTTCAGAAACGGCAGTCCCCTGTGTAGGGACCAAGATTATTTGGAATCTGTTTAATGGAAGCAGATCAATTGTGAGGGTGACTGCTTTACCATTACAGAGCAAAAATGGAGGAAATGACATCAAACTGCTGCACAATAATGTGCACTCAAAGGAGGATAATGGAAAACAGCTCCTTGGAAAGATGCTGGTTTGTCACCATCTCCTTGAGCCCTTGGAGTCCCATCCCCTCACAAATATGGCAGACCCGGAGATGCCGGAAGTCTGAGCGCTCTTTTAGCAAGCCATCCTCCATGGGAAATCTGTGTACCTTTCATTTTGTACAATCCTTAATGTTGAACACATGGTGTATGGAAGTAAACTTAGATGCCTTACTCTTTAATGGGAAAGGACTCAGATTCAAATACAAAATGTTAGAAACAAAAGAGATACCAAGCTTTGTAATCACCAAGATGGCCAACCTGTACCCTACTCCATTACTTATTGGCCCCATGACTTTGGGCAAATTAGTCCATGTGACAAGGACAGGGAAAGCAGCCTGGCCATTCTAACTGATGAGTCACCACCTATTAGAAACAGGGAGGCCAGATGACCCTGACCACTCAGGATCTTGCCAAATAAGGACACAGTTGGGGCCAAGCCAACACGGGGCCACTGCATTTTTGGTTTGTTTTAAAAAGCTCTCCATGAACTTAAGGGCCCCTGCCAGGCAAAAAGATCCTGCAAGCTCTAGGCTGTGTCTCACTGCGTTTACCCTTTCCGAAGTGTAGACCCGCTGGGGCATTTCCCCAGTGTATCTTGACTTTACTGCTAAATGAGCCTGCTGCACTGCCTCCTCCTACCTGTTTGTTCCATTTCTGTGTTGCCACCACACCAGCACTCATGGGGAAGCCACAGCACTGAGATCCACCATCCTGGAAAGGCATCCCCAAACCGTAACACATTTGACTATGCTATGGTTTTCTCGTAATGTGAGAAGAACAGAAACTCTCAGTAAGTTTCTTCAGAGGGCTGAATTAGGTAATTCTACCAGGGTACTTGGAAACGTGTCAGATTTGGGAAAGGGCTCAAAAAAGATGATGATGATGATGATGATGATGATGATGATGATATAGCAGAAGCATTTAGCTCAGTAAAGTTGACATAGGTGGCATATGACTATGTCACAAGGACTACATCAAAATACCGGGTGTCTATGCCACATATTGTAAGCAATTTCCTTACTGAGTACTTACATCAGCTGTAGGAAGTGATCAGAACCGGGCCACTAGAAAGTGGGCAAGGCAGGATTTGAGCTCATGTCTGTCTGACAATGGAACTGTACTGCTTATCCAGGAAAGCTCAGGCCTGCCCAATGGAAAGACCTGGAAATGCTCTAAAGTCATAAGCCAGACTTACTGTGTCTTCGTTACCTAGTTATGTAGTAACAAAAGTATCACAAGTGTGTGACTTAAAAGACCAAGAATGTATTGTCTCTTAGTTTTGGAGGCTGAACTTCCAAATTCTGTCACCTTTTGGCAGCCCTGGGTGCTTTTTTTTGGCCTCTCTTCGACAACAAATGGATCTACACACGATCGTGTGTCTCTGTGTCTTTGATCCCTTTGGAACATTGCCATTCAGAAAGGACTAGGTTTAGGACTCAGCTTACTCCAGTAAAAACCCATGTACTTAGTAAAAGAAAAGCTGTCTTCCCAAATAGGGTGCATTCACAGGTACCGGAAGCAGGACTACAACTTACCTTGTAGGAAAGCTACAATTCTGTTAATAATGTGTGGACTCAAACTGTACACTTCCCTCATCCCTCGCTGCATTTGCTCTGTTTGTATAACTGATCACTAAGCTTCATTCCTGATATGCACTTTGAAAACCTTCCTTTCTTCATTCTTTCATTAAATATATATATATATATATATATATATATATATATATATATATATATATACACTGTCTTGGGTACTAGGGATTCAGCAGCGAAGACAATAGGGGGAACACCCTCCTGAAGCTTGGACACACAAGTACTTTCAGTGACAATCCCTAAGTGGGTTGGCAAGGGAAGCTCTGGGAGCGACAATAATACTTCACAGGGCAAACAAGCCTGGTCTATGAATCAGGGAACAACAGTCCCAAAGATGCACATAGCAGATTATCTGGGACTTGACTTAGAAAGAGAGAAATTACTGTCAGGATAGGAACAATGGTGTGTGGGATAGCCCACAGGTTTGAGGAGAGCCTAGCATCTTCGAAGAACTGAAAGAAATTGACTATAAAAAATGACGAAATGCAAGAGGTAGTGTGGTAAGAGATGGGCAAGGGCCTTATTGTCATACACCTCAAAACCTAAAGCTTGAAGTAGCAATTTGAAATAGGGGAGATGCATGGTCCAATTTGCTATTTAAATAATCACTGTCGTTAAACGAAGAAAATGAAGTTGAAGAAAATGAAAACAAGCCCAAAAGACAACCTTGAGTAAATCCTGCCCCGATGTCAAGAACAACTCAAGTACAGATTTGCTGCATTGAACACAAATGACAAAAGACATGATGAGCCATGGAAGGGCATCAAGAACATCATACATGTGGAAAGCAAAGGGTCTTTAAAAAGACAAGAAAGAAAGAAAGAAAGAAAGAAAGAAAGAAGGGGTTAAAGTGTGTGTCAGAAGAGACCTGGAAGCAAATGAAAGAAATAATGAAGTCTAAGAACTAAGAAAATTGCAGAGGACAGCTCGAGAAGACATCAAATATTGTAATGGAATGTGGAAAGAGCTAGAATTCGAAATGGAAGAACATTGTGTTAGTCTGGATTGACTAGAGAAACAAATTCACAGACACTCACATGTGTGTAAGAAAGAACTTTATATAAAGAGTAATTATACATTAAGACAACATCCCAGTCCAGATCAAGTCCAGAGTCTGATATTAGCCCCATATGTCCAGTACCAGTCTGTAAATTCCTCTTCAGATTCACATAACACAAGCAATGATGCTGAGTGCAGGAAGATTACAGGCCAGTGGGTGGAAAGTCTTGTGGATCCAGTGGCAGTGGAAGCATCTCAGCACTGGCATGGGCCTCCATGTGGCTCCTCCAGCTCCAAGGCTCTGGCTGCCATCAGCATAGCTCCGTGTGGCTTGTCAACAGGAATATCTCCCAGGGAGTGGTGGCCGCCTCCAATGAGCTATGTATATCTCTTTAGCATCTCCAAAAGAGGTCATCAAGCTGCAACCCGATTGACAGGCTAGACTGCACTCCTCCACAAGTTGACACCAGATTATGTAACCACCACAAACATGTTCAGTATATCTTACACTGAAAGAACTCAAGAAAAAAAAACCCAAACCTCAAGTTGCAATATTAAAAGATTCTATGGGCAAAATATTGAATAATGCAGTAAGCATCATAAGAATATGGCAAAAATGCACAGTCACTGTGCCAAAAAGAACTAGTGGGCATTCTGCCATATCAAGAGTAGCATGTGAACAAGAACCATTAGTATTGAAGAGAGAAGTCCAAGCTGCACTAAACACATTGAGCCAAAAACAAGGCTCCATGAATTGATAGAACACCAACTGAAATGTTTCAGGCAGCTAATGAAATACTGGAAACACTCTCTCATCTCTGCCAGGGAATTTGGAAAACAACTATTTGACCAACTGGCAGGAAGAGATTCACATCTGTACCCATCCCAAAGGTGGCCCAACAGAATGCTCAAATTATTGATCATTATCGTTGCTGTTGCATACAAGTATAATTTTGCTGAAGATTATCCAACAGCAAGTGCAAGCAATGCATTGACAGGGAGCTGCAAGAGGTCAGGCTGGCTTCAGAAGAACACATGGACCAAAGAATGTCATTGTTGATGTCAGATGGATCTTGGCTCGAAGCAGAGAATACCAGAAAGATGTTTACTTGTGTTTCATTGACTATGCAAAGACATTTGAGTGTGTGGACCATAGCAAACTATGAATAGTCTTGAGAAAAATTGGAACTGCAGAACACATCATTTTGTTCATTCAGAACATGTACGTGGGTCAAGGAAGAGTTGTGGGAGCAGAACAAGAGAATAGTGCATGATTCAAAATCCAGAAAGGTATGCCTCAGGGCTGTAGCCTCCAACTATATTGATTTATTCAATCTCTATGTTGAGTAAATAATCAGAGACTAGAATACATGAAGAATGTGGCATCAGGATATGAGGAAGCTTATTGACAACCTGTCATGCAGATGAACCAATCTTGCTTCCTGAAAGTGAAGAGGGAGTGAAGCAATTGCTGATAAAGATCAAGGATTTCAGACTTCGGTATGGACTACAACTCAATGTAAGCATGACTAAAACCCCCACAACTAGACCCGTAGTTAACATTGTAGTAAATGTAGGCAAGATTGACGTTGTCAGGGGTTTCATCTCAGATCCACAGTCAATGCTCATGGAAGCAGCAGGCCAGAGTTCCAGGGACGCGTTGCACTGGGTCAATCTGCTGCACAAGACCTCTTTAAAATGTTCAAGAGCAAGGAGGTTTCTTTGAAGACAAGTGCACCGGACCTAAGCCATGGAGTTCTCAATAGCATCATATGCATGTGAAAGTTGGACGTGGAATAAGGAAGAGGGAAGGGAAAAAGTGATGCGTTTGAACTATGATATCGGCCAGGAATTTTGAAAGTACCATGGACTGCCAAAAGAACAAAGAAATCTCAGAAGTACAGCCAGATTTCTCCTTAGAAGCAAGGATGTCCAGACGTCACCTCACACACTTTGGAAATATTATCGAGAGAGGTCAGTCCCCAGAGAAAGACATCATGCTTGGTAAAGTGGAGGGGCGGTACATAAGAGGTGGACCCTCGAGAAGCTGGATGACACGGGGGCTGCCACCATGGGCTGAAACATGAGGCCGATGACGAGATGGTACTAGACTGACTGCGACACTTAGGGTTGTTTTGCGTCAGAACCAACTCCGGGCCACCTAGCCCCCAACCAAAGGTGGCTGATGCCCAAAATGCAGAGAAATGAGTTTGTAGCTATGGAGTCTAAGTAAGGGGCAAGAATTGATCGTGACAGTAGGAATGGGACCAAATGGACAGATGAATAAGGTGGCCGGAAGAACCAAGGATTCCTTCCATGTGTCTGCATCTGGGTAGAAATGGCTGCCTACAGAGATGGAAACATTCCCAAGTCGGTTTGAATGAAAGTTGCTGAGCTCATGGCACGGAAGCAGTAGGGTTTGAGGTCCCTGTAAGACAAATGAGTGAAACTATTTGCTGACAGATACAAATCTGGAATACAAGGAGAGAGCGATCCACAGAACTGAGTTTATAAATGTGCCCAAGGTTGGTGTCTAGAGTAGGAGTTCGGGTCCCACCCCAAAACTCAATCCCAACAGGGCGTTACTGACCCTGATCCCTTTTGCCACACACACACACCCTTATCACACTGTTACCAGGTTGGATTTGAGAATCATTACAATCAGATACTACCACTGTCAGCAGCCCACAGACTATCCATATGGCCCAGGCATCACATGATGGTCCTTATTAAACCAGATTTGGTCAAGTATCACACTGCAACCATCTATATGAATGGGAAGCTTTCCTAAGGTCCTGCCTCCCAGTAGAGTTAAAAGTCCCATCCCTGGATCTTATTCCCTTCACATATCCCTGCCTTTGAAATCCCAGTGTGCTGTACAACCATCTCCGCCGAATGATGTACATCAAGACAATAACAATGACATAATAATACAGGAATTAATTTGGTAAGAAGTCTGGCATGAGCTAGGCAAATAAAGCATGATCCATCCCTGACTCAATGACTTGCTCATTGTGTGACATTTCCCATCTTTGAAAAGATTTCCAGGATGCACTTCTGATGGTCCAGGCCCCACACGGGGCACTTCTGCTCCCTAAATAACACAGGAGGAAAGCCAAGATGCGTGGGGGACAATGGCAGAGCAGCTTCTGGAAGCCTTCTCCGGTTCCTCTGCTGTATCTCGCTCCTGCCATGGAGGGGGCTGCCCAGTGGGGGGAGGCATGGAGACAAGGACAGGCAGGGGACTGAAGGTGAGTGCAGAGATGAGTGAAGGACTATGTAGGGAAATGCCCTCACCTATACACAGGGCTGGGAAGCTGGTGAAGACAAAGGATGGGTGAGATCCCGGCCACCCTCCATTGCCGGAGGAGGTAGGTAGCAGTCAACCTCCTCACTACCCCCACACGGCCTTCGTGGTAATGGGGAAAGAGTGCCCCTGAGCCAAGCACATCTGGAGATGCACCAGAGTGCCCAAGAGCAGTGTGCTGTGTGCTGTGTGTGAAACATCTGCAGCACCACTTCCAACTCTCACATACTGCCCCTGGCCTAAGAACCTGTTCTAATAGCTGACCACATACATAAGTGAGGAGTGAGTGTAATTAAAGAGTTTATAAAGCACCTTTATGAACTACCTTGTCTTCATCATTCATTTATTAAATGTCAAACATTTATTATGCACCTATTATAGGGTCCCCATGGATCAGAATTGACTCAAAGGCAGTAAGCTTATGATAGGCTCAGCCACATGGTGGTAGGCTCTGAGGACATTCAGGCAGCCAACAAACACATGAAGACATGTTTTAATAATTAGTAATTAGGTATCATTTCCCCCAATATCCATAGTAAAGTTCATGAAAACGACCGACGTGGGGACTCTGGTGCACTGCCGGTGGGCTATATATGGGTACAATCCGAGGGAAAACAGTACAATACTTCCTTGAAAAGATGGAGATGGAAATACCATATGGTGCAGCAATCCCACTCCTGGATAACCCGCTGGAGAAGTCAAAGCCACAGCACAAGGAGACACACGCCCCCACTGCTGCTCACAGCACTACTCACAAAAGCAAAAGGCTAGAAGCAAACTAATCGCCAGCCAGTGGACGAATGGAGAAACATTCTTGGTATGTTCTCTATGTCCAATGGGAAGCCACATGAGGTTAAAGAATAACGAGGGCTCTTTGCTACACCTCATGATGAGGATGAGCCTGAAGGAGAAGATGCTGAGTGAGATACTCAATAACAAAAGGACAGATGTTGTATGAGATCACTATTGTACCAAATCAAGAAAAGGTTTTCACACTCAAAGAAGCATTCTTCGATAGCTCCCAGGGGTGAAGGGGAAGGGAGGATAAATTAACTAGAGGAGTAGGTTAATAGCGTGGGTGCGGGCAATCTACAATGACAGGGAGGCCAACAAAAAACTGCGTGGGGATTTCCATAAAAGACATGAAACAAAATGTGTAAGAATTGTTGAATGAGAAGCTGATTTGCTCTGTAAACCTTCACCGAGCTCACAACACAAACGTTTTAGAAAAAGGAAATGTGATTTGATATCTTGAAAAGCGTCTAACTGTGTTTCAGTTGGGCAAAAACTGACGTGCCAACATAAAGTCAATGAGAATATCCTTAAAAGGATATTGAACCCAGAAACCTACCAATGGAGCCTGTGAATCTATGTGCCCCCCAGGGGTGCACCAGATGATTCTCTGGAATATGAGATGACAATGCACAACAGCAGACTTGTGGTTATTATTCAACTTACGGCCATCGAATCTGTGGGACACGTTGTGCCCCCATATTTCAGGGTACAATTGTCTCTGTGAGTTTCTGAGACTGGTACTTTTTAAGACAGTGGAAAGCCCCTGTATTTTGCCCAAAGAGTGACTGGTGGTTTTGAACCACGGAACTCATAACCACTATGCGATCATCAAATCAGTTCATATGGGCAATGTTTCCATGCACAACAGAAGAAAATGTTCCCCAATCCCAAGTCTCAATCACTGTTGCCTTTGTGTCCATTCACTTGTTGAGGATCTTCCTCTTTTTCTCTGATCCTCCACAGACTTCCCCAGAACTGTTCACTCCCCATAAAACCAAAGCCCAAATACACTGCCCTCAAGTCAACTCCGACTCATAACCACCCTATAGGACAGGGTAGAACTGCCCCTGTGGGTTTCTGAGATGGTAGCTATTTACAGGAGTACAAAGCCCTGTCTTCTCCCCTGGACTAGTGGGTGGTTTTGAACTGCTGACCCTGTGGAAGGCAGCACAGTGAATAACTGCTATACTACCAGACCTCCTGACGACTTCCGATAGCATGTGTCCAAAATACATAGCAAGCCTAACCATTATTGAGTCTAAGGAGCATTCTGATTATATTTCATTGAATACAGATTTATGTGTTCTTTTGGCAGTCTGTGGCACGTTAAATATTTGTCACCAATACCATAAATTAGTTTCTTCAAATCGTATTAAGCTTCTACATGTATGTGGACCATTAAAAATACTGTGAGTTGGGTCAGGTGCACCTTGGTCCTCAAAAAATGAGGTTCTTACTTATTAAGATTTTAAAGAGAACTTTGGCAGCAGATTTATCTGTTGTAGTAACACATCCTTTTTTGGCAGGGGAGAGAGGGTGTTCACTGTTTCTTCCACGGGCATTGATTGCCCCTCCAAAGAAAAAGATGCACGAGGGCTAAGGTTTTCTATATGTTGAAGTGTAATCCATATGGAATGTAATCCATACTGTGGTCTTTGACCTTCATCGGTGGCTCAACTTCTCTTGGCTTTCAGCAAGCAGGTTGTTTTCTCTGTATATCGTGATTGTTAATGAGTCTTCCTCCAACCCGGATATCACATTCTTCTACATACAGTTCACCTTCATGGATTCTATACTCAACATTCGCTTGCGTAACTATGGTTACTGAGTATAACCTGACGCATACCTTTCATGATGGTAAACCATGGAATATGTGTTCTGGTTGACTACTGCCTCTTGGTCTATGTACAGGTTTTACATGACCACATTTAAGTGTTCTAGAATTGACCTTCTTATCAATTTCATCCATAATCTTACCCATAATCTGTTGGATATGCAGAGCCTAAGGCCTTTGCGCAGTCATCAAATCCAGGGAAACAGCTTTCTGATGGTCTCTGCTGATAGGCAAGACCCATCTGCAGTTGGCAATGATCGCCCTGGTTGCAAGTCTTCTTCTGAATCTGGCTTGAATTTCTGACAACATCTTATTGACTTATTGCTGTCATTGGTTTTTAATTATCTTCAGTAAAATTTTGTCTATGAACCTACCTGTTCTATACAGGGTGACTATGAGTCAGAATAGACTTGATAGCATTGAGCTTGGTTGCATGATATTATTCAGATTATTTAATAATACCTTCACATTGATAACCTTTCTTTGGAATGAATATTAATATGGATCTCTTCCTCTCAATTGGCTAGGGGCTGTCTTTCAAATTTCTTGACATGGATGAGTGAGCATCTCCAGAACTGTATCCTTTTGTTGAAACATTCCAATGGGTATCCATCAATTAGGGGAACTATGCTGTTGACTTTTTTGTTTGTTTGTTGCCAATGCCTTCAGTACAACCTGGACTTCTCCTTTAATGCCATTGGTTCTTGATCATATGCTACCTCCTGAAATGGTTAATGTTGGCTAATTATTTTTGGTACGGTGACGGTGTAGTCTTCCTATGCTTCCTGCATTGTTCAATATTTAGCCAATATATGCTTTCAATATTACATGTCTGTTTTCCCCTTCCGGTTTTCAAATTCTAAGTGTTTGTACAATATATCATAATACTTTACTTTGTCTTCTTGGGCTACCCTTTAGTGCATTCTGTTCAGCTTAGGATTAAGTTCCAGCATCTCTGCTGATTCCCATTTTGTCTTTTCTTCTTTTAGAATGACCTTGAGGTCTCTTCTTGTATGATGTTTGTTAGACTGGGGTATCTTGAGGAACAAAACCAGTGACAAAACTAGGGATATGTATAAGAAAATAATTTTATATCACAAAGTTATATTATATCAAGAAGGCAGCCCAGTCCAACTCAACTCCATGAGTCCAATGCCTGCAAGAACCCTCTTCAGCCCCGAGTATCTGCAGATTGATGATGCAGAAGGATAAAGCAGGAAACGGAAATATCGCAGGCCAGTGGGTGCAGAATCATGTGGATCCAAGATTGGTGGGAGCCTGGCAAGACATTTGACAGCTCCCATAGTCAGTGTCCCACAAGGGACTATTCCTGGAGGCAGACACAGGATCCAGGTGCGGAAGAAGACAACATGCAAAAATGAGGTCACTTCTGCTCAGAATCTCTCTTGTCAAAAGGCCACACCCCAAGGAGGTATCATTGAGCTGTAACCTGACTGATGGCTTGGACTCCACCTCTACCTTCACCCAGATAAATCTAATTGACATAAAATCAAACTCTCCTGGAATTTGTTAGGTGTTCTATCATTAGTGTTCAATAGGTCAAATCTATTATTGAGACCAGTCTCTTAATTGAAATGCAGTTACAGTGTCATACTTTAGGATGGATTGGGAAATGTTCTTCCTGACGATGAAGGTGACATCACTCTTCAGCAATGTGTCATTCCTGATGCCACATAACATGATTGGCCAATTCAAAAGGGCCAATGCCAGTTGAGTTCAGCTCACTGACATCTAAGATATGGATTTTATGCATTTCATCTCATTTTTGGCAACTTATATTATTCCTAGATTCATAATCCATACACCCCACATTGTAATTACTAAAGGATGTTTGCAGCTTTTCTTCTTAGTTTGAGTCAAGCCGCATCAGCAAAGAAGTATCCCCAAAGTTTGCTCCATCCTTATCACTAGGGTTGACTTTACATTGAGGAAGCAGCTTTTCCTCACTCATACTCTTGAGTGCCTTCTAATCGGAAGGGCTCATCTTCTGTCACTATATTCCACTGCCCTTCATAACATATCCACTGACCTTTTTTTTTTCTTCCATAAGTAGATCATAAGGTCCTTCTCTCTAGTCTGTTTTAATATGGAAGCTCCACTGTTATCTATTCACTGCGGTGACCTGCCTGGTATTTCAAATACGAGTGACGTAACTTCCAGCAGCACAGCAATACGTAGCTACCACAGCGTCACCAACTGACAGCCGAGTGGTGGAAAATAGATATACAAAGGCTCTTCAAAATATCCATGGAAAGAAAATGAAAAAACAAGGGAACTTTTATCCGAGTTCATTCTTTTAGCTTTGTTTCTGTTACTCAATTTTGCTTTAAGTGTGTTTATAAGGTATATAACATATTTGTATAAAAGTATACACATATATATAGCATTCTGATAATGTAGCATGCCAAGTGTTGGGCTTCTAGCCCCAAGGTCAACAGTTTGAATCTATTGGCCACTAATGGGAGAAAGATGAGACTGTCTGGGCTTGTAAAGATGATAGCTTCAGTCCTGCTGTTATCAAGTCACTGTGAATCAGAATGGACTCCATGGTAGTGAGTTGTTCTTTTGTTTTTCCACACACACATGCAAGTTTCGTGCAAAACCGTTTTAGAAAGTTTGCTTTAAAAAAAGGATAGCAACAAAACCGTTAAGTGCTAAAAACCACTGAAGGTACAATCAGTCATTCCCAGATTGTACTGAGAGTAGTTTTCTGAGAAAGAGATACACCTCTTTTTTTTAAATAGAAGTCTGAGTTTAGTAATCCTCACACCTAAAAACAAGATACTAGGAAATAAGCACAAATTTCTAAGTACCTCCAGCAGCTTTGATAACATTTACAAAGCTCTGCTACAGAAGCCATGGACTTTCTTAAATCCTACTAACTCTTTTGTGAGCATCCAGCTCTTAGCAAACTTATTTTCCACGATTTTAGCTCATGTGAAGAAAGAGAAAAGGGACAGAGTCTTTCAGAAGAAGAGAGTAGCTAAGGGAGCTATTAGGTCAGAAGACTGACCGTAGTGGAAATGACAGCTGACAGACACGGCAGATACAGTAGAAGAAATCCGTCATAGCAACGCCTGTGTGAATTCCACTCAGTGGAAGAAAGAGTTCCTGATGAGGGTCTGAGTCATTAAGGAAGCATGCAGTCATCCGGCGGGGGCTGTTTGAAGAAGCCTCAAAAAGTCCATGGTAAAATTATGGTTATCTTTTCATTCCATCTTTCCACAAACTTTTTGAAACCCCCTGGTAGCCTGTACTTTAGTGAATCAGGTCGTTAGATTTTATATTTAGATAAATGTAAAGATTTTTAAAAAGATAAATTTTATTTTTAAAGCCCCAATAAAAATGCGGCTACTTGAAAGAGTAAGTTTCACAGAGTTACAATTTTATAGTCGCAAGAAAAATTAGTAATCAATTTTTTTTCTTACTCTAAAATACCTCCACCTCTCTTGTTCTGTTTGAAGAGAAGCGGTCATGTGGGCAGGTTTCTGAAATCCCATTTTTCAAAGAGATCACTTCCTCATTTGTCTCCACAATGTATTGGTTCCCCTCCTGTGTTTTAGATGCAGAAAACTCTTTGCCCACTGTCTACAAACCTGAAAACCACGAGCCTTGCCCAATGCTTTCACTGGACAATTCATTCATCTCGAGACAGATCATGCTGTGTCGTGGAGCACACAGTGTGTACTCTATCCACGTGCCAGGATGTCAAAAATAGAGGCAACAGTGTTTGTCATGTCCAGAGCCCGCAATAGCGCTGTAAGGGGGCAGCAGGAAGTGCCCTGGGAGGGGGGTAGCCACGTAAATCACTTACAGTATGGGGGAGCCCGGCAGAAGCAGCATCTCACTTTGCTGGTGTGCGTAGGTGGGGAGAGTTCAGGAGATAACTGAGTATGGACACTGACTAAAAACGTGTCCTTTCAGAAAGGTTAGGGGATTCCAGTCAGAAGAGGCAATACCTGTCACGGAGCAGAAGCTTGAGAATCCCCGAGAAGGGAAATGACTTGGCAAAGGGCCCTTAGTGGCTCCGTGACTGAGCCAGCACTCACTCGGAGTCTCCGTTTCCTGACACCAAGGCGTCTTGCTCCGGGTGTCTGCATGAAGCACCCGTCATTTCTAAGGCATGGTGCCGCAGGGGCATGGCTCCTGGCATATTTTGAGGTGGGTGGAGGGGCAGCGAGTTGGCCACACACTCTCCCGTTGATGAATTAGCCGCATTCTCCTTCCCCTCCAGGCTCCCACTTAGTGTCCCTTTCAGTTGGCCGATTCCTCTGGCCTGGGGCACTGGCCTATGGGGTCCTTCCTGGCTGTCACTGTTCTCTGCTGCTTGTGTTTTGAAGGAAAGAGGGATGTGTTAAGGCATATAAAGCCACGTGTCAAACACAGCCTGCGTGAGTGAGGATGAACCAACACTCACAGGACATGTGCATTCAAGCAGACATTCTCTTGGTGCAGAGAATGTGAACTTAGAGCAGGGAAGTAAGGGATGGGAAAGTAGTCAATACAAGAGGCTCTTGAGAATGACGATTAAGCTGCCGAAGCTGCAATCGGAAAGCCTAAAAGCATGATGATCATGAGAAGCCATATTTAAAACAACATAGGAGAGGAGGACACCCTGGTCACCGTGATCCCCACGCTCTTTTCGATTCCCGGAGAAAGATCGTTTTTATCTCTGACCTTTAAATCTGCCTTATAAGCGCCTGTCTGTGTCTACATAGGTATGGAGCACAGGCAGCCTGACTGTGCCTCAGACGTGCAGGCAACCGTGAGAGAATTAGGAAGGAGGCACGCTTCCCCACCAACAGCAACGTTTTTCTGAATGCTATGTGCATCTGGGAGCCAGCTGGATGCACAAGACCCTTACACCGTGTTGGCAAACTGAAGATCATCATTTTCCTTATTTCCTGAAAGCAAACAAATAAAGCCACAGAGTTTTAACTGGGAACCACTTACCCTTCCCACAATTACCCATGTTCCTTCTTAGTCACTGGGCAGGCACACCAGGGCTCAAGGTAGCTATCAGGGCCTCTGTTCTGTGTCTGGATGTCTGAGCTTTGCTGGGTCTCACTACATGCAGGGGAGACCCCTGCACAGGATCTCCACATTTCTACCATTGGCTCTCACACGCTACATGTCCCTTTGAGTCTCTTTTATGCCACCATGGTAAATGGGTCTGCAATATCCAGAAGGGAAAGCCTGCTGTCTCAGCACACTCAGGCCTCCACCCTGCAGAAGCAAATTACTGGGTAGATTGCAGTTCTTTAGCACCAGGCAGCCCTGAATGATGTTCCTAACTCTCTCTCCAGGGCTGACTGACTCTTTCCTCTCTCTGTCTTTGGTTTTGTTCTGTTTTTTTTTTTTTAACAAGGCTCCCTGCTGAGAATAGAAGGCTTTCAATGCAGGGTACTGGGCACAGAATGCTTGCTCAGCATCAGATTATCTTTAATTATGGTGAGATCCACCTGAGATTGGCTCCTCTACATGCCTAGAAGAATGGCAAAATCGACCAATCCCTTAACAGGTCCAGAAGGGGCTCAGCACAATTGGATGGATTTTCAAGCCCCTATTTGCATACCAAATTGCCCAATCCCATGCTAAAGTAGCAGATGAGCAATAAGGTAGCACATGAGCAAGACTCAGTGGTGCTGAGGAAGAAGGTTGAACTGCACCGAAGGCATTAGCCAAAAACAAGACTCCAAGAACTGGTGGAACACCGAATGAAATGTTTCAGAAAGCTGAATCAGCCTTGGAAGCACTCTCTTGTTTATGCCAGGACATTACCTGGCCAATGACTGGAAGAGATCCATATTTGTGCCCATTCCAAAGAAAGGTGATCCAACAGAATGCTCAAACTATCGAACAATATCACTGATACCACATACATGTAAAATTTTTCTTAATATAATTCAACAATGGTTACAGCAGTATGTTGACAGAGAACTGCCAGAAGTTCAGGCCAGATTCAGAAGAGATACGTGGAAGAAGGTGTATCACTGTTGATGTTAGATGGATCTTGGGTGAAAGCAGAGAGTACCAGGAAGAAGGTTACTTGGGCTTCCCTGACTACACAAAGGCATTCAGCTGTGTGGGCCACAATACACTGTGGATGACCTTGGGAAGAATGTGAATTTCACAACACTTCATTGTGCTCATTCAGAATTTGTACATGGATCAAGAGGCACTTGTGCAAACAGAACCTGGGAAGACCACATGTTTTACAATTGGGAAAGGTGTGTATGTATCTAAGTTGTATCATCTTGCCACACTTGTTCCATCTATATCCTGAGCGAATCATCAGAGAAGCTGGCTTATATGATGAAGAATATGGGATCGGGATCGGAGGAAGGCTTATTCACAACCTTCCGCATGCAGATGACACACCTTGCTTGCTGAAAATCAGGAAGAATTGAAGCACTTCCTGATGCATATCAAGGATTATAGCTTTGGGTATGGATTGCAACTCAATGTAAGGAAGACCAAAATGCTCACAATTGGACCAATAGGTAACATCATGATCAATAAAGAAAAGGTTGAAGTCATTAAGGATTTTGTCTTAATTGGTTCCACAATCAATGCTCATGGAAGTAGCAGGCAAGAGATCAAAATATGTATTGCATAAGGTAAATCTGCTACAAAAGACCTCTTTTGCATATTGAAGAGCAAGGATGCTACTTTGAAAACTAAGGTGCTCCTGACCCAAACTGTAGTATTCTCCATATGCATATGGAAATTGAATATTGACTAAGGAAGACTGTAGAAGAATGGAGGCATTGGAATCGTGGTGCTGGAGAGGAACATTGAAAGTGTCACGGGCTGCTAAAAGGACAAACCACTGTGTATTAGAAGAAGTCAGGTCAGAGTGCTCCTTAGAGATAACAACGGCAAGACTTTGTCTTACATACTTTGGACATATTGGCAGGAGAGACCAGTCCCTGGTGAAGGAATCATGTTTGGTAAAGTGGAGGGGCAGCGAAAAAAAAGATTTTGACAAGATGAATTGACCCGATGGCTGCATCAATGGACTGAGGTATAGGAGAAATTATGAGGGTGATTGTGTTAGACTGGATTCTCTAGAGAAACAACACCAGGACACTTATGATTTTATATAGCTAGAGATATATACAACACAAAGAAATAAACAGCTAATTAATCCATAGAGCAGTACAGAGGGCTCAGTTCAACCCACTTCTCTGAGACAGTTAATAGATTGGCAGTCCTTCAACTCACCAGGACTGTTGGGTACAAGTTAAGTAAGCTGACAGCTGAGTCTTCTGTAGAGCAAGACAGGCAGTCTAGCCACAGGCAGCAAACAGCAGAGCGGATCATCAATAGTCAGTCAGATAACAGGGACTGACACTTCCCAGCTCAAGAGATACATACACCAGGAGTGTGGCAAAGCAGGTCTCGAAGGAACCTTAAACTATAGCGACATGGTTCAGAGGTTGGGTGTCCCACAGGCAGTGTAGCTTGCAAATTGAGATGGAGAACTAGCTAAGGCAGTTACACACTGGTCCAATCATCAGACAGCAAAAGACAGAAAGGTGGGGCTCACTGAGCCATTTCTCTCTGCCCTTCAATTAAACTGCAACCTTATTAATCCCACATGTGTTCATTGGCCAGGTTGGCACAATAAACCTACCTATCACAGTGATGCAAAACTGTACAGTGTTAGTTCTGTTATGCATAGGGTCCCTATGGGTCAGAGCCGACTTAATGTCACCTAACAATACAAAAGTGTGGGGCTCGGCCAATAATTTTTTTTATTATTTTAACAATTTATTGGGCTGATACAATTCTTTTCACAGTTCATACATATACATACATCAATTGTATAAAGCACATCTGTACAGTCTTTGCCCTAATCATTTTTTTCTCTTTTCTTCTTTTACATTTTATTAAGGACTCAAACAACTCTTACCACAATCCATACATATACATACATCAATTGTATAAAGCACATCCATACATTCCCTGCCCCAATCATTCTCAAGGCATTTGCTCTCCACTTAAGCCCCTTGCATCAGGTCCTCTTTCCCCCCCCCCTCCCTCCCCATTCCCCCCTCCCTCATGTGCCCTTGGTAATTTATACATCGTTATTTTGTCATATCTTGCCCTATCTGGAGTCTCCCTTCCCCCCTTCTCTGCTGTCCCTCTCCCAGGGAAGAGGTCACATGTGGATCCTTGTAATCAGTTCCCCCTTTCCAACCCACTCACCCTCCACTCTCCCAGCATCGTCCCTCACACCCTTGGTCCTGAAGGTATCATCCACCCTGGATTCCCTGTACCTCTAACCCTCATATGTACCAGTGTACAGCCTCTGTCCTATCCAGCCCTGCAAGGTAGAATTCGGATCATGGTAGTTGGGGGGAGGAAGCATCCAGGATCTGGGAGAAAGCTGTGTTCTTCATCGATACTACCTCACACCCTAATTAACCCATCTCCTCTCCTAAACCCCTCTATGAGGGGATCTCCATTTCGGCCAATAATTTTGTGGAAGTTATAAGACCCTAGTTAGGAAGAACATGTAAAAGCTATTCATTGCATGGTACATTTATATTTCCCCAAATTTGTATTTAAAAAATACCCAAACCAAACATACTCCCATCAAGCTAATGCTCCTTCATAGTGATCCCTAGTGGGTTTCTGAAACTGTAAATGTTTATGGGAGTAGAAATCCCAGTCTTTCTCTGAGGAGCTACTGGTGGTTTTGAACTGGTAATCACATGAAATTGCAGCCCAACATGTAACCACAACACCAAATAGACACATTTTTTTAAAAGTGTGGATTGTATCTGATCTAGAATATCCACCCAATCTTGGAACATTGACTTCTATTAGGGAAAGAAAAATGTCCCTGACTACTTTTTCAGATCCCATTATTTTCTTCTCTCCTCTTTTGAGCCCAACCCCAGCCTCCTAGAATCCCATACTTTCCTCTTACTAACCCAAACTACATGCAAATCCACTCGGAATCTGTGGAGAGCTCACCTTGGTATCAAAGGCCGTCCCACAACCTCTATAGCTATAGCCCATCTCTTAGAAGTATGAGTAATGGTTATCAGGCCCAAAGCCTATTTAGAAATTACACATTCTTTACCATCCATCCCTCAATTGCACCCATGAGATCACTGTGTGTGATAGGTATCGAATGCCTTATAATCCCCACTCCATAAAGGAGGAGGCTGCTTTTGAGGGTCATAAAGTAGAGAGCACACATGTACAAAGTTGAACACGAGGACCTGGCTGAAACCTCTTCCACTTATCACACCACGGTGCCTTGCATTTTCAAGGCTGCTGGAAGTTATGGCATAGGCACTTCAAATGCCAGCAGGCGCACCCATAGTGGACAGGTTACAGCAGGGCTTCCAGATGAATACAGGTGGGAAGGAAAGGCACTGTCCTACCTCTAAACATTAACCAAGGACAACTCACCCTGGAAGAGGCATCCTCTAATTTGGAAAGCCCTCTAACTATGCAGTAGTGTGACTATGGTCTGAAGCATGCCACGCCCCTGGCAGATGACACAGAGCGAGGCAATGTTTTGTTTGGCCATGTGTCACAACCAACTCAGTGGCAACCAACAACAGCAGCAGTTGACACCTGCTTCTCATTAGTCCTTGGACACTGATGGAGTTCATAGTCAACATCCGGACATCGAGCCCATCCTAGGCAAACACTTGTTCACTGCAAATTGCCAGGCCCTCTGCTGGGTCCTGGAATAAAATGGAAAGCAAAGCAACTGTGTCCTAGTGCTCGTGAATTTTAACATCTTAGGGCAGACACACATCAATGTAATCATTGCACATATAAATATGGAAGTGCAAACACCCCAAGCTAAACTCACTGCCATCGAGTGGGTGGCGGCTCACAGGGCAGACCCGCCTCTGTGAGTCTCCATGGCTGTAACTCTTACAGGGGTAGAAGGCACAGTCTGGGTCCTTGGGCTGTCTGGTGGTTTCTACCTACTGATCTTTCGGTTTGAGGCCGAATGTGTAAGCATTACGTCCCAAGGTTCGCCTGTGGGTTGTTAGGTTCCCGAGGCTGTAGCTCCGTCCTTGAATAGAAAGTCCGCTCTTTCTCCGAGGAAGTGACCAGGGGTTTCAAACTGCTGACTGTGCAGATCGCAGCCCTACAGGAAACCACGATGACACCAGGACTCCCTGGCGGCAAAGAAAAGAAAGAAACAGAAGGTGGACTACCATGAGAGCTTGCAAGAGGGACCTCGAGACAATTGCCTACCTAGAGACTCTTACTGCAGAGTAGAAAAGGAACCAAGTAGAGGGAAGGGTACAATAAAATGAGATCTGCATGCTGAGCTAGGAAGCGGGCACAATTCGTGCCCAGGAGAGGAACGCAACCCCAGCTTGAAGGGAGCAGCAGTCAAGCAGTGGAGTGGGTTTGGGGAAGACCCCGCATGAGAAGGCACGAACTCTGGAAGGAGACGAAGGAAAAAGGGAGCAGGAAAGGCAAAGCCCGGGGAAGGTGGAAGCCCGTACATTCTGAGAAACCCAAACTGCCTGCCTGTTCCAATTGTGTTCCTCGCAACATTTATGTCTATATCAAAATAGAGGCTCTCTTAGTCAATCCCGGAGATTTTAATTCATCTCTAAATTCTCTTAGAAAGCTTTCTATACTAAAAGTTTTTATACTCTAACCGTGAAGCTGTTCATTCAATTTCCCCAAGTAATCAGACGAAAAAACACCCAAACCATTTAAAGTATGCCCAAAATGCTATTAGTTAAAAGGAATTGACAGAAATGTAGCTGAAAGAAGCAGAAGAAAAATCTGCTCAGAAAGCTCACGTATATCCACACTATCCACTGAATCATCCACATACGAATGTTGTAGCTCCACTTCCTAGGGCCCGCAATGCTGCTAGGGTAGGACATTGAATACAGTCCCACGGTGGCATGTGTCTCTTTCAAGCTTTACCTTTTAGACTTCTGAGAACAGAGACCCTGCATTTGGCAAGCTACCTAATGAATAAAAGTTACTATATTCAACAAAAGAGAATCCACGGAATTTATAGATGTATGACTATTAAATTATTAAACTGTTATCAAAGTAGTTGAGAATAACAAAACTATAGGATATATAAGCATAACAGTAAAGATGCTAAGAAGACTAGGTTGAAAAAGTGCCGCAAAATGAAACCATGCCATTTAAAATTGGTGGGGTCTCTTTGGCCTATTCCATGCAGTGTGCACGAAACGTTCCAGTGGTCTTCTCTCAGAGACTGGCTGAAGGACATTGGGCCATGTTCTGTGCCACACACAGCCTTTGGTAGTCCCACCAGCTGGTCGTTTTCCCTGACTGGCTGGGGGAAGCAGGTGGGAGAAGAGCTTCCTAAGCCCTAATCCAAGAGAAAGAGGAAATGCTAGTTATACATCCTGTTGTTTGCAATGCTTCCCTGCAGGCATTTGGCTCAAAGCCTCATGTAAATCTTTAACATTTCATTTTGCACATATCAAAGAAGACGAAATGAAGGAAGTTCATGTTTAGGTCTCTGATCAGTTTGACACCGTTCTTTATGCTTGTTAGAATTCTTCCAAAAGGTTGTAACCTTTGTTGTTGTTGCTAGGTACGATTGGGTCGGTTCTGACTCACATTGACCCCATGTGGGACAAAAGCAAGCACTGCCCAGCCCTGTTCCATTCTCACCATTGTTCTCATGTTTGAGCCTATGGTGGGATTCAGCCGGTTTGCACTGGTCCAGCAGAACCGATGCCTTATTTCTTGTTGAGTTTTGTAAAACCGCTGTTAAAATGACACGTGTCATCAGGGTCCTCTCTAAGGTGGGTGGGTGGGCAGCCACCCAATGTGGACATCGCAATTCACGCATACATTCCTTACTTGCTTCTTAAGTTCATCTGCACAACAGAGTCTTCCAAGCATCCACAGTAATGTTCCTTCCATCCATAGGTATTAAAACTAATAACTATGTTGGTAATATTTATATATTCATTTTATACAACTCATTATCTCTTGAAATGTCCTTTTTGGTGATGAAGGCCACACCATTCCTCTTGACTCTGCCATTCTCAGCACAATGAACCATATGATGTGCTGATTCAGAAGGGCCAATACCAGTGCATTTCAGCTGACTAATGCCTAAGAGATCCCACTTTGTGCATTCCATTGCATTTTAAAGACGTTCCATTTTCCTGGATCCATACTTCACACATTCCAATCTCCAATTATTGACAGATATTTGCAGTTGTTTATTTCATTTTGAGATATGCCACAGTCCCAGAAGTTTTACTCCCATGGCTTGGACTTCACCCACGGTACTATGGGCTTCCTCGGTCATATTTGGGAGTTTCCTTATCTGACAGGGCCGTCTTCTGGCACTCTCTCTGACAGTGTGCTCCTTCCATAGTTCAGTGTCGGACACGGTTTCCATGTCAGCCATCAGGTTTCTGGTGGAGAATCCCTCTGAAGTAGACAGCCTATTCCTTCTGAATAGTCCGTGCTTTGTCCAGAAGCTCGGTTAGAACTTGCTCACTGTGGGTGACCCGCCTGGTATTTGAAAATTACAGTGACAGAGCTGCCAGCATCGCAGCACCACAATACAACACGCCAACAGAGCTGCTGTGCTGATAACCTTGTCTTGTATGAAGATTGCATCTCGGATTGTAGAGAATACAGAACCTGGATTAATTAATACATTAATAAAATACTTACTTTCCTAAGTTGAAGTGGTTTAGTGAGACCTCAGTAGAAACTCAATGGTAACCTCAAAACATTAAAAGAGATCAAATTTCCTATAATATTATTGTAATTGTATCTCAAAGAGACAATTTTTCCCAATCTATTTTGTGTTTCTAGATATTTGACGTGCATAATTATCATTTGAAGTGTATTTTACTTAATATATTTTTTAAATTAGAATTTTAAAAAATCACCATCAAATGTTGATGATTATTTTGTGACTTGAGATTATTTCTTTCATTGAAATATCAAGTCAATGAGAAATCAAGTGTTCATATATCAAGTTATATATCCTTTACTACACAAACAATTATATGTATCATGGGTAAATTTATATTTCTGAAAAGGTGATCCTGTCAGGTAAGAAGATAAAAATGTAAAATGCATAGTTAGAACCAAATCCTCTGGTATTTAACCTTAAAAATAATAATTCAAATTTATAATTTTGAAGGATAAGTCTGTGCCTTCCCAGACACTCTTTATATAACAAACATATGTTTTGAAGGTATATTTATTTTTTCTTTTTCTTTTCTACAATTGTATCCATTGTTGTTAGCTCCCTACTGCCCCCTGCCTCCAACCTCCCCTATTATAACTAAAAGGATCTATTCACTTAGTTAGTGTGACTCTAAATTTATTTATCCTGGATTTCATATAAAGAAAAATCATACACACAAAAAACCATTAGCAACAACAAAATAAAACACGAGACACTTCAATCCAAAAGGAAACAGAAAATAATAAACCCTAGAATAAGTTAAAAATGGGTCAAAAAGAGAAATAAATGTTAAGATGTGAAATTTTACGCTAAAGATGTCTGCAGTAAGCCAGTTTCCAATGCACTCTGAGGACAAGCCTATTCACATATCTGCTCGATCGTCAGAGGGCACTCAGTGTACACAGTCCACGTGGAGACTCTTCAAAGGGTTTTGTGGGTTTACTGTAATCCATAGTGAAGGTATATTCAAAGATTAGCAGATATATAAAACGTATGGGTAAGAAATAAAGAGAAATTTATTATTCACAACAATCACAGTAACCAGCAAAATCAGTGGTTGAGTTTCTTTATCCTGTCCTAATAAGTACAGGCTGAGGCGAAGAAAGTGAAGTCTGCACACACTTAGGATCATGAATAATTTTTAATGTACACAAAGCATATCTGCTCATTGTCCTACAGGAAGCCTCTCTTCCAATGCTTTCTGTACAAGTCTTGAAGACACGGTCTAACCCAGAAGCAGCCAGAGCTTTTACTTGTAAGACCTTCAGAAATGTGAGCGACACCTAGAGAGTGATGTCAACAATCTGATGCACGTTGGTGCTTCATAAAGACTATGGTTTTCTCCCCCCAACTACAATGATCCGAATTCTACCTTGCAGGCTTGCAGGGCTGGATAGGGCAGAGGTTGTACACCGGTACATATGGGGGCTGGAGGCACAGGGAATCCAGGGTGGATGGATGATACCTTCAGGAACAAGGGTGTGAGGGGCGATGCTGGGAGAGTGGAGGGTGAGTGGGCTGGAAAGGGGGAACTGATTACAAGGATCCACATGTGACCTCCTCTCTGGGAGATGGACGGCAGAGAAGGCGGGGAAGGGAGACTCCGGATAGGGCAAGATATGACAAAATAACAATGTATAAATTACCAAGGGCACAAGAGGGAGTGGAGAGTGGGGAGGGAGGGGGAAAAAAAAGAGGACCTGATGCAAAGGGCTTAAGTGGAGAGCAAATGCTTTGAGAGTGATTAGGGCAAAGAATGTGCAGATGTGCTTTATACAATTGATGTATGTATATGTATGGATTGTGATAAGAGTTGTATGAGCCCCTAATAAAATGTAAAAAAAGAAAAGAGGAGAAAAAAATAAAAGAAAATGATTAGGGCAAAGAATGTACAGATGTGCTTTATACAATTGATGTATGTATATGTATGGATTGTGATAAGAGTTGTATGAGCCCCTAATAAAATGTTAAAAAAAAGACTATGGTTTTCATATTTCAATTCCCAGGGGCTAGTGACAAGTATTGAATAAGTACTGATGTATTCGAATATCTTAAAAGTAATAAAATGATGGTCAAAATTACTGGATCTCCTTCAAATCAAGAGATAGTTCCTTAATTGATTTGTGGATTGTTATAATATCTATAAGAGCACCCGATAAAAATATAAACTAAGGAAATATTTCCTAATAGTAGACCACTAGATTAAAAAAGGAAGTTAAAAGTGAGATTATAAACACACCAACGAAATAAAGAGGCGCTACTAGGTGGTGCCACCAGTTCATGGTACAGTTAGTTATACTATCAGTTCCTCTAGCGTGTCGTGGAAGAAAGACCTGATGAATCTATTTCCCAAAATTCCGTTGAGGATAACCCTATAGAGAAGAATTCTAATCAGACACACATGGAGGTGCCCTGGTGCTCTATATGCCGAGTAGTTTTGAATTGGGTTCCATATATTGTGAATGTTATGTTATGAGGAACTTGGATTCCATCATATTCCTTTGAAGAGGGCTGATATTTTTGCTTTGGAAAATAGATAGCTTGGTTTCATTTTTATACTGAAAAAGAATGTCTCATATGGGGCACCCAAAATTTGTGTGTTTCCTTTGCCTTTACCCTTGTGCAGAAATTAAGCTTAGCGTCTAGATTCTCATTCGCTGGCTCTTTCATTCTCAGCGCGCTCTTTCCGCTTCAAATGGCCATGATCACTGAGCTCCGGCTTCTGATTCAGAGTCAGAACATCCTGGGTTTTCTACTAGAGTTTCAACTGTCTGCCCTTAATCTAAAGTCTACAAAATACTTTATTGATTCAAGTTTGGGCTCCTATCTAAAATCGATTAGCCTTTGTCTGTGACTTTTCTCCATACCCTTCAGGTTGTTGGCCTTTAAATATTTTGTCCAAAATTTACAGTTGTAATCTGTGTGTGTTTAGGGGGCCAGGGCAGAGGGAGGGGGTCATCGGTCACTTAGAAGTTTACTTCTCCTTTAAGGAAGCTGCACTCCCCAAGTCTATATTTGACCAATAGATCACAGGTGCAAATATCTTCCAAGCATTTCATTTTATTAAAATGTGAGTTATATTAGCTAACCTAAATCATTCTCTATGTTTATAGACTGGCTAATGTTCTGTAACAAAATACTACTCATCATATTACTATGCAGCATCAATGGGCTCATAAAAGCTTGCTAAGTGTGTGGCATATATTTAATACATATCCAGACTTACACCATAATGTATCTCTTTTTGTTGCTTCAGTATTTTCAGTGAATGAGTATTAACAAAGTCATGTATTCTGCCTTTTGGACCCTTAATATACATTGAACCCATAACATGTGTCTATTATTCTTCATACATATTCAGAGCATATCTTATAACAGTTCCTTTGGAACCATTATCCATGTATGCTGTGAAATGCATATTAACAGTCGAATACATTTGCATATTATGAGTTCATCATATTGAATGCATAGTAAAATCTTTATAAAAATATGGTTATAATACTCAAAAGCTATTTACTTAAACACCTTACTTACTATTCTCCCATTCATTAAATATTATTCCTAAATTGTGCATCTAAAATTCACAGAAAACCTTAGTCTCTAGAGGACTAGATTATCAAATAAAAAAAATGTTTTACTAGATACTTCCTGCTCATATCTTCAGCAGCATGCTGTCTATATATGTAAAATAATTTACGATTTTAGTTGTAATGAACACGTATTGAGCACAAATTCATTGATGAGCTCTTATTTTTAAAGGCCCTATAATAAATGTGAAAGTTGGAATGATTCTGAAAAGTTCTCAAATTTCCATGATAGAAATGAAATTAAGTTTAGAGCCATTTGATAGATGTTATGCTGTCATAACTAGCTGGTTATTGATAAAACAAAAATAATTTTAGAAGTAGTCCAATCCTATCAAGTGAACCCAACATATCCTTTAGTATACTGAGGAATCTTTAAAGGTCAAGCAGTCTCTGAGCAAATAAACACAAGAAAGAGCTGTGTGGTTTGTATGGTCTTAAATACCTTGGGTAGTGTCTTAGGGCCATAGGTTGAAGGCAGATAAACTGTACATAGCTAAGAAATGTAAGAGCTCTCTTAAAAGGTTGAATATGTCTTATAGTGGCAATAAAATAAAATTTCACAACAGCACAAAAATTAGCAGACAGACCTCTACTTTCAGGAAACATTACTAACATGAGTTTTAAATTCCAAACATCTACTCAGAAGACTCCACTTGTGTACCATGTTTTACAATCATTTTATAATCTAGGCAATATTGTTTTAGGCACTAGTTACTGTATTCAGTAGTGTATGCACCTGCGATTAATGCAAAATGTCCACTAGCAAATGTTTACAGCTGTTAATAAGCAAAGTACATTATCAACTGCAAAATGAAACTATCAGGTCTCCTGAACAGAGAGCACTGTCTTAAACACAAAGCCATTACATTGATAGGAAATGCAGTAAATTTCTGAACTGAGTTTTGTCTCCCCAAATTATGTGTTGCACATCCTAACCATAACCCATACTTATGGTTAAAGGGTCCAAGCAGCACCATGGTTAAGTGATCCCCTCCTTATAGAAGCACCAGAGTTTCAAAGCCACCAGCCACTTCACAGGCAAAAGGAGGGACAGTCGGTGTCTGTAAGGACTTTTCAGCCTTGGAAACTCATGGGGACACCTACTCTGCCCTATAGGGTTCCTTTGAGTCAGAATGCACTCCCCAGCAATTGGGTTAGGACTATTTTGTTCGGTTTGGTTTAAATAATTGTGGTTATAATCCCATTGGAGAATGCATTTCTTTGTCATGCTAAGGTGATAGCATTAGTGTAGGAGTGGCATAAATCAATCTTTTTGAGATGTAAAACAGCTGAATAATCACGCAGAGACAGAGGAAGTTGGGTTTCCAAGGAACCCAAACTAGAAGCTGAAAGACACAGATCAGAAGAGAAAGAGCCTTCCTTTAGATCAGCAGTTCTCAACCTTCCTAATGCCCCGCCAACCGCCAACCTTTCATTCAGTTCCTCATGCTGTGGTGACCCCCTCAACATTATTTTCATTGCTATTTCATAAATGTAATTTTGCTACTGTTATGAATCATAATGGAAATATCTGATATGTAGGATATATTGTCATGGTTACAAATTGAACATAATGAAAAAGCATAGTGATGAATCACAAAATAATATGTAATTATATGTTGTGAAATATTTATTTCTAATTACAAATACATTTTGTTTTGAAGTATGGTGCAGCCTGGGTAAGAGTCTTCACGCTGGGTCCTTGGACGTGGGTGTATCTGCTTGTGGGGGGACCCTCCTGAGATCATAGAGGAGCCGTGTCTCATTTCCTAGGACCCCTGGGAAAGAGTTATTCAACCCTCACAGAGGTTGCGCCCCGCGGGTTGAGAACCGCTGCTTTAGAGCCAGCACCGTGACATTGGACATCTCACCTCCTCCACCCATGGCTGAAAGATAAGGCTTTCTACACCAACCAGATTTTCAATCTCAGAAAGCCACAAAGGCAGCTCGATTCTGTGCTGCAGTTACAATGGAGTGGAATCGACTCAACAGCAGAGAGTGAGCCTACTAAGCTGTGAGAAAGCCAATTTCTGAATGTGAAAGCCACCAATTAGTGATATTTCAATGATAGCAGTACTAGATAACTTAATGATAAGACTAGAATTGAAATAATAGGAGTCAAATAGAATATCTGGGGGAGTGAGTAAATGAAAATAAAGGAGAGAAATCAGAAATGTTTTTATAATACACTTATAAGTAGGAGAAAATAATGTCTACTATTATAGATGTATGGTGACATAGCCCTATTTTATACTAAGTCTAGGGTTTTCTATTTTCTGTTAGATTTCATTTGAACTAGACTTTGGTAAATCTGCTATACAAGATTTCTTTACTGTGTAAAACAGCAAGGGTGTCTTGCTCAAGACTAGGTATTTCAAAAGGAACCCATGGTACATTTGATCACCTCACATGAATAAGAAGGATAAATAATGAATAAGTAAGACTGAAGAAAAGTGGATGCCTTTGAATTGTGGTGCTGGCAAAGATTATTAAATATATCATGGTCTTTCAGAAGGACAAACAAATCTACCTGGGAATAAGTACAGCCAGAATGCTCCTTAGAAGAGAGGATGGAGAATCTTCTCATGTATGTTGGACGAGAAGGACCAGTTGTAGAGAAGGACGTCATGCTTGGTAAAGTAGAGGGTCTGCCGAAAAGAAGATACTCAATGAGATGGATGGAAGTCATGGCTGCAATGATGGGTTTAAACATGGGCGTGAGTGTGAGGATGATGCAGAGCGAGACCGTTTCATTCTCTTGTACAGAAGGCTGCTGCCAGTCAACATTCAATGACCTGTAACAGCAACAGCTTTAGAGCTGTCTTTACGTAATCAGCCCTGAAAAACAGAGATATAGCAAACTATAGGTTTCTTGGCATTTTTTTTATTTGACTGTTTTTGTTTTGTTTGAAATTCCACTCTTTCTTCTCTACTTTCATTTATTTATAGACCTATTTAACACCTTGGTGCATTTCTTGCATCTTTCAAGAATCAGTTAGCTCTTATGTTCCTCCCAACAGTGGAATTCACATAGTTGTACAACATCAAGTGCTAATTTAAAAATGTTAATTGATACGAGCTAAAACCAAAAGACCAAACTCACTGCCATCGAATCCATTCTGACTCATAGTGACCCTACAGAACAGAATAGAGCGACCTCCTCTGGGCTTCTCTCTGGGAGCAGGAAGTCTCATCTCTCCTCCATAGAGGTGGATGGGTTCAAACTGCTGACGTTGTGATTAGCAACCCACAAATAACCCACCACACTACCAAAGCCAAATAGGGACCGTAAGAGACAGAGGTACTTAGATACACAGAAAATATTTCGGCATCACAGAAACACCTGCACATGAGTACAAGTTGGTGGCTGCGGAGCTCTAAGAAGAAACTATATTTTTCTCACCCAATAACTCAAATTCTGCCTTATTGACATTGTCCTTTGGGTCAATCATTAACTATATAGGAAGTGATTTATCACTTCACTCAAACTATGTTTTCTGATTACTGAAGAGTCTTCTGAAGTTTCGAGGCATGTAAGCAGTATGGACCCATAAAACAAATATTCCCAGCAGTCCGTGTCTCCGTTAGGCACATTCTATTCATTCTCCTAAATTTTTATCATTCCAATTGTCAACTTAGAATTTAAAATTGTCATTTAATCTCCTCTTTTCTTCAATGGAAAGAGAAAGATGAAGTAAAGAATTGAAGTATAAATAGCATAGAAAGGCAAACGTTTCAATTCCTGTGAAAGTAGTTGACCACCCAGTCTGTAAAGGGTATCATAGAATTCTTGAAATCTGGATATAAACTATTAGTCCTTGAAAGGAGAAACCACTAGTCAAAAAAAAAATTGGGATAGCTGTGACACTACATGATATATAAGTTTGTTCCTTTTGAGTAAGAGCCACATTTTCTTGCACTTTCAAAAATAATTTTCTTGAACTTTCTAGAACTTATTTCAGTGTTAAACCAATGAAAGATATTCAGCTGGAATATTTTTATTTGATTTGTTCAAAATCAATGAAAAAAAGAACAGAAAAACAAACAGGTCATATATTAAATGTATACCATCTCTTAATTTATAAAACATTAATTCATTAAAGGCAACTGAATTGATGAAGTATATAAAATGTATTCTAAAATCTTGTATATTCTAGGTATTGAGCTAAGTATGAAGAATTTCAAAATAAACATGATACGGTTTTGCCTTAGATTGTTAAACAGTAAGCTGTGTGTGCTGGGAACCATAAGACATAGAAATTGTGCTATTTAGATACACGGAAAATATTTCGGCATCACAGAAACACCTGCACATGAGTACAAGTTGGTGGCTGTGGACCTTTAAGAAGAAACTATATTTTTCTCACCCAATAACTCAAATTCTGCCTTATTGTCATTGTCCTTTGGGTCAATCATTAACTATACAGGAAGTGATTTATCACTGCACTATCAGCTTCATCCCTGATAAAAAGGACAGCATATTGCTCAAGGAGGAATCTGCTTATGTCGAGAACTAGCAAAAAGCAACGAAAACTCTCATTGTTCTTTGTCAATGCCATAGATATACTGCCACACTTCAAAATAATAAAACTTTCATGATAGATCATTTATCAGGCTTAACACTGGTAATGTGTGGGTGCTGTCTGAAAGAGTATGTGAAATTCTAATTATTATTCAAGTTTGACCCTGTTTATACTCAATTCCTTGTATATCCCCATGTACAAGCCTTTTTATCCTCTTCTACTTCATTTATTCCTGGAAAACACAAACATGCCAACAGAGAGAGAGAGAGAGAGACACGATCTTACTACCTGGTCAGTTAACATATATATTATGCTCGTAAGGACTTAAAATATGATGGAATGAAAATATGCACTAATACATTAAAAAGAAAAAGGTAATTAAGGAGAATCAATTCCTTCTACCTAGCTTTAGTCAGCATTGACTCAAGGGCAGTGAGTGAGAAGGAATTGAAAGTGACCTAGGCTAAGTTAGAAACTTACTTTGAACTCTAAGTTTCTATTTTAGGGTCTTCAACATCTAAAAATGTATGAAATACCATGACTCATGTAACCCCACAAATCTCCCCAATTTTCAGGTCTTCCAGCCAGAAAGAGTAGTGAGGATCGAGGATTTCAAAAGAAAGCAACTGGTGATCGTCCACTATTGTTTGTCCTTAGGGGAAAAATGATAGTAACTCTAATCAATAAGGTGAGCGTGTGAAGAAATGATGGAGGTGGGGGGAGCATATATGACCTTTGACTATAGAAATGAGAAGAATCCAATTCTCCATCTGCCCCAGGCCGATTGCCACAAAGCAGGCATCAAAAATGCTTTCTTCTCCATACTATTCTAACACCAACCATTCATCTCACGACTCTGCTGGGTCCAATAATTTGCTACAATGTCCACCTAGAACCATAGAAAATATCCGTGATGATAAGGGTGTTTTTATTTGTTTGTTTGTTTTTCAGGGAAGTTAACAGGTTGCCACAAGTCAGGATCAGAAACCATTATAGATACAATTCCGTGATCACAGTAGTATCTCTCTTCAGCCTTGCCCATAGGCATGTCTTTTTCTGGTCTCTTGGCCATGCAGTCCCTTTCCTGTTCCCTGCGTGGGCAAGTGTGAGACAATTCTTTAGCATTGACAGATGCTCAATGGGAGTCCCACTCTGCAAGCCAATATCCAACCTGAAGGCATTCAACTTACTCGTTCTAAGGACTGGGAGGGCCATCATTCTAGCTCATGGCTCTGCCTTATGATCTCAGCATGGTTTCTCTACTCTGTCTCCTGGTCTCGGTGCAGTGGCCCTTGGTACCTTGGCTGCCCCTGCCACTTGGGGCATCACAGGTTTCCTGCTAGTAGCTCTTCTTTCTTCGGGATTATTGGATGCAGTTCCTGCTTCTCAGATGGCTCACTCTTATAACCAATGGAATGGTGGAACTGACCAGTCCCCAAGGTAGAGCCTGCTACACCTTATTGACTTGCTTCTACCCCTTCTCAAGGTGGGACCTACAAAGACTATGGAAAGAAGCGCTGTGGTAGTGACATAATTTGGTGTCAACTTGAAGTGTAGGGGTGGAGTTTAGCCTGTCAACCAGTCACAGCCTGATGGTGCCTCCTGTGTGTGGGCATGACCTCCTCAAAAGGAGGGTCCTGGGAACCTCTCTCACTGTCTCCCTTCATTTTCCTCCTATTGAGTCACTCAGAGAGATGCTATCACCGCCACCACTGGATTCACAAGACTTTGAACCAACTGGTCAGTGATGTTCCTGCATTCTGCATCACTCATGTGGCTTTGAGAGTCTGAAGAGGGACTTATGGACTAGTATTGGACTTATGGACTAATATTGGACTTATGGACTAATATTGGACTTATGGACTTGTATGGGACATAAGGATTTGAGTTGGACTGGACTGGGATGTTTTCTTGATGAAGACCTCTTGAGATAAAGCATTTTCTTACACATATATGAGTGTCTCTGGATTAGTTTCTGTAGTCAACCTGGCCTCACACAAGAGTCACATAAAGCAATTGCATTTTACCACAGGATATCACAAATATTGACAAAGCGTCCAGTTTTATTCCTGGGAGAAATCCTTACCTCGGGGTTGTTGTTGCTAGGTGACATAGCGTTAGTTGCAACCCTTCTAACCCCGTGCATAACAGAAGGAAATACTGCCTGGTCCTGCTCCATCTTCAGAGTTGTTCCTATGCTTGAGCCCCTTGCTGCAGCCCCTGTGTAAATCCATCTTGTCGAAGGCCTTCTTCTTTTTTATCGACTCTTTACTTTACCAAGGATGATGTCCTGTGCCAGGGACCAGTCTCTCCTGATAACATGTCCAAAGTGCATGAGATACAGTCCCACCATTATTGCCTCTAATGAGCATTCTGACCATACTTCTTCCAAGACAGGCATGTTGGTTCTTTTGGCAGTCTATGGTACTCGCAAATATCTTCACCATAATTCAAAGGCATCAACTCTTCTTGGGTCTTCTTTCTTTATGCAGTTTGCAACTTTCCTATGTATATGAAATAATGGACAATACCATAGCTTGGGTCAGGTGCACCCTAGTTCTCAAGGTAACAGCCTTGCTTTTCAATACTCTAAAGAGGTCTTGTGCAGAAGACGCACCTAAAATAATGCGACTTTAGTTCTGAGCATTGATTGTAGATCCAAGCAAGAAAACCAAAAATGTGTCTAGTTGTGAGTCTTCTTTACATTGAGTTGGAGTACACAGTGAAGGTTGCAATCCTTCACCTTTATCAGCTTCTTCTTCAAATTCTCATCACTCAGCACAAGCAGGGTTGTGTCATCTACATCTCTCAGGTTTTTAATAAGACTTCCTTCAATCCTGATGAAGCATACTTCTTCATATAATCCATGTTCTCTGTTTATTTGCTCAGCATACAGATTGAATAAGTATGATGAGAGGATACCATTCTGTCACACATGCTTCCTGATTTTAAGCCAGGCAGTAATCCCTTGCTGTGGTCAGACAACTGCCTCTTGATCCATGTACAAGGTGCACACGAGCACAATAAAACATCCTGGAATTCTCCTTCTTCCCAAGGCTAGTCATAGTTTATTATGATCCCAAGACTATTCATCGTTTATTTGAATGGCTTGGCATCATTAATCAAACACAAGTAAACATCTTTCTGGTATTTTCTGCTTTCAGCCAAGATTCATCTAATGTCAGCAATGATATTTCTGTTCCATGCCTTCTGAAGCTGGCCATACCCTCTGGCAGCTCCCAGGCAAGGTACTGCTTCAACCATTGGTGGATAATCCATCTCAGGGAAAAGAATCAAATCAAGAGGGCTATATTTATACAACTCCAGTTCCACACTTAAAATTAAGAACAATAATTCAAAGCAGCACATAGATTTGATCAACTTAAGTGGATGTGATTCACTGCATTTCCCAATCATTTTGACTTTATACTCTGACTCATCTAGTGCCAAATGGTATTCTTTCAGAGGCTTTATGAATCAGCATGCCTCCCTTTCCATTCTCCACCACTGCCACCATATTTCAAGCACTTGGCTTGTTGCAGTAGCTTCTAAATCACTTTCCCTGGCTATACTTTAAAATCCCTGATAGGTATTAAGCTTTGATTCATCTTATCAAAACATTAAATTATTATTAGCCTCTTTCCCAGAATTTTCTAATACTTAACCCCTTCATTCAAAATAAAGTTCAGAGTCCTCTTCTTGTCACTCAAATGTCTGACCTCACTGTCCTTATCACCCTTATCACCTCCGTCATATTTGTCTTTGCTCAGGGCGCTCTTCTGGTCCCTCTGGCATTCCACACTCCATCTTGAGAATACCAGACGTTTGCATAACATGCTCCTTTCCCTCTTCATCATTTCAAAGTCTGAATGTCCTGGTACTTTCCCCAATCACTCCTAGTTTGTATAGAATTTTCATATTTTCTGAATCATGTAGTCCTTGACAAGATAGATGGTGGGTAGATGAAGCTATAGAGCAGAAATGTCTCCATTAAACTTTGAGACTAAAACCAGGTAACGGTGATTCTCAACCCCCTTTGGGGGTTGAGAGACCCTTTCACAGGGGTTGCCTGATTCTTAACAGTAGCAAAATTACAGTTGTGCTCAAAATTACAGTTATGAAGTAGCAACAAAATAATGTTATGCCCACCAAGTCTTGAGGACGATATCCCCACTCAGAGCAGCCAATCCACAGAGAAGACCATATGACCTGCCCCACTATGAGACACGACGTCCCTCACTGACCCATAGCCCTACAGGGGACAGCACTGCAGACACAGCATGGGAATCGCACCCAATCTTACCCCACCACACCGAGGCAAAACACTAATGGCGTGCAATAAAACAGCAAGGGAAACAGAGCTACGAAGTCCCCAGGGAACACCAAAAATGAACTTTGGGGTCAGGCTGTGGTGCCCCATCAGACTCTACTGGAAAACACTCCTAAAGGCCAACAAACAGTCCTTGGACTATTTTCTTTAAATATTAATAATTTATGGTTGGGGGGTGGATCACCACAATATGAGCAACTGTGTTAAAGGGTCACAGCATTAGAAAGGTTGAGAACCACTGTATCAGATGATTAGCAGAATTTGGATAAATGGGAGATAAACAAAATTAGAGCTTTCCCACTTATACTGAGAAGCACCATAGGAAGGTGATCGTGCCTGAGGGGTTCTAATTCAGACTGTAATGCTTTAAATCCTGTCTGTGTTGCTCTGTGTGTCATGAGCCAGATAGGTAAGATTAGTCTGACTCAGTTTTCTCCTCCTAGGGTGGCTGGGAGGGTCACATGAAAGAAGAATGGTGGTATACATTCGTACCACCCATGGCATTTAGTAAATATAAGCTATGCTGGAGACTTTTAGTAACAGAGCAAAATCATATTGTCGGCATAATTGATATTAGAAACGTTCACAGTACTGACCAAAATGGATTAAAGGCATAAACGGGAAGGAATGGATCATTAAAGAATAAAGGTTCTGGGAGATAAAAAGAGAGAGGTCAAGACAAGGGGGCTAAATAGATAGTGCCCACAGAAGAGTTTAATATGGAGGTTCTTTCTATCAGCCTCTTTCTTGACAACTTCATTAGCTCTCAGTGATGGAGCTTTGAGCACAACACAGAGCCAAGTATATTATCATAGCAATAAGGGCATTGATAACAGCGGCTTTCTATTTGCTAAGGATGAGGCAAAACTATTCTCCATAATTCATATAACCTTCACCAAAATCAAAATAACGATGTTTATTTCCCACCATTCTGAGATAAACCAAGATGCTTAGAAAATAAGTGATTTGCTCAGACACACAGCTGAATCTAGATAAACCAAAAAACCAAATCCATTGCCCCCAACTGAATTCTGACTCTCAGTGGCACACGTGCTTCAGAGCACCACTGTAACCATAGGCTTTCCCATGACTTTCAATGTATAGAACCAGACGGCCAGGCCTTCTTTATTTTTGCACACATAATGAGACTTCTATTTAATTGGGTAACTTCCGCACTTGAACATCTGCTCAAAATGTCTATCCCTAATTATAGATTCCAATTTTCAATTTCCAAATAGGTATTTTAAAACATAAAATTGAAAATGTCAACTTTGTTATTTATCTAAGTTGTCTGCTCTGCCACTTCAGGAAATATTCTTGCTGTCCTCTGAACAAAATCAAGTAAAAAAAGTATTGCTATAGAACGTGTTACTATCATTGCTCAATGCATCTTCCAGCGAGCCCTATTCATTTCTGAAGATAGTGTTTCCACCTCTAACACTTACCCAAAGAATTCTGAGCTCTCTGTTGACACCGCATTGAAACGGCGTTGTGGCATCCTTGAGGCTCTCAAATGGTGTTCTGATTCAATATTCTATGAGTTTGGGGAACAAAATGAAGCCCGAAGGGACAAAATCAGGGCTGCAGTGTGGATGGAGTAAAATTTCCCAACAAAATTCTCATCGGACAAACCTTGTTACCTTGCAGAATAAGTCGTTATATGGTCTTGGAAGAAAAGAAATTCCTCGACACAACTTCCTTGGTCTTTTTCTCAGTGATGGAGTTTTTGATGAAAAACAAACCAAAAACTTTTTTACAAGACCATATGATTGTCTGATGTCCTTTGAGAAAATCTATTAAATTTACCCCTTGGGAATGAGTCTCCATAATCTTCTAAACTGACCTCTGTGACTTGAATATAATTGGCTCAAGAGATCCCCTTGCAAGTCTCTGTTCCTGCTATACCTTTTTTTGAAGGTAGCATAATAAGACTAAAACACCGAGAGAACTTGTCTGCAGGCATCCACTGAGAACAGAGATAGGTTGAAGCATGTTGTGTTTGGAATAATTTCATGCAGGTATGGGTTGGAATCATGGTGGAAATATTCTTTACACATATTTCCATACCACTTGCTTTCGCTCTTTTAAATTTTGACAAATTATGTTTGTGGCTTACTGAAGAATAACACCAAGAGCACAATGACAATTTGATCACCTAAAGTAAAATTAAGGTCACCATCACTCCCTCATGATGCTCCACTGGTTAATGGAGATGAGGATGGGTAGCACCTGTCATAGAGCCCAGCTCGGTGGCTGTAAGTTGCTATCAAATCGGTTCCCACCCATAGCGATCCATGCACAACACAACAGAACACTGCACGGCCCTGCACCATCCTCACAATTGTTCCTATCCTTGACCCATTGTTGCAGCTACTGTGTCCATCCCTTTCGATGAGGGCCTCTCTCTTCTTCACTGTCCCTCTACCTTCCCTACCATGATGTCCTCTCCAGGGACTCGTCTCTCCAGACAACGTGTCTAAACTATGTAAGACTAACTCTTCCCATCCCTAACCCTAAGGAGCACTCTGGCCGCACTTCTCAGGGTATTAACTTTGAAGACTCGGGGTTCCCAATCCAAGCTATGGTGTTTTCTATCACCCCCCCTCCCAAAATTGGACACTAAATAAGGACAACTGTAGAAGAATTGATGTATTTGGCAAAGATTATTGAAACTACAGTGAACTGCTAAAAGGACAAACAAATCCATCTTGAAAGAAGTACAACTACTAAGAATTAGAGTTGGCTATGAAATATTATAAGGTGTGTGTGTTTCCAGAATGTTATGTCTCCACATTGTCAGTTTGTCATACTGTAGTAGCTTTAGGTTGCTATGATGCTGCAAGTAATGTCACTAGTATTTCAGATAACAGAAGGAACACCCAAGGTGGAGAATTTCGGTGGAGCTTCCAGACATAGAAAAGCTCAGTAATCTACTTCCACATATTAGCTATTGAAGATGCTCTGGACAATAAGAGGATATTGTCTGATATGGTGCTGGAAGATGAGTCCCTTAAGTTGAAAGACTCTCAAAATACACAAGAGCGTTCACGACGGACTCCAGCACCCCATTGACAGTGGCGATGACACTGAGTGTGGGGAATACTTCGTTTTGCATATATAAGGGCACCGAGAAGTCCGAGTGGACCTGATAGCAACTAACAAGAACATGTTGTGTCTGATGCGTGAGGAAAAGAGCTGAAGATGTCACCAGGGTAGACAGAGGAAAAGATTCAAGTCATTGGAACGAGGAAACAGTATCATAATGTAGGACATATCATAAATGCATTGAGCTAAAAGGATGTATTTTCTCAGTAATTTCTGCCTCCGGTATGCAGTGGTCATTTCTGCCTCCCATACGCAGTTGTTAACTTGGATATGTGAAAACCAGTGTTTTCTATTAAGTACACTTCTTAACTCACTTTGTGAGTAAGTATGCCAAAACAAGACTCTAAGTGTCTGAAATGCTGGGCAAGAGTAAAATATAGGTTATATAACAATTTCGACTGAGATTGAAGGAGTAAGACATTAACCAGATCATGGATGTTACACTTGCATATACTACCCTAAAGTGCAGGGAAACTTACTTGTACAAATCACACCAATTCCCTTGAGTGACTAGTAGAAAACAGTAGTGCTTAGTAAGCTCGATGATATAAACTTACAATGATTCTGCGTAGACCCACTAATTGAAATTGTGTGTTAGATGAAAACAAATCTGAGGAAGAAAATGTTTACACGACAAGCAGAGGATACTCAGAGGATGGGAAGGCATTTTAGGAATTAGAGAATCAGAGATAGCAAAGAGATAGCAAACACAGGTCATCTCTCTCCCCACCCTCCCACACCCCCCCCCCGCATGCTTTGAGGATGAACACCCATGTGACTGGTGACACCTCTTCTTTAGCCAGAGGAATTGATATGCATCTGGTCTAAGCAATCATGAGGACTAAAGCTGATACCAATAAGAGTCTTTCTGGGGTTTGTTTGTTTTTTGTTTTTTTTGGAAAGTTTCTGGAAAAGAAACATTCTCTTTCCCATGAGTCACAATATCAAAGACCATGACTCAGGCTCTGAGCAGCCATATTCTCTGCGAATGAGAGAGCATTGAACAAGAAGGGGAAGGCCACCTGTGGTACATAAAGAAAGATGGGAGATGACACATTTTCTCATTTTCTATGGTTTCAATTCTACCAGAAAGCAGACGTATCTGAGCTCTTTTTTCCTGAGCCAATGCATTTCTTTTTTGCTTTGCAAGTTTGAATTGGGTTTTTTCTCATATGCGTCTATATGTTTTATTAATACATAAAATAATTGCCAATGTTATTATGTTATAATAAAATCAAGAAGACTGAAGACTGATATAGTAATAAAAGCTTGAAGACCAAAAAAAAGAAAAGATGATTCATTATCTTGGACATTTAGTCTTTACCAGTAACATCTAAATGTGTAATTTCATTGCCTATAGTTGCATTAGTGAAAGATACCATGGGAAAACTACTGGACAATGCAAAAAAGGATGAAAGGCATATGCAGAGTCACTGTAGCAAAAAGAATTAGTCGATGTTCACTATTTGAAGAGGTAACATATGATTAAAAACCAATGGTATTGAGGGAATAAGCCTGGGATACTCTGACGGCATTAGCATGATAAACCAGGCTCATATACTGATGAAATCGCAATTGAAATGTTTCAACAAGCTGATGGTACATTGACAGGGAACTCTCAGAAATTCAAGAAGAGGGTGTGACACAAGCAATATTATTGTTGACTGCAGATGGATATTGGCTCAAAGCAGAGAATGCCGAAAAAGATGTCTATTGTGTTTTATTGACTATTCAAAGGAAATCAAGTGTGTATATCATAACAAACTATGGCTAACATTGAAAACATGGAGATTCTAGAACATATTATTGTGCTCATATGGAACATGTACATGGATCAAGAAGCTGGTGTTCAAACAGAACATGGAAATACTATGTGGTAAAAATCAGGAAAAGTGTACTTCAAGGTTGCATCCTTTCACCATTCTTATTCAATCTCTATGGTGAGTGAATAAAACGAGAAACCAGGCTATCTGAAGAATATCGCATGAGGATTGGTGGAAGAGTTATTAACAATCTGTGATATGCAGATGATACAACCTTGCTTGCTGAAGCACTTGCTGACGAAAATCAAAGACTGCAGCTTTCAGTATGAAGTGCTAATCACACAGAGAAGCAAAAATCCAATGGAGAATGACCCAATAGGCAAGATCTTAATAAATGGATAAAGATTAAAGTTGTCAAAGACTTCATTTTGCTTGGATCCACAATCAATGCTACTGGAAGAAGCAGTCAAGAAATCAAATGATATATTGTATTTGGCAAATCTACTGCACACCTCTTCTTACTGGCATTGAAGAACAAGGATGTCGCTTGGAGGACTAAAGTGTGCCTGATCCACGTGATGGTATTTTCAGTCACCTCATATGCATGTGACATTTGGATGTTAAATAAGGAAGACATCAGAAAAAATGGATGCCTTTAAATTATGATGTTGGCAACGAATATTGACAGTACCGTGGACTGCCCGAAGAACAAATACATCTATCTTGGAAAAAGGACAGTTTCATGGCTCCTTGGAAGCAGGAATGCCAAGACTTCTCTCATGTGCTTGGCACTTGTTATCAGGAGAAAGCAGAGCCTGGAAAAGAATACCGTACTTGGTAAAGGACTTAAAGAGTCACCAAAAAAAAGGAAAAGACATTGGAGGATAGATCAAAACAATGGTCACAACAATGGGCCCCCATTTAACAACTGAGAGGCTGGCACGGGATCGGGAGGATCTTGCTCTGCTGTACATAGGGTTGAGTTGGCACAAACTCCATGGTGCTGAATTACAACCACTCAGGATAGCACAATGGTACCATGCGCAGTTGCTACCCAACAGCTTCACCATTTGTTCCTGTAAAACTTTACAGCCTAGGAAACCTTATGGGGCAGTTCAGTTCTGAGTCCCAATAGACTTGAAACCACACAAGAACAACAGCTGAGGGCAGACGCCAGGTTTCAAAGCATTTATTCAACAATTGTGAGACAGTTTAAGTTTATTGTGCCAACCTAGCCAATAATCACATGTAGGGTTAATTGAAGGTGGGGAGAGATACCTGGCTCGGTGAGCCTCGCCTTTCTAGTTCTCTGGTCTCTTACTTTGTGATGGTCAGACCAGGGTTCAGCTGCCTGAGTCAGTTCCCTGCTTCAGCTGGCAAGGCTCACTTCGTGCAAGACATCCCCAAGGAGAAGCCACATGGCCCTACCCCGATGCAGCCCTGGGTGCTGGAGCAGCCATGTGGAGACCCCTGCCAGCACTGAGATGCTTACAAGTTCACTAATCCAGCTTTCCTCCTGCAGTCGGCATCATTGGGTGTGTGTTTTGTGAGATGGAGGAGGACTTTGTGGATTGGTGTCAGACATATGGGTTAATGTTGGACTTGTGGGCTTGGGTAGCACTGGGTTGGGAGATTTTCTTGATGTGCACTTAACCTTTATATAAAACTCTCTCTTTTACATGAGTTTCTGTGGATTTGTTTCTATAAAGTACCCAGACTAACACAAATAGCTAAGACTAGTGAAGCCCACATGCATGCACATGTACAAATAGCCTTATACACAGCCTCCCTAATTTCTGGTTCACAAATAATAAATCAAACCCCAGTCTGGTAACTCATTTAATTTAAAGTTCAAAAAGGAAACCGTGATGGTGAGTTACCTAAGAAATATAACTTGTGTTCAGCCTAAAAATTCATTTTTATCACAAGGAATGCATTTCTGACTTAAAAACCAAAGGCATATTTTCTTTTTCAAAAGTCACATAGTTCAAAAGAAATCTTACATGTGGAAAATATACTTCCATGAGATCTAAGACTAAAAATGACCCTGACCAGTAGACCAACAAACAGCGAGTTAAATATATAAAAGATGAAATGGCTTGTGTTGTATTTGTTCGGATTTGAAAAGTATCTAAAATATAAAAGATAATTCAGATCGCATGTGGGCTTCAACAATATGGAGAATAGAAAAGTGTATATGGTGAGGGAAACAAAAACACATTCAAGATCACCCAGAGAGAGGGGTTTTCTCAGTGGGAATTGCCATGTGAAGGCCAATTCACCGAGCCCTGTGACTGTGGGTGGTGGAATGAATCACTGCACTGCTCTCCGGGGTAAAGCAGGCATCTCTTCCTCACTCTCAAGGACTTTTTTGCTAAGGAAACTTATTATGACTCAAAAGTAGGCTAATGTGGAATTTTAAGAATCCCTTCCCTTAAAATACTTGTTTGCCTGGCTCTAACTCTAGATTCGTGGGCATCTTCTGCTTGCATTTTCTAAAGGAGACTTCATCATCATGGCCTTCTCCTTTGTTTCTAGGGCAGCGGCCTCCTTGACCTAGGGCCTTGGAATACTGTCAGGTTTGGTATATTCTTTTCTGGTCCTTAGCAAGTGAGCTTAGCTCCATTTCAAAGTCTCTGTATGGCTTGCTTTAAGAAATTATAAATGTTGATTGAGTTTTCTGACAGGGACACATATTCTAACAATGTACTTGTTGAAAGAGAAGATTGCTGGGCACTAGGAACATACATCTAAAGACATGCATTGCCTGAATTCTAAATGTCTAATTTTCTATGAAAATGACTTCCAATTACATTGGCCATACCTCATCCAAATGAAGTGAGAGAGGGGGGAAATCTGAGGCAATGGAAACCCAAAATGATCGCTTATTAGCAGTTAGTCTGGGGATTTTTCTGGTTTTCTATAAGCCTACCAATAGTTATCTAAAAATGACTTTTTAGCTCTTTTCCCAGAAACATTTATTTTGCAAATACCATAATACACAGAGTGGAGGAGGTCTATCAAGAGAAAGGAGAGGTAGTCTAACTCTGAAATATAACTCGGAAAACAAACCCTACTTCTCACTTTGAAGCTTAAGAAATGAAAAACTGGTGCTGACTATTTTGCTAAAGGCATATTTACACAGTTAAAAGGAAAATAATAAAAATACATTTTTTATCAACCGGTCTTTCACATGCTAAATAGACACAAAATACAGTTACTGCAATACCTTACTAACAATATAAAATATTTGAAAGTAATAAAAATAAATTTGTTAATAAAACAAAACCTTATTGATATATGCCTACTTCCAACCAGTATCATTAGGTTAAATAAAACAAATGTTTAATGGTGTATCATTTAGAATGATAAGAATGGGATAAAACTATTTTTACTAACTTTGAAAATATCCAAGATAAATTGGTTAAGTGGCAAAATCAAGATGCACAATAATGCATCTGTGGGTAAATTCCCATGGATTTAAAAGTAATGGAGAAAGCTCATCAAACTGAACAGTACTCCTGTTGTTACCTCTGGGGAAGTGAGAAGAAATAGGGAGTTGGGGGTAAAAGAGGAACTTTCATGTTTTACTCTATATACTTTTGTAATATGTTACATTATTTATGTTGAAAATGTAGTCTGTTATGACTTGAGTAATTATAATAAATATTTTTATTGGGGGCTCATACAACTCATCACAATCCATATATCCATCCATTGTGACAAGCACTTTTGTACATGTGTTTCCCTCATCATTCTCAAAATATGCTCTCTACTTGAGCCCTTGATATCAACTCCTCATTCCCCCACATCCCCGCTCCCCCTTCCCCCTCCCCCATGGACCCTTGATAATTTATAAGTTATTATTATTCTGTCATATCTCACACCCGCCGACCTCTCCCTTCACCCACTTCTCCACTGTCTGTCCCCCTGGGAGGAGCTTATATGTAAAGCCTTATAATCTGTTCCCATTTCCCCCCGCACCTTCCCTCCACCCTCCTGGTTTTGCCACTCTCACCACTGGTCCTGAAGGGATCATCTGTCATGGACTCCCTGTGTTTCCAGTTCCTGTCTGTGCCAGTGTACATCCACCAGTCCAGCTGGATTTGTAAGGTAGCATTTGGGATCATGATAGTGGGAGGGGGGGAAGCATTCAAGAACTAGAGGAAAATTGTATGTTTCATTGTTACTACACTGCACCCTGACAGGCTTGTCTTCTGCCCACAGCCCTTCTGCAAGGGGATGTCCAATTTCCCACAGATGGGCCCGTAGGTCCCCTCTCCGCACTCCCCCTCATTCACAATGCTATGATTTTTTTTGGTCTTTGATGCCTGATACCTGATCCCTTCGACACCTTGTGATCTCACAGGCTGGTGTGTTTATTCCATGTGGGCTTTGTTGTTTCACAGCTAGATGGCCGCCTGTTTATCTCCAGGCTTTTAAGACATCATATGCTATATATTTTGATAGTCTGGCACCATCAGCTTTCTTCATCACATTTGCTTGTGCACATGTTTTCTTCAGTGATCGTGCCAGGAAAGTTAGCATCTCAGACTGCCAAATTGTTAGAACAAAGTGTTCCTGTGTTGAAGGAGTACTTCAGTAGGGGCCCACTGTCCATCTATTTCCTTAGTACTAAACCTATAAATATATGCACATAGATCTCTTTACCCCTCGTCGTATATAAATATATTTACATCTGTATATGCCTGTATTTAGATCTGTATAATTGCCCTTTGCCTCCTAGTTCTTTCCTCTATTTCTTTGTAGTTTCTTCTTGTCCCACTATCATGTTCAGCCTTCCTATCAGTTACCTTGTCTTTGATCCAGCCCTGCCAGACCTCCTACACCCTTCTAGGCACTGATTTTGGATCACTTGTTGTTCCCTTCTCCCTGGGTTTGTTAACACCCATTTCCTTTCCCCCACACTTCCCCTTCTCTAATGTCCCCTGGAATTGTCATCCCGTTGTTCTCTCTTCCAGCTTGTCGATCCTGCCTATCCCTTCCAGGTAGATGTGCAGCAACAACAATATGCACCATCACAACACTGAGTACAACAAAGCAACAATAGAAAATAGAACAATAGCGACAACAAAAACAAAACCCTATAAATAGTTCAGGGTCTATTTGCTGTCCTTCATGAGTGCTTTCCAGTCGAGTCTGATGGGGTGTCATACCCTGGTTCCACATCTATCCCTGGGGAGTTCATTGCTCTCTCTCCCCCACCCCCACCCCCCACCCCACTACTCTGCTGCATGCCCCCAGGGGTTGGCTTCAGTGTAGTGGGTTCAGGGCGGGCTCAATTCCTGCCATGTGTCTCTAGTGTTGTCCCCTATGGTGCTGTGGGTCAATGAGGAACACTGTGTCCCATTGTGGGGCCGCCCCTGTGGTCTTCTCTGTGCATTGCTGCTTTGAGCAGAAACATTGTCCTCAGGACTTGGTGAGCCAGGATGTATAATAAATCTTTAGTCAATATCAAACTTTAGTCTCATAATCATTTCACTACATATTTATCTATAAATATATACTTGTGCTGACATAGAAACTAATTTTTATAAAGATTCTAACATTTTATACAATTTCATACCCTAATGAATTTGTCAATCAGTAAATGGCTTTGTTGTTTTGTTTTAATTCCATTGTAAGTTATCATCTATATATTTTACTTTTCCTCAATTGCTAAGTGTAGCATCTTAGACAGAGTGGACACTCAAAGATTATTGATTGACTAGCAGTAAAAGAACTAAATTAATCCATGTGTTTTTTTGTAACTTAATATTAAAATAAAAACAAAGACGCCACATGTTTCTGCGTTAATAGGTCATAATTCTTTATGTCTACCTAGAATACACACACACACACAGGTATATTTGAGGAAGCTTTTCTAAAGGAATAAAAATACTAGTCATGTTATAAAATTTTAAAAATTGTCATTAAGTTTAAAGGGTTAGAAAAATCTACCTTCTTCACCTATTTAATAAATAATGATTGAACACCAACTCTGGGTCTAATGACTCAAAATTCTGGTGGTGCGGTGGTGGTGTGTTGGTTGTATGGTGGTGTGGTGGTAGTGGTGTGGTGGTGTGGTAGAGGTGGTGTGGTGGTGGTGATGGTAGTGCGGTGGTGGTGGTGGGGGTGGTGATGGTGTGGTGGAGGTGGTGTGGTGGTGGTGGTGGTGGTGGTGGTGTGGTGTGGTGGTGGTGGTGGTGTGGTGTGGTGTGGTGTGTTGGTTGTATGGTGGTGTGGTGGAGTGGTGGTGGTGTGGTAGTGGTGTGGTGATGGTGGTGGTGGGGTGGTGGTGGTGGTAGTGGTGGTGGTGGGATGGTGGTGGTGATGGTGTGGTGATGGTGTGGTGTTGGTGGTGGTGTTGGGGTGTGGGGGGTGTGGTGGGATGGTGGTGTGGTGGTAGTATGCTGGTGGGGTGCTGGTGGTGTGGTGGTGGTGGTGGTGTGGTGGTGGTGGTGTGGTGGTGTGGTGGTGGTGGTGGTACTGGTGTGGTGGTGGTGGTGGTAGTGTGGCATTGGTGGTTGTGGTGGTAGTGTGGTGGTGGTGGTGGTGTGGTGGTGTGGTGGTGGTGGTGTGGTGGTGTGGTGGTGGTGGTGTGGTGGTGTGGTGGTGGTGGTGGTACTGGTGTGGTGGTGGTGGTGGTAGTGTGGCATTGGTGGTTGTGGTGGTAGTGTGGTGGTGGTGGTAGTGGTGTGGTGGTGGTGTGGTGGTGTGGTGGTGTTAGTGGTGTGGTGGTGGTGTGGTGGTGGTGGTGATGGGGGAGTGGGGGTTTTGGTGGTGGTGGTGGGGTGGTGTGGTGGGGGGATGGTGTGGTGGTGGTGGTGGTGGGATGGTGGTGTGGTGGTGGTGTGGTGGTGGGGGTGGGGGTGGGGTGGGGTGGTGGTAGTGGGGGTGGTTTTGGTGTGGTGTGGTGGTGGTGGTGTTGTTGGTGGTAGAGGGGGTGTGGGGGTTGTGGTGGTGTTATGGGGGTAGTGTGGTGGTGGTGGTGATGTGGTGTGGTGGTGTTGGTGGTAGGATGGTGGTGGTTATGATTTGGTGGTGGTGTGGTGTTGGTGGTGGTGTGGGGGTGGGGCTTGTGGTGGCATGATGGGGGGTGGTGTGGTGGTGATGGTGGTGTTGTGGTGGTGGTGGTGGTGTGGTGGTGATGGTGGTGGTGTTGGTGGTGATGGTGGGATGGTGGTGTTGTGGTGGTGGTGGTGGGATGGTGGTGTGGTGGGGTGGTGGGGTGGTGGTAGTGTGGTGGTGGTGTGGTGGTGGTGGTGTGGTGGTGATGGTGTGGTGGTGGTCGTGGGATGGTGGTGTTGTGGTGGGGTGGTGGTAGTGTGGTGGTGGGGTGGTGGTGTTGGTGGTGGAATGGTGGTGGTGATGGTGTGGTTGTGGTGCGGTGGTGCGGTGGTGTGGTGGTGTTGGTGGTGTTGGTGGTGGGATGGTGGTGGTGATGGTGTGGTTGTGGTGTGGTGGTAGTGTGGTGGTGGTGGGATGGTGGTGTTGTGGTGATGGTGGTGGTGGTGGTGGTGATGGTGGTGGTGGTGGGATGGTGGTGATGGTGGGATGGTGGTGGTGATGGTGTGGTTGTGGTGATGGTGGTGGTGGCGGTGGTGGTGGTGATGGTGGTGGTGATGGTGTTGGTGTGGTGGTGTGGTGGTGTTGGTGGTGGAATGGTGGTGGTGTGGTTGTGGTGTGGTGGTAGTGGTGGTGTTGATGGTGGAATGGTGATGGTGTGGTTGTAGTGTGGTGGTAGTGGTGGTGGTGTGGTGGTGGTGGTGGTGGTGATGGTGTGGTTGTGGTGGTGTTGGTGGTGTTGGTGGTGGGATGGTCGTGGTGATGGTGTGGTGGTGGTGTGGTGGTGGTGGTGATGGTATGGTTGGGTGATGGTGGCGGTGGTGGTGGTGGTGGTGGGATGGTGGTAGTGATGGTGTGGTGGTGTTGGTGGTGGGATGGTGGTGGTGATGGTGTGGTTGTGGTGTGGTGGTAGTGGTGGTGGTGGTGGTGTTGATGGTGGAATGATGATGGTGTGGTTGTAGTGTGGTGGTAGTGGTGGTGGTGTGGTGGTGGTGGTGGTGGTGATGGTGTGGTTGTGGTGGTGTTGGTGGTGTTGGTGGTGGGATGGTGGTGGTGATGGTGTGGTGGTGGTGTGGTGGTGGTGGTGATGTTATGGTTGGGTGATGGTGGCGGTGGTGGTGGTGGTGGGATGGTGGTAGTGATGGTGTGGTGGTGTTGGTGGTGGTGTGGTGGTGGTGGTGGTGGTGATGGTGTGGTTGTGGTGGTGTTGGTGGTGTTGGTGGTGGGATGGTGGTGGTGATGGTGTGGTGGTGGTGTGGTGGTGGTGGTGATGGTATGGTTGTGGTGATGGTGGTGGTGGTGGTGGTGGTGGGATGGTGGTGGTGATGGTGTTGGTGGTGGGATGGTGGTGGTGATGGTGTGGTGATGGTGTGGTGGTGGTGTGGTGGTGGTGGTGGTGGTGCTGTCAAACTGGTTCCAAGGCACAGTGATCCCACACACAAGAGAATAAAAGCTTGCACTGCTCTCCGTGGTGCTCACTCTCTTTGCCATGGCTGCGCCCACTGTGGTGACTGCTTTGTCAGTCTGTCTCATCAAGGGTCTCCTCTTTTCCACTGAACCTCTAATTTACTGAACATGATATCCTTTTCCAAGGACTGGTCTCTCCTAATAAACTGTTGAAAGTTTGTGACACAATTCCTGCCACCCTTACTTACAAAAAGCCTTCTGGATGCCCCTGTTACAAGATGGATATGTTTGTTCTCCTGGAGTTCGTCGTACTTCTGATATTATCTACCAATACCATCATTCAGAATTGTCTCCAGTCTTAGTTCAAAGCCTTAGAGGTTCTGAAATGGAAAAGAATATGTCCTTGCCCTCACGGAACATGCATGTGGTGAATGAATGCAAAAATAGTCCTGACCATCTTGGCAGCGTGATGAGTTAAAATCTTGTAGCATGTCTTGATCTGGCCCATTCTGGGTTCAGCAATGAGGTTAGGCATAGCTTGAAAGCGTGTGACGTGGCCCAGCAAGAACTCCCAGTGGACCGCGAGGCCTATTACATGCCCCAGTGCCCTAGTGTCCCTTCCAACACACAGGGGACCCATAGAACAGCATGTACCATCCCCTCCTGAGTTCTAAGGCTACAACCTTCATTCAAAGAGGCTGCGGGGGAGGAGCTGGTGGGTTCAAATCACCAACCTTTTGGTTAACGGCTGAACCATAAGTGCCCCTGGCCAGTGATATTAGAATAAGAAAAGCAGAATTCCCTGCCCTGGGGATTCTCTGCTTGGCAGAGAACTCGCTCTGCCATGAGAGCAATGGCCCCTGAGACCTTGTCTTGGTCTCTGTGAGACCAAGGAGGCAACACTAGGGAAGCAGGGGAATGTCACTCCACCAGGCCCTGATCTAACGGGACGGCGGCTCGGCTGGCTTGATATAAATCAAGGAGAAATGACACTTAAGCTGGGTCCCTGTTGTTATTCTTGACATTTTTTTAAAAACACAGATTGACATTTGTGTTCTGTTCCAGGCACACAATACACCAAGAGGCACAACCTTTTTCATAGCGCTCCATTTCAATAGAAATTATTTTCAGGGACCTTGCAAAAAAAGTTATTAGCGAGCATAAGACAGAGTGAAAAGAAGCTGAACACAGAATGGCTTTTTCATCCTTCTAGTGTATCACAAACGCACCAACAGGCAACATCAGAACAAACGGAGAAAAGATGAAAGAAATCAGGGATTTCATCTTGTTTGGATGCATAATCAATGCTCATGGAAGCAGCAAGAGGTCAAAAGATGTTGCACTATGTAAATCTGCTACACAAATCTTTTTTAGAATATGTGAAATCAAGAATGTTACTTTGAGGACTAAGGTGTGCCTAATCCAAGCCCCAGGGTTCTCCATGAATCAGATGCATGTGAGAGGTGGACATGGAATAAGGAAGTCCAAAGAGGAATCGATGCCTTTGAATTGTGCTGCTGGAGAAGAACATTGGAAGCACCACGGACCGCTCACAGAACAAACACATCTGTCTTGGAAGAAGTTGGGCCAGAGCTTCCTTAGAGGCAAAGATAGCAAGACTTCATCTCGCATACTACGGGTATATTGTCAGTGGGGACCAGTCCTTGGAGAAGGACATTGTGCTGAGTAAAGTGGAGGAGAGGCAGCAGAGAGGCAAGCCCTCAGGAGATCGACTGATGCCGTGGCGGTACTCATGGGCTCAGGCACAGGAAGAATTGTGAGGATGTTGCACTGTGTGCCGCTAGGGGTCAGATAAAACAACCTAAAAACAACAGCAACAAATAGTAACTCAGTTTTAAGAAATAAAGAAAAATAAACCCAAATGCAAAATGGGCTGGGATGTTTCTGATGAACACAAACTGCTTTTTTGAAAATTCAGAGACAAAATACTTGGAACAAACGACAATGAAAGGGTATACAACTCGAACTACTTTCCTGCATTGCAGGTAAAGATGTCTTAGATTGATCATGAAGAACTTTAGAACAGGATTCATACCCCCAAGAAAGTAGTTAACGATCTTTGAAACCAAATGGGATTGATTACGGCTATCTGTGGTGAGAAAGGAGTCCCTTACTGGTGCAAACACTTAGCTTGGTTGGCAGCGAATCAAAAGGTTGGCAGTTTGAGTCCACCTAGAAGCAACTACTTGCGGCAACGCCTCTGTGTAGCACCATTTCCCTTTCACATACAATGGGGGTACTCCGAATCAGGGTTGGCTTGGCAACTGTTGTTGTTAGGTGCTGTTGGTTCTGACTCATGGTAGCCCTGTGAACAACAAAACAAAGCATCATCTGTCCTGCTGCTTCCTCACAATGGATCTTCTGTGTGAGCCCATTGTCCTAGTCACTGTTTCAGTCCATCTAGTGGGGGCTTCCTCTTGTCATGGTCCCTCCATGTTAGCAGGTCTTATGTCCTTCTCCAGGGACTGGTCTCTTCTGATAGCATGTCTAAAGCAAGTGAGCCAAGTCTCTTCACCCATGCCTCTAAGGAGGCTATACTTCTTCTAAGACAGACTTGCTGGTTCTTTTGGCAGTTCATGGTACTTTGAGTACTCTTCACCAGCATGAAAATTTAAATGTGTTGATTTAACGTCTTGCTGATTCAAATGTCTTGTTCAACATCCAACTTTCTTGTGTTTATGAGACCAGGGAAGAATTCTATAGGCAAGATATTGAATGATGCAGGAAGCATCAAGATGGAAAGAGTGCACAGAGACACTATACCAAAAAGAAATAGCAGATAATCCACCATTTCAGGAGGAGGCTTATGCACAAGAAGCAATAGCAGTGGGAGGAGGGGTTTTGGGGGGAGTGAGTGGAAGTTAGCAACAATGGGTAGGAGACGAAAATGCTCTGAAATTGATTGTGGTGATGATTTCACGACTCTGCTTTTATTTGATTGTACAACTAAACTCACAGGATGTGTGAATTTTATGCCAATAAAACTAATTTTTATAAAAGAATGAGGCCCACTAAGTATCAGTATTAAATGAAGATCCAATTTAGGATCTACAAACTCTTTCGCTAATGACAGAAACAATTTCATATTTTAAAAGTACGGAGACATTTACATAGAATCTAGTTCTACGCCCAAGGAGCCCGGGTGGTATAGTGGTTACGCATTGGGCTGTGATCTGCATGGTCTGCAGTTCAAAACCAGCAGCAACTCCTCCGGACAAAGAACGGGCCAACTACTCCTGCAAAACAGTCCCAGTGTCTGGAAACCCACAGTGGTTTGCCGTGAGTCAGCATGGACTCACTGGCAGTGTGCTTGAGTATAGAATCCCACACCCCAAATTCCCGTTGACTGATTGCCTTTGTAATCCTGCCCTCCTGTTCAGAAACTCCCAACCGCAATTGCACTGACATGCAGGACTGTGTCAGAGAAACCTTCACCTAAGCATCTGAAATGTATATATTTTTCTTCCAGCTATTTTAATTGCATGTAGACACCATCACTGAGTATGAATGATGATTGAAGAAAGGCATTCCTTTTCCATGTGATGGTCAAATGTAAGTTTTATCTCCCTTTGTTTTTGTTTCTTTTCATTTTAGCCTGTATTATGTCAGGAAACTGGAACAAAAGGAAATGGAAGTTTACACACATTTTATTTTAAGTTCCAGTTTATATGAGCATCAAACATGAGTGTTTTATTTAATTTTCAGGTTGATACCTTTCTGGTTTCCTGAAACATAATACCCATTAATCCCTGTTTGCAGACACCTTGAAATATTTATTGAATAATACAATACAGATTCTGAAGCATAATCTTCTTTTATGAATACTGGCACAATTTCACCAAGTTCTGTGGAAGATTTAAGAAAAATGGCAGGGCAAGATCAGACATTGTTTACATCTCACCTCCAGCAAGATATAACTTTACTCTTGGCTGACCTTTAAGCAAAAGCAATGGTTATGTAACCAAGTAAGCTCAAAACTAAACAGGAAAAGACAAGCAAGGGGCCACAGAGCTGGGAATGAACTACAAACTTACACTATTGGTTAAACTTAGATTTTTATCAGGTTGCTGAAAGAAACACGAAAGTTTTTCAAATGAAAAATTATGACCAATACTGCTCTCTGACTGGATACATAAATATTTCCCTATTTTCAAAACCTTATTTAGGAGTTCACTGTGAAAATGCAAAGCAGTATTTTGTGATGTTAAGCAATGTAACTCATCAACAAAATAAAAATTTCAATAAACTGTATTCTATTCATATTAGATAGAATAGAAAAACTATTAGCTTAGAATTGATGTTCATGGTACATGATTTCAAAAATGTATTTTGAAGTTGTTTTTTAATTTAAAGAGTTTCAGTGGAAATTTGAAGTATAACTTTATCAAGCTTCAGGGGGGAAAACTTCTTGAAGTCATATTTAGTTTTATTGTTGGCATCGCTTCCCGGCCTTTTGGCTAAGATCAAGTGTAGTTTTATTGTTGGCATACTATAATTGAATTACTATCAATCAATTTGCAATTGGATCCACCATGGGGTAGGGGTTACTGTGGGAGGGTAAATTGTACTGATAGATAACAAGGGTCTGATCCACTTTGAGACAACAGCATTGTACATCCACAGTTTCCTTCCATGAAGCTCTGTGCATGACAAACACAAGGGTTTGCTCTCACTCACTGGCTGGCAAACAATCAATGAGAACTCCAGTGAGAGTGAAGGGCCAGGATTGGAGAGTGTCCTTTAGATTAGTACCCAAAATCCCTACATGGAGCACCTCCTTGATGTAGGAGACAACTGTGACATCCTCAGAGCAAGGAAGAGTAGCAGAGGAATGACAGCAATAGACCCAAGCAACAGAGTGACACAAAGCAGTGGATGGCCCAGCGCAGCCCACAGAGCAAAGTGAGTGCCTTTGGTCAGGAGGCTGGTGTCTAGAGTGGGGTACCTCTAGGCACTTCATTTGGGAAGCGAGGTCTCCTGACCCAAGGGATTAGAGCTGAGTGCATTTGAACTAAGGCTTACAGTGGAGTGTCATGCCTTTAAGGCATTGACAGGCATCCCTAAAAGAGCTTTATAAAGCTACAAGAGCAGGGCAGAGGCCAGCCTCGGCTGGGTCTGTGGCTAATGGGCCCAAACTAGAGAGGACTTGACCTGCAGGCATGGCTGAGAAGAGGTTATCTTGTCTGAGTTATTGTATCCTGAAAAATTTGTAAACTGTTAACATTCCCTATAAATCCTGTACTCATGAATGTTGTCTGTGAAATCTGTGTTCACTGTAAAGAATTACTGAACCTTGCTGAAAAGTAGAGAGAGCCGTGGGAGATTCAGTTGGTGTCAGATGGGTTGGAAGTTTGGAGGGTGGGGCATGTGTGACCACAGGCTCAATGAAACCAGCACTGGGCAACGCTGCTATGGCATTTGGTTTCCATTCCCACGTTCATAGCTGGAGGAGGTCAGAAACCATCCCGCATCACATTTCTTTCTACAGTTATGTCCTAAGGTTTATAAACAATAACACTAGTAACTTCATTTTAAAATACATTTGACATACACCCAGACAACCTATTATTCATTTACTGTAATACTAGCATAGCAAACATCCCAAATTATTAGAAATTTACCTAACAGGAAAAGTAAGTTTCACTGTGGTTATCGGCTGTTGTTATTAGTTTATATGGAGCAGTAGACAAAGAATTAAGCATATTAAAAGCACCAAACAGTCAATATTTATCCCACAAAAATATTTCTATTTTTCAACAGTGAGTGTACTTCCAAATTCATTTTCTAAGAAAGAAACACAGGCTTTTTATAAGAACATTGTATTTCTATTTTATCAGGATACTTACCAATCTCCATGAAAGGAAATTGAACAATTGAACCTTGAGTTACATGCTCAAGGCATTAAACAAAATGACCCTCACGAGCCTGGAGAGTAGTTCTGTAAAGAAATTGCAAACCAAGTACTTCGCTCGTCATGCAAAGTTTGAAAAATTAATTTCCCTTAAGCTTAGAAGAAAACCCCATGACAAGGTGCCAACACGGCAGGGCATTATAACAGTATGCAACAGAGCACTCTAGAGGTTTCGTTGTGAGGATGGGGCAGCACCAGGCAGTTCGGTTGTCCCCGGGTTCACTGTGAATTGCAGCCAACTTGGTAGCACCTAACAACAACAATGACCAGTGGGCCGTTCTTAAAACATCGTTAGGCAGTGGTTGAGTGTTCGAATGTCTTTCTAATCCACACTGAGAAGTGCATGCTATAGCAAGAGTGCAAGCCATGGATGTTATTCTCGTGTTCTAGATGTGTTAGAAAATATTGCTGAAGACGAGACACAACCATGAGATACAAACAAGGAACGCTTCAGCATCATCAGCAAACTGCAAGCACTGGAGTATGTATTTCTATTGGCTATGTGGAATAATATATTTCAGCATTTTCATTGGGTAAATCAAGCTGCCCTAGATTAAGAAAACATCTAAAGACATGCACCAGTCATTAAAAGGGTATTTAGATAATTTTAGAGATTATAAAAAAATTCAAAAACACAATAAAACAAATGCTGCCAAATACTATTAAGCAGTTTACTGTCATAGAAACATTAGAAAGAAACTGTGAATCGATAGACGTGTCCCAGAAGTACTGGGAGTTAGAGATCAATCTCGTATTACAACATATTACACCACATCATTGACAGGCTGGACCCTTGTGTGACAAGAGGATGAGAGTGTATGGAGAAATCAGTGCAGGCTGATTTCAGTAAAGTAAATCCAAACCTTACTGAGCAATTCGACAATTTCCGTTTTTGTGAGAACTAAGTTCGCAGATTCAAAAAGGGCAGTTTACTCTCACAGACATGTACGATTCAATCATAGAAGATAAAATACAATCCATAATGTTCAAATTGCTTTCTGTGTATTTCTAAATTTAACATCATAAACTGCACAAGAGGACACTCATTCTTGTCCCTGAAAGAGATGCATATATTCTCAGTGCACAATAACGATTTAAGGAACCTCATTTTTTTATTACCTTTATCGAGTACGGATGCAGATCTTGTTCAGCAAAGGAGGAGCAGTGGGCTACTGGGGTGCTAACCAACAGGTCTAATTTTCAAAGCCATCACCCGCTCTGCAGTAGGAGATGAGGTCTTTTGTTCACAAAAAATTTTATAGTCTCAGAAACCTTACGGAATCGTTCTACTCTGATCTGTAGTTGTTATGCGTCATTATCAACTTGATGGCAGTGGATGGGTATTGTTTGACAGGTTGATTCTGCTGAAATTATTGAAAATATTATAAGAACAAAATACTGAAAGGAATTTTTCATTATAATTATGCTAGAGATGAAATATATACCAAAAATAAAATATAGTGACTTGTTTTCATGGTTTTTTTTTTTTTAACCATTAAATTTCTTTTTTTAGTTCAAGGATTGTTTGTTGGCCTTTAGGAGTATTTTCCAGTTCAGTCTGTTGGGCCACTACACCCTGGCCCCAAAGTCCACTTTCAGCATTCCCTGGGGATCTTGCCACTCCATTCCCTTGCTGTTCTGCTGCACTCCCCCAATGCTTTGCCTCAGTGTGGTGGGATCAAGTCGGGTGCAGTTCCCACACTGTGTCTCCAGTGCTGTCCCCTGCAGGGCCATAGGTCAGTGAGGGATGTCATGTCTCATAGTGGGACTGGACATGTGGTCCTCTCTATGGACTGGCTGCTCTAATTGGGGTCATCATCCTCAGGGCCTGGCCATTAAATTTCTTTTATGACACTTTTACATTCATTCATTTAATAATTATAACATTTATTATGAAGCAGGTCTTAAAATTGAAGTATGGGCCCTTTAACGCAAACTTGGCCAGAGTTTATTTTTCATGAATAGTTGAAATAACTAAGTCCAGAGACTTATTTTCTGATTTGTACAACACTTTTTGCAGAATTGTGACTTATAGTAGAAATGTTAGCACCCCATATCTATTTAAAATTTTATAATCCAGCTCATCTCATTTCACTGAAATGATATGCACCACGTTGATCTTCAAACGTTAATGTTGTCGTCACAAAGAAGTTGCATTATGGATCGGGAATGCACCGTCACACATGTACAGACAGACACGTGTTCGTGGAGATAATGCACGCTGCCCACTGTAATGTGGGAGCAAGCAGAGGAGGCCAGTCCAGATCGACAGTGTTTCCAGCCCTCCCACGCCTCAGTGAGACCTGGAAAGTGTGCTACGCAGGGCACTGGCATCTGCACATTGGCTGTTCGGGTTTATCGTTGTGTTTGCCTGTGGAGGGTGAACAGAAGCAGAGCAAGACGAAGAGCTGGGAACGTGTGGCGTCCGTGTGGACTGCCGGTGGCAGTAGCCAGCGCGAGTACCAAGGAGATGGTCTGTAAGCTGTTTGGGGATTACTGGGGGGAACGAACTAAGTGAGGGAAAAGCAAGGTGGTCGGGACAGTCATGGATATAAGGACACAGAAAGGGTGTATCTCTGGTGAAGGAACTGAATTTCATCTTGGACTCACTGCTCCCGGGGAAATCTGATGTGACTGTCAAATGAGCAACTGGATACATAGGAGCATCTATATAGAGGTTATAGAATTATGAGATGAAAGAATTGTCACGCACCTACATAAACATCTGCAAGCCAGTGAACGCCACCCTTTTAATACATATGTTTTCTTATTGAAAAATAATATTTTAATCTGGAAGATAGATGTTCTAACTAGAGCATCCTCTGGGAACGGTAGCAGTACCAATGAAGATGCGTCAACAAAGCTTAACAACAAGCAAACTAGAATCAAAGAGGAAACACCTTGAGATGAGAGGGCAGATGAAAGGTCTAATGGCGCTTTGTCTGGCATTTATTCTTTACGAAAGACACACGCCCCAGCAGGTGCTTTGCTGTTGTCCTTGTGTTGGATTTCTCCAGTTGTTTGTTTTCATTTGTGGGGCTGCATGGTCTTGTGGATTCAGTTGGTCTGCTTAGAATAGAATTGTAAGTCGATTTGTGTAAAGAGCCAGCTGTTACTATCTATTTCCTGAGGCGGAAAGATCCATAAATTGCAGCTCAGGTTATTTGTCAGTTATGTAGTTTAAAAATTCCTTGGCAGATAGGATTAAAGTGTGAGAATTGATCCTGAACTCCGGCTGAGGGGTCTGTGAGATTATAAAGATAATATGTTCAGTACAACGTCTCCTGCTGCCCAGTTTAAAGGTGCTGGGTAGGAGGTCAGCGGAAAGAAAAGGCAGTTGGATGGCATGATTTGAGATTTTTAAAATAAATGTTTCCTAAGAGACTAAAGTATTATGTAAAGGTATGGGATTTTCCCCCCCTTAAGCAGAAGCATCACCCAATCATTTGATTTGGGTATGAAAGATTTCACTTGGAGTCTTCTGGTCCATCGAGTTTTCAGCAGAGCAATCCTTTCTTTTTCCTTCTGTAACTTTTTACTGTGAATTGGGTGAAGGTTGAAAGAGCAGATTGTCATTGTTTATATTCAGTAATTCATATACATGCTGTTTCATCTCAATCTTCGCAATCCTGCTCAATGTAACATCACCCACTCCACCTCCTCCCTGTATTTCCTATCTCCATTCCTTTTATGTCTTAACCTTTCTGAACTTTATCTTTGGGCATATGTTGGCCCCTCGATCTCACATGGTTGACTCTTCTAGTGTATGTTCACCTCAATAGTTTTTCCCCCTCATAGACTGGTCTTGTTTGGCCGAGCATCAGTCACTGAGATGAGTTCAGTGACTGACTTGCAGGTGAGAAGGGCCATGGTACCCAGAGTTCCCCCAGTCTCTATCCAATCAACAAACATGGCCTCTTTCACGATTTTAAATCTTGGCCTACAGTTTTCTCTTATTCCATCCAGAACCTTCTAATGCATTCCCTAGTTGACCTGTCCTCGGGGTCTTGGAGACATAGTCACGTGGTCCATTAGTTCACGGGGTTCCATGTCTTCAATTATCATCACTATTGTTTTTCCCTCATGCCTGAGAGAGACCAACAGCTTCACACTACAGCATTCCTCAACTGCATATTTTCAACATCTTACTTAGATAAGGGCTTGCTCATAGGACTGATAGGAAAGAGTTTATGCTTCTTTTTCCATAACTTGTCTCAGTTTGTCATACTGTGATGGCTTGTAAGTTGCTGTGACCCTAAAAGGAATGTCACCAGAATTTCCAATAACACCAAAGTCCCTCAAGATGAGCAGGCTTCAGCAGGCTTCCAGACAAAGGACAGGCTACAAAGAAGGAATAGGTGGTCCACTTCTGAGTGCTTAGCCACTAGAAACATTATGAAACACAGTGGAAAATCTTGTGATACATGGAAAACCTTACAGCAATAGAACGTTGTCGATTATAGTGTCAGAGGGTGAGCCCCTTGGGTGGGAAGGTACCCAAAATATGACTGAAGAAGAGTTACATCTTCAAAGCTACTTGGCCAACTGAATGGAAGAGATAACATTTGCATGCATTCGGGAGAAAAGTCACCCAGCAGAATGGTCAAATTTTAGAGCAATGTAATTAAGATCTTAAGGAAGTAAAATTTTGCTGAGGACCGTTCAGCAATGGTCGCAGCAGTACAGTGACAAGCAGCTGCAGAAACTCAGGCCAGATTCAGGGGAGGACACAGAATGTGGGGCATCACTGCTGATGTCAGAGGGATTCTAGCTCAGAGCAGGCAACTCAAGAAAGATGCTTACTCCTCTTCTCTTTGACTAAGCAAAGGTATTTGACTGTGTCAATCACACCAAAGTATGGACAGCATTGAGAAGACTAGAAATTCCAGAATGCTTCATTGTGCTCATGAAGAATCTGTCCATGGACAGAATGCAGTCATTCAAATAGAACAAGGGAATACTGAGCGGTCTAAAATCAGGAGAGGCCTTCAGGGTTGTGTTTTTGCATCATACGTTCTCAATCTGTAGCTGAGCAGAAGACCTGAGAAATGTGAAGAGGAAGGTGGCATTCACATTAGAGACTGGTTAACAACCTGCAAAATGCAGATCACAACCCCTTGCTGGCTGAAATGGTAACTTGCTGGTGAGAATCAAAGACTGCAACTTTCAGTGTGTCTGGAAACTCAGTGTAAAGAAAACAAAAACCTTCACAATCGTATCGATAGAGAACATCGTGGTAAGTGGAGAACAGACTGAAGTTGGTAAGCGTTTCATTTCCGTGGCTCCACAGTCAACATTCACGAAGCAGCAGTGAGGGCCGCAAATGCTGCGTTGCCTGGGGTAAATCTTCTCCAGAACTCTTCCAAGTTTTCAGGAACAGAGGTGTCACTTTGAAGATTAAGTGGTTCCTGACTCAAACCATTGTAGTTTTGGTCACCTTCTATGCATGTGAAACTTGGAGGTTGAATCAGGAAGACTGAAGAACGAATGCCTCGGAACTGTGACGCTGGCAAAGAATAGGGGGCGTGCAGTGCACTGCCCAGAGACTAGACCTGTCTCTCTTGGACGAAGTAGAGTCAGAACGCTCCTTCGAGGTCAGAATGGTGAGACTTCATCTCACATACTTTGGGCATTTTATCAGGAGAGACCAGTCTCGGGAGACAGACATCTTTTTGGTAAAAGTAGAGGGGAAGCAACAAGGAGAAGCCTTTGATGGAGAGGACCGACACGCGGCCACAACAATGTGCTCACACACAGCGACTGTGAGGAGTGGGCAGCGTCTCCTTCTGCGGTCCATGGGATCACTGTGCGTCGGAACTGACTCCGTAGTGCCTAATAACAATTACACTTCTTATTATAATTTTCTCTACAAAATATTCTGTTAGCTAATAGTTCTCGCATAAATAATGTTGCCTCCCACCTTCTCCAGGCAAGCTTAATCAGTGGATGAGCAAAATCAGTGTGCAAAGATTACCGTCAACTTCTTAGAAACTTCAAAGATGTCACATTATATGAAGACAAGTCAAAAGGTATTGATACTAGACCCCAATTTATAAAGGCATGGGTTTAGTCAAAACAGAATAAGTTTGAAAATATCTCTACAACTAGAAAATGGCTGCAGCCCAATTCTCTCAGCAATATAATTGATTTGGTCTTGTTAAAATGTCTTTAAAAAGGAAAAAAATCCATTCAAAACAAAAGGATCAGCTATTTTTGTTGTCTGGAGTCCTGCAGTCGGTTCTGACCCATAGTAACTCTATGAACAGAAGAGCAAATTACTGCTTGGATCTGCACCATCCCCATCATCATTCCAAAGCTCAACCCCATTGTTACAGCCACTATGTCGCTCTACCTTGCTGAGAGTCTTCCTTCTCTTTCACTCCCCTCGACCTTCCCAAGCATGGCATCCTACTCCGGGGACTGGTCTCTCCTGACATGCCCAAAATATGTGAGACAAAGTCTCATCATCCTTGCCTGTAAGGAACACTCAGGCCTTACTTCCTCCAAGACAGATGGATTTGTCCTTTTAGCAGTCCATGGTATTTCCAATATTCTTCATCAGCTGGGCCAGTTCAATTCAAGCGATAGAGGCTATTTCAGAAGGTTGTGTTGGCTGTGTTTTGGGTCTCCCAAGGGATATTCAAGATAAGAGCTTCTCAGAGAACACAGGATGATGGCAGGGGCTTGGCGGGAAGAAGTTTTAAGAAAATGAAGAACAGCATTAGGATGTCCAGGAACTTTCTATTTTCCCACCATAACAACACACCATGTTGTCTTAAAGGATACCAAGGGTTGTCCTAGAGAATTGGAACACTCTATACCCCGTCCACCACAGCCCTGATCGTGCCCCTTCAGGCTTCATTTTTGTCCTCAAATCTCAAAGAGCACTTGAAAAGGAGCACAATTTGAGACACCGGAGCATCTGCCATTTTGACAGGCTGCGAATTGAAGAGTGCAGAATCCTTTGGGGGAGGGGTCAGAGAGAAGGGACCAAGAACGCTATCAGAAATATCTAGACTTCAAGGACGTCTAAGTCAAGAAACAATAATTTTGTTCAAATGATTTTTGCTAATTTTGCTTTAAAAAGTGTTTTACAGGTTTGAAGCAACATTTTTTGACTTTCCCTCCTCTATTGCTTAGGCGAACCAGGACGAAATACAAACATGACCTGTCTGGATTTTCTTTGATAGTGTCAGAGATGCATAAATTAGATGGGTGGTGCAACTTGGTAACATACTTGAACATCATCCAAAAGGTTGGAATTTTGAGTCTCTCTAGACATGTGTCAGGAGAAAGGCCGGGTACTTTACTTCCCCAAATATCATAGATTGAAAAACCTACTCTGACATCTATGGGATGGCCATGAAACAGAGTCAACTTGGCGTGACTGGTTCTAACTACGTACAAAAGCCAATGTCCTATGTTTGATTTCCTACACAGAAGCTTGCTTATATTTACAAAGATGCTCACAATGCATCCTTAAGAAATAATATTTTAAAAATAATTTTTAAATCACATGAAAAATAACTCAAAAGGAAAATTAAGGAGGCAAGGAAGAAAAAATCAGGAATAAAATGCACAAAGTGGTGTTAAAGAAGACCTCAACATGTGATCTAAGCTTCTAACACGAAGAGAAGATCTTATTTAATTACGAAGCTGAAACGCATTCTGAGAGGAAAAGGCAGTATTCGTGCACAAGTTGCTCGGGTCTTGATTTGAGATCTGAGAGCAAGAGTGAGTCTCCTTTACACAACAATGAGCAATAAGTTTGCCTCAACACAGGTGACTGAGAAGAGTTTCTCCTGCTGTGTCTAACGATGCATCTCCATGTAGGCAGGAGGTCTAACGGCTGTGTTACAAGAGGAATCTCAGCAGTGGGCAAGAATTAGGTGTGGAATCACTAGTGTGATTCTTAACCTGTAACATCTTACAGTTCTTTTTATATCACTATAGTTTATAAGTGGGAGAGAGCAGATTAAAGATAAGCATTATGGTGTACAAAGCTTTTCTGGTGTGATTTGCTTGGCACACATTTGTTTTAAAAAGCAGGTATGACCAAAGTTCAAAAGCCCTAAAATTCAACTATGACAGTGGCCAGAGAATTCACTGGATTTATGCTTGAGTTTAAGCTCTGATAACTTCTGCCAGGACACTAAGTAAGTCACATAGGATCCTAGTTAGGCCCAGTTCCACATCTGAACTAAGGAATTAATATACCACCATCTTGAGGGAATTTGTGAGAATTAAACAAAAGGATATACATAAACAAGTTTTCATTATATTTTTTGAAACACCCTTAATATTATCTGAAAGATTTCTCAAATATACTTTATAGATATATTGCACATATATTGAACAGTGGTTTGAACTACCCCAAAGGATAAGTCTTGGTGTGAATTCACTCAGAGGTAGGTGAGAAGAGTCCAATCAACTTTTTATCTAATTAGTAGTGAACAAAATTGCTCACATTCCTAGAATGTGAAACCAATCCTTTAAATGTTTGATGCATCTCACCTTATTTCACTTGAAAAGCATTTATGACAGGTATTATTCTATCCATTTTACCAAAGGAGAAGTTAAAGAGGTTACGGTATTGAGCTAGAACAAGAAATGTGAAGTATGGCCCCCAAAAAGAAGCCATCCCTAAGAAAAACTCTGAAATACTTAAAAACATGTTTGTTACAAATACGATTACTAAAACCAAACCCACTGCCAGAGTGTCAATTCTGGCTTGCGGTGACATTATATAGAGTTTCCAAGGCTGTAAACTGTATGGGAGCAGATAACCTCATCTCTCTCCTGAAGAGCAGATGGTGGGTTTGAACCACTGCCTTTGTAGTTAGCATTCAATGCTTACCTGACAACACTGAGATATTTTTAAATTAATAGTATTTAGTTGCATTATATAGGCATCCCTTTGCAGGAAAAAAATTGTCTAATTAAAAACAATGTTTGAGATGGGGTAACAATTTCTAGTTAATTTGTGCAGCATCCCCATGTCAATGTGCAAAGCACATGGATCTTGGCATTTGGCAACACCAGCAAGAAGAAGCCCAGGCACTGCGGGAGGGTTGATCAGGCCCACAAGGGCTCCTGAACCTGAGAATCATGATATAACTTCCCTGCTCCCCTCCTGAATGGTCATTTTGTTATTGTTGTGTGTATACTAGAAGGATTGTATACATTTTTTCTTTCAAATTGGGAAGTCACTTTTTTAAATTACCTCAGAAGACAATTTCAACTTATGTGAATTCATGGCTGACTGTTAGAATGGACACTGACTTCTTTGTTTATTTTTGATTACGCTGCTTTCCAGGCAAGGAGACAAGCGTAAGATAAAGGTCCACATCTGCTTCTCTCCAGGGACTGTGAGAGGACACACCGAAGCATGTTGAGTTATAAAGTGATTGAAACAAGGAAGAAATATAAGACATCATTATTTATGCCCATATTATTGTGGGCAAAGTCTGCCCATAAGATTAGGATAGGGAAAATTAATATAATGTAACTATAGAGAAAGAAGGAATCATGTCATAGCACACATAGCTATTTATTTTATATGGTGAATAGGTTCCAAGTACAGCATAGTAAATACAGAATAACAATAAATTAACATTTTTGTGATTTAATTATCCTAAAATGCTCATGGGAGATCGTTTTGTCTTTATGTTACAGTTGCTCTATGGACCACCTGTACAGGATACTGTTTCTGTCTCTCTCCCATCACTCTGCCCACATTGCTAGGAGCTAAGTATCAAAAGAGCAAGAATGTACGGACCCCAGAGACTTAATATCCAGTTGCAGGAATGGTATCACTATGTGAAAGAGAAAAAGAAAATATAACAATACAAGTTTGCATGTCTTCAATTCCAAGTTGAGGATTATCTGACTCCCTAATGCTGGGGCATGCCAGTCCCTGCTGCATTGATTTCTGAAGGATTCCAAACAACAATGGGCATTATTTAAATATAGAGATAATCACTAGGATATAATTGCAGCAGAAGGAACAAGAGAGTATCAGCCAATAAGAAAGATAAGCAGGGTTTGCTTGTGTTTACTTACTGATAATTTCCTATTTTTTCACATGATTCTATTTCTGGGTGTGGCTGACATCTGTACCTCTCCCAACCCCACAGCACCTTTCTACAGAATCCAAGCTTCTAGAAGGACAGGTTTATTTGTGTTTATTTACTAATCTGTAGTAAAAAATTTCATGTAAGTAAACACAAGTAAACCCATGCTTTCCTCACCCAAAGGCCCCTGCTTTCCATTTCTGTGTGGTTTTCTTTTATTTCTCAATTCATGAGCTATAACCTATTGTCATAGAATCCATTCCAATTCATAGCGACCTCTAGAAGAGAAGAGAATTATTCCATAGGGCTTGGAGGCTGTCTTCTTTATGGAAGCAGAATGATACATCTGTCTCCAGTGAAGTGACAGTGGGTTAAAGCATCATCCTTCCAGTCAGCAGCCAAGTGCTTGCCCCTCACCACAACGGATCATCAGTTAAAAAAAAAAAAGCGTATGAAAAATAAATCCAAGTGTCCTGACAATGTACAGGTTGACTTTCTTGGGTTTCTTCCATTTGCACATTTGTTATAAGAAGGAAATTACATTGAGGTTAAGACTTCAGTAAATAAATTCAAGAAACATATTTCCGCCACCCTGAAGATGCCACTGCTGAGTTATTTTGACCATCATTAACAGCACTACCATCTTTTTTATTGACGGGAGATTTGACTTCAGTAAATTTCCTTTTTTCCTATTAAAAGTAGGGGAAAATATGGGAGGTAACTTTCGTTGTCATCTGTGTATAGATTTATTTTTTAAATTCTGATAAAGTAGAGAGTCTCAAGACTAGGATTCTTAGACACCTTTAAGCCTGGAACTGTACTCACGCACATGGTTCAACTTTCAGGCAAACTATCGTCAGGCCTAGAAGGTGAACAATAAATAACACCAGGGCAGGTATGCATTCTCTAGAACAATCAGCCATAAGATCCAAAATGGCAGCATTTGCCTAGGAATAAAACTCAGCAGGCAGTAAGGGACAGGAAAGAAAGATGAATGGAAAGGAGGAAATGTAGACAGGTCCTGGGAAGAGTGCTATTACATTGTGGAAGTTGCAATCGATGTCATGAATCAAAATGTGTTTGAAATGTTGACTAGAAAACAAACCCAGGGACAAGGGAACAACAAGTGATCCAAAATTAGTGGTGAGGAGGGTGTAAGAGGCCTGATAGGGCCTGATCAAGGGCAATGTAACTGAGAGGAATTACTGAAACCCAAATGAAGACTGAGCATGATGGTGGAATAAGAGGAAAGTAAAAGGAAATAGAGGAAAGAACTAGGAGGCAAAGGGCATTTATAGAGGTCTAAATATAGGCATATACATATGAAAATATATTTATATATGAGGATGGGGAAATATATCTAAGTGCATATATTTATAGGTTTAGTATTATGATACCAGATGAACATTGGGCCTCCACTCAAGAACTCCCTCAATGCAAGAACACTTTGTTCTATTAAACTGGCATTCCATGATGCTCACCTTCCTGACACAATTGCTAAAGCCAAATGAGTGCATAAGCAAATGTGGTGAGGAAAGCTGATGGTGCCTGGCTATCAAAAGATCTAGGGTCTTAAAGATTTGAAGGTAAACAAGTGGCCATCTAGCTGAGAAGCAACAAAACCCACATAGAAGAAGCACAATAGCCTGTGTGATCACGAGGTGTTGAAGGTATTAGGTATCAGGTATCAAAGAACAAAAAATCATATCATTGTAAATAAGGGGGAGTGCAGAGTGGGGACCAAAACCCATCTGTAGGCAACTGGACATCCCCTTACAAAAGGGTCCCTGGGAGGAGATGAGCCAGTCAGGGTGCAGTGTAGCAACAATGAAAAATATAACTTTCCTCTAGTTTTTAAATGCTTCCTTCCTCCCCCCCCCCTCTATCATGATCCCAATTCTACCTTACAAATATGGCTAAACCAGAGGATGTACACTGGTACAGATAGGAACTGGAAACAGGGAATCCAAGACAGATGAACCCTTCAGGACCAGTGGTGAGAGTGGCAATACCGGGAGGGCAGAGGCAATGTGGGCTAGAAAGGGGAACCAATTACAAGGATCTACATACAACCCCCTCCCTGGGAGATGGACTACAGAAAAGTGGGGGAAGGGAGACATTGGACAGTGTCAGACATGACAAAATAATAATAGTTTATAAATTATCAAGGGTTCATGTGGGAGGAGAAAATATGAGGAGTTGATGCCAGGGGCTTATGTGGAGAGCAAATTTTTTTTAGAATGATCAGGGTAATAAATATACAAATGTGCTTGACACAGTAGATGGATGTATGGATTGTGAAAAGAGTTGTAAGACATTAGAACTGCCATTGCCTAGGAAAATAGTAAACCAAAAGCAGTACTGCATTCCTGGAGGGATTGCAGAGATCAGTGCCACCATCAAAGATGCAGGGGTGTGATTCTTACCACATCCCCATTTAACTCACCTATTTGGCCTGTAAGAAGACAGATGGATCCTGGAGAATGACAGTGGATTATCGTATACTTGAACAGGTGGTGACTCCAATTGCAGTTGCCGCTCCAGATGTGATTTCATACCTCGAGCAAATTAATACTTCTCCTGGTACTTGATATGCAGCTACTGATCTGGCTAATGCCTTGTCAATACCAGTCTCAAAGGACCACCAGACGCAGTTTGCCCTCAGCTGGCAGGGGCAACAATACAATTTCACAACTCTCCCCCAGGGGTACATCAACTCTTCCAGCCTGTGCCATAATTTAGTTGAAGGGACTTGATTGCCTGTCTATTCCACAAAATGTCACACTAGTTCATTATGACATTAATTAGTCCATAGTTGGTGACATTATGCTGATTGGACCCACTAAGGAGGATGTATCGAACACTCTAGATTCATTGGAACATCATCTGCATACTAGAGGTTGGGAAATTAACCCAAGGAAGATTCAAGCACTCTCCACCTCAGGAAAATGTTTAGGGGCCAGTGGTGTGGGGCATGTTGAGCTATTCCTACTAAAGTGAAGGATAAGCTATTGCATTCCCGTGCCCACCCCCTGCCACCCCAACAACTAAACAGGAGCCACAATGCCTAGTGGGCCTCCTTGGATTTTGGAGGCAACATATCCCTCACTTTGGTGTTCTACTTTGACCTATTTATCAAGTGACACAAAAAGCCTGCAATTTTGAGGGAGGCCCCAAGTAAAAAAAGGCTCTTCAACAGGTTCAGGCTGCCGTGCAAGCTGCTTTGCCACTGGGACCACAGGATCCAGATGACCCGATGGTGCTAGAGGTGTCAGTTGTAGATAAAGATGCAGTGTGGAGTCTTTGGCAGACCCCTATTGGTGAATCACAGCGTAGACCATTGGAATTTTGGAGTAAAGTCATGCCATCCCCTGCAGACAACTACTCCCCCTTTGAAAAACAGCTGTTTGCCTGTTACTGGGCTTTGGTGGAGACTGAACGCCTCACCATGGGCCACCAAGTCACCATGAGGCCAGAACTACCCATCATGAACTGGGTATTGTCTGACCCACAGAGTCATAAAGTTGGACGTGCACAGCAACACTCCATTGTTAAATGGAAGGGACAAGTAAGCTGCATGAAGAAGTAGCCCAAATGCCCACACTCTCCACTCCTTTCACAGCACCTTCCTTTTCCCAGTCTGCATCTATGGCTTCCTGGGGAGTTCCTTACCATCCTTTAACTGAAGACCAAAAAATGTCATGCTTGGTTTATGATGGCTCTGCAAAATATGCCACTCGTAAGTGGACAGCAGCAGCACTACAGCCCCTTTCTGGGATCTCCCTAAAGGACAGTGGTGAAGGAAAATCCACCCAATGGACAGAACTTTGAACAGTGCACCTGGCCATTAGATTTGCCTGCAAGGAAAAGTGGCCAGATGTGAGACTGCATACTGACTGATGGGCTGTGGCTAATGGCTTGGCTGGATACTCAGGGAATTTGAAGGACCATGATTGGAAAATTGGTGACAAGGAGGTGTGGGGAAGAGGTGTGTTGATAGACCTCTCTGAATGGGCTAAGAAAGTAAAGGTAATTGTGTCTCATGTGAACGCTCACCAAAGGGTTACATGAAGTGGAGGACTTTAACAATCAAGTGGATAAGATGACACGCGCTGTGGAGACTGGTCCTCCTCTTCCCTCTGCCACTCCTGTTACCACCCAATGGACACATGAACAAAGTGGACATGGTGGCAGGGATGGAGGTTATGCATGGGCGAAGCAACATGGACTTTCACTAACCAAGGCTGGCTTGGCCACTGCCACTGCTGAGTGCCCATTTGCCAGCAGCAGAAGCCAACATTAAGTCCAAGATATGGGACCATTCCTCAGGGAGATCAACAAGCAACTTGTTGGCAGGTTGATTACATAGGACCACTTCCATCATGGAGGTAACAGCATTTAGTTCTTACTGGCATAGACACCTACACTGGATATGGATTTGCCTTCCCTGCATGCAATGCTTCTGCTAAAACTACTACTTATGGACTTACAGAATGCCTCATCCACCAACATGGCATCCCACATAGCATTGCTTCAGATCAAGAAACTCACTTCACAGCAAATTAAGTGTGGCAATGGGCTCATTTCCACAGAATCCACTGGTTGTATCATGTGCCTCATCATCCTGAAGCAGGTGGCTTGATAGAACGATGAAATGGGCTCCTAAAGACACAATTACACCACCAACTAGGTGTCAACAACTTGTGGGGCTTGAGCAATGTTCTCTAGGAAATTGTATATGCTCTAAACCACTGGTCAATATATGCTGCTGTGTCTCCAATAGCCAGAATTCATGGGTCCAGGAACCAAGAGGTGGAAGCTGGAGTGGCACCACTCATGATTACTCCTAGTGATCCACTTGCAGCATTTTTGCTTCCTGTCCCAGAAACCCTATGTACTTCAGGCCTGGAGGTCCTGGTCCCAAAGGAAGGATCTCTCCCACATAGAAATACAGCATGGATACCACTTAACTGGCAGCTGAGAATGCCCCCTGGCCACTTTGGGTTTCTCATGCCTTTGGATCAAGAGGTCAGGAAGGGTGTCACTGTACTAAGTGGTGTGATTGATCCTGATTACCAAGGAGAAATTGGACTGTTGTTACATAAGGGAGGTAAAGAAGAATATGTCTGGAATCCAGGCGATCCCGTAGGCCAACTCTTAGTGCCACCATCCCCTGTGATTAAAGTAAATGGTAAGTTGACAGGATGTTTAATTACACAGACCCCTCAGGAATGAAGGGCTGGGTCACCCTAACAGGCAAAAAATCAGTCAACTGAGATGCTTGCAGAGGGCAAAGGTAATACAGAATGGGTACTAGAAAAAGGTAGTTCTACATATCAGTTATGACTACGTGATCAATTGCAAAATCAAGGTCTGTGATTGTTAGAGTATTTTCTTTGTATGTGCTTATTGAATATCTTTTCTTTGTCCATGTATGATATATCAGATACAATTGGACTCAGTGTGTTTTCATTTATATGTATGATAGATGTTTGATGTTAACTATAACTGTGATTTCATTAATGTCTGGAAATTAATTATGGCTAAAGAATTGTATACAGGTGCCAAGTTGGCAAGGGGTGGATTGTGATACATAGGTTTGTTGTGCCAACATGGCCAGCGAACACATGTGAGATTAATTAAAGGGTGGAGAGATAAATGGCTCGGCAAGCTTTGCCTTTCTCTCTTGCGCTTTGATCATCGGACCAGTGTGCTGCTGCCATGCTTGTTCTTTGCCTCAATTTGAAAACTACACTACCTGTGGGACACCTAACCCATGGACTGTGTTGTTGTAACTTGAGGTTCCTTCAAGACCTGCTTCACCACACTACTGGAATACATACCTCTTGAGCTGGGGACTGTTGAACCCTGTCATCGGGCTGACTGTTGGTGGCCTGCCTTGCCATTTGCTGCCTGTGACCTCATAGCCTGAATTGCTCTACGGAGGACTACCTAGTAACCCTCAAGATTTGAAGGACTGCCAGTGTATTACCTGTCTCACGGGAGTGAGTTGTACTGAGCCATTTGTACCACTTTATAGATTAATTAACTTTATTTCTTATGTTATCTATCTATGTAACTATATAAAATTATTAGTGTCCTGGTTTTGTTTCTATAGAGAACACAGAAATGGAAGGTGCTTTGCCTGTTTTTAGATTGTGAACCTTTCACTAATGGGCAGTGGAACAAGATGTGGCAGGGCAAAGGTCATTCTACCCCAAGGTGCAAGGAGAACCAATTATGGCCAAGATTTAGTAAGCAGCCTTGGACCTTATTCTGTCTCAAAGACTCTTTCCAATTCTATCTCTGACTACGTTTATTGTCCACTAAAAACCAGTTTGAGTGATGGAGTTCAGAGCTGAGATGCTGAGAATTTGGCAGGCTGAAAGAGTGTTCAAGTGTCTAATAGCTCAAGTTAAGTAGATACTCCAGTGTTCAAATGGGATTCTCTAGAGTCAGTCCAGATTTGAATGGAAGGCTAATTACCCTAATTAAGCCTTATTAAGGAGGGATGAATCATAATGAAGTTCCCTCTAAGAAACTGCCTGCTTACTATAGCACTTAGCAGACCTCAACCATAAATGAAATAAATTCAGTAACTTCATGAGCGGGGTGTAGAAAAATATCATTATTATTATTACTATTATTTAAGTAGTGAAGGGAGCTAAGTGACATACATCAAATAAATTATGTAGAAAATGATAAGGGAGTTTAGGAATCACGGTATTGATTTATGAAATAGGGAAAATATAAAGTTATGGAAAAGATACAAATGATGACTAGAATTCTCTATTAATGCTTTGGCTTGGATCAGCTGTAAATACAAACTACTTTGGAGCCTGAATCTAGGAATCCTACCTCTTTGAGGAAAGCATTGGATTAGGTAAGTTGCCATAGTTGTCAGGTGCCCCCTAGTCTGTTCTGATTCAGAGACCCCATCCATAGAAGCAGGAAACTGCCAGTCCTGCACCTTCCTCATCATTGTTCCTATGTTTGAGCCTATGATTTCTGACACTGTCTCAATTCATCTAGTTGAGCACCCTCCTCTTCTTCACTGACCCTCCTCTTTCAGGGGCTGTCTGATCCTGACAGCATCTGGGATGGAGGTTTGCCCTCTTCCCTTCCAAGGAGCATTCTGGATATACTGCTTTCAAGACAGAATTGTTCATTTTTCTGGCAGTCCATTACATACTCAATATTCTTCACCAGAATTATAATTCAAAAGTATCAATTTTTCTTTGGTCTTCCTTATTCATTGTTGTGGTTGTTACATAATCTGTTGTCAATTTGAGACTTAAGAGTGAAGGAGTGGAGTTTAGCCTGTCACTCAGGTCGCAGCTTGATGACTTCATTTGGAGGCGCTAAAGAGATCAAGAGCTTGCTGGAGGCAGGACACTCACATACTCTGTAGGAGACATTCCTCTTGACAAGACACGTGGAGCTACGCTAGAGCCCTGGACCTGAAGGAGACCCCTGCCAACGCTGAGATGCTTCCACTGCCACTGCATCCACAAGACTTTCCACTCACTGGCCTGTGATCTTCCTGCATTCAGCATTATTGCATGGATGCATGAGTCCAAAAAGGAATTTATGGATGAGTATCAACATATGGGGTAATATCAGACTTATGGACTTGATCGGGATTGGGCTGGGATTTTTTTTAATATTCAATTGCTCTTGTATATATAGTTTGTTCTTAAATACATATAAATGCCTATGAATTTGTTTCTCATCAACCCAGACTACACAATTGTCCAGCTTTCCCATGCATATGCCTCAGAGACCCCATAGAGTTGAAAACACCATGGCATGGGTCAAGCACTCCTTAGTCCTCCAAGGGACATATTTGTTTTTTAAGACTTGAAAGAGATCTTTTTGTAGATTTTCCCATTGCTATCCATCATTTGTATGCTTGACTGCTGCTTATAGGGGTATTGATTATAGATATAAGTTAAACCCTTGAAAGCCTTTTCTAATTTCTCCATTTAGCATGATATTTCTTATTGGTCCAGTGGGAGAATATTTTTTAGGATTTTTAAATTTTTTAAATAAATAATTTTATTGGGGCTCATACAACTCTTATCACAATCCATCCATACATCAATTGAGTAAAGCACCCTTATACATTCATTGCCCTCATCATTTTCAAAATTCGCCTTCCACTTGGGTTCCTGGAATCAGCTCATTTTCCTTTTTGGTTCATTTTTGTTGAAGCGTAATCCATACCGAAGGTTGTAGTGCTTGAGTTTCACCAGTGAGCACTTCAAGTACTTTTAATCTCAGCACACAAGATTGTGTCATTTGCATAGTGCACGTTATTAATGTCTCCTTCCAGTCTCAACGCCATGTTCTTCTTTCTGTAGTCCAGTTGCTCGCATTACTGCTCAGAATAGGTGTGATGAACGGATATAACTCTGACGCATTTCCCGATTTCAAACCATGCATCATCTCGTTGCTTGAATGACAGCCACTTGGCCTTGTGTACAAGTTCTGCATGAAGGCAATTAAGTGTTTGGGGATTCCCATTCTTTGCAATGGTATCCATAGTTTGTTATTATCCATACAGTTGAATGCATTTGCCTAATCAATAAAACATTGGTAAATATCTTTCTGGTCTTCTCTGCTTTCAGTAAAGAGCCACCTGACATCAGCAACACTTTTCATCGTGACAGGTCCTCTTCTAAAATCAAGCAAGAATTTCGGCAGCTCTCTATCAATGCAACCATTTTTGAATTATCTTCATGAAAATTTTGTTACACATCGTAGCGATGATGCTGTTTGATAATTTCTACTTTGTGTTGGATTTCCCTAAGTTGTAAAGGGCACAAATATAGATCTCTTCCAATGGGCTGGCAAGGTAGCCATCTTTCAAATTTCTTGGTGTAAAACAATGAGTATTTCTGGCATTAACTGCTTGCCAGTCAAAACATTTCAGATGGGACTTAATCATATTTCTAGAGTTCTCACGGCCCTTTTTTGGATAATGCTCGCAGAGATGCTTGGGATTCTTCCTTCTACACTATTGGTTCTTGATCACATGCTAACTCTGGAAATGTTGAGTGTTGACCAATTACTATTTTGGTAAAATGATTGAGTATCCCTCCTCTTCTTTGATGCTTCCTGTAGCATCCGCTATTTGCCTATAGAATCCTTCAATACTGCAATTCTAAACATGAAGAATTTTCTTCAGTTCCTTAAGCTTGAGAAATGCTGAAAATGCTTTATCCTTTTTGTTTTCTAACTCCAGATCTTTGTACACATCATTATAACATTTTCCTTTGTCTTCTCAAGACACTCTGAAATCTTCTGCTCAGCCCTTATATTTCATCATTTCAGTTGTCTTAAGGGCAGGTTTCAAGATCTCTTTGAACGTGTATTTCATTTTTTATGTTATTTTAATGGCCTTTCAGTTCTCCATGTCTGAAGTCCTTGATGTTACTGCACAACTCATTATGGGCATTCAAGGGGCTCAATCTATCCTTGAGATATCTCTAAGTTCAAGTGGGATATTTTGAAGTTATACTTTGGCTCTCATGAACTTGCTTTAATTTTCTTCTTCTTCAGCTTGAACTAACATAGAAGCAATTGATGGTCTGTTCTACTACTGGATCTTGGCATTGTTCTGTCTGGTGATACTGTGCATTTCCATTGTCTCTTAGTACAGATGTTGTTGATTGTATTCCATTGATTGCATGTAACAGGGTCCATGTGTATGGTCACTACATGTTTTTTAAGCAGGTCTTAAAAAATTCTATCACTGGATCTCCTAATTCAGCAACATTACATCACTGATATCAATGACAGGTCAGTTGGGAAATGATATTTTCCAATTATTGATCCTTCTTCTGTGTGTCTAACTTCTGCATTCTAATCAGCAGTAATTTTCAATGCATCTTGATTACATATTTGATTTATTTTTGAGCGCCAAAGTTGGTAAAAACTTTCAGTTTCTTCTTTGGAAATAGTGGTTGGTGGGTAAATTGGAAAGTTAATTGTATTAACTTGTTTTTCTTATGGGTATACAGGCAATATCTCTTTACTCAGGCAACTGTACTACAAGATAAACATGGAGGCATTATATCATTCTTCTTCAGCTTGTTATTACCAGCATAGTACCATATAATGGTTTGAACAAAAAATGACCAGTGCCCGTTCATTTGAGATCGCTGATTCCAAGGATATAAATCTTCATGCATTCCCTTTCCTTTTTAACAACTTACAACTTTCCAAAATTCATAGTTCATCCATATCAAGTTCTGCTTATTAGTGGATGGTTGCAGCTACTTTCTTCTCCTTGAGTCATGCCACATCCGCCAATGGAGGCCCAAACAGCTTTCCTCCGTGCCCATCAGTAAAGCCAACTCTACTTAGTGGGAACAGTTCTTGCCCAGCTGCATTCTGAATTTCTTCCAACCGGGAAGGCTTATCTTTGGACACTATATCAGATGCTACTATTTATAACGTTTTCACTGGATATGCCCCCCACCTCTCTGAAATAAGTCCTATTCCAGGCTGTTTGTGTTAAGATCCTTCTTCTTAATTAGTCTTAAGCTGTTAGTCTGGAAGAGTGCTGACACTTATCCACCATGCACGGTACGGTGGGCATTTGAACTAACAGTGGCATGACTTCCAGCCTCACGGCAACAGGTGTTTTAACACAGGACAACAAACTAATGAACCAGTTGCTGGGTTAGTTTGGTACTTGATATCAACGACTCCACTTAATTTTCAGAAGAACTTTATGAATGAGATAGCGGTAAGTTTCTTTACATCTCTCTATCATTAAATTGTATAATACAAATTGGAAACTAGGGTACACTAATTGAAGCATCGATTATTTCCACAATACCAGGAAATCATGAGCTCTTCTCTTTGCTAATGTATGGTTTTTGTTTTATTATCATCGCTAACTAGGAAGAGATTTCACAAGCAATTTACAACATTCCTTAATTATCATCATGAAGAGCAGTTTAGTAAAAATTATTACCACGTATATTTGGTAAACAGTGTCTCTCATTCAGATAATCAACACTAACAACCTTATCACAGGTCAATTGATTTCTTTGGCTGCATCTTGAAGCTCTATAATATTGGCCTCCAAGATAAAGCATTTTTCAAAATACTAAACTTCAGAGTTTCAGAGGGCATATGTGTTAGGCTGGGTTCTCTAGAGAGCGGAAACACATGACATTGCTGTGTGTGTGTGTATGAAGAAACTTATGTGGCATAGTGGTTACATGTTGGGTTGCTAACCCCAAGATTAGCAATTCAAAACCACAGCTGCTCCTCAGGAGAAAGACAGGGTAGGTATTCTACCCTTATCAACAGTTATAGTCTTAGAAACTCACAAGGGCAGGACTACCCTGTCCATTGGGGTCTCAATGAGTCAGCAGCAACTCAATGTGAGCACGCATAAAAGAGTGAGCACATAGTGAGCGCAGATATAAAGAGAGTAATATTGTCATAATGCCCCACACAGTTGTGGAAGTGGTAAGTCAAGGCCAGTTTCAAGTTCTTGGGTCAGATGTTAAACCAGAGGTTTTTCCTGACTCATGCAGCTTTAGAGGCTAGTGAACCCAGAATCAGCAGGAACACTACAGGGCGCAGAGCTGGATCATTCTAAGGTCAACAGGCCAAGCTTGTGACTAGATAGGCTCATGAATCCAAAGTGATCAGGTCAGATGGCAGGCTGCTTGTGGTTCCTGGGGTCAGCCGGCAATGTGGAAGGCCATTCGCTCAAGTCCAAAGAACCAGAGGTGATGAACCAGATGCAGGATACAGACCAAGCAACAAGCAAGCAAGCAAGCTTTCTACGATGTTTATTCATGTAGGAATAAGCCGCAACCCCAAGAATGTTTTCAATTGCAATAGGGGTGTGACTCGAGAAAAAGGTAGATACTCTAGCCTAAACATTTTATACCTGTTAAGCGGCTTATAGTGGATCTCCTCATGAAATTGATAGAGCTAACATCATGTTAGATCACATCATAAGGGATTACTAGGTCTCAACTGTCAAACCATTAAAAATCCTAGTCCAGCCAAGTTGACACAAAACCCAACTATCACAGCACATAAAGATATTTTCCCAAACAATTCACTACGGTTATTAATGTGTGTCATTAAATAGTTTTTCTAGGTGAAATGCTTTTTCCATGTTGTATAATGTAACAATGGAATGTTTTATCCCAACCGTTTTTTCCCCAGTCTATAGCAAATGCAAGAGAAAGATGAAGCTTGCTACTTCTGTAAGGAGTTATAGTCTCAGAAACGCACAGGGGGTAGTTCTGCCCTTCTCTGTAGGGCCGTTGTGGGTCAGTGTGGCAGTCACCTAATCTGGTGTCAATTTAAGGATTCAGAGTGTAGGGGTGGAGTCTAGGCTTTCTATCCGGACATAGTTAATGTGACTTCTGTGTGGGCATGGCCTTTTCCTGAGAATTCTGGGAAATCTGGTACTTCCTCCTTGGAGGTGGAAGACACCTCTCTCTCTGCCACTCCCTGGGAAACATTACAGAAGACAAGCCACATGGACACAACCAGACCTTGGAAGCCGGAGAAGCCACAGAGAGGCCCCTGCCAGCACTGAGATGCTTACAATGCTCTGGATCTCTTTTTTATACACATATGTGTGTCCATGGGTTCGTTTCTCTAGTCTACCCTGATTCACACAGTCAGCATTGACACAATGGCACTGAGTTTGTTTGTTTATTTTTGTAATAAATACAAGGCTCTTCTTAAGGTAAAAAAATATATATTTCTTCTCAAATGTATTTTCTTGGCTCACTTCCATATGAGCGTGAAAATGACATTTTGCATTCTCAAATGGGTATATTGGGATGAAAGTCTGCACCTACCATGCGTGGTTTGTGAAACAGAAGGATGACTTCTCAGTTGAGAACACAAAGAAGTCATCTATGCTGACTGCCCTTCCATGTTTACCCAAGCTTATTTATAATTAACGATTTTCTTCTAAGGAGCCCTAGGGGTGTTATGGGTTACTTTGGGGGGCTGCTAACTGCAAAGGTGGAAGTTTGAAATTTTCTTTGTAGGAAAAAGACAAGGTTTTCTACTCTCATGAAGAATTACCATCTCATAAAACCACAGAACAGTACTACCCTATGCTATAGGGTCCATATGAGTTGGAAGGACTCAATGGCAGTGAATTTGATTTTTTTTTTTTGCTAGAATATATCCTTCTAAGGAGTTCTGATGGCAAAATGGTTAAATACAGTTGCTGAGTTAGTTTATTGTGCCAATCTGGCCAAAGAAACACATGTACGGTTAATTGGAGGGCCCAGAGATAAATGGCCTGGTGAGCCCCACCTTTCTAGTTCTTGGGTCTCTTGCTTTGTGATGGTCAGACCAGGATGAAGCTACTTTAGCTGGTTCCCTGCTTCAGCTGTCAAGGTTCACTTCCTGCAAAACATCCCCAAGGAGAAGTCACATGGATCTACCCCGATGCAGCCCTCGGTGCTAGAGCAGCCGTGTGGAGACCCCTGCCAGCATGGAGATGCTTACACATTCACTGACTTGGCTTTCCTCCTGTAGTTGGTGTCATAGTGTGTGTTTTGTGAGATGGAGGAGGACTTTGTGGATTGGTGTCGGACACATGGGTTAATGTTGCACTTGTCGGTTTGGGCAGCACTGGGTTGGGATGTTTTCTTGATGTGCACTTAACCTCGATATAAACCTCTCTCTTATGCATGAGTTTCTTTGGATTTGCTTCTCTAAAGTAGCCAGACTAACACAGTCGGTAACCAAAAGATTTCTGGTTTGAATCCACCCAGTGGCTTTTTGGGAAAAAAGCTGCTTCCATGCAGATTACAGTATAGGATGCCCCATGGGACAGCCCTACTCTGCTACATGAGTCAGAAACGACTAGACAACACTCAACAGAAACATATCCCTCCTGATTCTTTAAGATTTAACTATGTCTTAAACTGAATCATGAGAAATTAATATGCCTGGCTCTCAACTCCCGGTTCCCTGAAACAGTTGGTAAGCAGTACAGAGGGTATGTGTGTTTTTTTTTTTTTTTTTTTGCTACTTGATTCTGACTCATAATGATCGCATGTACAGTCCTCCAGAGACTAAATATGTGACCTTGAGAAAATGATCAATTCTCTTTGAGCCTACTTTTCTCACCAGAAAGAGAATTTTTAAAAGTTAGTTCAGTTCCACCCTGTGGCATGTGCATTGGGCTATTCACTGACCAGGAACAATTCAAACCCACCAGCTGATCGATGAGAGAAAGCCCAAGTTGTCTGCTCCTATAAAGACTGGATATTTGAGGAGTTCGAGAACAAGCACTTGATTGCAGAGAAAGTGTCAAAGAATTATAATAGTTTTGTTATCCAACTGAGTTGAAATTCACACATTGTAACTTTTCCACTAAGCACCGTAATGGCGCCGTCGGGAGGCTTGGTTGCATTCTCGGGTAAGCAGCAAATCCACCAGCCGCTGCAAAGCAGAAAGACGAGGCCGTCCACTCCTTTGGGGACTTACTGCCTCAGAAGCCCTATATGTGATCACGACAATCAGAATCAACTAGAAGGCAGCGGATTTGGAATGGTGCTGTGGGTTTGGTATTGGATTGCTAACCAGAAGTCAGCAGTTCAGACACACCAAGGCGCTCTGTGGGAAGGAGATGAAGCTGTCTACTCACCTTAAAGATTTACTGTCTCTGAAACTATTGAGTCACTATGTGTTAATTAGTCTGGGCTGACTAAAGAAACAAATTCCTAGACACTCATATGTGTGTAAGATAGAACGTTATATCAAAGGGCAATTGTAAATTAAGAAAACCTCCCAGCCCAATCCAGATCAAGTCCATAAGTCCAATATTACCCCATATGTCCAATACTAGTTCATAAATTCCAGATCAAGTCCACAAGCCCGTTTTTACCCCACATGTCATTACTAGTCCATACATTCCTCTTTAGACTCACGCAGCCTTGTAATGCCACCGTGTACAGGAAGATCACAGGCCAGTGGGTAGAAAGTCTTGTGGATCCAGTGGTGGTAAAAGCATCTCTGCACTGGCGTGGGTCTCCACATGGCTCCTCCAGCTCCAGGACTCTGGCTCTATCAGCATAGCTCCATGTGGCTTGTCAACAGGAATGTCTTGCAGGGAGACAGAGCAGAGAGTGTATCTGGCCTCCAGTAAGCTATTAATCTCCGTTGTCCCTCCAAATGAGATCATCAAGCTGTGACCTGATTGACAGGCTAGATTTGACTCCTTTTCAAGTTGACAGGAATTTATGTAACTGCCACACACTAAGAGTCAGATGGCAGTGGCATTGGGATTTCTGGTTGTTGCATTTTTAAATAGTATGGATTCAAAGCTTGAGAAAAGAATCGAGAATAGGTAATCATTTAATAAGAGTGTATAAACTTCATATTTCTTCAGTTTACATTTTTTTCTCAATAAAAATGAAAAATTTCATACATTGTACCTCTAAGAGTAAGATGCAGGAAGCAAAATAGGCAAAGATGCACAGAAGATCAAGATGTGGTTTCTACTCTGAAATAATTCACAGCTAGTTAAAAATGGGCAATGGAAATGCAGAATGATAGTGCTAACACACTCTGGACGATGCTGGAAGTCTGAGTGTAGAATCTGGGCCCTGGAAGTCACGTGACTGGTCTACAACACCTGCACCAGTGAGGTATTGAAAACCAATTTACCAAACCAAATCCATTGCCATCCAGTAGATTCTGAGTCAGAGCGACCCTGTATGACAGTGTAGAACTACCTCGAGAATTTCCCAGGCTCTAAACTTGATATAAGGCAGACGTACCCGTCTTTCTGTCAAGGACTGGCTGGTGGGTTAAACCTGCTAACCAGTACACCAGCAGGCCAAGTTAGGGAGTGTCAATGGTCCACATTTCTGGTTTGGCCTTTATCTGTCTTTCCTTGTGGTTCTCAATCTTAAAAACCTCACTGTCCCATTGCCCTTAAAAAATCCTTAGCAGATTCCTTAATATGTAGAAGAAAACCTAAAATCCTTTCTTGGGTTGATACAACTTCCCAAGTTCATCTCACTGATTTATGGTATTCAGCCACACTGGTTATGTGTCTATTCCCAAGATTATTACATGGATCCACGTAAATGGGGAGATAACAGGCTCCAATTAAAGCTACAATTTCATGGAGTATTTCAATATTTGTGTCTCAGAGACTAGGGCAACCTCCTGCCTCAGACTGAAATCTTATTTAGCAATTCACAATGAAGACCTTAATGGGCTCCATTAGGGTCTTTTGAATTTTTCTTGTTCTATTTTGAAACCCTAAGAAACAATGTCTTTCAGTAGTTTTTCAGCTCCTTTTCCCAAAACTTATGGGCAAATGCAAGGGTATCTTTTATTCATGGTGTTGAATAAAAGCCTTTGCCTGGATGCGCATGGTGTTTAAAATATTCTAAATAATATTCACTAGGGTAACGATATATTTGAAGTTTCTGTCATTTGGACATTAAAATGCTCAATTAGAGGGTGAAATATAGTACCCTACACTTGAGTATTTAGTATTAATGAAAGAGGGGGGAAATCAGCATATGATCATATATCAGGCATCCTTTATTTTTATTTGAGTATTCCTTAGAAGATACATCCTATTTATCTGACATATTTATAATTAAATATATTTTTTCATTGTAGTTTTAAAAGCAAATACACATTTTTACAAAATTATTCCTATAAGCCCATTTTGAGATCAGAGATGTTGAAATAGATGAAGTGTATATAATGGGGCCTAATCACAGGCCCTTCCCTTTACTCTATTTCAAGGTGCAGAGTTCCAGATAATTACATGGTGGCTCCTTTGTGCATCATGTGTTGGAAGAGATGTTCAAATACTTCTAATTTTGTTGATATTAACATCCTCAAATATCTATATTCACTTTCCATTATTCCGTGTAAAATCCATCATAGGTATAACATTTAGTGACAGAGTCATCTGGATTTCTTTTGATTTGGATTCATAATAAAAAGAAATCACTTATGGTGAACAATTATCTAACTTTTAAACTCTGCTTTTGTCTGCTGGGGAAGCCAGTTGCTTTTTCTCTCAGAAGCAAGGCAATGACAAGAGAAAATGTGACAATTCTCTGAGACTTATGCTCCTTGTTTATAAAGTTGAGAAACATGCACTTGATGACTACTGGGGGATTTTCTACAAATTGAAAAGATTCATTTTCTCTCCTCCAATATGCATCACACCTTACCCTTCCCTCTGGCTATTAATATTACCTTGTGGTCACCCAGTATGCTCAAAGCAGGTGCGAAATTCCCAAAATAATTTTGGCCAAGTAGTAGTTCTCAGGTTCATTCAAGTCAGTAACATAGGGGAGAATCATTTTTGCTCTTGTTTTAGTTATTTACCTCAATGCTCCCCTTCACTCCAGGTGGCTACTCCAATATTACGTAGGTATAGTTTTAAAAAAATGCCAATCTCCATCGACCTTTGTCTCATGATAGGAATATTTTTTAATCGTTTAGTTATCACTCGATGCTCTGTAAATGTTTGCTTGGTGAAGAAAGGAGGGTAGAAGGAAAAAAAAGAATAAACGGTCCTCTTCTTTTGAAAGATGAACAAAACGCTATAATGGCTAACGTATTCTCAGCAATAATTTTAAAATTATTATATTATGAGAAGGGCTGATGCTTGCCTGTGTGTGAGTGTGCGTGAGGGCGTGCATGTAGGTGTGTGCGTGTGTGTGTGTGCGTGTGTGTGTGTGTGTGCGTGTGTGTGCGTGTGTGTGTGTGTGTGTGTGTGTGTGCTGGGGAAATAAGGAAAATGAAAACAAAACCAGAGCCAAGGAGGAAATTTCAAGGATAAAAAAGAATACAAACAAATCATTTTGTCATAACGTTTCCTCCTTAGTCTCAAGATGTTGCAGTGGAATATCCCAATGATGAACTCCTTTCCTCAACCTACCTCAGAAGCTAACACATGAAGTACCTAGAAACATAATCAAGATCATTTTCAGATTTCTGCTTATTTAGCGCAGTTATCCTGAACCCTGGCTGCACACTGAATGCTCGGGAGAGCTTTTAAAAAAAACTCTGGGGTCTCATCGCAGATCAAATAAAATCAGATACTGGGTGGGACCCAGCATTCCTACTGTTTTAAAAGCTCCCTTAAAGATTGTAATGTGCAGTGGGGATTGAGAGCATTAATTTTGAGTAAACCCTATTATAGAGGGCAGCAAAAAAGTACATATTTAAATTTTAAGTGGGAGAGCTTTTTTTTTTCTTTTTAAGTTTGAAGTCACTTACAAAACTCATGATAGATTCTGTCCATTCTTCAATTATGACCCTAAGCAGAAATCAAAAGTACCTCGGAGCACGCTGAGCTGGTGGGCTTATGAGTCAGTGATCAGACGCAGCCTTTCAAAGCGCCAAGCCTTGATGTTCCTGACCCTCTTCCCACGGTGGCCATCTCTCCAGGTAAGCTCGGAGGACCAAACCACTCCGCGTGGCGCAGGCTCGGCTTTCAGCTCTCGCGCGGTCTCTTTTTCTGTTTGAAACGGTTAAATTGAGGTTTAAAAAAATGTAATATTCATGGGATACATTGAAGCTCCCTAGACGGGAAAATTTTATTTCTTTGCCAAAAGCAAGAACAGTTTGCAGGCAAAAATAATATTAAAAAATGCCTACATTTTAAAATCCCTCTTTTATTTGGTTTCTTACTGGACCAAAGTGAAATGTGACCTGCAGCTTTAAGAACTGGCTCAGAATTAATCATCTCCAGGTGTATTCAAAACCATTCATTGCCTCTGAAGGGGGCAAAAGGAGGCATCCCAGGAATTCTGCTATTTGAAGGAGAGACCCTGAGCTCAGGGTTCCAGGCTTCTGTGTGAGTTCCGATGGCCCAGGCAGCCCAGTCACGTCCAGTTTAAACTCCAGAGCTTGAAGGTCTAACTGGGCCAGGGAACGTCCTTGTACTTGTCTGAATGCACCCAAGGCCTTGTCCAGAGGCTGTTTGGGTTACATGTATGTTCAACAACTTCAGAAGAACTCTTTCTACTTTCGCTCTTTGCACAATAAAGCCTGAATTGCACTTTTGACTAGTGGGCTGAGTCTCCTAACCTGCTTTTTTATTCCCCCCCAAATAATAAATCCCCCTAACGATGGTTATGCAGCCCGTCTGTGACAGTGGCACCGTCTATTTTCCCAAGCCGCGTGTCATTAAAAGACGCAACTTACTAATTTACGATGATTAATAATAATGACACGTGTAGGAAGAAATGAATTATACAATTGCAGCATGGTGCAGAATAGAGAGTTCCGGATCTCTGAGTCCTGGGGACTTGCACTCCCCACAACCCGAGGACAGCTGAGCGCCCTCTCCAGGCGATTCTCCTCCGGAATTGTACCTGACTGTGAGGACATAGACTCCGAGAGAGCTTGGGGGGTGTTTGGAAAGACTCGCGTCTTTTCTTGTGTAATTGTCGAGTTGTACAATTCTCTGCTCCAGCTTTAGCACTGCCAGCTGTCCCCATTGCCTTCATAGCGCAGTGTTCCAGGCCGCCCAGAGCACCGGCATTCCAATGACGGTGCTGGCCAACGACGTAGAAGCACCAGGGCCTGGCCAAAGAACCAGGGCAGCCAGCATCTGCCCCGGCAGCAAGGATGGTCAGTCTTCCCCTCAGGGATTTTGGGCATGTATCGGGAGAGACAGTCCCTGGAGAAAGACATTGTGTGTGGCAAGTAGAGGGAAGGGCAGCGAAAACAGAGGAAGGCTCTTGAAGAGATGGACTGACACCAGACACCATGACTGCAACAATGGCTCAAGCACAACAGTGGTGAGGGGGTTGCCGGACCAGGCGACGTTTTGCGCTGTTACGCACAGTGTCACGATGAGTCAAAACAACTGGACAGCCCTGAACAGCAACAGCAGGGCACCTGCTACCACCCATCTGCTAGTTTGTTGTTCCCAAGCCACGTGCGTGTTGCTAGGCGCTGGGAAATATCCCACAGGTATTTCCAATACCAGCAGAGCGAACCATGGCAAGCAGGTGGCAGCAGAGCCAGATTGTAACGGGCCAATTCCAGGAGACCTAATTCCAACAATTACCCAGTAAAAATCCTATGGGTCACTACAGAATATTATCCGATAAAGTGCTGGGACATGAGCCTCCTTCATTGAAAGACACTCAAAAATTACCCAGTGGCCACAAGAGTGGACTCCAATACACACACAGTCATGAAGAGACAGGGCACGGCACAGCGTGCTTCCACCACCCATGGATGGTTGTCATGAGTGGCCTGGACAGCAGCTGATAAAGAGAAAAAGGGCAATGCTATCTGCTGAGCTGTGTCTTTTATCTCTGAAGACACAGATATACCAGCCGTCCTTCTCGTACTCTACCTCCACATCCCTAACTTCCCACTGGAGGATGTGCTGAGCAGGTTACACGAAGGAGAATTAGCTCCAGGTAAACAGTGGGCACACGTGTGTGAAATGCACGCCCCATGGTAATGAGACAATAGATGTCCAAGGATGGCTTGTCATCATAACAGACTTATTAAGTCTTAGTCCTTCATTATGTTTCTACTTCCTCTAGCTGGTATGCTAGCTGTTGGGGTTGTTAGGTGCCAATGAGTCCGTTCCAACCCCTAGCGACCCTGTGCACATAGGATCGAAACACTGTCCAGTCCTGCACCATCCTCACATTTTTCCTAGGCCTGAGCCCACTGTTGCTGCCACAGTGTCCATCCATCTCATTGAGGGCCTTTCTCATTTTGCTGCCCCCCCCACTTTCACAAGAATGATGTCCTCAAGTGACATGTGTCTCCTGACTCTACGTCCAAAGTTTGTAAGACAAAGCCTTGCCATCCTTGCCTCCAAGGAGCACTTTGGCCTTCTTCCAAGACAGATGGGTTTGTCCTTTCAGCAGTCCATGGTGTTTTCTGTATTCTTCTCCAGCACCGCCATTCTTCCTTCTTCTTGATTCGGTGCCCAACTTTTCCATGCGTCTGTGCGATGGCAAATACTATGACTTGGGTCAGGCAACCTTAGTACTCAGAGTAACCTCCTTGTTTTTCAATGCTCTTGTGTGGCAGACTTACCTAATACAGTTCAGCTTTGATGTCTTGACTGCTGCTTCCATGAGCGTTGATGGCTGATCCAAGCAAGACAACATCCTGGACAACTTCAACCTTGTTATGATTTATCAGATTACATATTGGCCCGGTTGTGAGGATTTTAGTCTACTTTACATTGAGTTGTACTCCATACTGCAGACTGCCATCCTTGATCTTCATCAGCAAGTGCTTCAAGTCCTTCTCCCTGTCAGCAAGTACAGTTGTGTAGTCTGCATGTGACTTCCACTAGTCCTGACCCCACATTCTTCATACAATCCAGCTTCTCTGATGGTATGCTCAGCATACAGAGTGAATAATATGGTGAGAGGCTACAACCCTGCCACACCTTTCCTGATTTCAGACCTTCCAGTATCCCCTTGTTCTATCAGCACAACTGCCTCTTGATCCATGTACAAGTTCTGCACGTGCACAATGAAGTGTTCTGGAATTCCCATTCTGCTCAAAGCTATCCACAGTTTGTTTTCATCCACATAGTTGAATACGTTAGCATAGTCAATAAAACTCAAGTAAACAGCTTTCTGATATTCTCTGATCCATTTGACATCAGCCATGGTATTTTCAAGATCCATGCTTTCAGTGCAGCTTAAACTTCTCTTACACCATTGGTTCTTGCTCATATGCTGCCTCTTGAACTGGTGGAAAGTCAGTTAGTTCTTTTGGAACAGTGACTCTGTGTGTTCTTTCCATGTTCTTCTGATGCTTCCTGCATCATTCAATATTTTGCCGATAAAATCTTCCTATATTGCAACTTGAGGCTTAATTCTTTTTCTTGAGTTCTTTCAGTTGAAGATATGCTGAGTATGTTCTTCCTTTGGGGTTTTCTAACTCTAGGTCTTTGCACATTTCATTACAATATTTTACTCTGTGTCCTTGAGCTGCCCTTTGCAACTTCCAGGTTAGGTTTTTTGACTTCATCATTTCTTACAGTTGCTTCAGCTGCTCTCTGATTAAGAGCAAGTTTCAGAATCTCTTTGGACATCCACTTTCAGTTTTTGTTTCTTTTCTGTCTTCTAAGTGGCCTTCGGCTTTCTTCGTGCGTGATGTTCTTGAGGCCCTCCCAGAGCTCATCAGGTCTCCTACTATCCGTGTTCAGTGCAGCAAATCTGTTCTGGGGAAATTTAGACGGGATAGACTCACGGTCATATTTGGACTCTCGGGGACTTGTTTTATTTTTTTCAACTTTAACCTGAACTTACAGATGAACAATTGATGGTCTGTTCCACAGTTAGCCCATGGCCCGGTTTTAGCTTCTCCCTTTGTCTCTTCTCACAGATGTAGTCCGTTTGATTTCTGTGTATTCTTTCTGGAGAAGTCCAGCTGTATAGCTTTTTGTGCTGTTGACAAAAGTCATTTTGCTATGACCAAATCATTGGTCATGCAAAATTCTATCATGTGATCTCCAATTTCATTTCTATCACCAAGTCCATATTTTTCAACTACTTGTCCTTCCTCATTATTTCTAACTTTTACATTCCAATCACCAATAATTTTAAGTCATTTTATTACGGGCTCATACAACTTTTATCACAATCTATACATACATCAACTATGTATAGTACATTTGTACATTCATTGCCCTTATCATGCTCAAAATATTTGCTCTCCACTTAATCTCCCAACATCAGCTCCTCATTTTCCCCCTCCCTCCCCACTGCACCATTGCTCATGAACACTTGATAACTCATAAATAATTATTATTTTGTCATATCTTGCACTGTCCGATGTCTCCCTTCACCCACTTTTCTGTTGTTTGTCCCCCAGGTAGGAGGTTAAATCCAATCACCAGTAATAGCATGTTTGATCAGTCATTGGCAGAATTCTTCAGTTTCTTCATCACTAGCTTTCGTGGTTGGTGCACAAGTTTTAATTTTATAATAGTTGTGTAGATTGGATTTCCTTGAAGGTGAATAGATATAATCCTGTCATGGACAACATTGCACCTCAAGACAGATCTTGAAATGTCCTTTTTGTCCAAGAATGCCATGCCATTCCTTTTGATTGGCTCATTCCCAGCACAGTAAATCATGTGATTTTCTAATTCAAAATGGCCAATACTAGCCCATTTCAGCTCACTAAAGCCTAGGATATTTACCTTTTTGTGTTTTTTTTTTTCTGCTGCTGAGCACTGACTTTTATTGAGGAAGACACGGTAAATGCTGCTTCTACAGAGTCACAGCCACCCAGGCAAATCAATTAGGCAAGTTCCGACTGTTCTCAACGAACGGAGGAGCCGGACAGGTGAGCTGCTTCAGCCGGCGACCATTCTTGTGAACCAACTGCGGCCATTCAGGGAAGAGGTAGACAGAGAGCTAGATTACGGAGGAGGTGGCAGTGATGAGGTGCCTAGGCTCCTGGGCTTCCTCCCTCGGTCAAGTGCTTTTATCCAGAAGTCTAAGAGTCAAAAGCGACGCAGCATCTTCACTGGCAGACAAGTCTGCGTCAGGCTGGTGCCGAGCCTCCCTCTGGGTGGTAGCACCCAGGCCCATGGCACAGCTGGGGCTCCTCCTCTTCGTACCAGCGCTGCTGGCTGAAGTCAGGGAAGAAGGCCGCGATCTCTCTGCTGGCTGAAATCACAGAGTTGGCGCCGTGAGTGGTGTTTCCGGTGTCAGTGAGGCCGAAACTGCCGCGGATTGAATCTGGGGCCAGGTGGCGTGCTCGGAACACTCGGGTGGGCCCCATCAGCGTCCTCCAGAGCTGGATGGCATCCTTGTGAGCAAGGACGCAGCCTCGGATTGGCCCACTGGCCTTGAGCTCCACCAGTCACTGATAGAAAAAACGCCCTTCATGCTCTTGGTAAAATCTCTGGCAATCTTCCTTTCTCCACAGGAGCTCTCGCATGCGAACTATCAGGAGCTTGTTGCTCAGAATCTGCTGATGAACAGCCTCCGGGATCAGCGGGTGAGCAACTGTATCAGGCTTGATCAGGGCTAGCGTGAGCTGAAGAGCCTGAGGGCTCCGTCCCAGCGAGGCCATGTCCCTTCTGCCACCAGAGAGCTGCCTTCGGGAACCGCTGGGCTGCGCTCCCACCTCCCTACTCTGGAGCTAGATCTTCTGGCGAGTCAGCCATCTCCTCACGCCTGACACTGACCTGGAACAGGATCCACGGGGTCCTTCCTTCGTGGCGCCTGGGCGTCAGGCAGCGCGCTGGGCAGCCTCCCTTTTTGTGTTCTTTTGCATTTTTGAGGACAACCAATTTTCCTAGATTCATACTTCATACATTCCAAGTTTTGATCTTTAGCAAATCTTTGCAACTCTTTCTTCCCACCTTGAGTTGTGCCCTATCAGCAAAAGAAGAACCAGAATGCTCCGCTCCCACAGGCTTTATTCCATTCACAGCACCCACCACTGTCTCTTCCACTCTGAGAAAGCAGCGCCTCCTTAGCAAGTGCCCTCCATTAGGGGCCCGTCCTCCGGCAATATCTAGGACAATGTTCCGCTTCCATTCGTCAGCCCTCCAGCATCTGACAATGTTGTGACGCTATGCATCAGGTTTCCTCTGAGGTGGGCAGTTGATTCCTTCTTTGTTTTCTGTTCTTAATCTGGAAACTCTGCTGAAGCCTATTCATTTCGATGACCCTGCTGGGTTTTGAAATACCAGTGACATAGCTTCCACCACCACAGCACCATGCAGGCTACCATAATAGGGCAAACTGACGGAAAAGTGGTAGTGTTTTTTATTAGGAAAATAAAGTTAAGACATAAACAAGTTGGACCCTTAATTTCTACATTTGATATAAAACGTAGCTGCACTTCCTTAAAAATACAAATCAGGGTCTATAAAATGCAAATGTGTTAACATTTTTGCAAAGGTGAATTTCTGCAGACCTGCCACTGATGTTCCTAAAAGGTTATAAACTTGCTCTTACCTGCTTTTTTAGTTGCTTACACTATGGAACCCTAAAAAATCGTGGTCACTTTGTTTTCAGAAGACCTGTCTAAGAGTGACTGGGGAAACCCCTTAGGTAGAAAAGGACGCACCTGGGATAAAAATAAAGCTCTTGCTGTGCTCTGTGGTGGGATCATATGCTGGTGCGCTGGGACACCCGTAAGGACCACAGATGACCATTTCTAACCACAGAACCGGTGAACCTGGCCGGCAGACTCCGTGCTGCTTTCAGCTGTTTCCAAAGCCTTTTGTCAAATTAATCTTTTCGTAGACATTACACATATACACAACAGATGTTTTTACAGACAAATTATGTGACAAAGAGAGAAACATGACACATTTAGGAAATAAATATTAAACGAATTCAAAACAAAATATGGAGCTGCCAGTTGCCATAGTTATTTGCTATTATAATGGCAGGCCTTGATTATTTCAGGTCCACTTTTGTCAGATGCAGTTCATAAAAATTAAGCAAATGCGCTGGTCACGAAGTCAATTTCCAACTGCATGTTTAATTGTGATTTTATTGATTATAGCCTGTCCTTCCATTAGAATATAAACTTTTTGAGAGCAGTAATAAGCCTGTCTCTATTCATTGTGGTTTACTCAGTACCTAGTACTTAATAATTGTTTGATTAATTGAATACAACAAAATTTTAAAATTACACCATAACGGAAAATAAAACATCAGATTCTTCTGTTGACTGTCTTGAGAAATAGATCTCTAAAAGGTTTTCCTTACACTTTTTTTTCATCTGCTGTCTCAAAACAAAACTTAAAAATATTCCAAATAGCATTAATAGGTATGATAGTTAGGTTTGGTGTCAAGTTGTCTAGGCCAGGATTTTCTGTAGTTTGGCAGCTGAGGCCCTGATGTGACCTAACACAATGTAATCAACTCCAAGATGGCATTTGTTGTTAGAAGCCAAGCAGTTGTAATAATATTAGGGTAGAATATAACACCCTTATCCATGTTACAATCCTGCGGCAATTGAAGATGCCTCTGGGGGTGTGACTTACTTCCTATATAAGTAGACACTGATGGAAAACTTGCTAGCTTTATGCTGGGGCTGGATACTCCATCTGGTTCATCAATGTCTGGTTCTTTGAACCTGCCCTGCCTTAATTTCTGTTGATACTGGGAGGCATTGGCAGCCTGCCATTTGACCTGCCAACCATTTATTTATTGCTATTTCTCATCACAAGCCTGGCCTGCTGATCTTGGATTCATCTACCTCTGTAGCCTGAAATCAGGCTGTACTGTTTCTACCTGTCTTGGGGTCATCAGCTTTGAAACTACTTGCATCAAGGGAAGCCTCCAGCTTGACATTTGACCCATAGAACTCAAACTGGAATCACCACAGGGGTCCTCAAACTACGGCTCGTGGGCTACATGCGGTCCGCCAAGGACATTTATCCAGCCCACCAGGTGCTTTTGCCACTGCTGCCTGTCCTGCTTAGCAGCCGACTCATCCAGTGAGCATAGGAATTTGTTCATAGTTTTTTTTTAAACGATAATCCGGCCCTCCAACAGTCTGAGGGACAGTGAACTGGCCCCTGTTTAAAAAGTTTGAGGACCCCTGTTCTATAACTATGTGAGGTATTTTCTTGATGTTAATTTCTCTACATATAGATAGAGTTAGATACACATAGATAATGATCGATAGAGATATATATCTATATATAGACAGAATGAATATATATGGTTTTACTTCTTTTGAGAATCCACCCTAACACAATAGATACCTTACATTTATCACAAAAAATTAGTATATAATAATCTACTTATTTTTATTACTGGCAGTTTCTTGTCTAATTCATATTTAAAACTAGCAAGAAAACTTTAGGCTCTACTATTTTATAATTCATCTCAGTACAAATATCTGACTTTCTTGTGTTAGTCATGCTGTTCATCAATTAAACTTTGTTATCTATTCCAATTCAAAATCTACTTCAATGAACATAAACTTGAAAAACTGGTATCTTGTAATAAGAAAAACTGCCATTTGATAGTGTTTAGTAAACTTATACAATGTAAGTAAAAGCTATTATTATTAGAGGTTTAGTTTACACACGCATTTGGTTATTCCAAATAAAATGTGCTTCATCTTGTCTCTACAGTTAGTAGATGGCTGCAAATAAGTTTTCTCAGACATACTTTTTTTTGGTGTTCTCTATTGGATGCGTTCAGCAAAAAGGGCCAATCAAAACTGTCTGCGAGGAGATCTACTGGGTCAGTTAAACTCACGGCAGAGAGGTCAGCAAATAAGCTACAGTGTCATTGTTTTGGGATTCCAAGGGGTAATCTTGATAGATAAACTTGGTAATCTTGATAGATATCCTTGAATGATACCAGATAATCAAGGGAACTCATTAAAAAGAAACTTTAAGACAGTTGAAAGCGACATTGATGAGAAAAATGCAAAGAATTTCGAGCAGAATGATTTTAAACAAAACAAAGCATCACAGCAATGTATCTATTTTCTCTTCAAGGCTTGCTTTTCAAGAACTTCAGTGAGAAGCTTTATCTCATCTACTTCATGCCTCTGCTCTTACCCCTTAGACTCTTTTTCATTCACAAAACTCAAAGAATATTTTAAAGGAATACAATTACCATTCCTCAAAAGTGCCAAATCTGCTATTTTTGACAATGTGTAAATAAAAAAAGTGACTAATTCTTCATGCAAGCATTAAATGGATTAAAAACATGACCTTCAAAAGTGGATAGATCTAGATAGAGAATATGGCAGAAAAATAAAATTTAGTATTTTAATAATTCTGTTTAATAAACGTTTTTATTACTTTATAACAATTTTTTACCTTACCCTATTAGGATAGGATTTTCCTTGTGTGATTATTAAAATTTCAGATTCCTAGATTCTTCTTTCAAAACTAATGGATTTACAGAGAAGTTTAGGAATCTGCATTTTAACTACTAACATGCGTTTATCCCTGGGTATGTGTATCATACTGTGAAAGATACTGTCCAATTACTGAAGAAGAATTGATATTTTTGAATTGTGCTACTAATGAAGAACTTTGAATATACCATGGACTGCCAGAAAAATAAACATTCTGTCTTAGAAGAAGCATACAGTTAAAATGCTTCTTAGAAGTGAAAAGACTTTGTCTCAGGTGCTTTGGGCATGTGATCAAGAGAGCCAATTCTTGGAGTAGGACGTTGTACTTGGTAAGGTAGCAAGTCAGCTGAAAGAACAAGATCTCAGTGAGATGGACTGGAACATTGGCTGTAACAATGGGCTCAAGCACAGGAACAATTGTGAGTATCTGTCTTCAGTAGCATCACTGAGTTGGAACCACCAACAATGAAGAGGTTTAGGCTTCAAGGCATCTTTTACTTTCTGTGCTGTTAACAGGTGGCAATGGAAGTTCTTTTGTGGTGCTTTTGAGGGTGCAAGTGTTACCTATCCTGCCATGGAAAGCATCTCTTCTGTGAGTTGTTGATTTTCTATGAGTAAAGTTGGCCTGCCCTCTGAGTAGAGCATCTACAGATTGTTTCCTCCCATAAAGAGTTTCAGCCTTGAAAACTCATAGGGGCATTTCTTCCTTGTCCTATAGGGTCACTATAAGTCAGCTCCCACGCAATAACATTGAGTGAGTTTCATTGGTCTGGAAAAAGTAAAGGTTTGGGTTGTGGAGAAGATAAACTTGCTGAAGTGCAGTGCTATGGCAGATAGGTTTACTTCTAGTAACATCAAACTTGGGCTGAGGAGAGAAACAGATGGAGCAAGATAGGCAAAGAGTCCTTGCTCAAAGACGCTGAAAAGAATTTACATTTTTCTGCTGTATTGTAAAATTCTTCTGTTTCATGCCTACATGAACTGAATCCACTCCTCTAAGCAAATTATCAACTACCCAATTTTGTTTTCTTTAGAGCACTAATTACCATTTCAAATCCTCACATTTACATGTTCTTTCATTTGACCGTTGCTTGTTTTAGCATACAAAATGTAAATACCATGATGCTGAAAGTGTTAGTTTTGTTCTCTTGTTCAGAAACATGGTAATCAAGAACACATGGGCTGTGTTAGGCAAGGTTCTGTAGAGAAACAAAACTAGGACACTTATAAGTGAAATAAAACTTATAATCACTTAAATATACATAAAAGGATAGGTTTATATAGTGAGAAGGAGTATAATGGCTAATTAGTCCACACTGAAGTACAGAGGACTCAGTTCAACACTGTTTCATGGAACAGTTAATATATGAACGGTCCTTCAACTCACACAGTGTGCCCATTCAAGGTCAAAGCAACAGACTGCGGAGTCTGACCTCTGCAAGTCAGGCAGACTCAGCATGCAGGCAGCAGACTGGGGCAGCCGCAGTCAGTAGCATGGGAGCATGGTGAAGCAGGACCTGATGGGGTCTCAAGCTCTATGGATGTACACACATTGACACATCCACCACCAATACCCAAGGCAACATAATCCATGGGTTGGCTTGCCCCACAGGTAGTGCAACAGTTAAGGTACAGTTAAGGCAAAGGACTAGCTCAGGCAGTAGCAAGCTGGTCTGATCACCTGGGAGAAAGAAAGATGGGAGGCAGGCCTCAGAAAACATTCATCTTGGTCGCCCTCCAATCAAGCAGTGACCTGATTAATGTGTGGCCCACGTTCCTATTGAGGCCTAGTTAGCACAATAAACTTATTACATGGGTGTAAAACAGAACCAACAATTACACTCATATCCTTGAAATAAAACTACAGTCACTGAAATAATAATGATTGCTTCTTTTTAAATCCCTTAATGGTCAGGGTTAACTTTAGACTTGGCCTTGTTAAAGAAATAATCATTAATTAAAATGTAGTGCTGGGGAACCCACTGACAAAGCAGCATCAAGAAATTGATGGAACATATTAAAGAGAAGAGCTGTGGAGATTAAAGAAGCAGCATCTCCAACAAGGTCCCAAATGAGTTTCAGACGGGGGAACTGGAAAGAGGGGCAATGTTCAAAGGGAAATGTCTGAGAATTTTCAGAATGATTGAAAGATGTGAGCTTTCAAATTAAGAAACACAATGAATCATAACAAAAGGAGGAGGCGAATTAATTCACATCAAATACGAAGTAGTGAACCCACAGAACATGGAATATAATGAGAAAATTGTATTAACTATTACAAAGAAGAGATAGGTTATCTTTGTAGGCATTACTAAGAGTATTAAACAGACAACAGAGTTTTCACTAATGACCACTGAGGTCAGAAAGCAGTGGAAGTTATACATAAGCTGTGTGGTGAAGGCAGGGTTTACATTTCAGTACCAATATTGAGGCTTTCTACTCCTGGGAAGAATTAGAGTCCCAGAAACCCAGAGGGACAGATCTACCCAGTCCTATAGGATTCCTGTGAGGTGGAATTGACTCAATGGCAGTGAATTTGATGATTTGAAAGAAGTAGCACTGTAAAAACTTGCTCACAAATATCCTTCTTGCAGACTTCTGAAACACACACCGTAGTTCATTCTTTTAAGATAGTCATTGCCCATGACAGGATGATTATAAATGCAAATACTAGAAAACCAGACTGGAATAAGCTATAGACATATTGTGGTTTCTACTTCTTAATAGTTTCTGCCTACTTCTGATATGCTTTTCACAGACTTCTCAGTCCTCCCTTCTCCTTCATGAATTTGCTTTTTAGTAGGTTCAAGATTAACGTTTATCTTATTAAGGGATTAAAATATTATTATTTCGATCATTATCATTTTCAGGGTATGTAATTGAAGTTGTCATTTCACTGAATGTCTAGATTTATATGTGCCTGACAATGGAGGCAACTTTCCTACTTCCATGGCATTTACATTTGATTTGGAGAGGGACACAAACTCAGGTAAATAAACACAGATGTGAAGATTCCAAATGTGCTGATTAGTGCTCCCAGGAATACTGAACTGCTTGGTTACACAATAAGCCTACAGGAGAGGATACAATGGGTAGCAACGGAAGAGTTTCCTAAAGCAGCAGAAACAAATCCCTTTGGTCGTCCTACGGCCGGGTTTCTCCCCAGAGATCTACTTGATTACTAACCCCTTGCCTGCTACCTCTAACGTTGGAATCACAGGGCTAGCACTTTAACTGTATACTTTTTTGTAGATTAATTCATATACATGATTTTTTTCCCTAATCATTCAACATTCCAAGCATATGAAATGATCTTAAAATGCTTGGTGATTGTTAGGTCTAATAAAGATAATGTGCTTTCTGAATGACTATGATAAAGTTATTTTGACAAATATTCTGGCCAAAATGTTTTTATCTGCCTCCAGATTCAGCAGATTACTCATACTTGGTTCACATTCATACACAATGCACTCGGTTAGAGTGCATTATAACAATACAGATGTTTAGTGTACTTGACCATAGACCAGAAGGTCGGAGGTGTGAGATCAACCAAAGGTGCCTCAAAAGAAAGACCTGGGAGACTTCTGGCATGATGGTGATGGAGTGACACATACCAGAGGGACTCCGCAGAATTCAGCCCAGGAGAGTTGCTTAGAGGGAAATTCAACACTGCTGGAACACAGGAGGAGCATCATAAAGATAAGTAGGCACAGACCCCCAGGGTTTTGAGGGGCTGGGGGCTTTTGGTTTACCTCAGTGTTGGCCAGCTGGGGATTGACCTTGGCCCCGCCACTCTGTCTGCCAGAGCCAGGACCATTTGGAGCCTGTAGGGCAGCTTGGTCTCAACACAGCCACAGTTGCCACCACCCGCCTCGGGGCAGGGACTAGACCCTTGCAGCTCCTCTCTGTCCCCGCCTCAGTCTCGGAGGACTGTGCAGGGGCCTTTTCTCAACACAGCCACAGCTTGTCACTGCCGCCTCAGAGCAGGGACTAAACCTTTGCAGGCGGGATTCGGGACTCGGCTACACTTGTTTTGTTTCCATCTCCTCACTATATCCCTCCCCTCCCCTGCCCCCCACAGGCTCATTGGGCTTGCTTTTTAACTTTTTTTCTCCCCCTTACCTCTTTCTTGGTCTTTCACACTATACTGCTAAACTCCAGAACACTCCCTTTAGCCTAGGGCATTTATGCCTGTGCCACACCCAGCTAGGTGAGCTCCATCCTGTGTAGCTAGCAAGGCTGGGAAAAGTCCTGCTGACCCCCACCAGGGGATGCTCTCTGCTCAACTTCTTACTGGGGAATTCCTGCCTGTGTGCCTGGGGCATAAGGCAGCTCGGCCAACAGTCCTCAACCTTGTGGCAGGAACCTCTGCCCAACCTCTGCAACACCAAAGCAGGCAACTCTTCTGGGCCACTCCCCTGAGAGGGAAGCCACTGGAGGATAAAGTGGTAGGTTAATTCCATAGTGAAATAAGTGATAGGCAGTTCGAAGAAGCACTCATACAAGTCTCCCAGAAAGAGCCAGTGCTCTTCAACTCCCTGGAAAATGGCACCTGGCTTCTTTAAAACAACACAAAGCAAACAGCCATCAGCCCCAACGACCTCAATAAAAAAAAAACAAAACGGGGGAAACAAAAGGCAATGCCAGATGTCCTGAACATAATGACATGCATAGAGGAAGCAGACATTGAGATATCACAGAAAGAACTTTTCATAATGCTACTTGGAGTCATAGAGGATATGAAGGAAACAATACAGAAAAAGGATAAAATGATAGAAGAGGTAAAAGCCATAAATCAAAGAGAAATACAGGAGCTTAGGGAGGAGATAATAAAAACCAGTAGCAGACTCACGGACCTCGAGAAGCGACTGGAGGAATCAGAGAACTGCATCAGTGCCTTGGCGTACAGCCAAGCAGACTCTAACAAATGTGAACAAAAATCTAATAAGATCATCAGAGAAGCTGAAGAAAACTTAAGAACTATATCTGATGCTATGAAACAGAACAACATTAGAATTATTGGCTTACCAGAGGAACACACAACAAAGAAGTCATCTGCAACAATAGTGAGAGAATTCTTGGAGAAAAGCTTCCCCAGCTTAGTGAATGAAAACCAGGCAATCATTCAGGAGGCTGAAAGAACCCCAGCAAGACTGAATCCCAAGAAGAAGTCACCAAGGCACATAATAGTTAAATTATCCAACTTTGAGGAAAAAGAGAAAATCATGAGAGCAGCTAGGGAAAAACAAGCAATCATATATAAAGGTTCCCAAATAATAATATGCTGATACCTATCAGCAGAAACTATGAAGAAGAGGAGAGGGTAGAGTAACATATTCCAAAAATTGAAGGATAACAATGCAAAACCAAGAATACTCTACCCAGCCAAATTATCCATCAAGATAGATGGAGAAGTAAGAGTCTTCCCAGACAAGGAAAAACCCAAAGAATATGTTAGAAGAAAGTCACCCCTACAAAAGATCCTTGCCGACCCAGTATGAGCAGAAGAACAACACTCACCAAGCATAAGTAAGAGACCACCACATAGAACAACCTCACCCAGAGGGCAAAAGAGAGAAAACAGACTTCAAGATAGCATTGACTTACATACAGAAAGACTTGAAAGGCTGCCGAGGTAAGCTTTAAAAAAAAAAAAGCAAAAGGGGCATAGGGAAAAAGCTACAGAATATAAATATTCCTGGGATGAGGACCAGGTAATATGGCAGGGACCAGACCAAATACCGGATACACATGGTAGACAACTAAAATGGAGGTGGGGAAAGGAAAAAAAAACAATAATAACAAAGAAAAGGGTAGCGGAGGCACAGTGCACTAACCCACCCAAGGGGAGGGTATTGTTTGTGTCTCCACAGGGAAAGAGGGACCAGACATCAACCTGATGCTCCAAGATATGAATGCAGCATGCCGGCGTGGAGTAGGGAACCAGTGGAGATGTCTGGCAGGCCAACCCCAACCCCATCTACTATGTGGAAACCTGCTCCTCCCCTCAGAAGAATTTATTTCAAAGGACAGCACTGAATCTACAGCTCCGGAAAAGGGACATATCTGATTGGAGCACATGGGAGCAGATGAAGGGGGAAGAGGAGAGAGTGGAGCACATCAGATGTTCCCAATTAGAACAACCAGTTGACAGAGAGGACCACATGGCCAGCCCCACTATGAGACATGATGTCTCTCACTGACCCTTAGCCCTATAGGTGACAACACCAGAGACACAGTGAGGGAATTTCACCCGATCAGAACTCCCCACACCGAGGCAAAACATTATGGTGGTGCAACAGAACAGCAAGGGAATGGAGTGGCGAGGTCCCCACGGAAAGCTGAAGGTGTACTTTGGGGCCAGGGCGTGGTGCCCCAACAGACTGGACTGGAAAACACTCCTAAAATCCAACAAACACTCCTGAAACTAACAACAAGCTCTTCTTTCTTGTGTTTTATATTGTTTTGTTTTTGTCATTGGTTTGTTGTTGTTTTGTTGTATATTGTTGCTTGGCTGTGCTCTGTCTTGTTTTTGTGCATGTTATTATCTCCGCAGGTCTGTCTAAATAAGATAGGTTGGATGAACAATTGTAGGAGAAAACAATGGGACCGATAGTTCTGTGGGGACATGGGAGACGCGGAGGTGGGGGGGGGGATGGTAGTGGTGTTAATAAACCCAGGTCCAAGGGAACAACAGGCGATCCAAAGTGGTAGTGAGGAGGGTGTGGGAGGCCTGGTTGGACATGATTAAGGGTAATGTAACTAAGAGGAATTGCTGAAACCCTGGTGGGGACTGAGCATGATAGTGGGACAGGAGGGAAGTCAAAGGAAATAGAGGAAAGAGCTGGGAGGCAGAGGGCATTTATAGAGGTCTAGATAAAGACATGCACATATGCAAATATATTTATACATGAGGATGGGGAAATAGATCTAAGTGCATATATTTACAAGGTTAGTATTAAGGTAGTAGAGGGACATTGGACCTCCACTCAAGTACTCCCTCAATGCAAGAATACTTTCTTCTATTAAATTGGCATTCTATGATGCTCACCTTCCTGACACAACTGCTGAAGATAAAGTGGGTGAACAACTAAATGTGGTGAAGAAAGCTGATGGAGTCAGCTTAAAGGTAAAAAGCGGCCATCTAGCTCAGAAGCAACAAGGCCCACATGGAAGAAGCACACCAGCCTATGCAATCACAAGGTGTCAAGGGATCAGGTATCAGGCATCATCAGAACAAAAATTCTTACCATAGTGAATGAGCGGGGTCGTGCGGAATGGAGACCCAAAGCCCATTTGTAGGCCACTGGACATCCCCTTACAGAAGGGTCTTGGGGAGGAGATGAGACAGTCAGGGTATGATGTATCAATGATGAAAAATACAACTATCCTCTAGTTCCTAAATGCTTCCTCTCCCCTCCCACTGTCATGATCTGAATCCTACCTTGCAAGTCTGACTAGACCAGAGGATGTGCACTGGTACAAGATGGGAACTGGAAACACAGGGAAGCCACGGCGGATGATCTCCTCAGGACCAGCGGTGTAAGTGGTGATACAGGGAGGGAATAGGTAGGGTGGGTTGGAAAGGCAGAACCTATTTCAAGGATCTGTATGTGACCTCCTCCCTGGGGGACATACAACAGAAAAGTGGGGGAAAGGAGATGTGGGACAGAGCAAGATATGACAAAATAATAATTTATAAATTATCAATGGTTCATGAGGGAGGGGGCAATGTGGAGGGAGGGGAAAAATGAGGACCTGATGCCAGGGGCTTGGGTGGAGTGCAAAAGTTTTGAGAATGATGAGGGCAACGAATGTACAAATATGCTTTACACAATTGATGTATGTATGGATTGTGATAGGAGTTATATGAGCCCCTAATAAAATGATTTTTTTTAAATGAGGAGCTGATACCAAGGGCTCAAGTAGAAAGCAAATGTTTTGAGAATGATGATGGCAACAAATGTACAATATAAATGTGCTTGACACATGTGATAAGAGTTGTATGAGCCCCCAATAAAATGATTGGGAAAAAAGGAAAGAAAGAAAGAAAGAAAGAAAGAAAGAAAGAAAGAAAGAAAGAAAGAAAGACCTGGTGGTCTACTTCCAAAAATTATTCATTGAAAATCCTGGAGCACAGTTCTATTCAGACATGCACCCGGTCATCATGAGTCATTTTAAAGCTTTCATTTATTAGCTTTTAAATTTCTTTAACTTTTTCAAAGAAGGACACCTCCACTTAGTTTTGCATATATAACAAACACTTAATTTTTTAATAAAAATCTTGTCTTGATAAACAAAGATAACCTACTATGATGAAAATGCTTAATAGTTCAAAGTAATGAAGTAGGCTTGTTTACAAAAAAAGGTATGATTATTTCTCTATTTAACCAAAGTTAAATCCTAATCGGCACACGTCACATTTTATCTGCTTTATTAAGTACACACTCACATCCAAACTGTTGTTGTTGTGAACAAGATGAACTAGTAAATTCCTACAGAAAATCAGCCTGTCCAATATACTTTTCCAGGATAAAAACAGATTTCTTTTGGAAAAAACCTTCACTAAGAGAGCACTTTTAAAATATGAAGTGGCAGTCATCTCAAAAGATGCTGCAAGTCACTGTGGGAGCATTTCCTTCGAGTTCCTGTGCGTCAATCACTTTGCATGGTCTCCAAGTATCCACGGAACAGATGTCAGCAAATCGCTTCCCAAATGCAAGATATTTTTGTATTAAATATTTCATTTCTGCATGAGTGGCCAGGCACATCTATGGATTTGCCAGACATTTGCAGTCTATGCAGCACAATAATAGGTATGTAAAACTGAATATTATCTCATTCAGATAAAAGAGATGAGGGCAACATGAGAATTATCAACAAGTTTAAAACATTTTATGTTCATTTTTATCATATTCAGAAGAACAGTAGAGTAAATGTCTCCACTATGAATTTCTTCCTTTTTGTGTGTGCAATGTGTGATTTGAGAACTGAAAGAAGGTAGACCTAGGCTTCATTATGCGCATCAATAAATGTTGATGCGGTGATGCAGAATGCCTTGGGGATATGATTCATAGTCAAAAGTCCTCTCTAGCTGCCTTGGTTAATTGTCAATTTTAAAAATTATTGCCGTGGAACCAACACGGGTGTTGTATTCACGGTATACGAAGTGATTCACTCATTTCCTTCCCTGCCACGGCAATCCTGTATAGCAGGAGCTGTCGTCCTCCACTTAGAGAGGGGGAAGCCAGGGCACAGCCTTCTCTGAGCCCACGATGGGCGGCTGGTGACCTGGGATGCGAAGCCCAGCAGTCAGGCTCCATCTACCCAGTGCTGCCCTCCCAGGATGGATCCACTTCAGCTCAACTGAGTTCCTGGCCTTAGAATTCATCATTTCATTTCGTATATGTTGTCAGTCTTTGCCAATCATGACACCACCACATCCACCCAGCCCTTGAAACACAGGAAGGAACGGGCGTTCGGCGAGGATATCCAAAGCCGAACCTGCAGTTCCACGAGCAGTTGTTCCTACTGCTGGGCAGCCCGAGAGCCTGCCTGGCAGGAAGACAGCTTCCTGTCGAGAAACTAGAAAGTCCCAAGCCTGTCTAGTACACAGGCATCAGAAGCGATTGCAGCAGATTCAAAGCAAAGCTCCGTCCCGCCCCCCTCCTGTTTTCTCACACAAGGAATGCTGGTTTCCCCTAGAAGGAGGCCACAGCTGAACATGTGTCCTTTACTCCTACCCCAGACTCTCTTTATGTTGATTATTATAAATCAGAGTGGATAGTAGCCCAATTTTCATTCTATAAAAGAAAAGACTCGAGACAAGGTGAGATCTTGTTCTAGAAAGGTTATTCAGCAAATGGAGACGGGAATGAGAGGTCAAGTTGCCGTCAGTCCTCGTTGGATGCTGAAAGCATGTTCAGTCAGACTCTTTCCTATTTATCTTTGTGAATATTTGTAACTGCTTAGCAAGAGTCCATTTGGTCCCACCAGGATTGTGTTTAGGGGTTAGAAAGTGGAGGCTTAGAAGAAAAGAAAAGAAAACACAAGAAAGCAAACACATTGGCATTCAGTGGATTCTGAATCCCAGCAAACCCACAGGACAGGGAAAAACTGAGCCCAAGAATTTCCAAGGTTGTAACTGTAGTCCATTAATATGACCCTTCTAGAGAGAATTTCTTCTCTGATGTATTATAATTCTAGACTCTATGCCTATGGCTATAAGCTCATTTTGGAGGGTTTTCTCTACTATACTCATAAACAATATTAGGGTGGGCTTAAAACCTGACTTTAGTAGACAGTGTGAACCAAGTCACATCCTTTGTGTCCTTGGGGCATCTTTAACCTCTACTAGAGGGTATGAATTAAAAGTCCAGTTCAGCACAAACTCCTGGCTAGATGTTTCTCAAGCAGATTGACCAAACCACATTGAGCAGGGCTAGTATACACAGCAAAGCAGGTGCTACTGAAACAGAGAGTGGATGATCATTCTAAGCTGGGGGATAAATCCCGTTCCAGCCCAGAAGGGTGGAAATGGACCAGGGTCTTCGGGTTTCTACTAGTCTCTAACCAACCAGGAGGCTTAGTCTCTTTTATGACTGAGTTTTCTTAAATGTTTTTCTCTCACTTTATCCAGAACCTTCTAAGGTGATCCTTTTCAGAGCAGTTGGAAGGGGTAGCTGGGAACTACCTAGTTCTGGCCTCAGAGGTATGGAGTCTGATATGTGGTCCATTAGTCCACTGGACTAAAGCAATTCAAAACCAATAGCCACTCTCTGAGGGGGAAAGACAGGGCTTTCTGCACCCATCAAGAGGTACAATCTTAGAAACTCACAGGGGGCGGTTCTACCTGGCCCTTGAGTGTTGCTATGGATCAATATAGACCCTAGGGCAGTGAGTTGTCTTGTTTGGTTCATTATCTTTCTTATTTCCTTTGGATGGTTGCACCTGAGATGATGACTGCGCATAAGCTTTTAAGGCCTTGAGACCAGAGGCACCAGAGATTAAGGTCCCAGGAACATGGAACCAAACCCAAAACCATGCCAAGACCTGAGCCTAAGGCCAGGACCCCACGAGACAGAGCAGACAAGCAGTGCAGAGACGATAGGACTCCAGGTAGAGTGACAGGCAGGCTTCCTGGACCACAGAGGCAGAGTCTAAGAGGCCAGGTGGATGACAGGTTGAGGACCAGTAAGAGAAAGACTTGGCTGCCAGCTGAGAAGAGGCATTGCTGTGGACCAATAACTGTATCCTTACTCTTTCCTAGTCCTGTCTATGGTAACCTGCTAATTTCCCTAGTAAATACCTATACTTGTGAATTTTTACCTGTGAATTCTATGTGTCTATTACAATAAGTAAACACTGGGCTTGATAACCCAGTATAGATGTAGAGGGCCACAGGAGGAATGGCTGGTGTGCGAATAGGACGGAGGCATATCTGACCTCTGCCTTGCGCCAATTGGTCTTAGGCAGATGTGGAAACGTGTTTCCCTCCCTTGTGTAGCCAAGGGATGGAAGACAAGATCTCCCTGCCATTGGTCCATGTATGTAACAAGATTCACCTTGATTGCCTTTAACACCTGCAAGCCTCCCAAAGCCTTGCCCAACTTCCATTCTTCTGTGTTGACCTACCTCTTACTGCATGTACCTTCCCCTTCTTCAAAGTTAACACAATGGAAGAAGAAGAGAGCCACATATTGTTCCTACAGAGCAGCGGGCGGGTTCCAAATGATAACCATTTGGTTAGCATCCAAGCACCACCAGGTGGGAGGATTTTCCTGATGTTTCTGATACCTGGAAATGCTGACAGTCCAGGAAAATCTAGCAAATAGGAGCACCTCTGGCTACCAGGTAGTCGCCAGAATTGAGAGAATAAGAGACATTTTTCTACAAGAAAATGTAAAGGTAGAACCTTTGAAGCGTTATTACTCCCTGCAATAACAGTAACCGGAGTATCAGCATCTGGGCTAGTCCCCTCTGCCCCCAGCTTGCAAAGAGCAATTCAAGGAGCGCCAGGTGATAACAAGACATGCATATGCGAAGTCCTATCCTGTAAGAGATGGACCTCTATCTAGGGAAGCCCCAATTTTTTAGGGTGGACAGTAAGTCTGCCTGCTTTTTTACCCTGGAGGAAGACACTCTATTGCTCCATTCATCATTTCAAAAAAGGTTCTTGAAAAGAAGATATGGATCAAGACATGTCCCCGCATCCCCCACAGTCTGTGCTTAGAAGACATACAGAAACACAAGAGGTCCACGTCTCTTGTTTATATTTCCCAATATTTCCTTACATTCACCATAAACCAAAATATATAAGATAACTGATGCGAAAGCTCTCACTGCGATGCATTTCAAGCACTAAAACCACAGAGGTACTAGGCATTGTGGTTTTACTCCCTGCGGTCCAGTTTGTTACATCACTGTGGAGTAAGATGCTTTCTGGGTAAGCGTGACTCAATCTCCAGATCTTGAGGAACCCGAGGACAGGGATAAAATAATTAAAGCAGCACAATTCCTTTGCGGTGAATGATCTTTATAACTTACACTTAAGTCAGTCAGTGAATTATCCAAGAAATGGGGCTATATTTGGGGAAAGGAGAACCAATAAGGCCTAATCCAGCTCCTTCAGGGTTTAAGGTAATTTAAGAAGCAGCTGAAAGCATTCTAGTTATCCAGCAAAATCCAAGAAACCAAGAGTTGTAAAAAATACTAACAATACACTTTCTATACCCTGCTTACTTTTTAAAACTTGCCTTTTAAGTCTTCTGAAAGGATTACGGTAAAGACCAGTATGAATAAACATTTTAAATGAAAGGCTGTGGGATCTGATGAGTTACTTCTTGTTAGAAAAATAGGCTTGCACATCAAAGTATTTACTAAATTAATAAAATTGTTTCTCCAAGACACTTTGGGAGATTATGCAGCATTGGAAAATAATTATTCATTCCTTTAGATTTCCTTTCAAATTCATAGTCCCTCCGCTGTACAGTACATCTCTTCAGTCACTTTTGTGGATTTTGATGTATAAAGGATTTGGCAAAAGGGACACATGCATTCTGGTCAATTCATCTGTAGTATTGCGCTCTGGTTAAGTTCTCGGCTACTAGCCAAAAGATCAGTACCCATCAGTGGCTCTGTCGGAGCAAAGACCCCACCTGCCTGGCTGCCATCAAATGAACGCTGACTCGTCGCGATCCTCTGAGACAGAGGAGAGCGACCGCAGACACTTTCCAAGGCTGTTCATTGTTATCGAAACAGCGCCACGTCTTTCTCTCGCTCCAAACGGCTTGTGGGTTCAAGCCGCCAGTTAACATCCCAGATTGACACCAAGGATCATTCATTTTATTTGTCATTTCAGATTGTGCATGTAAAGTATATAGAACACATCCTGGAACACAGCAACTGGTCATTAATAATAGCAATTATTGTTATTATTATGAGTACAATAGTAGTAGTTTGAAAAGAGACACAAGTTATTTGAATTAAGCATGTCTTTTTAAAGACTTTAAAATGTAACACAAATAACTATTTTAGTTCTTCATCTTGAACTTTTCTTAGTTGTGTGTATTCTTTGCTGTTTCTTTCCTTAAATGTGTATAACATTTTATATTTCAAAATAGCAGTTTACAACTATGATGCTAGATACATAGCTCAGGTGGTACTGTGTGCATAGGTTATCAGCCAGATAAGATTTTCCTTCTTCTCCCCATTTTCTCTCTTTGACCTCCCCAACTTTGAAAAACCATTAAAGTGAGAGTCCCATGGGCTCGCCCAGAGATCATGCTAAGGGATGAAGAATACAAGAGAGCTTCAAAAGATTCTTGGAAAGATGGAATGTAAAAATAATGGAATTTCCCCCACTAACTTTTGGAAGTGCCCTTCGTTTTAGAAAGAAAACTCACTAATTGTCTACAGTGATTTCTTTTGAAGAACAGGAAAGGAGAGCCCCCCAATAAGATGATAAACAAACACAAAAACAGGAAAGGCTCAAACTTTCCTGCAAAGAGTAGAGTCCATTGCAGTATTTCTGATATGGACTCATGAATAGTGTCTAAGATTTTGCTACATGCCAGTCTCTAGTGCATTGTGGAGGACCAAGGATCAGAAAAGACAAAATCCAATGCAGGGGAAAGCAGGGATGGTAGAGCAGAAAGAGAATAAACTTCAGGATGCTTAGTCCAGGTTCACATTATAGGAACCCCCAAATAACCTGAGAGATGATGAAATGTTTTGTCAAACTCACCAGACAGTGCATTCATGTGCAAGCCTATGTTCTTTTCATGGAGCTGTTCCTGAATACACTCCTATGCAGCTTGCACTTAACCTATACTTAAACATCATAAAAAGTCAAGTCATTGTTTCAGGAGCTGGAGTGAACTTTATCAGTAATTACTGTGATCCCAGAAATGAGAAAGTGATCTAGTCCTCACTGGAAGAACGCTGTGTGTTTCCTAAGAACAGGGCTACGTGTCATAAGTGTTGCCAGGCAAGTATAATTTATTAAACACAGCAAATGACTTGCAAATTTGCAATACTTGTCTCTTCCTGTAATTGATGCTCCCAAAGACGCCAACCAAGCTCTCCCCAAATTAAACAATTTTCTTCTGCTTCTCATTGAGTAAAGCAACTGAGCATTTATCTTGGGAAAGCTATTCCATGTACTATAGCAAGTCTCCAAAAGCAAGTTTGTGAGGGAAAGAATTAACCAGAGTCACACTCTTCTCTCTTCATCTTCACTCTCATTTATCTGTAGCATCCACAGTATATTGTAAAAATTCCAATGGAGGGAGGGAGGGGAGAAAACGCCCAACAACACCTTAAAAGGCAAAAACAATTCTCAAGAGAATAATTTAATTGGATATGAGGCAATGCAAGGCAAATCCGACGGGAAATCACAGTTATCCAGTTGCAGATGAAGAAGTTTCTTTGTGAGATCTTTAAGGGGTTGGCTCTGGCTATCAGATACACTGTGCCTAAGGTTCCTGACTTTGCAACGTTGTTCTTGGAGTCAAAGAGGTAAGTGCTCTCTTACATTGTTAAAAGGGACCACGATGATACTGTCACATGAGCACTGAACTCCTAACCTTACAAGTGGGCAGTTCAAACCCGTCTGCTGGTCCATAGAGAAAACATACGGTTCTCTGCTTCCACAGAAGATTTACAAAACCTCTAAACTCTACACAGGGTGGTGACAAGTCAGAGGTGACTCAATGGCAATGGGCTCTTTGTTGTTTGTTTGGTTTTGCAGTTTTGTTTTATCCGGTAAAACAGATCCCAGGATGGACCAATTCTTTCACCAGTGTTTTTTCCTGCTTTTAACAGAACACCATCAGGTGGATTTGTCCACAAATAAAAGCTAACAATTAATAGAATTTTTCCCTCTGTGTGTGTGTGTATGTGTGTGTTATACTGGCTTTGAGGCTCAATTTTGTTCTTGGGTTTTTCATGAATTTATTGATGAAGAGTGAAGCAAGCCAGAAATTTGCCTTATCTGGAAAAGAGCTACCTATAGCTAAGTCAGAGATGGGAAGTCTACTCATCAGCTACCATTTTCTTTGATTTTAGTCCTAAAATTTGCTAAAAAGTACTGTAGCCGTTTCATCTCCTCATTGTTTTAAAGCTGCCTGCATTGACGTAAATGCGCTAACAAGCAGTGAAATGATCCATCATACAAAAAGCAGAAGCAAAGAAGAAAACCTGGAAGTCTCTAGAAAAAATGAACCCTTAAAGAAATCAAAAGTTTTCTCTAAAGTTTCTTCTCCAGGAACTCATGAGGTGTGTGTGCGTGTGTGTGTGTGTGTGTGTGTGTGTGTGTACATGGACTTTCTTTATAAAGTTCACCAATGTCTCCCAGAACGAAGTAACCATCCAAGTTCATGTCCACTACAAACGACTTGGCATTTAGACCTCGTCCTTCAGCGCATGTCCTTCAGCACTGTGATCTTTAACACCCTTCCTCACTGACGTGCCACCAAAATATATGTCTATAAATCAGTATCAGAAGCAAAGTCCCTGATAAAGTTTTCCATTGAATATTGTCCCCGGCCCCCACATTTGACACATATCATTAGATCAATTAGTAATTTCAAAGAGACATGGTACCATTTATGAGGACACGAAAACATTTTCAAGTACTTTCAACTCTAATAAAGAAATACGAACATTACAGTTTTAGGAGTTCCATAATTCTCATTGCTCTACTGGTTTTCCAAATATTTTCATTATGTGATAGAAAATGGCTTTCTGCTCACTACACCAGATAAATCTGACCATGAAGTTACTTACAGGGTAACTGAAAAGTGTTGGTCTGTGCTTTTATTGCTCTATTTGTAGAAAGATGGCTAGACCTCACATTATCTTATAACCTCATGAATGAATTATAAAATCAGTCAGATGTATATGTAAATTCCTGACCACGAGGAAAATGAAATCAGGTTACAGTTTAACACTTTAGTTTCACAATGATTCTATTTTATAAAAGAGAATGCTTTGGGGCAGTGATGGCCTTTGGCCCATCCTCAACCCTAGGCAATCATCCTTCCCTTGTAAAACCTTAGGTCTAGGGGAGGCCCCCAGCTAAATAGCCTCTCAAAATCAAGGTGAAACTCTACCCACCCTTATGCTGCTTTAACTCACAGGATGACCCCTGGTTGGAAGTAAATAGTGGATACGAATTATCTTCTACGCAAAGAATTGTTCCCTCAGAATCCACTAATTGTAAGTATGGTTAAGTTGAGATCTTTACTGTCCGATGAGTTAAAGAAAAGAATACTAGTTGGTAAAAAGTTTGGAAATGGGAGAAATTCAGAAAAAAGGTATTATTATTATGTAAATTGAATGATAGTGCTTTAGTTGCCACTAGCCAACTAGAAAGAGTTCTAGAAAGAAAGAGTGAAGAACAAGGAGAAGGGAGAGCGGTGTACACAAATCAACTCTTTATATTTTCTCTGACCCACACAGTTATTCTTTCTCCATATACAGAGCTTTTCTAAGGTGTGCAAAGTACTTAACACACAATGGTTAGCTGCCCAACCCAACCCAAATCGAGTGTTCTGATCTCTTCAGACTCCATTGTAGGAGGTCTGCTGGTCAAGGTGTTTCTTGGTGGGTGGCTAATTAGTCCCCTGTGCCTGTTTACCTTGTAGCTAAAAGCATAGCAAAGTAACTCAGTTCTGTATGACCTTGCAGCTGAAAGCCTTGTGAGATAACTCAGTTCTTTAAGACCTCTTTAAGATTCTATTGAACCTTGCATGTCCTTGTGTTTCTCTTAGAATGTAGTGCTGTTATTATTCAAGTGTTTAGAAAGTGTGCCTAGTTAAGTAACACCTGCATAGATAAGAGGTTCACAATGTTTTTTAAAGCAAATTCTTTGATGTTTAATCTGTAACCATTCCCTTGTGTTAGAAGAGTATAAAAACCAAGCTTTGAATATACTGGGTGCTTCAGTCCATCAGACTGTCGTCCTCCCAATCCCATGCTTTGTATGTCTCTTTCTTTTCCTTTCAGCCACACGCCTCATTTCGGACCCAGCTTGATGCTGGATAGCTGGTCTAATCACCTGCACTCCATCATGATCCTGTAGGATAAAGCAGAACTGCCCCATGGGGTTTCCAAAGTCATAAATCTTTAAGCAGAGTGCCACATCTTTCTCTCAGAGTAGCTGGTGGATTTGAACCAATAACAGTTTGATTCGCAGCTTGAGTATTTAACCACTGTTCCACCAGGACTCCTGGTCATACACTAAGGCAGCTGTTCTCAACCTGTGAGTTGCGACTCCTTTGGGAGTTAAATACACGTTCACAGGAGTCGTCTAAGACCTATGGAAAACACATATTTCAGATGGTCTTAGGAACCGAGACACCACTGCTCCTCTATCCATCTCCAGGTGGGTGCGCCCACATGCAGATATACCCACATATGAATTACCTGCGTGAAGACTGTTACCCATGCTACACCATGCTTCAAGACAAATTTTCGTTTATTTGTCATTAGAAATAAATATTTCACAATATAGAATTACATATTGTTTTTGTGATTCATCACTATGCTTTAATTATGTTCAATTGGTAAGAACAAAAATACATCCTGCATATCAGATTTTTACATGAAGATTCATAACAGTAGCAAAATTAGTTATGAAATAACAATGAAAATAATTTTATGGTTGGGGGGGCCACCACAACTAGAGGAACTGTATTAAAAGGTCACAGCATTAGGAAGACTGAGAACCACTGCACTAAGGGGTCATTTTGGGGGCCCACTTGTGGAACTGGGCTTCAAACTGAGATTAGTACTCCCCCGCCCCACCTTCCACCCACAGGGCACTCAGAGGAACCCCGCTGGTGTTGTGGTTGCTTTGGGTTGCAATTCACAAAGTCTGCAGTTTGGAACCACCAACTGCTCCACGGGAGAGAGAGGGAGTTTTGCAAACCGCCAGTCTCAGAAAGTTTCCGGGCAGTTCAGTTGCCATGAAGGGGCACCCACTCAATAGCCACGAGTTGGAGGACACTCAGTGCCTCTCCGAGGAAGAGAGACAGGGGTCATTTTAAGAGTGGGATGTCCATAGGCATCCTTCCACTCAGTGCAGTGGTTCTCAACCTTCCTAATGCTGCGCCCCTTAATACAGTTCCTCATGTTGTGGGGACCCCCCAACCATAATGTTATTTTTGTTGCTACTTCATAGCTGTAATTTTACTACTGTGAGGAATTAGGCAACCCCTGTGAAAGGGTTGTTGGACCCCCAAAGGAGTTGTGACCCACAGGTTGAGAACGGCTGATGTAGAGGCTCTCCAAGGAATAGATGATGTGGGTCATTTTAAGAGTGGGATTTACAAGGCATTCTTCCCTCAACTTGTCCTGACTTGCAACTCTCTTAAGGATGGTGTGGCAGTTACATAATCTCCTGTCAACTTGGAAAGGGGTGGAGTCTAGCCTCTTAATCAGGTTGTAGCTTGATGACCTCATTTGTGAGGCTCAAAGGAGATAAATACCCCACTGGAGGCCAGTTACACTCTCTGCTTGTCTCCCTGCAAGACAATAGTGTTGAAAAATCCACATGGAGCTACGCTGATAAAACCAGAGGCTCGGAATTGAAGGAGCCACGTGGAAACCTGTACTCCTGCTGCGATGCTTTCACCGCCACTAGATCCACAAGACTTTCTATCCACTGGCCTGTGATCTTCCTGCATTCGGTGTCATTGCAGGTGTTGCATGAGTGTGAAGAGGAATTTATAGATTGGTGTCAGATATATGGGCTAATATCAGACTTACGGACTTGATCTGGACTGGGATATTTTCTTAATACATAAGTACTCTTTGATATAAAACTCTCTCTTACCCATATATGAGTGTCTCTGGATGTGTTTCGCTATCCAACCCAGACTAACACAGGTGGTAAAGACAGCACCATAGCACGCTCCACTTTCCCATCACCTCTTTCCAAACTCCTTCTAATTGACCACCCCAACCCCCACCAAAAGCACACCTTTCACCTATCACAAAATGGTTACATTGCATTTTCCCAATATTTAAATCACTCTGGGTGCCAAACAAAGGAATGAGTTGAGAAATTGTGCATAGTTTCCTCTTATTAAGGTACCATAACACCCCTAGCCATCCTATTATCCTATTATATTTCCAACCCAACTTTTCCCTCGATATCTAATGATTATTATTAAAATACATAATGTAATTTTGTTGGTTTTATCAATTGATTGTACTAATCATTATCATAACTCAGTCAGAAGAGCTGTTTAACCCTCTGAGTCTGATAGTTACAGGAAATTATTTAAAATTCCATTTTAATTTATATTCATATTTTTGATATAGAAAGTATGAGTAATATCAATAAAAGACTTTCAAGCATGAAAAATATTATATTATGATAACATTCTAGGGAGGAAATGTAATAAAAATACAATTTCAAGCAAAAAAGGAGAGATTGTTCATGAATTTTTAAAGTCAATGTTTCTGGGTACAACATCATTATGGCATTTAGATTCCCTTAGAAACATTTAAGTGCGTAATTTGAGAGTTACATGTTTAAATGACAATATTTACAATATGTAGAAAATTATATCCTTTTTACAGCACTTAAAGTTATCATTAAAAATGCATAAGAGGGTATATGGCTAAAATATAATAACAATTTTCCAGGATATGCAAGCCATACCAGTTCATCTGCAGACCACTGGGCTAAAGGCTTTCTCTATGAGATCAAACTGGATTTCCAGTCAGTCTCTGCCACTTGGTGTGAATGACCTGTGGTGACCCTGATTTCCTCTGAGCCTTAGTTTTCCTACCATTACTTGGCACTCTGCTTTGCTTTAGACAGCTCCAGTTGTTATTGCTGTTACCACCACTGCTGGATAGGAGGGGCGTGGAAGAAAGCAGCAGTGGGAAGAGACAGCAGGAGCATCCAAAAGCCACGTTTGGCCTCTGGACCACTTAGCAGTTTGCTAAGACCTTAGGCAAAACCAGCCCTGACATTGCGCGGCGGACTCCGGATCCGAGCAAGATTCCAAAGACTGCATTTCCCAGGTTGCCTGTTTCATGGCCGTCAGTGATCCAACACAGTGACAAAGAAGGGCCGTGGCCCTTCTGGCAGAACCAACCTCCAGGATCGGCAGCACCTGTGGAACCTTGGCAAGTCAAAGCACCACCGCGGAGATCAACAGCCTCCCGCAACAAAGATGCTTCCTCTGACAAAAAGTACTTGGGGGACCACACGACCAAACATTCCCATCCTATCTGGCCACAGCCTTAGACCGCTGCCGAAAGCACCTTGAAGACATGGCAGGGGCCACAGTGCCTACTGTGAGGACAGTGAGGTGGGCCGGGCAGGCTTTCCGTCCACTGGGTTGACAATGAGTTGAAATTCACTCAATGTCACCTGACAACAACACCTTGCTCACTAAGAACCACATAGTATTCTGTGCCGCAAATACTCTCTCCAGCCACCAGGAGGATGGAGGGAAAAGAGAGAAAAGGCTAGTTGACACCCAGGATTTTTCTCCAGGAAGCAGGAGAGAGGAGTTTAAGAAATGGGACTTGTACAATTGAGCAATATACGGTTGTAGGAAGGAGGTTAGTTTCATGCCAGGTTTGGCGCCGGTGAAGAAATTCCTCCACGTGGACCTTTTGCTATCGGTGGTCATTCATTGATAGCCGCCATAAGGGGACCCCAACTCATTGGAAGTAGAGGCAGTGGGGGGGGGGGGTTGACCTCAGAGTCAGCTGGAGGTTGGACTGCTGGAATCCACGGGTCCTCTTTTTTTCCCCAGCTGATTTTCAACAACGGATCGCCTGGCCTTTCTTCCTATAACATCGGTTTGGAATCTCCTCTACAACCTGCTCAACATCATAGCAACGACGAAGCTCCCACTGACAAGGCAGATGGTGGCTGCGCTGAAGAGTGTTGGCCGAGAATCAATCACATCCGATCCAGTGTGGTAGGCGAGAATTCAGCCCCGGCACCCCCACTGCCTGCTCCTTTCACTACGTGCAGCCTCTTCACTTGGGGCAGGTTGTTAAATCTACGAGAAGTTCTGTTTCCTCACCCTCCCCACTCCCCCATAAAACAGAGACTGCGAAGAAAGGCCCAATGATCTCCTTCTACAATCCAGCCTTCGATCATCTTTAGATATAGTTCTATTGTGACACACTCGGAAGAGCCATCAGTTAGCATAAGAATGGGAATGAAGGTAACATGAGTTTGAAGAGGAGTATGTGTGTGTAAACTAAAGCAACGAGGCTTTCCAGAGACGTGCCTGATTGTGACTATCATGTGTTTTAAAGCACACACACGCACAACAATTCTCTGTCATTACTGTCATAAAGGCCACTCTGATGTCTGCCGAGCACAATGATTTAGGTGCCTTATAAAGTTCCTGGGTCCCTTACCAGACATGAATTCTGGGCCTAGGGAAGGGGTGGGACACTGTATTTGGGTGCCCTCCTGGAGTGAGTCCTGTGCTCTGGCTAGAATGAGAGAAAGCCAGTGCCTGGAGCACACGTGTTCCGGAGTATCAGCAACTATGAGTAGTTTCGATGATCATTTTAGTGGTTACAGCTAAGCATTAAAATTAGACCTCCAGGAAGTCAAAATAATTAATCAAAGAAACTTAAATTCTATCCAAATTGTCTGTTTTCCACATTATGCCAAACAATTGGTATAATTGACTTGCCTAATTTCCCCCCATTCAATAAACTAAAATGGAGTGGGAAAAATTAATAACAATTTAAGTTTCTGAAAAAGGCGGCTGCGCTGTCAGCAATTAGAGCAGCCATTTGAGGGCTGTCTCTATTTGGAATAAGCATAAATGAGGGGGTAGGAATTATAACAGATGAAAAATCTCCACTAGCTTCCTAATTAGATTTCTCAGGAGGAAATGATTATTTAAGTGTCTTCAAAGAAGAGTACTTCATTGGTCTGAAGGAGTGCCTGTGATTTTACCAGGTTGAAAGAGAGCCAAATATTTCAATTAGACCCAGTTAATCCCTCTACTATATTGGCTTTCCAACTTTTTAACTCTGGTCCCCAGTAAAGGCTGTGCTTTACACTCACTGTTAAATATCTATGTATCTGAAATAATACTTACCCTTATGTAACCTTATGATGTGATGCATTTGGACATGTTCTACCAATTGCGTTGTTTCCTTAAACACTGGCTACAGGAGAAAGTTGAGGCTCAAGTCCTACATAGAGTCCCTATGAGTCAAAATTGACTCGATGGCAGAGAGTCAATTTGTGAAAAATTGGTCCCTAAACTAATTATGGTTTGCAACCTAGTTTGAAAAACACTAATCTAACTGGATTTTGCACCACACGTTGGAGTTTTCATGATCTCGTGAATGATAAATCATGAAATGTTTGGTTTGAATCAGAACTAAACCAGAGATTGCTAATCAATGAAGAAATTAGATAAAGCAGTAATTTGGAATATAACAATCTGATGTTCTTCCTTAGTCAGGTCTGTGTGGATTTCCTCCAAGCTTCCTGAACTAGGCACAACTCGGAATTCTATTCCTGGTTACACGCTGGGCTGCTAATTACAAATTCAGCAGTTTAAAATTATGGGATAAAGGTGAAGCTTTCTGCTCGTAAAGACTTACAGCCTCAGAAACCCACAGGGGCAGTTCGATTCTGTAGTATGTGGTCATTATGAGTCAGCATTGATTCAGTGGCAGTGAGGGTTTGGTTGTTCATGTTGCAGCTTAGAAATTTATTATTAACTACAATTAAGAGGTACAAAATCTTGCATGCATGTGTAGGTATCCATGCACATGAATCTGGATATGAGAGACAGCTTATGAAAATGTGTGCTGGGTAGCGTATTCTCTGAGAGGAAATGGCAGAGGTGTGGAAAGGGAACAAAGAATGGGCTGCTTTGCTTTGGGCCTTCCTTTTCCTTCTTTTGTGTGTTTTAAGTTTGTGTTAGGCAGGGTTCTCTAGAGACACAAGACCAGATATATGGTTTATACAGCAAAAAGGACCATAATGGCTCATTAGTTCACAGAGCAGTACGGAGGGCTCATTTCAATTTACTTTTGTGGAACAGTTAATATACTGAAGGTCCTTCTACTCACCAGGGTTCAAGGTCAAGGAAGCAGATAGTGAAATCTTCCCTCAGGCAAGACAGGCAAAGTCTGCCCAAAGGCAGCAGACAACAAGATGGCTCAGCCACAGTCAATAGCATGGGAGCTTAATGAAGCAGACCCCAAGGGATCTCGAACTCAAACGATGCATGGTGACAGGATCCAGCAGCCTCAAGCTGAAGCTCAAACAATGTATTTGCCAGCAGCTTGGCTAAGCAGGTCTTGAAACAGCCTCAAGCTCCACAGACAGGATACACAGGTTGAATTGGCCCACAGGTAGTGTAGGCAAAGAACTAGTGCAAACAGCAGCACACTGGGCCCATCACTAGGGAGGAAGAGAGAAGGGGGTAGGCCTTGGAAAGCCATTTATCTCATTGCCCTGCAATCAAGCCTGATTAAACTCCACTGTGTGTTCCTATTGGCCTAGTTGGCACAGTAAATCTATCACAATTTTGTCTTTCCCCTTTCCTGCCATGAATTGTTTTTCTATTTGGCCCTGGAAGTTTCCAACACAATGTGATAAAAGGCAGTAAAATAGTATAGGAGTGTTGTTGATGGTAATGTACAATATGGAGAATGAAGACTGAGTAGTTCATTGAAAACTTCCTGGAGCACAGTTTAAAACTGACACACACTGTTTTCGATCTCTAATTCCTCGCAGTCCATCTCCAGGTTTTTCTTCCAAGGTACCACTGGGTGGACTTGAAATGCCAACCATTCAGTGAGCAGCCAAGCATGTTAATAGTTTCTAGCACCAAAGTATTATATGTATATGTATTAACATTATGTATACGTAGAATAAAAATTTGTGACAAGTCAGTTTTTCCAGATATTTGAAGTAGAAAAACAGATATTTTTGAGAAAACAACTAGCTACCATATACTCCTTGGCACAGTGACTGTCATTGACCTAGCTTATTGTCTACACTGGGAGTGTTAGGCAGAGTTCTCTAGATAAACAAAACTCCGTGTGTGTGTGTGTGTGTGTGTGTGTGTGTGAAGACAGGTTTATACAGCATGAAGGAATACAACAGCTAATTAATCCACACAGCAGTACAGAGGGCTCGCTTCAACTCACTTCTGTCAAACATTTAACATACCGGAAGTCCTTCAACTCATAGGGCTGCTGGCTCCAAGGTCAAGGAAGCAGACAGCTGAGTCTTCTCTTGGGCAATGTAGGTAGAGTCCGCCCACAGGGCAGATCACGAGCAGCAGGAGCATAGCTAGGCCCGGATGGGATATCAAACTCATGCATTGCAAGGTGACAGGATCCACCAGCCTCAAGCTCAAGGGATATACACATCTGCAGTATGGCAAAGCAGGTCTCCAAGGAACCTCAAGCTCTGGTTGGCTGGTCTCACAGGTGGTGTAGCTCACAACTTGAGGCAGAAAACTAAATTAGCTGCAAGCTGGTCCGCTCTCCAGAGAGCAAGAGAGAAAGTAGTGGGCCTTGCCGAGCCATTTATCTCTTTGCCTGCCAATCAACCTGCCACCTGATTCATCCCACTTTCCTATTGGCCAGGTTGGCATAATAAGCCTACCTATCATACTTGACTTCTATGGCCAGCATGCTTCCACTGTGAGATGGGAAACAGGATTGTTATGTGTTAGTATAATCAGTGTGGTTCTAATTGACAAAAGCGTTATTGTGGACTTTATGTTTGTGGACAAAAGCATTGTGTGTACTCTGTGAGGTAGGTAGAACACCCAAGGAAATGTCATTCGTCAGCATCATATCATGCAGTGAGAATTTTGACTAAACTGTTCTGATTACTGGGTCAAGGCTTTAATAGACTTAAATTGTACTTTTCACAGTGTGTAATAAATCTCAGTCTTTAACTAAGCCACGCTCCAAACTCAGTGGCAAGGGTAGAGGAAATATTAGCTAATGATTCATTCATTCATTCTTAGCATGAACATGTTGTTCAATGATTCACTTTTCATTCATTCAGAATAAGCCAATTTATGAATAACAAATTGAAAATGCAATACTTCATAGCACTAATACTGGGCAAAATTACTGCCCATTGCAGAGGTAAACATAGTTGTATAAATTTTACCCTAAGTAAAACTTCAGTGCCTTGAAATAGGAATTTTCCACTATGCTTTTTGGGGAGTCCTACATTGAATGAAGTCCAAGGCAGATCCCTAATTTGAGAAAGAAGAGAGGAAAACTCCTTCCAAATACTAAGAAAGATTCACCAATACGGGCTAATTATCTATTCTGAAGGCAGATTCGAAGCAATCTTTTATTCCTTAAATTATGATGCATGCGGAGAAAAGGAAATACTTATTACTCACATCGACCAAATTTAGTTTTATGAAAAGTTTATATGTTCCCTTCATTTTTTTGTATCCATAAAGTCTATAGCATTGCATAGTTTTAAATTTTATTAACTGTAACCTACGATTCGCAGCATTTTTAGCTTGCTTTTCAATTTACCTGTTTTAAAAGTGTTGTATACATATAGTTCTAATTTACTTATTTGATGGATATAGTTTAATTTATATATGCATTACAACAGTGCTTAATACTGTTACGTATTAATACTGCTCAAGACTCTGTTAGTCTGGGTAGACCAGAGAGACAAATCCAGAGAGACACTCATATGTGTATAAGCAAGAGGTTTATATACAAGAGCAATTGAATATTGAGAAAACATCCCAGCCCAGTCCAGATCAAGTCTATAAGTCTGATATTAGCCCATACGTCTGATACCAATCTATAAATTCCTCTTCAGACTCGAGAAACACATGCAATGATACCGAACGCAGGAAGATCATGGTCCAGTGGGTGGGAAGTCTTGTGGATCCAGTGGTATTGTAAGTATCTCAGCACTGGCAGGGCTCTCCACCTGGTTCCTTCAGCTGCAAAACTGCCTGCTTCAGGGTAGCTTCATGTGGCTTCTCCTTTGAGATGTCTCAGAGGGAGTGAGCTGAAAGAGAGTGTCTCTTGCCTCCAAGGAGGAATACCAGAGTTCCCAGAGTCCTCAGGAGAAGGCCACACCCACAAAGAGGCCTCATTGGCCATCACCTGATTGACAGGCTAGACTCCACCCCTTCACTTTCAATCCTCAAACTGACACCAAATTATGTAACTACCACAAAGACATTTAGGTTATTTCCAAAAGTTCAGTATGAAAGCAATACTACAATAACAATCTGATAATAGATATGGATGTGCTAGCTCATAGGATACATACAGGTAGTCTCTCACTTGCCATGTGTTTGAGTCATGATAAATCACACTTCCCACTGTAGGGATGTGTGTGTGCGTGTGTGTGTACAGGCTACTATACACGATATTTCACAGAGCACATACTTTGTTAATATAATTATATTTTATTGTTTGGATGTCATTTATATTCGTTGAAAATGTCTAAATGTTGCTTTTCTTATTTGATTAGATATTTTAAATATTATACTTAAATTATCAGTCATATAGTTTCTCCCAGGTGTTTCTTCTAGAATAACTTTTTCTAATGAAATAGAAAACTAAGGTTTTCTCTTTTAACTTGCAAATGGTCAGTCACATGGGGAGTCTGACCTCTGACTTCCACATGGGAAAGGAAGAATCAAGCTTCCCTTTAGCCCAAGGCCAGTTCCTATTAGACAGGGGTTAGACATGCCTACACCCTTTTCCCTCCGCTGACCGTTCTGATATACACCAGCCCTCCCACAGCACTCTCTAGTTTGGTGATTCATTGTAATGACTACACAGAACTCACAGACAATACTGATGATAATAGGCTTTATTAGGGAAGTTAATATATTACAATTAAGGATCTGAAATGCTTGTGATACAGCTCTTCCAGTCAGACCAATCTCTTCCCCGTCAGAGCTGCAAGCAGGCTTCCCTCTGACCATTGGTCTCTTAGCCACAGGCCCCTTGGTCTCTGCCCATCTTAGAAAATGTTACAATGCTCTTTTGTGTTGTCAATCAAGTGTCAAAAGGGTGTGTCACTCCATCATAAACCTTAGCTGCCTCTTCTAAGGCACTCAGCTTTACTCTCTCCGAGGCCTGGGAAACACTGCTCAGTGAGAGTCATTTCATTGTATGGGATGAAGATGGGCGCTCACTTTTTTTCAGTGTGGATAACCAGTTACTTGAACGTCTTTTATTGAAAAGTCTATTTCCATGATATAATGCCACTTCTGAAAGATATAGGATTTCAATATGCATTGAATCTGTTTCTGGTTCTTGATGGCCATTGGTCAGTTTCAGCAATGTTTGTTGTTATTCTTACATGTCATTGATTTGGCTCCAGCCCATAGTGACTCTGTAGCACAAGGCAGCCTTGCTTCACGAGATTTTTCTACGGCTGTGAACTTCGGGAGAATCATACTTCCATATCATTCTCCTGTGTGGCAGCTACAGGCTTCCAACGACCAAACTTCTGGTGAGTCACTGAGGGCTCAACCACGGACTGCGCCACCGGGGCTCCTCCTACAGCGATGAGAGCTTCCGGATCCTGAAAGAAAGTCCTGCTGTGCTCTGTTTGGTCCTTATGAGGCAGAACTAGCTAGAAGGCACAGACAACAAATGAATGAGTGTAGAAGTATAATATGTTGATACCTGAGAAGAGAATTCCTCCATTCCTGTTGTCTTCAAATTTACCCTGACTTTATGTTTCATATAAATTTATGATCAGCTTTCAAGTTGCCTATAAAATGCTAGTTCATTGAAAATAGATTCATCTGGAGAAAAATGCTTCATATTGGCATTTTTATAATTGTTTAATGTTTCTCCATGTGATCCCACTTAATTATTAGAGGTTTTTATTTTGTTTTTAGTTACCCATTACGTGGTTCTTTGTTTGCCTTTTGAATGATCTTTTTTGCTGTGCTTTTCTACTTTAGTTAAATTGTAATCAAATAGCACAGTCTGTCATTAATTCTTTAAGCTATGGTGTGTTTTCCTTTGTGGGATGGCCCAGTGTTCATTTTTATAACCTTTCTATTAGAGGGCTTCCACAATCCATGGAAAAGTTCTTTCAATTCCATTTTTCCACAAACTTTTTGAGGCCACTTTATATTGGTACTTTAAAAGAACACATTTTGTTAATATGTTTAATTAGGATTCTAATTATACTTATTAGTTCAAGCTTATATTCTTGTTGGTTTTTATATTTTATAAATTCGATATTTTTATTTCCTTATTTTATCATCATTTTATTCCACAGGGCTTTTAAAATCTTTTTTGTGTTTTACTTTGCATGTTTTTATAGTAATTGTGTAAACCCAGGTCTTATGCCTTCCATTGCCTTTTTCCAATGTAGCAGTGATCTATTTCATATCCAAGAATTTAATTTTTTTTTTTCAAAATCAACTCTTTTTCATTTTCTTTTATTTCTATTTCAAAATGCTTTGTACTATTTAGGGGACAATTAACCCTCATTTGTTTACTTGGGCACGGTCCAAATAATCACTTTAAATCCTATGTGAGGCCGTTTTATGAGACTGGTTTCTTCATGGGAAATGAATTCCTACCACACTTTGGTTGGCCTCCTTGAGTGAGTTTTCTTGCTCAATGTCGCTTTGTCCTGTGTTGGGAATTTTGCTTTGCAGAGTCACTTGAGCGGCAAATTTTTGGTTGGGCTTTGTTTCGCTCCTTTTTTTCTCCCTCTGTCTGCTTCTTCATCTTTTCTGACACTTCTCAGTTTAAGAATTTTGTAGTTTGCCTCACCCTCGCCCATTTTACCTCCACAACAGCCCATACTAGCGAGTATAATGCCAGTCTAGGATGATTAACTTACCGGGAAGCAATAACTATGGAAATGGCCACTGAAATAGATCCAGCCACCAAAGCAAGAAGCAACGCAGTTTGTTTCCTAGAAAGGAGGTAATAGGACTATTCAATCCCTGACTCCTGTGCTCTGACTCTAGGTCCATGATACCCCATTGAAAGATGATGACACGGCTTTCAGCCTCCTTTCACAAGCAGGGGACCCCTGCTTGGCCAACAGACGCCTGGCTTAGTCATCTATCTCATGTGAACTTTTCATCCATGCACCTCCAGGCTGCTGTGGCCTGCTTCTAGACACAGCCCAGCAGGCTGTGCCTTTAGTCTCCCCTCGCTGCATTGTCTTTGTTTCATTTCTAATCCATGAAACATTTAAGTTATTTTTTAGTCTTTCTGGTTAATTTTTATATGCCAATGAAGCGTTCATATGTATTTTAAGAGAGGTTTATTGACATATACGTCACACTGTATACAATCTGAATGTGCAACGCTATTAAGAGGAGTGTGGGATCATCACCACAATCAATTCAGAACATGTTTTTCTCATATTCATTGTTGTTAGCTCCCCATTTCCTTCCAACCTCCCCTGCCATGCCCCTAGATAATTATTAATCCAGTTACTGCCCCTTTCCTGGGTCTCCTATACAGAAAATTCTATAAAACGCACCCGAGAAGCGAAACAAATCAAAAAAGCAGTGACAAAACAAAACAGAAAAATCTCCATTAAAAAAATTCAGAAAGAGCGAGAGCGAAAAAAAAATTCAGAAAATACTGAAAACTGAAACAACTTTAAAATGGGCTAAAAGGCAGATAAAATGCTCAGCGATTGCATTGTAACCTAACTACATAAGGCACACTCAACGTTGAAATGCTCTCCAGCTGATAGCATGGCTGCTCTCATCTCTAGAACATGGTCCTAGAGAGTTCACCGGAGCTTTAACCTATGTGGAGACCCTGCAAAGGGACTTTGCGCTTCCACTGTCACCCATAACCTTCTGAAAGCTACATGTTCATAATTTAACCTCGGATATGGTTCCCTCCTTTAGATTTGGATTTTATCATTTAAAATCCTTAGGTCACATAGGTTGGTGTTCTTCCGTGTAGACTTGGTTGACATCCCACTTTGGATGGCTGTTTCTTTACAGACAGGTCTCCAAGACCCTAGACTCTATTTTTTTTGACAGCTGGGCATCATCTGTTTTCTTCATCACACTTTTTTATAGCATCCATATCTTCAGTCATCTCTTCATGAGGGTGGGTATCAAACAGAGTCATTTCATAAAAACTAATTGCTCTCAGATTGGAGCTGGAATTAGGTTAACTCCCCAGTCTGTCCATATATTTCTAGTCTCATCCCCCAGGGATATAATTCCATTGAGAATGTCATTTATTTTAGCTATATGTTTTAAGTTTTGTTATTTTGTGCCATACATTTCATTGCAGAATTGAATAGGTACCTCAGAGCACTGACTGCAACCAAAGTGAGCAGGTGCAGTATCCAATAACAGAATCCCAGGAATGCCCTAAGATCCAGCCTCAGCAATCCTGTTGTTTGCCATGGAAGTCCATCCCTTCATGCTAACTTCTCCACAAACCAAGTCCCGGACCACCACCCCGCACATACACACACGTGGCTAATCCTAGTGACAACGAAATGAAAGGATAATACATTTTCTAAAGTTTGAGCAATCCTCATTCCTGTCTTGCACTAAGCTCTTTAGAGCAGAGCATCTTCATTGTTTTCCACTCTTGACCTCTTTTCCGCAGAGAAATGGGCAGTTTCCGCATGGTCAGAGCCCTTGCACTGTTGCCAACAGGATTGCACAGCCGAGTTGTGCAACCCCATGTGAGGCTCACAACACACAGCAAGAAGCTTTGCTCCAGCGAAGAAACACCTCAGAAACGTGCATACGTGTATGTGTGAGTGTGTCTGTGTGGGTATATGCATCAACCAGCCGTCATCACATTGATTTCTGACTCACAGCAACTCGAGACAGGCTTTCAAGACCCAAATCTGTACCGCAGCGAAGATCCTCATCTTTCTTATGAATCTGAACCATCAAGCTGATTTTAGTAGTCCAGTCCTTATCCAAAAGTACCACCAGGTCCACCATATATCTGTATCCTTGTCTATATCTATCTACCGATACCTATACTAGAGGGAGAGAGCTTTATAGAAAGATAATGGCTCACACAGTTGTAGAAGCAAGCCAGTTCCAAGTTCATGTGTCATGTTAGGCTAGTCTTCGGATTCATGATGTAGCTGTGGGAGCTACTGAACTCAGTGTCAGCAGGAAACAGACAAGCTTGTGGCTACTGGGGCAAATATATCCGAGGGTAGCAGGGAGCATGGTAGATGGCTAATGAATTCAGTATGAGTCCACAACACAGCAGGAAGTTGATTCAAGTTCAAAGAAACAGAGGTCTATGAGTCAGATGCAGGATCCAGATCCATCAAGAAGCAAGCAAGCTTCTACTTGTAGGCCACATCCTGAAGGAGATTTCATTGTAGGGGATTACAAAATCTTAACTGCCAATCCACTGAGGATGCAGGCCCAGCCAAACTGACACTAAATCTTAACTATCACAGTGCCTCTTTACTCTTTAGTTTACCTGTGACTCGTTTTCATTGTAATAAGATCATATGAACTAAGGCAAGCAGGCTCACTGAAGCCTTCAACTCCATGCTGTTGAGCTTTACGGGCGCTCTAATTCACCTGGGTGTGTGATGAAGAAGAGAAAGGGGTCATCCTTCTTAACTTTCTTGTTTCTTCACAATGACTTGTTAACCTGGACTTGTGAAATCATCAAATTAATGTTTTCTAATTACACTAATTCTGATACATTCATCTTCTGATTAATACATACTCTATGTAAATTCTATGTACGTTCTTACAGGAAAACAGTGATTTACAAGAAAGTTTCCATATTATTCCTGCAAATATATATTCCTAAGGAACTTTGTGTAGATTATTATATATATGAAATTTTTGTGAAACACAAAGTATAAATGGAAAAAAGATGACGTTTTATCAACAATGCAGTATTACACAGAGTTTGTTTATTTTTTCTAAATAGGATATCAATATGTTCACTAGTTCTCATCCTGTCTTCCAATCAGATCAATCATAGATCACTTATTCTCTGTCCTCCCTCTTTCTGTAAGGTTTGATTTCTTTCTAAAACTAATAAACATCATTATTCCAGGTTACTGCTTTTTTCCTGATCAAGTCAACCTCTCCATAAATGGTAACTTAATATACCAATTCAGTGGCCATAGGAGTCTTCCTCACGAAATGAATATGAACATCACTGCACAACTAAGGAAACTACATTATTTTTACAGTGCAGAAGAATTGCTAAGCTTTTGCCTCTGTGTTTTTTTTGTGATTAATTTCATGCCTGACTCAGTCAGAGATTAGGCCTTGACACAGGTTATAATTAAATATTGAAATCATGAAGTGCAAGAATGTTTAATTTTTAAAATATGAGTTTTAATTTACCTCATACAGAGAATAGCTCTGGTCACCTGCAGAGATGCATTATACACTACATTGCCTGATGTAGGAGGCCTGAATAAGGCTGAGCATACAGTTAAAGTAAACTAATGCAATTTACTGAACAGCAGTCAATATTTATCCAGTTGATGAAGCAGACTTTATGTGAAACCCAGACAATAATTAAAGAGAAGCCTTGCTTAAAACATGCTTACTTCAGTTTTCACTAATATGTTACATCCTTTTGGCATCTTTCATTTTTCTAAATGTTTTTGTTTACTAGAAACACTCCACTGCGAATATTCTGTGGCACTCGACTGAACACATTTCCTGATATTTTGAAGAATTTTCAAGCTAGAAGAATAGATTAAATGCAGATGTGGCCCCAGTTCTCCTTCCTGGCAATTGCTTTGAGCTTTCCTATCAAAGGTGGGAGTCAGTTCCCCCACCTTTTCCATCAGCCTGGACTTCTGACTTGCTTTCCTCGATCGGATGTGGCAAAGGTATACAAGCTGTGCCAGCTCAGCACCTCTGCTTCCCAAGCCTGTGTGTGTCTATTCACTCTTGTGGAATCTTGTTGGGGATTGAGAACCAGCCTACACTGCATCCTGGAGAGATCCCTCAGAGTACATCTCCAACGAATCAGCTCAAAACAACATGGCTGTTTTGCCGCAGTAGGTCCTGCTGAGATTACCTCCGTTAGTCTGGGTGGACTAGAGAAACAAATTCAGAGACACTCATATGTGTATAAGAAAGAGCTTTATTTACAAGAGCAACTGAATATTGAGAAAGCATCCCAGCCAGGTCCAGATCAAGTCCGTAAGTCTGATATTAGCCTACATGTCTGACACCAATCTATAAATTCCTCTTCAGACTCACAAAACACATGCGTTGATGTTGAATACAGAAAGATCACAGGCCAGTGGGTGGATAGTCTTGTGGATCCAGTGACAGTGGAAGCATCTCAGCACTGGTGTGGGTCACCACGTGGCTCCTCCAGGTTCAGGGCTCTTGTTGCCATCAGCATAACCCCATGTGTCCTGTCAGTAGAGAGTCTCTCAGGGAGTAAGCGTGTGTCCCACTTCCAATGAGTTATCTCCTTAGTGCCTCCAAATGAGGTCATCAAGCTGCGATCTGATTGACTGGCTACACTACCCCTCTTCACTCTTAATCCTTTCAAATTGACAACAGATTATGTAACTATCACATTATCTAGGAGCACTCTTGGTCTTTAAACCCACTCAGAGTACTCTGTGAGTCATGGAAACTAACATGGTTAGTTGTATGTGAAGCCGCTTTGTGTGTATTTATTTGTTACGCCACAATAGCTAATTAAAATAGGATTTGGAGAAAAGATCGAATCCAACTTCCTCCCACTAATTTGACAGAGGAGAAAACCAAGACACAGAAAAGTTAAGTGCCTTGCTTTCACATTGACATGTCTCCAGAGGCAGAATTCGATTTAGAAAATAATTTACATGTTGGCTGTGGCATTTACATAATCTCTTGTCAACTTGTGAAGGGGTTTAGTTTAGCCTGTCAATCAGGCCATAGCCATGAGGCCTCCTTGTGGGCATAGCCTTCTCCTGAGGATTCTGGGAACTCTGCTATTCCTCCCTAGAGGCAGCAGGCTCTCTCTGCTTGCATGTCTCCCTGCAAGACATTCCTGCTGACAAGCTACATGGAGCTACACCGATGGAACCAGAGCCCTAGAGCTAGAGGAGCTACTTGGAGACCCACGCCAGTGCTGAGATCTTTCCACCACCGCCACTGGGTCCACAAGACTTTCCACTCACTGGCCTGTGATCTTCCTGCATTTGGCATTATTGCATGACTGTGTGAGTCTAAAGAGGAATTTATGGACTGGTATTGGACATATGGGCTAATATTGGACTAATGGACTTGATCTGGACTGGGCTGGGATGTTTCTCAATATACTATTGCTCTTTTTTATCAAGCTCTTTCTTACACACTTAGGAGTCTCCCTGGCTTTGTTTCTCTAGTCTACCCCGACTAACACAGTGGCCCATCCAGACTCTTTTTCACTGTGCCATAGAGCTTTCCTTTTCTCTTCCTTGGCAACAGAGAGTAAAGCAAATTTAGCAACAACAAAACAAAACTGCAGTCCAGGAATAGCAATGATTACACACATACACACACGCACACATATATAATGTGTGTATTCATACACATGTGTGCATAGACAGTTTATGTGTGCTTATTACAGCTATAAGTATACTTGTATATATATTTATCCACTACTTATCTTTCCCTTTGTCATGCTGTGGCAGCTGGTGTATTTTTGTGATGCTGGAGGCCATGTCTTTAGCATTTCCAATACCAGCAGTGTCACCCAAATTGAACAGGTTTCAGCAGAGCTGCTAGGTAAAGAGCAGACTACAAAAAAAGATAAGGTGTCCACTTCAGAGGAAAACCTTGGGGAGAGCATCAAAACATTATCAGATGCCAAACACCTAGTGACTAGAAGCGGAACATTGTCAGAGAAAATGCCAGAAGAGGGGCCTCTGAGGTCGGGAAGCATTGCAAATATGACAGGAGAAGAGCTGCCTTCTCCACGAAGAGTTGACCGTAATGATGTGACTCGGGGAAAGCCTTTGGGAGCTTCATTGGCTGATGTGGCATGACTCATGCTGAGAAGACACTGTTGCCAACATCCACTAATTATGGGAAATTGGGGGTATATAAAAGTATGGATCTAGGAAAAACCTTAAATTGTCAAAAATGAAGTGGAATGCATAAAGATCAATATCTTAATTGTTCATAAGCTAAAATGGGTTTGCATATCCATTGTGAATCAGAAAATCCCATGGTTTACTGAATTGGGAATGACACCATCAAGAAGAATGCCATTGCCTTAAATGTCAAAGAGGACATTTCAAGATATCTCTTGAAAGACAACGCTGTCTCTGGTAGAATCGTGTCTCTCCACAGTCAGGGAAATCCAATCAATCCAATGACTATTCCAATGGATGCACCGACCACGAAAGCTAGTGAAAATCAGAAAGGAAGGATACACTCGGGATATCTTAAACTCAGGAACTCACAAAAAAAGTCAAGCCTTGAGTTGCAAGATTAGACGATTTTATTGGGAAAATATTGAATGATGCAGGGAGTATCAAAAGAAGATGGAAAGAATACACAGAGTCACTGTACCCGAAACCAAAGTATTTGCTGGTCCACCATGTCAGGAGGTAGCACATGTGCAAGAACCAACCGTGCTAAAGGGAGGGGTTCAAGCTGCCCCGGAAGCTTTATCCTAAAACAGGGCTCCAGGAATTGAAGGAATCCCAAGCTGATGAAGCACTAGAAAGACTCACTCCTAGATGCCGGCAAATTTGAAAGAAAGCACTTGGCCAACTGACCAGAAGAGACCCTTATTTGGTACAAAGAAAGGTGACCCAACAAAATTTGCAAAATATTGAACAATGTCATTGATGTCACATGCCAACGAGGAGGAGCTGCCAGAGGTTCAGACCACATTCAGAAGAGGCTATGGAACAAGGGATATCATTGCTGATGTCAGATGAAGCCTGGCTGAAAACAGAGAATACCAGAAAGATGTTTGCTTGTATTTCATTGACTATCCAAAGGTATTTGACTGTGTGAATCCTAACAAATGATGGGTAGTTTTGAGAAGAATGGGAATTCCAGAACACTTCTTTGTGGTCATACGGAACCTGTACATAGATTGAGAGGCAGTTGTGGAAGCAGAACAAGGAATACAGCCTGGTTTAAAATCAGAAAAGGCCTCCCCGGAGGTGACATTCAGCCATCCAGGATAGGCCACGTGTTTCCTCTCCTAGAGCCATGGTCCAACTTAACCAGAACGGGGTGGTGCAGGCTCTGGCAATGGTAAATTTCACTGTGATTTATTCGAAGCCCAGTAGGCCACATTTTGGCACTATCTCAGAGTTTCCCAACTCTGCTGAGATTGCTACAGTTATTCAGTACCTGAACGAAATAGCTAATAGCGCTCTGACTAGTTGCTTCAAACAGCTCATCATTAAGGAAACTGCTGAATGGTTTGGTGACCACTGAATTGTGGCTGTGGTTTTATATTGACAGGATCATAGGGAAGCGAGGCACAAATGGCTATATTTTTAATATCTTTAACATTTGATTAATTTGGTTTGCTATTTGAATGCCCTTGGACCATGGGTGAACAGAATGCTCTAATAAAATAACACTAGGAAAGGTGTGAGGCAGGGTTGTGTGCTCTCACCATACTTGGTGAATCTGTATGCAATCATCAGAGAAGCCAGATTCTCTGAAGAAGAGGGTGGCATTAAGATTAGAGGAAGGCTGTACACTGGTGCATATGGGGGCTGGAGGCACAGGGAACCCAGGGTGGATGATACCTTCAGGACCAGGGGTGTGAGGCACGATGCTGGGAGAGTGGAGGGTGAATGGGTTGGAAATGGGGAACTGATTACAAAAATCCACATGTGACCTCCTCCCTGGGAGATGGATGGCAGAGAAGGGGGGGAAGGGAGACTCCGGATAGGGCAAGATATGACAAAATAACAATCTATAAATTACCAAGGGCACATGAGGGAGGGGGGAGCGGGGAGGGAGGGGAAAAAAAGGGAGGACCTGATGCAGGGGGCTTAAGTGGGGAGCAAGTGCTTTGAAAATGATTGGGGCAGGGAATGTGCGGATGTGCTTTATACAATTGATGTATGTATACGTATGGATTGTGATAAGAGTTGTTTGTGCCCCTAATAAAATGTAAAAAAAAAAAGATTAGAGGAAGACCTCTTAGTAACCTGTGAGATCAAGGATTGTAGCCTTCAGTATGGATTAGCACTCCAGGTACAGAAGGCCACCATCCTCACAGCAGAACAAGTACATAGCATCATATAAATGGACAACAGTTTACAGTTGTCAAGCATTTTGTCGGGCTTGGATCCACAATCCATATTCCTGGAACCATCAATCAAGAGATCTAAGGACACATTGCATCTGGTAAATCTCCTTAAGATTTCTCGTTGAAAAGCAGGGAGGTTACTTTGAGGCCTGTAGTGAGCCTGACCCCACTCCTGGTATTTTCAATTCCCTCTGATGCATGGAAAGCTGGACACTGAATAGGAAGACCAAAGAAGAATCCATTTGTTTTAGTGATGGTGTTGGCAGTGCATATCGAAAGTGCTATGGCCTGCCTAAAGAACCAACAAATAGGTCTTGGCACTAGGATGCTCCTTGGAGGCAAGGATCGCTAGATGTCATCGCATGTAATTGGGACACGTTGGGGGAAGGTCAGTCCCGGAGAAGGACATTGTGCCAGTCAAGCAGAGGGTCAGCTCTAGAGAAGACCAACCGCCAGATGGATTGACACAGTGGCTGTGACACGAGGCTAAAACTTAAGAATGATGGTGAGGCTGGAGCAGGGCTGGCTGTATTTTGTTCTGCTGTACACAGGGTCGCTATGGGTCAGATTGGACTTGATGACATCAAAGAACAGCATATACTTGTAGTTATTAGAGTTAAACCTCAAAACCAAACCCAGCCTCTCAAGTGGATTTGAACTCATTGTTATTCTGCATAGTTTCTGAGACTGTCCATCATTCTGGGAGTAGGAAACCCTCATCTCCCCCCCACAGACCAGGGGCCGGGGTCGAACTGCTGATCTTTCAGTTAGCAGCCCAGCATGTAAGCACTACATCACCAGGGCTCCTTCTTACAGTTAGAATATACATATCGTCTTATAGGATTCTCAGATCACAAAGGACAGAATGAAGACTGTTTTCAAAAGGATTAATCGGATATTTTTCAGCTATCACGATATCACCATTGATCAAGATTTTCAGAGTAATTCTCAATGGTTAACGGTCATAAGGATCTTCTTAAGCTTTGTTTAGCAGAACTTTTTCTTGTTTTTAACCTAAAATTATCATTTAGAAAATTTTAATATATACTAAACCTGAGACAGCCCTATCTTAAATATTCCATATGATGACCATTTAAGAAATGTTCAGAGGATGATTAATGAACAAAGAAACTATTCGACGTGTCAGTGGGTGGCAAGTTATGAGATCATGCTACATCCCATCTGCCTTTAAATTAATATACCACTAAATAATCAAACAAAATGTGTTTGGGTTTGTTCTTGGTTTCAGAGTAGTAAGTATTCCTATTTTCTTATCTACAGCACCTAAGCTTGATCGAATCTCTTGGGTTCCTTCTGAAACGAACATTGGCCTTTACTCCCTGAAGCCCTGCTTCTGTAAACCCGGGTGGGGCGTGCTGATAAGTTTCTTTGCTGCTACGTTTATGTGTGACCCTTCATCTGTAGGTGCGAGGGGCCACACGTGGAATGCCACTGTTCCATAGTTTCCAGCAATTGTTAGAACATGGCTAGCCCATCTCAGAACATGCCCCACTACAATATTTTAACGAGAATAAAGGAAGTCTTAGAAGAAAGGCTTGGAGTTCTAATTCAGGAAAGGAAAAAAAAAAATCAGCCATTGATTTTGTCTCACCTGGGTTTACTCTGAGTCAGAGTAGAAACGACAGCAACTATTTTGTTTTTGTTCTTTCAGAAAGCACATGAAGTATATTCACAGTTTACATTAAAAAGTGAATTAAATGTACGAAATTCTGCCAATCAAAACAGAAAGATAGTCACTATAAGTTTCACAGTTCTAACTTTAGGTGGAGACATGTCTAGAGTCTGTCACAGAAGGAGAACATTTCTAATAGCGGAAAAAAATGGTTTTTTAAATCTCACACGGCCAGAAGACCCATGTTATTTGGAATGTGGGCAGATCAGCTCAAATGATCATCCTCCAAAGGGAAATAATTTGCTTGAGTTTTTTAAAAGTAAAGAAATGCTCGCTTCCATCACACCCCACAGCCAGACGTGTGTGTGTTTTAATGAGACTATTCACATAACACTTTCCATGACAGCTTCTGCTTTCCATCACTCAACTCTTTGTGAAAATAGTCCAGTTTTGGCTTACGGTCTGTATGTTTGGGTTCATTCCAAATATGAACTTCTTGAAAGGTTTAACAAAAAGAAAAAGCGAGATTCAGTTGCTTTTAATTCCCAACTGCTTCAAATCAAGAAAACAAACTATGAAATGGGTAGTGCCGTTTTCATTGCTTCTTCGTCTTTTGCCTTTAAATATCAGATAACTTCTTAATGGATCTGTATACATCTAGGTCTTCTATGGAAATCCCACACCTACCTTTCTCAATTCGCAAAGACCACTGAGATTAGAAAAAGATCCGCGGCTAAAAATGTCCTCTGAGAAAACACACACAAAAGAGTATGTGTTCCTGAGCTCTGAGTAAGCACAGAGGCGCCAGCCAATCTGATCTTTTCTTTTTTTCTTTTTTCTTTTCCCCCTTCTGGTAAACATCCCTCTATGGGTAAGCAGAGAGCCAGTTTTGTGAGGTGCCCGTCTAGTCAGATTGTTTATAATTTGCATCCTGGCAGTTTTTCTCCAACCACCTATATAAATGCTCATTCTACCCCTTCCCTCCCTTCTGTCCTTCTTTGAACTGCCTTTCCTTTGGATAAAATAAAATGCTAACGGAAAGCCCACTCCAGGCATTGAGTTGCGAAGACTTTAGTCTTTCTAATTTTAAAGTTCTCTTAGGCTGCACCTGCTTTGACAGGGTGCAGGGCACCAGCTTTTCCATTGGAAACAAAGCATGGGGGTTTGTCTGGAGTGGCAGGTCCCAGACAAGGGGATGCATCTTAGCCAGAAGATCTGTCTGGTTCTAAGCGGTGTTTTCCTCTTGCCAAATTGAAATATTTTCTTTTTCCAAAATAACTGATAGTATTCACAGAGCCGGTGTGTTTCATGAAAGATTTTTAATAAATTATACACTTTGTAATTGTGTCATTATTAGGTCCTTTAATTCTGGGCAAATCATTCTCTCCTTATACGTGCAATGTCTCCTTCCAGTGCCTTGTATTTCCTTTGTGGACATTTCTCAATCAACTCCAACCAACTGTGATCACTCACACATTTAAAATCATGTGGCTTCTGTTTCTGCTACTCTTTCTTCCATATTTGCCTTCTATGCTCTGGTGGTGTTGCCAGCTAACTTTTCACATGCATGAGCCTTCTAGACCTAGCTAGCTGTTCAGGAGCCCAAAGACCAGACAATTCTCAGGGTTGGTAAATATCATGGTGCCCTGATGGCACAGTGGTTAAGACTGTCAGTGGTTAAGTTGGTGGTTTCAACCCTCTAGTCAATCACACTCAAGGAACACCTTAGCATAGACACTTTTCCTTGTGATGTGATCTACAACAGTCCCTCTGTCCTGCCTCTTCATTTTGTGCTGGCTTCTGGTTCTTATCATTGAACTTCCCTGTGACATTAATACTTTTCACCAATCACCAAAATATTTCTTCCATTAGATGGTGTCTCTTTGGTTTACTGATATACCTCCAGACTCTACACAACCTCTAGTACATAGAAGCTACTCTGTAAATGCTGCTAAATTCAACAGTCCAAGCCTCCATCAATCCTGAGGGTGGCGCTGGACCAGGCAGCATGTCATTCCACTGTCCTTAGGGTCACCATGGGTCAGAGCTACTCAACAGTAACCAACAGCAGATCTGATCATGGCAGAACTCAGTGGTGTCTAAAGAGTGAGTGATGGTTGCCCCTTTAGAGATGCCCAACCTGGGTTATGAATAAAATTCAAGGAGTCTATGAAGTTGAGTAGGAAAAATGGAAATATATTTTTGCTAGCCCCCAGACAACAAATGACAATTAGATAACCAAAAGATATGCCAGATATTTTATATATCACATTGTAGTGGTTACAAATATCTCAAAATAGTTTGGTCATCTAAACTTCAGAATTATGGTAGTTGTAAGACTGATCTCTTGACATCGATATCTAGTGTGATAGTAAAGAAACATATGTATTAATATAAAAAATTATTCAAAACCCTATGTAATATGAGAAGAAGCAGAGGACTGCTATTCCAAGGTCATGGATTTGGGAGTTGGTGGACTTAGTTCAAATCTGCTTTTGAGGTGGTCCAATAATTCTTAAGTTAAGACAACCATATACTTGTTATTTTCATACTCTGCTTTTTGTGTCATGTCATGATCCTGTAGACATAGTTGTGCCTTAGTGAATGATCATAATGGAACATTTTGCCCAGAATCCATTTGGGCCTCTCATGAAGTGATCACTGAAGATATAGGTCCTATAGCAATGTGCTGAAGATATTAGATGGTGCCCAGCTATCAGAAACAATAGCATCTATGATCTTAAAGGATTGGTTGGCAACAAGAAGTCATCTAACTGAGAATATCTAACCCTCATTACCTTCTTAAACAGTGTTCAGTTACTTAAATTTTTAACCAATTGAAGTGGACATCCTCTGTATTTCAGTCTAAAAAGCTTTCCAGTAGATGTATGATTTCCTTTCTCAGTAGTGCTTTAGAATCCTTCCCATTGGTTAGATTAATGTTGTTAGAATGAAAGAATGTCTCGTGGAAGTTACTTAATGATTTCTTAGTGAGCTGATAATGCTGCCTCTAAAGTAGACCAGGGCTAAATATAAATTTCAGATATCCGGGTTAATTTTGAGCTTGCACTTAACAGTAAGCCCTACTCTAAGAACAATTAGTCCTTATGATACGACCCTCCTCAAGACTTGCCCTTGTTGACTGATCACTAAAGATATGGGTGCTAAGTGTGGTAAAAAAAAATTAGATGGTCTCTAGGTATCAGAAACAATAGCATCCCTGGTCTTCAAGGCTTGTCTTAATACAAGCAGTCATATAAATGAGGTGTCCACTAAGTTCACATGGAAGGAGCACACTGGTTTGTGTGATATAAGGATTCTAAATAGTAAAAGCAGAGATGGGAGGATGGAATTGTATTAGAGCTTAACTTTTGAGCACCCAGCTTGCAGAAAGCTATGGGTGATATTGAAAGCCCAAACTCCATTTGCTGGGTCTCCCGTTAGTATTGACCTTCCATTGCACTCTCCCAAACCATTGTCCAGGGACATGAACAGTCTTACTCTCAGAGCACATTGGTGAGTGGATTACTACAGAAATAGTTAGGCTAAAATTTAACATACTATCACTTGTTTTCCCTTCTGAACCATTTTAAATTTGTGTTAGTTTCTATTATCTTCTTTCTTTTAGATGAACTTTTTCTATGTTTTATTTTGTTGTCATTGTTGGGCTTTTTGTTATCATTTTGTTCATGTAAAATCCAGCATGGGTAAGCCATAGAGACCATAAATATATTAATATTTTCTCCAGGTTATGGCAGGGGGAAGTTGTGTGGTAATAGAAAACTAGCAATAATGAGTAGAAGAAATAATAAAATGATCTAAAATTGTTAAACATTTCCACAACTATGCAACCTGTGATAGGTATATTCTGTAAATCCTTTCCTGGGAAGGATTCTCAGTGGTTGTGCAGATCACATCTAGTACTCCCCCATGATCTGGGCTAGCACAATGTATGGGGTTTGCTATCAGCATTATGGGGTGTTCCATCAGCAGCAAATCGGTTATAAGATTAGAGTGGAGTGTAGCGCCCTCACTCAGGCCACAGACCTGACTAACTGGAAGAAAGCTTCCACAGGGATGTTCCTATATGTGTGAATGCTGCGGAAAACCTTGTTTTAATTTTCAGTGAGTCTGAAACCTGAATCTGGCTCATTGACCTCCAGTACATTAGACTTCAGTCAATGGCCAGCCATATTGTCTCCCAGTCCTGGGAGTCATCAACAGCCTAGCATCTGTCCTGCCAATCTTGGATTCACTTGCCTCTGTAGCTTCCTGTCAATCTTGGTTTTGCTGATCTCCACAGCTGCTTCAGTCAGGGGAGTACTCCAGCCTATTATTTGATCCACAGTCTTGGAGCTTGCCTGGACTTGAACTCACTTGGTTTTGCTTCTCTAGAGAACTCAACCTAAGATGATCCTATGATCCCTTTAATAATTGAGTATATATAAAATTATTAAGTATATAAGTGAGCATATATATACATATATAAGAAATGAGTTAGTTTTACATTAACCAATTCCAAAATGTAACACCTGATTCACCATCAAACACAGAAAATTGATGGTAGATACACTACGTCACAGTCATATGAAAATAGATGTATGTGCCCAATAAGAAATGACATCAATAGATTATGGAAATAAGTATAAAACTTATAAATGTAATCTTTATCAGGGCTAATGTGAATTGCTACCTTATAAAAAGCATTGATCAATTCCCTGAAGGAAGTCTCAGCATAGGAGATGTCATGGATTGAATGTTGTTGCCACAGTATTTTAACTTGTCTGGGTCAAAATTTTCAGTGATTTGACAGTAATGCCATGATGTAATATGCAAGTAATATAATGATACTCCACGATATGTTCTTCCCATCAGTTTGAAGAGGACTAAAGAGGGATGCGCAAGCCTGATTAGATGTAAGGGGAACTCGCCTGAAGTCTTGCCTGCAACATCTTTTATCTTAGAAGAGATGAAAGGAAAGAGAAAGGAGTAGGGACCTCCTATCACAAAGAAAGAATAAATCCTTTGGATGCAAGTCCCTACACTGAAGACCTAAGTCTAGGGAGAGATTGATGCCAAGACATACAGAGATTATGAAGGTATGTCTGGACTACAGATGCTAAACAGTGGCAAAGGCATTCCTTCAAAATTGTGAGCCAAGAGAGGCAGAAAGCTGGCACAGGCCTCCCACACTGTGCAAGGATATGGTCCTCTTTGTGAAAGCCATCTACTTAAGAGATTTCCATTATACCAGCGTTCAAATTCGCCAAACTCACTGCCATTGAGTCAATTCTGACTCAAAGTGATTCTATAAGACAGTGTAGAACTACCCCGTGGGTTTTTGAATCTGCCATTGTTTATGGGAGTAGAAAACTGCATCTTTCTTCAACAGAGTGGCTGGTGGTTTAGAATTGTTGACCTTGCAATTAGCCACCCAACAGGGCTTAGCCTTTTGGTAGAGAAACATTTAACAGAGCTGTTTACATCCTGTGCACAAAACTGTAAGTGTTTGCCTAAGGAGAAAAGTTGGAGGAGCAGATGAATGCTTGGTCAATGAAAGATTGACACAGTGCCTGGCATATGGTACAGTAGGTGCCTTGTGGGACTGAGCCTCATGATCACCTGGCCTAAAAATGAAGTCACCCGGCCTATTTGCAGCTTCTTTCTTGCCCAATCTCAGCATGTGTTTATGCATTCCTGATCTCACAGTCAGCTTTTCCTTCACAGCACACACCTTTTCCCAACCTTCCTGAACAGTATCCTTCAGTAAAGGTCGATTGGCTAGGCTACTGTTTTACTTATTACACAGTAGTTATTTTTCCCTTGGTGTTTACTGAGAGCTCTTACTTTCAATGAGCTAGTTCTTCAGACAGAAATAATTGTTGCAGGTCTAGATCTCATTGTTCCTCCCTGTGAGAACCAGCCCTCTCTTCTGTGGTTGCTCTTAATAAAAGAAAATAGTAATTAGGTTACGAAATCATTCTTCAATTGTTTTTGTTACAGTTATCACTCAAATAGGAGGATTGTCTCAATCATCCAGCTATGTATTCACCAGGCAACACATTTCTACTGAGTTGCCCCCATGTTCAAGGGACCATTAAAAAGTCACAGAGACCCACAGGAAAATGTCTGTAAATGTTAAGACTTTAGTGTCTTTCCTCTGTTCATAGTCAATTAGAACCCAACCTCTTAGTGTAAAGTCAAGTTTGACTTTACAGGATACTGTAGGACAGACTATATCACCTCATGGGGTTTCAAAGGTGTAATTCTTCATGAGTGCGGACTGCCACCTCTTTCTGCTACAGAGATGGTGAGTTTCAACTGCTCACCTTTCAGGTAGCAATGGACTGCTTAATAATGGCAACACCAGGGCTATCACTACCAATGAGCAGGTGATAAATGGAAACAGAAGCCAATATAATTAAGTGGGAGAATCAGAATATATAGATTTACTTCTATAATTAGGAATATATTCCAGAATTAGTTCATAAATTACTTTCTTATCCCATTTGAAAAGTTTATTTTAAGTGCTATCCTATTTAGAGTGTTTTGAGCACAACATCTTCCATAAATAACTAAGGGCTATACTTACTGCTATAGAAGGTATTACTAAGAGCAATCTTATGTGATAGAATCTACCATCACTTCATTGTTAGGAAAATGAAGCTTAGAATCATTCAATTAATTGCCCACAGTTTCCAGGTTATTATTTAAGCAAGTCAGATGAACAGGGTTTGAATCATATGTGATTCTACTTGTGGATATACCAAGACACACTGAAGGTAGTTCCAATGCCATTTTTAAAAAGTTCTTTCAGAATGTTGTATGTAATGAGTACAGTTTTACATCGTGCCCATAGAGAAATTTTCCAAAGAAGAGAAACATGGACAATAAAGGGACAAAAGAAAGAAATAAGGACATTCCTGATTAGAGAAAGAACAGTCATTAGCGAATCCCATGGTTAACTGAAAGGGGAGGTAATTCTTGTAGTCACTCATAATTTCTCATTTTTAAAGCGGCTTCTGGTTACAAATAAATAAGTAAAATTAAAAATGATTCAGAAATAGAATCAGAGGTTCAGATAGGAAAATCAAGGCCTTTTCTACAAATCAAGGGGAGCAAGTCTAGACCCTTAGGGTGAGATTTAGATGAGGTGTGTAGAGCTCTTAAGTAAAACTATGGGAAAACCCAGAGAGTTAGTTACATCAGCAAGAGTGAACGAATGGAAAAAGTAAACTAACATATGTTTAAATCAAAACTAGCAAATATTGGAAAGAGAGTAGCAATTAAAAGAAAAATCCCCAAAACTATCACACTCAGCTTCTTATGCTTTTTAAAATTTTTCTTGAACTTCCATGGTGTAAAATGGAGTTAATTGAAAAGGTGGCAGAAAGTCTAATGGTTTTTCTAAACTCCCCAAACCAAACTCAAAGCCATCCAGTTGATCCTGACTCACATAGCACTATAGGGCAGAGTAGAACTGGCCCTGTGGATTTCCAACACTATAAACCATGATGGGAGGAGAAAATCTCATCTTCCTCCTGAGAAATGACCAGTGGTTTTGAACCACTAACCTTGTACTTACAATCCCACCTCATAATTCACACTGCCACCAGTTACATTATAATGAGAAGAATATAGGGATATAGGTATATAGGTATACAGTAGCTAAATGCCAGGGTAGAGTCAACAAATAGAAAACGTGAACATTGAAATATCTAGAAAAGATTAATTAATTAGTTGATAAGTAAGAAACTAGAAGAATGGAGAGAGGGTGTGGACAGGAGCATTGGGAAATGATTAGTATTGAAGAGCAAATGGCAGTGATTCCTTCCTGAAACTAAGCAGTGGTTCTCAATGGAAGCACAAACCTATGAGGGGGGTCCCAAAAAATCCTGGAATTTTTTCAAAGTTATTTCTTATCTATCTATCTATCTATCTATCTATCTATCTATCTATCTATCTATCTATCTACCTACCTATCATCTACCAATCTATCTATCCATTTACTATCTATCTATCATCTTACAAACCAACCTTATCACCTTCAAACAAAGTACTCTCCATTATACTTAGTGTGTTTGTCAAATCTGAGATTTCCTTCCTAAAAACATTTTTCAGACTCATCTGTTTGGATGGCTGACAGCACCTCCCTTGTTTTTTCTTTCACCTCTTCTACATTGTCAAATCATTGTCCTTCATGTCCCTCTTCATTCTCAGAAACAAAAAGAGGTTGCACAGAGCGAAGTCAGGTGGGTAAGGTGTGTGGGGCAAGAAAGGCATGCTGTTTTTTGCCCCAAACTGACACACTGAGATGACTGGATGAGCAGGTGCATCCGTGGTGGCAAAACCAGTCCCCATCTTCCTCAAATCAGGCCTTTTTTGGTCACCACTGTTATGCAATCTTTTCCAAACCTCTAAATAGAAAACTTGATTAACAGCCTGACCTGGTAGAGCGAACTCCAAATGCACCATCTCCTCACATCAAAAACACAAAATGAACATCATCTTGATCTTTGATTTCACTTGAGCTTTCTTTTTTAATGTAGTGACAATGGCATCTTCCACTGGCTTGATGGATGTTTGCTTTGGACTTGTAAGAATAGCACCATGTCTTGTCACCAGTAATGACCTTGGAAAAAAATATGAGTAGCTTCAGTTATGTTCTTTCAAAGCATGGCATGCTTCCTCTTGATGCTCTTTTTCCTGTACAGTCAAAACCCAACGCACAAATTTCACAGCTCCCTTCTCATTCCCATTAAAATTCACTAAATTGAGCTCCAAGATAGTCAAGATAGCTTCCCCATCTCTCCAATGGTCCGTCATTGGTCTTCCAAGCACAAATGCTTAAATTTTGTTGACATTTTCATCCTTTGTGGAAGTTGACAGATGTCCAGAATGTCATCAATTGACATTTCAACTTTTTTGAAACAAGAAAGTCACTTGTATGCTTGAGTTTGTCCCTTAGTGCTGCCCTTGTAAGCTGTACTCAACATCACAATGGTTTATACATAATTTTTCCCAAGCAAGAAACAAAATTTCACAGCCACATGCTGTTCTCTGAAATTGGCCATCACAAAAAACGAGGTTCAAGTGAAACTGCTTTCATACACAAAAAAATTCTCTATGATCAGAGAGAACCTTTCCAGGTGATGCCGCTGGGTGCACTAACTCAGAGCAAGTTGCTTCATGCTTGCCTACTGGGTAAAATGCTTACTACAAAAGCTCCACCCAGTGGAGCTTTTTCCTGTGTTCTTTTTTTGGGGGGGTACCCCCTCATATACATGTGTTGTAGCAAACATTATTGGAGCTTTATTTTGTAAACATTATTGGAGCTTTATCTGGCATTACGTGGGGGACATAGTAACCAGCAAATTTGAAATTCAAAAGATATATAAAAAAATTATCCTGTTTCCTGAACAATTATCAAATATCCTGTTGGACACTCACATGAGTGAAGAAAAAAAATTTTCTGAAGAAAGCTCTATTGTACATATAATTCCAAAGTGTTCTGAACTAGTTTTAATATGCATACAGTTCCCAAGAAGACTACAGGGTAATTAAGAAAAAAACTGGTGTTAGTTCTGTTCACATTTTTACTAAGAATTAGTCATAATGCAGAATTCAACATCATTAACAGGGAACACAGCTCATGGTTTTAAATTACTAATATAGCACCTCTCTCTCAATCTGTTTGTAGCTGTCTCACTGATTCTATGAAGATAAGCAAGCATTAGACTCATGATATTATATTTGAAGATTCATTTGTTGAAATCGCAATTATTTCCTTACAAATTCTCCCTTTTGGATTTATTATTGTTGCTATTAGTTTTTATAGTAGACTTAGGCCAATTTTTTTTCTTTTTAAAAGAATGTCTTTAGGTAAGTTATATAATTTATTGATTTTATATCAGGATAGTAGTGAAGTTGTTATAACACATCTTATAAAAAGGGGGAGCTGGCTCTTATAAATCTGAACTTCATGGACTAGAGAAGAAAAAGAGAGACAAACCCAGGTATTAGTAACTTAGAGAAGTAGAATGGTGCAAAGTATGAAAGTCCATTGAACATCAATCAATTTTTTATTTAATACAACCTTGCAGGAGAGCCGCTTTTTTAGATTAAACTAACACTGGTCCTATAATGTACCTTTAGGATATTGGTGAATTCCTCTCTTTGTTCCCTCTTCTCCTATCTATCCTACAGATCTTCCTACTTTTACATATGGGACCCTTGCAACCTGAACGTTTGTCAGGGTTGCCCAAAGTGGGTGATACCCCTCCCCAAGGGCTGCTGGAACAATCCAAGCTGGGGGCTGGGGCTGCAGAGCAGATGCTTACACTTAATTCTGAAGCATGGGCTACAGTACAAGTTTTTCATGGCTATGGAGGTTCTGAATAGTTTGCTTCATTTTGTTTTTGTTTTTCACTGTAAAGAGTGCACTGCAATAAACCCAACAAGCTTGGGAACCTATGATTTAGATCAACGCTGGCAGCTTCCCCTGTCCTATTCCTGCAGCTATTGTGTTGGTGAAAACCCTTATCCTGGATAAACATATTCCTGTTTTTTCTTTGTCAGCTTCAAAGTTTTCTTCAACAGTAACCATTGTACTCCTCAATAATGATCCCATAATGTTTATTATTCTAATGGGATACTTTGATAATGAAAGGGCATGCTGCTAATCGTTCTCTAGGGACAATTCAAATAAATTGGGACTATCCCCAGCATACTAGGATGTCTGTTCACCCATACTCCAGACATGGTAGAGAATGTGTGATTATGTATTTATCATGAAAGTGCTCATGTTTGTCCAGACTAAATAGAGAACAAGTACTTGTGAGAAAAAGTAACTTTTGTGCAAGGGAAAAAACACCTAATTCATCTTTGCATCTCCAATCTCTGGACCAATGCTCAGTTCATATTCGGGAAACAGGATTCAGGACTCAGATAAGACCCTTGGATCTGATTCTAATTAACTAACCTTCTTGATATGAGAGCCATTGTGCAGTGATCAGAACACGTGGCAAGGCTAATAAATGCCCACCAGCTTACAAAGTACAGAACAATGTTCTCCTGGAGCCAGATCGGTGGCTGTTTAGGCGATACCTAGATATTTTCACAAAAAGCTCTGAGAAAAATGACACCGTTGTAAAAATCTTAGGATTTTAGGATTAATCTAGGCCTTTCATTACAGCTCAGCTCAAAGTTTAAACTCCCTAGAGTAGCACTTCTCTAATTTTAATGTGCATCTGAATCACCTGGAGATCTTGTTAAAGTACAAGTTCTCATCGGTAGGTTTGGATGCACCCCGCGATTCTGACTCTAACAAGCTCCCGGAAATGACGATGCTGTTGGTCCCCAGACTACACTTGCAGTAGGAAAGGCCTTAGAGGACTTAGATTCTGACATTGGCATTCACTTCCAGATTGTTAACATTTTTCTTTTCTCCACTAGGCTAAGCACTCATCTGCAACTATAAATGCATTTCATTATCCCTCCATCCCTAGTCCTGGCATGACTGTGCTTCGCATCCGGTTGTTTGGAGTTGGTGGCAGGGTGAAAATTTTGACACAATAGCAACCCCATGTAAGAGAGTAGAACCAGGAGGGGAGTCTTGGCTATACTCTTTATAGAAGCAGGTTGCCAGCTCGTTCTTCTTTGGAGCCACTGAGTGAGTCGAACTGCCAGCCTTTGGGTTAGCACACGCTTGCTCCTCCAGCTAGACTGAAGTATGGCAACAGTCATTATAATTGTATTGACTGAATGAGAAAAAAGGCTTCATCTGTATCTTTTTCCAGAAAATTACTCATCTCTTCTTTAGAAGAATTGAATGATCACTCCGTCCCTTTGTGTATAGTAACTCCACCTTCACCGTGTTCTTTTCTCTTTCAAAGCCAGTTTTGAATACCATTTTACTCTCAGAAAACTTTCTTTGAGTTGGAGTTGTCTCAGTCTCCAAGGTCTAGTTAGTGGTCATGTCTTTGACTAGTGATGCTGCTTAGACCCAAACGGATGCATTAACTGAAGAAGCCGCTCTCTGCCTTCACCTTATCTTTCCCCAAAGAGAACTTGAAAGAAAGGGAAGGAGGCCTGTGCCTCCTGTCCAGTAGTTGACCTTAGGCAAATACTCACTTCCTAGGATTCTCAGCTTCCTCTCTGCAAACAGGAAAAATATACCTTCTTCAAAGGCAGCTAAAGGAAGAATGTCCAAAAAAGCATAATTCCGGCGTAGCTCCACTGAAATCATTTCAGATAAAGTCACCAGTGGTTCCTTGATGGCTCATGCTTCCATCAGGGAGACAAACAGTCAGATAAAGAGGTCCATTAAGAAGTCGTGAATTGACTGCCATGAAGGTAGGGAAGTCGAAGTCTGTGGACAGGCTGTGAGGAAAGGCAGGAAAGCGGTCATCCTCATAAACTTGAGGGTGCGGTCTGCACAGGGGCTTTCTTCTTCTCCAACGGAGCCCCAGGCCTTTCAACTGACTGACTCAGGCCTTTCACTCAGATGATCTAGGGCCTTGCCTACAGCTTGAAGTAAGATGACCTTATTCAAAATCAACGAATCATAGGGAACCGGCAGCACTGTCCAGTCAGTGTTGGACTACTAAACACAAGGTCAGCAGTTCAAAGCTATCAACTGCTCCATGGGGGAATGATGAAGCGATCTGCTTCCACAGTGTTGATAGCCTTGGAAACCTCCACAGGTTCGCTCTGTGCCAGAATCCGTTCAGTGGCAGTGAGTTTGCTTGGGTTATTTTCTTTAAAATTATAGTGTTTAACCACTTCTGAACACCTCTATAGCAACACCAAAATTAATGTTCTATTGAATAACTGGCGGCTACAGCTAGCTACGTTGACACATAAACTGGACTATGGCAGCATCCTATTGCACGCGCACAGGCCTCTTGTCCAAGGTCTTGTTCAACTGGCCGCACTGGCAACTCACCATTGCTGCTTCAGTCTTTCACCCTCAGGACTGGAGCACTGGTTTCGAATTCAAATGCATGCAGTTCTTTCTTTTCTTCTTCTTTTTTTTACCCACACCCCCTCATGTAGTTATTTCTACACAACAGAAAAGTGCTCCTTTAATCTAAATAAATAAACAAACAAACAGAAGATAGGAAGGGAGAGAAAAGGAGAGAACAAGAAAGGAAAAAAAAGGAAAAACCGCAAGAATGAATCTAGCATGCTGCCAAAAAGAAAATGATGACATTTAGGGACGCTAAGAAGCTGGTTAGAAAGAGGTTTCTCCGATAAGAGTGGGATGCCCATCTCAGTTCGGGTGTCTACTTTCCGAGTGACGTCAGATGAAAACGTTCCTTTGCGATCCTTAGCTCTTTCTGTGAACTGGGGCAGTGCCTGCTTCCGAGCCTGGTAAGTGGAGTAAAGCCTGAGAACACCTACAACCCACTGTGTAATTCACCTTTCCACTTGCCCTCTGATACCCACCTCACACACTTCCTCCTCCATCTTGTCTGGAAATGACTTTTTGTCTTGCTAACTTTCTCTGTTTTTTGGTTTGTTAAAGCATTGGATGTTCCTCAAGCAGCCTTACAACTTTTGCTTGATTTCCACCCTCTGGGAGGGTTCTCAGAACATTCCCATGGTTTCCACAGCTGACTGTCCCCACTCGGACCCCTGCAGGCCTCTCAGTGCGGAGTGAGCTGGCTGGGTTAGAAAGACACTGCAGAGTCGTGCTCTTCTGGCTTTGTCTCATCTCTTCCTCACGACAAACAAATCCTGTCTCTTTTTCCTTGGCTTATCTCACTAGGTCTCCAACTCTCCAATTCCACCATTGCACCCTTAATTTAGTCTCTGATTTCCCCCCCCTGATTTAATTGACTATTTCCCTAACTGGTTTCTTTCAAAAGGATTGTCCCATACTTCTTTCCCTTTTTTCCTCCCTTATAAGAGTTCTCCTGCTACAGCAAAAAACTAACATCCTCACATCTTCAAACATTAACTGGCACGATGGGGCCCGAGAGATATTCCAAACCCCGTGTCCAACCTTCCCTCCTGCAATCAGGACCCTCCTGAAATAGTCCTGTGCTTTCCGTACTCAGTGCCTTGCCCCTGGTGTTCTTGACCTCAGTCCCTAAGGTTTACCCAGTTGAAGTTTTGCCCAGGGAAGCATTCATTGCCCTTCCCTTGTGCACACACCTTTATATTGGCATCCATCCGATTGCATCATTGGTTCTGGTCGACCTGGCTCCTTCCCATCTTCCCAGGTCCAAGAGCCGTGAGGACAGGAATGGCATTGGTTTCTTTGTCTGAGGGACAAACCAGTGGTCTGGTGCACAGCTAAGATGAGTTACTTATGTGTGAGTGAATAAATAAGCCGAGAAAGCACTGAATGCGCCACAAAAGCATACCTCTGCAATCCTGGCTTGTTAAATAAATTAATTCTGCTTGAAGAACCAAAAACCAAATCCGTTGCTGTCTGACTCCTGGGGACCCCACTTGTCTCAGGGAAGAACTGTGCTTCGTGGGGCTTTCTATGGCTGTAACCAGATAAAAACAGATTGCCAGGCTGTTCTTCTGCTAGTTGAGCCTCAACCATCTGCGCCGCCCATGGACCTGAGTCTGCCCCTGATGACTTCATATTCAGCATCCTTACCAATCTGGTTGGGCTGGTTTCAAATTCCAAATACCCTAGTAAATGATACCAAAAAACCAAACAAACATTTAAGAGACTCGCTCGAGGCAGCTCAGCTATTAAGCAGAGCGGGAGGAGAAGACAACTTTAAATATTCTCACCCTGCTCGTTTTAAGACAGGAAAGTTGCCTCTGGTGAGGAGAGAGTGAGAATAGGGATCTAAGAAACACAATTTTCATATAAGTGAAACTTTGCTATAAAATCCTTGTGAACTTCTTTTGTTCCTGCTGTACTGGGAGCATGAGAGATTCAGTACACACTGGGGAGATGCTGCAGGCTGCTAGAAGTTTAGATGCGCATGGGGTGGGGGGAAGAAGAACAGAACAAGAAGATGTTTACACTGTAATCCCTCCACTTCAATATTGCAATATAGAGGGCGGGGGAGGGGGAGGGGGGTGAGACCGGAACAATCACCTTTAATAAGCAAATAAAATAAAATTAAACCAACCCTCTGCCAACGAGTCCATTCACAGCTTAACAATAACCACTACGCCACCAGGGCTCTTTTTGAGTAAGCAAGCATCATGTAAATAGCCTAATCTCTTAATCAATAAATGCAGAGATTTTTGCCTTTATTTTTGCATTAATCACATTCTTTCAGCTTGGAGAGGGGTACAGTTATCTAGATAATTTTTATCCGTGGAACTCAGTGTACAATGAGGGGACAGGTCTTACAGTTAAAAAAGAGAGGACATCAAAAAGTCCAGGGAAAAGGGGGATTTAAAGACAGGGAAGTTTCTCCCCAAACTTTCTGAAGTTCTTCCAGGTGGTCAGCCCCAGGCTGCTTTGCATAATGACGGTCCATGGGTGGTGGCAAGGTTAAATGGAGTGGTGTATGCTTGAGGGGAGGAGTGGAAATTAAAAAATTTCCAGGTTCCCTGAACATGAGTTTGACACCTGGTTCAGTATGCTGCCACCTCTGGGTCCCCAGACCTTCTCTGTAATCTTCTTTGGAGGAGAAAAAGCAAGCTGTAACCACTGTAGGGATGGGGGGGGGGGGCATTTCTAAGGCCCCTCTGAGCCTGCGGTTATGGTGCTGTGCCATTAGGTTGAATGGACTCTACGTATTTAAAGTCTGTCTGCATTGACATGTTCTCCCCGAGTTACTTCCCTGCCCTTCAACTTGCTACACTGTGCCTGTATTAAGCACCTATCATTGTGGACTCCGGATACCGTGTGTGTGTGTGTGTGTGTGTGTGTGTGTGAGATGTATGGTATTTTTAAGTAGTTCATATGCAGCAAGCCTTTGAAATGGATTACTTTACTTATTCATCACAACCGCCTTCATCTCACTCACTACCATCACATCATTTTAGACTCAGGACCACCCGACATATAGGACAGGATAGAAATCCCCCTGTGGGTTTCTGAGACTGGAGCTCTTCTGTGGAGCGGCGTGTGCTTTTGAACTGCTGACCTTGAAAGTTAGCAAACTAACACGTAACCCTCTATGCCGCCGGGGCTTCTGCCTTCCATGACGGGCACTATGATTGTTTTCATTTTGCAGGTGATGAAATGGAAGACCTGGAAATAAAGGCTCTTCTTAAGAAAAACTAAAACAAAGTGTATTTCCACCCAGTCAATTCCGACTCACTGCAACCCTGTAGGACAGGGTAGCGATGTCCTCTGGGATTCTGGGACTGTGATTGTAAGTCCCATCATCTTTCTCCCTCAATGTGGATGATGGTTTCAAATGGCATCTTCTTAAGGGCACCCAGAAAACGAGTGGTAGGCTAGAGATTTGAACCCAATTCCAAAGTATGGGAGAGAACTTATCTGTATTTTTCACAACTTCAATTGCAGCACATAGCAGTTATTCCACAAAGAACTGGTGGATAAATGGACATCCAACCATGTTGTAGAGTCTCATAGCAAAATTGCATTGGTTTGATGTGGCCCTTTCCTGCCCACTCTTCCTCTGAGGATGTTCAGAAAGGCTCTGACATCCTTAGACCAGGAGCCTCTTTACAGGAGGAAAACCACTGGTGAAGACGGTAAGGAGGGTGCCATGCCCTTTCGAAGGTCTCTTGGACCACGATCTCCTTGTTCGGTGCCATCAAGGTCATTTGATTCCCGAAGACCCAGGTGACAGCAGCCACTTTTCCACGAGCAGTCAAGCGCAGCATGATTGTGCCAACAGGGCTCTTTATTTAGAGCACAGAGGGTGTCTCAGAGCGTGCAAGGTTTCCCTCTGAATGACGTAACGCTTCGGCATCCTTTCTGGGACACAGTCCATTTGCTAGGGGCACCACGGTGGTACCAGGTGAGTGCAGACCCAGCAGAGTAATCCAAAGGGCACCACAGTGGCGGGAAGGGGCGGGAGGGGCACTTCCCACTCCAAACATAGGACACACTCTTGTTTCACTTTCTCCTTTTAAGAAATCTTTTCACTGCTGTCTGTGAAATTACTCTTAATACCACGAAGCCCGAGATAAGGTCTGAGGTTAAGCTGTGTGTTTCCTCTTACATCAATTGGTATAATTTGGTGAACTGGAAGGTCAAACTGATTTAGATGTAAACTCTAGGGTCAAAGAAAAAAGCTGTGTGGCCCTGGCAGGGCACTTAACCTCTCTGAGTTTCAGTGCCTGCAACTGTAAAATCAACTCAGATTGCTAACCCCACAGGGTTGTAAGGAAGGGGACCACCTGCGGTAACTGAGATAGTTGGCAGCAATTTGCAAATGTTTGGGGTCAGGTCAACTTCTAGCCCTGTGACTTTGAGCTAATGTCGTTGCTTTTCTCATCTATAATGGCTGAAATAAAAGTATTTAGTGATACAGTGGTCACAAAGATGTCATTGGAAATTAGTATGAATTGTGATAAGAGTTGCATGAGTCCCTAATAAAATGTTTTAAAAAAAAGAAATTAGATTATATATTTAAAGACTATGTGTCACTGATCTGTAAGCATGCAATGGTTCACTGCAAGGTTGGTGGCTCAAATCTACCAGCCACTCGGGGGGGGGGGGTGAGGTCATCTATACCACCACCACCCCACTCCCCCCACAAAGATGTATTCCATTGGAAACCCTATAGAGAGTCATAATGAGCCGGAATCAGCTTTATGACAGTGGAACTGTTTCTTGGGGTGTTTTACTGAAACAACCTAGAAGAGCGCCAGTACACAGTTTTGCTCAAAAAAACGTTTGTCCCACTCTTAGTGCATCCTGACTACCATTCTCCAGAATCCGAGTTGTCTTAACCCTGGCCTTCAGGGCAAGTGCACCATCATTATGTCTCTGGGGTCCATTCCATCCATGATACACGTGTTAGTCTTGGCAGACTAGAGAAACAAATCCATAAAAACTCATGTGTATAGACAGAGTTTTATATAAAGGGTAATTGTACATTAAGAAAGAATCCCAGTCCAGTCCAGTGCAAGTCCATAAGTCCGATATTAGCTGATATGTCTGATACCAATCTATAAAGTCCTCTTCAGACTCAGGAAACACATGCAATGATGCAGAATGCAGGACGATCATAGGCCAGTGGGTAGAAAGTCTTTGGCGTTGTAAGCATCTCAGCGCTGACAGGGGTCACTATGTGGCTTTTCCACCTTCAGACGTCTACTTGCCTCAGGGTAGATTCATGTGGCTTCTCCAGTTCAGCGCACTAGCATAGTTCCATGTGTCTTGTCAGCTGCAATGTCTCCCAGGGAGTGAGCAGTGAGAGAGTCTCTCTGGACTCCAAGGAGGAAAATCCAGATTTCTCAGAATCTCAGGAGAAAGCCCTGCCTACATAGAGGCCTCATTGGCTAGAACTGCATTGGGGGTGAAAAATGAAGCTCTGATCTTCGCCATGTGAACATGCGGTCATCATGAGACAGCAGGAAGCCGCTCGGTAAGACAGCCAGAAAACAAGACTTGCTGGCTGGAAACATGTGCCATGCAGAGGGGCAACAGACTGGTTCATTCAAGGATCGCCCCTTCAGTTGCTTAGTAGCCAGCTTACAGTTGACTAAATATATTCCTCTATCTTTCCCCTGAATCCTCATGACACCCCTATAAGGGAAGTATTAATATTTACCTCTGACAGATACAGGGAATGACGGTCTAGGAGATACTTGCTGAGGTCGAGTAATTAGTAAGCCTTGGAATTTTTATTCAAGTTAGACCCCCTTTGGCCAAACTCTTCCTGCTGCCCACAAAATTGTGTTAGTGCCATTTTAAGAGATTCCTTGCTTTTGTTCCCTTTGGAGATGAAATGGCCCAAACTTTGAGGAACCCTCCTGCCCTGGTAACTGCAGTAGTTTACCAGTTTCCACAGGGAATTGACTTCAGAATCCCCAAGGACGCCCAAATCTGCAGATGTTCAAATTTCTTTCAAGTTGCATAGTGTTGTGTGTTTGCATGTAGGTGGCATGCATCCACTTGCACACTGTAGATTACTTATAAAGGCTATGTAAATGGCCCGTGACATTGCATCTTAGCCTTTGAGGGATGGCTTCAACAACTTAACTGCACCCCCTTCTCCAATATTTTCAACCTGACAAAGTTGGTTGAATCCTGGATTCAGAGGCAACAGAAGAAAAAGCTCATTGCATTTATCAAATATATAACTTTTCCCCTGATGGAGGGCTAATGGCAAGTGGTTAAGAGTCTTGGCCTCAATGCCATAGGTCATCAAATGTTCTCTAACAGGATGCAAGCAAGAATCACTGGTTTTCTTCACAGTATCTGTTACTACAAAAGGTGCCATGTGTTGTCACGATTAGCTAACCATCTTACGCCCATCAGTACAAATCCATCACAGTGATGATACCAGACAGAACTGAGAAGAAATACACTGGATGCCTTGATGGTATTTTGAAACTTCTGCCTGAAAAACCTCCAAATCTTTTCCATCTCTTGATTTAACAGTAAGTGAAAAAAATCCATTTCCTATGGTTTCAGATAATTTGAGCTCAAATTTTCAATTTCTTGTAATCATTTTCTAACACTATGCCATCAGCTTGAGCTGTTATTGTCGCAAATGAATTTCTAGAAGTTTCATAAGTGACCACATAAAGGACCGATAACTGGATTATTGCTTCTCTTATTAAGCAGAGTGCACCATGAAGGTAGGTTTCCAGTCTATGTCCTGTTCCATGATTAAGCTTTATGTTGCATAAAGAGACATCTATGTCAAGCTAAGAATGTGGTGGGTATTTATCTATACATATACATGGATATACAGATAAATATTTCTAGGCTCTGACCAAATCCATTGGATCTATAGAAACTGAGCTAAAGCAGAATTTCATAACTTTCCCAGTGAACTGCCGTGACACCCTTCCCCCTCCATCAGCAATGGGGGTTTTTGTCCCAGGAGACTCTGATTCTTCTTTCCGTTTCCATCCTCACTCTTTACCCCTTTCTCTGTTCTAGCAGCACTCCCTTAGCAACTGTTAGCAAATTGAGAACTATAAGCACAGGCCAAACGCTGTGATGGGGAACCAATGGGCTACGGAGTGCTGAGATTCTGCCTAAATGGATGGCTGCACTTTCCCCACAGGAACACAGGAAAAATGAACATCCTGCAGGGAAGTGTTTTTACATCGTGAGCGTCCTTACAGAGCTCCAAGGTTCCAAACATCTCATTTAATATTTAAACACCTTATTTAATAAGCAGTAGATTGTCTCTCTTCAGACTTGCTAATGCAGTGTGAAACTGGCCACAAAAAGTTTTAAAAGGGGAAAAATACATAGAAAATCTTACTTTATGCATTGTCCAAATGACTTTTGCTGAAGCTTAAGTAATACCCGATGGCAATTTATACTAATTCCATTGTCAAATCTAATAATGTGCCAATGTTATATTGTATAGATTCACTGGTATTAAATGTAAACAGTGCCCGTGATTGATGTGAATACATTAGCAGGGTGTAAATGAAATTCCTTACATATGAATTGCCAGCTCTGTTGTAGGATGCTTATGAAAATGAGATGTTGCTTCCCTTGAAGCTTTCCCAGCGAGTAATTTTAATAAATAAAATAAAATAAGGATCCCGAGAACACAGTCCTTTCTTTGATAAGATTTTTTTTAATGTAAGGGAGGCGTCTCTAAAGCAGAGTCCTTCAGATTGCTTATTCTATATCCTGTTCTTTGGAGTTTTTTTTTTAACATTAAAACTGCCCTTTTCTTGTAAAAGACATGCTCTTTTAATGGATGAGGTCGGCGGCTGAAACTAGATTATATTGTTACGAGTACTCAACTGTTGGATTTCCCTTGTTGGTCTAAAAAATAAAAAGGTTTTACTTCATTTGGAATGTAAAAATGGTGCCAAACTCCTATTTGAAGTTGTTAGACTATGATTACTAGTAGAACGATAACCTTACTTATGCAAATCACTGGGGTTCATGGTAAGTCTGACATTTACAGAATTAATGAACTAAATAATTAAGTGGCCTAGTAAGCGAATTGGTAAACCAGAACTATTAATCTTTTAATGAATTCTTTACTATCACTTAAATAATAAAATTTTTGCATAATTTTAAAGGATTACAGTAAAGAAACATTAGAATAGAAAACCCATTATGTGAAGGAACGTTACTTTTATAAATCCGTCATTATGTCTCTTTTTATTGAATTCATTTCTATTCAGGTTTAAAGAACTGGCAATTCCTATATTGGTGACTAACAGTCCCCGACTTCGAAGTTTTTTTTTTCCTTTTCTCCCTCACTGAGACAGAAGGGTTTGGGATCATTTACTGCTTCAGAAAACCACAGCCTAACATGAGTAATTAGCATACAAGTATAATTTCAGAAATCCCTTCTTGGATGGTGTGCATCACCTGTGTTTCAGAATTTCCAAGCTCTTGTAGGTTGACTGACACATAAAACAAGGCCTCTGCGCTGGTCTCTTCCCAAAGTGTTTCTCTTTTCTCCACAAATGATAAGCCTGACCTGTCTCTTCAAATATCCTTTTTAAAAAATCAGATCACAGGTATTAAAATGCCTCTATTGCGTGGAACCCAACTACACTTTAGAACATCAGCATACCCAAGTTTGTAAGAAAAAACCTTCATGGAAGAAGACGGCCACATGTTCGTCCCACAGAGCACTTGATGGACTGAAATCACAGACTTTCTGTGTCTATGTGGTTCCACACCTGAGCCGCCCACCGGGGCTCTCGTCAACGGAGGGGGTGACGAGATAAGCTGGTGTCTCCAGTATCCATGCTAAGAGCTCTCAATGCTGACCTTCTTGGGATGAGGAAATGTTGAATGATAAGCATCTGATCCCTCCCACGAGGAGGAAAAAAGTGTGAATGTTGAAAACATAGGAAGAAAGGCAGGACCCCTATGAAAGAAGAAACTGATCGTTGTTTACATTTTTTTAATCATAGGGCATATCGATGTATCTTAAACAACAATTATGTACTGTGCCAAATACTAAGGAACAGGCAAATGAAAAAGGAGCTTCATTTTAAAAAAAATGTCAGGCTACAAGTGTGGAGACAATTAAACCATGCAACCAAAAAACGATCCTCGCGTTGATTGCTACTTGTGGTGACCCACGTGTGTCAGTTAGCACTGCCTCCACTGAAGCTTCATGGCTGTGCCCTTTCAGAGGAAAGCACCAGTTCTCCCCAAAGTATTAATAAGCTCCTTCAGAGAGGCAATGGTCACCCGTAAAGAGCAAGACTCTTGTCACACACACACACACACACAAAGTAAAAAGACTCCTCACATAAAGAGAAAAATATATAAACGCGTCACTATTACAACCTAAGGAAATGACAGAAACACTCTTAATTGATGTCTCCAGATGGCCATGGGACCTATGGGGCCACTGATAAGCAGCATTTGCTGGAACAGTGTGGTAGCTACATAATCTGTTGTCAATTCGAGACTTAAGACTGAAGGGGTGGACTTTAACCTGTCAATCAGGTCGTGGCTTAATGACTTCATTTGGAGGCAGTAGTTCTGCTGACCAGGACAGGAGCCCTGGTGGCATAGCAGTTACGCATTGAGCTGTGATCCACAAGGCCAGCAGTTCAAACCCACCAGCAACACCATGGAGAAAGACCAAATGAAACCAGACTCGCTGCTATCAAACTGCTGCCCATGTGGATCACAGCCCAATCAACACGTAACCACTCTAGTGTACAAAGAGTTACAGATCTAATCTGTCCTTCAGGGTCGCTATGAGTAAGCATTGACTGGTCGGCAGTAAATTTGTTTTGGAGTCTTTTGCTCACCTCATAGGATGACTTGGTTCTTTGCTGAGCAGAGTAGGACCCGCATAAAGCTAGACCTTTCACAGAGCTTGACAGGCAGAGACATAGTAGGCTAAGACAAAGTCTTCAATGTGGCAAGTGAAAATGATTTGTCTTGCTCAAGGCCTGTTGATAAGCATCCTCCAGTCAGCTTTCCATTCAACAGAACAAAATGCTGCCCTGTCTGGTGCCATCCTCATGATCAGTCACAGATGGAACTTTGATGATTCACAGAATCTTCACCGGCTTCTTTCTGGAAAAAGACTTCAGATACTTACTTCATCCTAGTCCTTCTTGGTCTGAAAGTGTGTATAAAATTTATTGAGCATCGTAGCAACGGGTGTGCTTCTACTAACGGAAGAATGGTGGCTGCACATGGCTGCTTTAAGTTGACCAAACCAGTTGCATTTATTCCGTTTCATGTCATGGAAGCATACTTCAGAGCAGAACCGCATGTTACTGGGTTTTTATGGCTGTGAATTTTCCAAAAGAAATCACTAGGCCTTTCCTCCAATCACATCTCTGGACTTGAACCGCCAGCTCTTGATTAGGTAGCCCAGCACTTAAGCTTCGTATGTGTAGTACTCGGGGATCATGCTCCAGACTTACACCAATTGTCTTCTCCAAAAATCTTTAGTGCAGACTTTAGGTTCTTATCGTCTTCCCAAAGCCATGTTTTTCTAGATCAGTGTTAGGTTTTTTTTAAAACAATTTATTGGTTGACTATTTTAAACATAAGCATTCTCTCTTGCTTTCATTGGCTCATCTACAGTTTCCTTTTATCTTTCTTTCATTTTAAAGAGTTTCCACTTTTTCTTATCATGATCTCCTTGTCAGCTTCCATGTTTCAATTTAGTTAAGAAGAGATTCTTATGAGACAGCATAAGAATTCAGGTTACTGAATATTTGTTCAAAGGCTTCCTCTGTTTCCTTAAAATGTCTGAGTTTTATATAGACAGAATCTGAATTCTGAGTTCCATGTCTTCATGATGTTAATCGTGTTCCTTGTCAATGGACATTCAAATCACCAGAGCTGATTCCAAGGGTATAATTTGTTCACCACTTTCGAAGTATGCACCATCAAGTGGTTTCCCTGCTGAAATTTTTATAACGAACCTGATATATCTCTCTCATTTTTGCATGTATCTATTTATCAATTAGCAATCAGTAAGACAGGGCAGTACAGCATGTCTCAGTTTATCTCAAGTTCCAAAGAAAAGTCATGCGCCCAAATATATGAACTCATAAGAGTAAGATCAGTTGGCCACCGTTTCAGAAGGTAGCATGTGAGTAAGAACCAATGGTGCCAAAGGAAAGAGTTCACATTGCCCTGAATGCATTAGCTATACACACGGCTCTGGGAATTGATGAAATATCCATTGAAATGCTTCAGAAAGCTTAAGAAACACCGGAAACACTCACTTGTCTATGCCAGGAAATTTGAAAGACCACTATGTGGCCAATGGACTGGAGGAGATCCACATTTGTGGCCATTCCAAAGAAAGGTGACCCAATAGAATCTTCAAACTACAGAACAATATCGTTGAGATTGCACGCAAGTAAAACTGTTGTTGAAGATCATGCAGCAATGGTCGCAGCAGTGCATTGACAGGAAACTCTCAGAAATTCAGGCAAGATTTAGAAGAGGACATAGAACAAGGGATATCATTGCTGATGTCCTATAAACCTTGACTGAAAGCAGAGGATACCAGAAAAATGTTTACTTGTGTTTCATTGGCTATGCACAGATATTTAGCTGTGTGGGCCATGATAAACTGTGGATAACCTCAAGAAGGATGGTAATTCTGGAACATTTCGTGTGCTCCTGTGAACTTGGACATGGATCAAGGGGCAGTTGTGCAAATAAAACCCGGACATACTGTGTGGTTTAAAATCAGAAAAGGTATGTGTCAGGGCTGTGTCCTCTCACCATACTTATTCAATCTGTATGCTGCGCAGATCATCAGAGAAGCTGGATTGTCTGAAGGAGACCGTGGCTTCCGGACTGGAGGAAGGCTTAGTAACAACCTGTAAGTGAAGATGAATTAAAGCACTTGCTGATGAAGTTCAAGGATTTTAGCCTTCAGTATGGAGTACAACTCAATACAAGGAAGACCAAAATCCTCACAAATGGATCAATATGTAACATAACGATCAACGGAGGCAAGGTTGATGTTGTCAAGGATTGCGTCTTACGTGGATCCATACGCTGTGCTCATGGAAGCAGCAGTCAAGAGATCAAAATGCATATTGCTTTAGGAAAGTCTGCAGAAGAAGACCTTGTTAAGAGTATTGAAGAGCATGAATGTTACTTTGAGGACTAAGGTGTGCCTGACCCAAGCCATGGTATTCTCCATTGCATCAGATGCATGTGAAATTGGACACTGAGTAAGGAAGAAGAAAGAAGGAACGATGGACTTGAATTGTGGTGCCGGAAAAGAATATTGAAAGTACTATGGACTGCTAAAAGGGCAAATGATCTGTATTGAACAAGGTAAGACCAGAGTGCTCTTTCGAGGTAAGGGTGGCAAGACTTTGTCTTACCTGCTTTGGACATATTGTCAGGAGAGATCAGTCTCTGGAGAAGGATATCATGTTTGGTAAAGTGCAGGGGTGGCAAGAAAGAGGAAGGCCCACAAAAAAGATGGATTGACCCAGTGGCTGCATTAATGGGCTCAGGGTAAAGTAACAATTGTGAGGATGGTGTGATTTGCTGAGTTGTATACAGACAGGGTTGCTATGAGCTGGAGCAGCTTGATGGCACCTAAGAATAATAACGAGTGTAAGGTACACAAGTACTGTCAGGCCACGAAGATGATAACCTGCTGGGGGACATGCCCTCACTGTATTTTACCCTGCTGTGGATAAGAGGAACAGGACATTCCATAAAGGTTTCGTATTTGTTTCCAAGGCTCAGTATAATAAAACACCACAAAATAGTTTCCTTTGAACAGAAATGTATTGCCTTACAGTTCGAGAGGCTAGAAGTCCAAATTAAGTTATCAGCTGTAGTAATTTCTTTTGAGACAGAGATTGTTCAAGACCTGTCTCCTAGCTCCTGGTCCCCAAACAAAACCAACTTGCCATTAACTTGATTCTGACTTTCAGTGGTGCTCTCTAGAGTTTGCAAGGCTGTAATCTCCAACAGAGCAGACAGCCTCATCTTTCTCCCATGGAGTAGCTGGTGGGTTTGAAGTTCTAAGCATTGTTGGCTTGCAACTATCATCAGACCACAGTGTTTCCCCTATCTCCATTTCTCTGTGTATCTTACTCTTTATAAGGACATAAGTCATAAATAATTGAGCTTAACCACACAATAAGTAAAAGGAAATAGAGAAAAGAAGTAGGAGTCAAGGAGGCATAAATACAGGCATGTACATATGTAAATATATATCTATAATGATAGGGATATAGGTCTATGTACATATATTTAAATGTTAAGTATTAAGATAGCAGATGGACATTGGGTCTCTACTTAAGTACTTCCTCAATGCAAGAACACTTTGTTCTAATACCTGGCATTCTGTGATACTCACCTTCCTGACACAAATGCTGAAGACAAAATGGATGCGTGAGCAAATGTGGTGAAGTAAGCTCATGGTGCCTGGCTATTCCAAGATATAGCATCATAAAGGCTTGAAGATAAATAAGTGGCCAACTAGCTGAAAAGCAACAAAGCCCACGTGGAAGAAGCACACCAGCCTGCATGATCATGATGTGTTGACAAGATCAGATATCAGGCATCAAAAGAACCAAAACCAAATAATCATATCTATGCAAACAAGGGGGTGGGGTGGAGACCCAAAGTCCATCTGTAAACAATTGGACATCCCCTCGCAGAAGGGTCACAAGGAAGAGATGAGTCAGCAACATCCTCTAGCTCTTTAATGCTCCCCCCCCCCCACTATCATGACCCCAGCTCTACCTTACAAATCTGGTTAAATCAGAACATGTACACTGGTACAGAATAAAGCTCTTGACACATGTAATCCAGGACAGATAACCCCCTCAGGAACAATAACGGAAATAGCAATACCATGAAGGTCGGGGAAAAGTTGGGGGGAGAAAAGGGAACAGATAGCAATGATTGATAGATAACTCTCTACTCTCCACCCACAGTGTTATGAAAAACAGCAACAGGGTAAAAGGAGACAACACGGGTGAGTAGAGACAGCAGACAGTTTAAGTATGAAAATAATAATAATTTATAATTGATCAAGGGTTCATGAGGGTAGGAGAGTGGGGAAGGGAGAAAACAACTGAATAGCTGATACCAAGGGCTCAAGTAGGAAGGAAGTGTTTTGAAAAGGATGATGGCAACATCTGTACAAATGTGCATGACAATGGATGCATGGCTTGTTATGAGTCCCCAATGAAATGATTCATTAAAAATTTTAAAAATTCATTAATATTATTGAAAACTCAATAAATACCTTTAAAAATATCTATCCGCCCTACAGTTGTTGATGCTGTTGTTGGGTGCTACTTGCAGAGTCAATTCCACGCATTGTGTCCTTCCGTAAAAGAGTGCGTGTTCCATGGCATTGCCTAGGCTGAAGGCTGTCCTGACCACCAGGTCCTTTCTTCTGCACAACTACCGGTGAGTTTGGCAAGAATTATCATGTGGGGGAAGATATTTAATAACTCCTCCAGGATGTAAACAAATGTCTCTCATATCATTGGATGCAGTATATTGAGCAGAGCTGGATGAACAAAAAGTACTACCATCAGCAGATCTACGAAACGTTAGAAAAAATATTTTCAGAAAATTGCCAACCTCATATTTTCAATATATGGTGTGTCAAAATATGTGAAACTAAGAAATGATCTCCCAAATGTATGTATGTTTGCACAAGTGTATGAGCACACTTAGCAGATGCTATGAACTCAATTGTGTTCTAATAGGTGTTATAAATCCTAACCTCTCTGCCCGTGGGAGGTTATTCCCATTTGGGAATAACTTATCTTTGTTACATTAATGAGGCATCTTAATGCTCATTATTGTAGGGTGTGTCTAGTCAACCTTTTGTAATATATAAAAGGGATAGATTAAGTCAACAGCAGTGGGGGTGGATGCCAAGTCATAGGGCCAGCTCCAAGAACCCAGGAAACAATGGAGCCCACACGAAAAAGAGGGCCTTCCCCAGAGCCAGCATCCTGAATCCAGACATTCCTCTCCTAAACTGTCAGGGAGTGGCTTCTGAAAGCCACCCATGTGTGCTATTTTTGTGATGGTAGTGCTATAAAACTAAGACAATAGGTTTGTATACTCTTCAACGGCTTCAACAGAATCAGAAAGAGGGGAAATTCGGTCACTTCACTTTGGAAATGTAATCTTCAACTCTCTTCATGCCTGGATTTTTTTGGGGGGAAAAAAGGAATGATCGCTCCTACCGGTCACATCCGTCACCCCTGCACAGAGGGGTGACCTAAAAACAATGTTGCTTAAGATGTTTTAAGGCTTGGACTGAAATTGCAGCTATACCAACAAAGGAAAGATCAAGAAGGGAAACGAGAGTTTGATGAAGAGAATCTTTGGTACAAGACCACATCCATCTGTGGGCACCACATCTGACCACAGTCTAGAGACCTGTCTTTATGATTAATTCCCATCCCTGCTGCTGAATCGATCATGCAGTGATCTGCATTGATTATTAAGGTGAATGAGATAACTGGATCAGACATGGCTTACGAGTGCAAATTGACTAATTCATCAACACGTAAAGATTTCAGGAGGAATATTAGTGATTGTCACATATCACCAGGAAAGGAATTACCCTGTGCTTGTCAAATCTGCTGGGTCCATTTTGGGTGACACATATTGTATTAGATAAATAAACACATTCTGCCTAGGACTGTCAACCCAATGCCTTTCACAATGGTAAAAACAAACAAACAAATCCCCAGACAACTATTTAATCCTGAGTCACTCAGGTGCAAATGAAAATAAAAACAAAACTGGCTCTTCTGCAGCTGAATTGCTGCTCAGGAAAAAGGCATGGGGTCATCTACACTTTTAATATGGCCTGCTGCTTCGTTCTCAAAGGTTGCAATTTTAGGTCACTCTCAGTACCAGCAAATTCTAATGATAAAAGATGTCCCATGATCAATTTCCTAAGGCTCCGAGCCTAATGTGAAGCAAAATGAACTTGGAAATATCCACTTGTATTTATACCCATTTCCAATAGAATCTTCAGCATTTAATATTATTATTCAACTAGATAAATTAGAAACGTTAAGTCAAAAGCTCAAATAAAATTTCATGCCAGCATGATTAGTAGTTCTGTATCCAGAGCAAAATTACTAAGAACAAAAAAAGACAGTATAACAATGAAGTGGTTCTCAGGTTCAGATGTTTCAGTCCATTCGATGCTACTGTGGGCTGCATAAGCCATGGTATGTGCACATATCATTTTTATTCTAAAAGATCATTCAAAAAGAGGGGGGGACAACTTTTGGAGGATTAAGAGAATTTACCAAACTCACAATAGGAAGCAAGCCATAGGGAATTTAAAAATGGCTACTAACAAGTGCAACGATTTGGGTTTCTAAAGCCTCAGTGCCACTGTGAATTAGCACACTCCCAAGTGATGGAGTCACGGGATTGCTCTCCCAAATTTTCAGCATCTAGTCCATGTGCCTCCCAACTTACAAAACATCTCTGCCTTCAATTAAGTCACATGACAGAAGGTTCAAGATGTGCTTTCCGGAAATACCTTTAGACAAATGAGAAAATTGGATGGAGTGATGAATGAAGAGAGCCCAGTGAACATTGTTTGGAGAAGAGCTACTGACGCGTGTCTCGCTTGTTTTCGAAAAGCAAATACGGTAAGATTGCGAATCGCTGGTGACAGTAGCTAACTGTCAACGATTTAGATTGGCTCGCCACAGCATATGCTGGGGATCCCCATGCTCCTTATGCCTTCCAAAAGAAGCTCTTCAGATTGGCAGTGAGGGAATATTTCCTTTGAACATTTAAGTAACATGCAAAGAGAGGGAGAGAGAGCTATCAACGCTAATAATTAAAAAGTAAATGAGTAATACCCAATGCAGAATACTTGAAAAGGCACGATAGATTTTCACAGTCCCAGAAAGTGACAGCCAGATGTGGGAAACTCCCTACAACATTCTCAGCTTCTGCTAATAATAGCAGTGAGAAGTACATACGTGAGAGAAAATATCAGGATACTTTTAGTAAAAAAAAAAAAATTGCCACACCTGGCAGGGGCAGGGGAAAGTGCTTGAGTATTCCAGAATGATTACTTTCCTTCGCCACTTTAAGGTCTAGTTCAAGAAAGAGATTTCTAGAGAGGAGACATTAGGCATGTCGACACAAAGAAAGGAAAGGCTGAAACCAACATTCACATTTTAAAATGCTATAATACAATTTAGAGACCATTTATAACTTATTATGATTTATTATTAACGGAGCAGTGATGAGGAACAGCAGTCAAGCACAGTCTAAAGATCATAGTAAAGAAACAATAGACTTAGCATCCTCTCAAAGCCAATACATGGGGAAATACTATGGTTTGTGCTTGTTCGCTTTTGACTAGCAATAGTAAAAATAAACACCATCTCTCTGTATTTTTATCTGCTGGAGATTTGTCATTTTATCTCCTAGTAGAATACATGCTATATGTTGATTTAGGAATGTAACAGAATCCTAACCAAAGTCTATACATAATCTAATTTGAAATAATAAAACCAAATTAGAAACTGAAATGTTTAACCTTCCAAACTTCACCGAGCATGATGGTGGAGTGAGCGAAGTTTGATTTATGAGCTCGCGGCCTGGTTATGTCAGAGGTGTTTGCGTGGGAGGTGATGGGACAGTTTCTTCCCTGACTAGTCCGCTTCCAGCATGCTTTGCCACAGCAGCCACCTGACCCAGGAAGAACCTGCGCTGTTTGCTCACCTTCAGCTTTAATTACCTTTAAAAGTCAGCAAGACAACACCCGAAGGCTCACATCTTATTAAATGAGCCTCCAGATTTAAGGCTTTTAATCTCTTTCGAAGAAGGCTGACTTCATCGCCATCAAGAATTCTTATGCAGGGGAAGGCATGACCGGCATGACAGGTTTCATTTGCCCTTTTGGCTACCTATAAATATCCTAAGGTTGGAAGTAAAGATAAATTAAGGAAATCAACTCCAGAGTGACTGGAAAACCTGGCTGTCGTGAATAATTAGGAAAAGAGGCGTATGGGGAGGGCAGCAGGGGACACGGTGAAGGTCAGACACCCAAATACCTTCACTGTCTACCCCAGAAAATGGTCTGAAGAGGAATGTCCAGCGTGTGTCCTGCTTGAGCTCATGAGATGCTCTTTCATGTGGTCTTTGATTCCAGAAACATGTTTTACTATGTAAACAGTGGCATTTACCTTCCTATGAAATAGATAATGTCATCACACACAATCTCACGAATGGGGAAACCATCCGCTGTCCGGTGACTGCTGATTCAGGCCAGTGCCACGTGTGTCTGAGAAGGACTTGGTTCCACAGGATTCTCAGTGGCGGCATCTAAGAAAGAGATCACCAGACTTTTTTCCCATGGCACTTAGTTGGGGAAACTTGAACCTCCCACCTGCCAGTGAGTGTCCTCTGCACAACCCCAGGACTCTTCAAGAATAGTAAAAGCCAATTGACGTTGAGGTGTTTATAGCGTAACAGCGGTTTGACCTGACAGAGTAGAACCGCCCCGTCTGATTCCCAAGGCTGACTCCTTGGGGTTACAGACCATCTTTTTTGCTCAAGGAGTGGCGGGCTGGTGAGTCCAAATTGCTGCCCTTTTTGGTTTGTAGCCTCGTGCTTGGCCAGTGTGTCACCAAGACTCTTTCTGAGAGGGAGAAGGGCAGAGGACTAGACTGCAATATGGTGGGAGACCGTCTCTGAGAAGCCCTTTGGGTAAGCATAGGAGAGGCATCTAACTCAACTGGAGGAGCGGAAAAGAAAGAATCAGAACGATGTCTAAAGAGATTCTTTAGAGACGAGTAGAACGAACCAGGTAGGGGCAAAGTGTGGGCCAAATAGTGTTTGGAGGAAGATATGAAGTAGATGAATGACATAGATCTATTGGCTTTGCTTGGATGTGACTGAGAAGTGTCCATGTAAATTGTCTCCTAAAAGTACTGGAAAGTCTACAAACTGCAGTCACCAAGGGCAGAAGACGACCTTCCTGCGTCTGTTTTGGGGCAACACCTTACATGCCGAGCCCCCGGGTAGCTGTGGGGCTGAGCTATGGAGGAAGTCTATAACCATTGAGCTAATCCTTGGAGATTTTTACTTTAGTTTTAGTTTTTTTAATTTATTGCTGAGGGTAGTTTCTTAACAACCATTTAACTGATATAAGCTTCATACATTTAAAGTGTACTTGAAACCGTTTTTCAAGATACTTCCAAGAGCTCTAAAACCAAGTTACTTCTTAATTTGCTTTCCTTCCATTCCTGGGTGGTCCAATGATCATAGTTAACAAAAGATCTAGCCAGTCCAAAGTATTATAGGACGTTTGTGCTAATCATTTTTTAAAGGAGGTTAATCTGGTCAGTTTAGAGTTTAATATTCAATTGGAGGCCAATGGGATTTGACTCGATGTTTGGCTTAACTGAATATACCTGACCTTTAGAAGAACACCCCCAAAACCCAACGGAAATTCCAGAACAGCCCAATTGCTTGCATGCCACCAGTGCATGCAATTTCTCCAAAAGAATCATTATTTCCCCTGGGATAATGATGCACTTTCTACCCCTTCCTTTTAGAGTAGAAGCGCACCCTCGGGGCCCCAGCAAAGTTCTTCACAGCCCTGCGACATATTGAAGGTCTTCAACAAAGGGTATCATGGTTAATATTAATGGTATGTGCACTAATGATAAATAGTCATGACTGTCCATGCTGCCCAAGGAGAGGAAGCTACTCTGAATAGCCTAAAAAGTAATTATAAGAGTGTAGTTTACTTTAAATGAATTTATTCATGTTGTCATGTATTTGCTTTACTTGTGTTTGCACACGGCAGCAGGCTATAGTCCCAAAGTCCAATACCAATAATAAAAAAAACCAGTACAACTCAGCCTTTGACTGATCTGCAGATCAGTGAAAGACATGTCTGGGAGAATCAGAGATGGGTAATTAGCACAGAGAACGCCAACACTGTCCCTCACGCACACGAAAGCTGCCTCTGAGACTGCCGCCTGTGCATCAGTCTACTTGGCTGCCACACAGGAGGACTGTCCTCTGGCCCCTGGATGCTCAGGTCCCCGGGCTGTGAGTCCTCCCGCATTACCACAGACACCCCAAGCCCTCTCTTTGAAACATCCCTTTAGCCCTCACTCCTTTCTTCCAAAAGAGGACATCGGTAATAGCATTTTAAGAGTGAGGAAAAATAACTACTTTGCAAAATGTGTTTATATGCTTTCCTGAACCGGATCAGCCCTTGCAGGTAGTACCAGCGTTACCTTGCCTGTGGTCCTCCCCTCTTTTTGCTTTTGCCGCTCACAGAGCCCAAGGCCTGGAGTAAGGGAGGGTAGCCAAAATATGCTCTACAGGTTCCTTGCTTCTGATGAAGGCTCCATAGCAGAGCTGTGACCAATGGCCTGCGAGCAGACCTCTGCTGAGAGAGTTCTGGGAGCATTTTTGCCTTCCTGATCCACGTGCGGCCCCCTGGTTTCTTCATTCTTGTCGGTTTTATCGACCTGGGATGCAGACATAGGCTGGAGATAGAGCAGCCTTCTTGTGACCAAGAGGCAGCAAACAAGAATGCAAGTTCTGTGCTACCGATAGGGGAACAGAACAAGAGAGTCTTGAATATCGATGGCATCTGAATTTTTGCTGAGCCAGAGCTACCTGGTTAAGGCAATGTACTTGGGTTTTGAATATCTAAGAGTCTTAGAATGGACATTAAGGGCAAGGGGAAAACAGGAAGACAAACAGCCCTGTGGCCACAGTGAAACTGCCTCTGTTGGACAGCTCAAACTAGGTTAGAAATAATTCACGTGTGCTCACTGAAGCTTTGTGTTGTTGTTTTGCATTGGTGTTCAAATCTCTACCTTCTCAGGAGCCACAGGTGGTCCCATAAATTGGCACTGTGTGCCTCTGTTTCAAACTGAGAACAAATGAATAACCTGAGCTGCCCAGACTCCAGCGTGGTAGGTCAAGTTCTAGCAGATGCGTAAAGAAGCCGGGACACCGGGGCGCCATCCTTCTCCCTTGGGGAGTAATTACGCGGCAAAGCCAGCAGGGCTGTATCTTTCCTTGGCAGCTGAGCAAGCTGCCCTCTGGGTACCGTGGATGGCGTTCGCCCAGGCCCCTCTTGCACATAGCCTGCTGAAGATCTGACCCAGCAGCGTCCTGACCCAAGTCACTCAGATCGTTCTTAATAAGAATCCTGAGCTGGCAGGGAAACTTGTGAAGGATCGAAGATTTCAGCAGTGGCGTCGGAAACAGACGTGGTCTGAGTCTCTCGGAGCTGCAGTAACAGAAATCCCACCGTGGGCAGCTTAATGACTAGAAATGCATTTTCTCCCTCCAGGAAACCGGTGGTGTGTGCGCCCTCCTGGTCTTTGACTTGGCGACCCAATCAGACAGAGCAGAACCACGGTAGAGTGTATGGTAGCTTGTAACCTTTACAGCAGCCGATCACCAGGTCTTTTGCTCAACGAGTCCACCGATCGATAAGCTAGCATCTGAGAACTTACCCGGGGCACCACGCGAGCTCGTTGATAGGCAGATAGAAGGCCAAATTCAGGGCCTTCCTCAACGGCAGCAGTTCGCAACCTGTGGGTCATGACCCCTTTGGGGGTCAAATGACCCTTTCACAGGGGTCATCCAATTCATAACAGTAGCAAAATTACAGTGATGAAGTAGCAACGAAAATAATTTTATGATGGGGTCAGCATAACCTGAGGAACTGCATTAAAGGGTCGCGGCATGGGGAAGGTTGAGAAGCGCTGCTCCCGTGGGAAGGCACTGTCTACTAGCTCTAGGGGACCTCCTCATCTCGATTTTCCAGCCCCCTGGGATGGTTTTTGTTATTGCTCCTCAGTGATCGCTGGTGGCATATGTTCTTCATCTACTCATTCCTGCTTCTTGCTTAGTCTAACGCTCCTTTTATATTTCAAAATGACATACCCTACCCTGAGCCGCTTGTCTCAGTTGCATACAAAAATCTCCAAAAAAACCCAAAACCTTATTCCCAAATGGGATGATCTCCACCAGTCTAGAATTCCAACACATATTTTGGAGGAGGCATAATTCCACCCTGAACAGCGTTGCTGTATATCATCTGTTGCCAAGAATCCCACACTCTCTGCCATCGCGTCCATGCTGACTCACAGTGGGCCTGTCCTAGCACATGGAGACGTGTCACTCATAAGCTGGTGGCAGCAGCATCCTCTGCCGGGTCACCAGCAATAGCCCAGGGAGAGCGGATGAAGAATGTGAACCCTGTGGTACAAATTGTCACTGCATTTTAAACACAACCTGGTGCACATGTCTTCCTGATATCAGTAAGGCACAGAATGACAAGCACTCTCAGGAAAGGCTTCCCAGAATGTTGGCTGCCAAAGAGGCTACTGCAATAATTAGTGGCACATGAGGTCTTAATGGAGATACACGGGCACACAGAGTGGTGCCAGGACCTCCATGATGTTCCAGACATTCGAATCAGCACTCATATACCCTGAAGGTGGATGTCCACCCAGTAGTTGTGTTTTTTAAATGTTTAGTTCCACCAATCTGTCTTTTCTGTTTCAGTTTCATTAGACCTTTAGGCACCAAGGAATATTTTGCTATACAGCTATTCCTAAATAATAGCAGCGGAAGTAAGATGGCGAATGATGAAGAATATGTGGCCTCAGCAAAAGGGAGACATAAAGGAGTGGTGGGGACTATGGTGTATTCATGTTCTCATGTCATCTCAATGTCACATGCACTATCCCGACTCGTCAATGATCACATGTGGGCCAACTATGGTTGATTGGTTCTGATTCTTTCAAGAACAGAAAAAAAAATTTAGGAAAATCGCCAACGTTTGCAAACCCATTTCAGGTCAAACACAGTATGACAATCCATTGACTCCACCTCTTGGCTTGCCAATGGAAGGTTTCAAGTATAAAATCCCAAAACATTAGTTCTTGTGATGAATGTCTACCACAGAAAACATTTGTCTGCTGTCCTCAATCTCTGCTTCTCCCCTTTCCTGGTTCTTGCCTATCTATCTCTAAGATTCTATCTTTTCTTTTCCCCCTCTTCTCAAATAGATTAAATCATCAATAGAAGTAAAGTATTACATAGGATTGCCCTTGGACAATTAACATGTAAATAAACCCTTCTATAATTAAAAAACAGTAATGTGTTTATAAGAGTTAGGGAAGGGTGCTCCTGGTAGGCTTTCAGAGGTGAGACTCGGCAGTGCGCACAGAAACTCCCAGAGCACACAACTCTAGTAACTGCTACAGAATGCCTTGTCATGAGGCAGGAACACATTCCACCCATCATACACAAACGTGCACACACCTCTATGTATGTATAAGTCTGAAATAACTGTGGGCACCTAGCTAGCAATCTAAGGATCAACAGTTACCCTCAGAAGTGGCGGATCAGCTATGTAATTACAAAGTAGTTCAGGCTTTTTTTATTTGTTTCCTGGGCTGGGTTTCAGGTCAGTTTATATTCATTGGAAACATTATGATGGGAAGTTCCACTATTGGCCACAACATATATTCTTATTTGGATCCAAGAAGCAATTGCAGAAAAGCAAGCAGGAAAGAGAATTCTCTGGCAATGGCTTCTCATAAGAGTAAAATAATCATGGTCCTCACCCTTCATCATAGTATATATCTTTAGAGTTTGAAAAGAACTTTCATTTTCCTAATCTCATTTGATACACCAGTCTAATAGATAAACTAGCTTGTCCTTTAGTAAGAATTATGGGGGAAGGCATGATTTTAAAAATTACCTTGTAAGAAAGTGTCAGAAGCAACTTACATTAATTATAGAAATTATCCCAGTCCATATGGGACTTTATTATGATAAAGGAGACATCTCAAATAAGTGAGGTGTGGAAGCTTTTAAAATATGCCCACAAATGATTTAAAATTATGTCTCCTTGAATGAAGTGGGGCAGAAGGCTGAATTTGGTGACTTACATCTATTGAATAGAATGTGGCAGCTATAATGGGCTGTCCCTCCACAATGATAGTATTAAAAAATTCAGCTTCTATCTTAAGTACTCTCTGTCTTAAGTCACTCACTCAGGGGGAGTCGAATGGCATATCTAGAGGCCCCTCCCTTATCTTATGTACATGGTGAGAAACAGAGGATCACCTCCCCACAACCCCCCGCAACCTGCTGGTAGAAACTAGCACCCACCAAGAAACAGAAAAATTTGGAAGGTGTTTGAACCTCCAGAAGTCTGCCCAACAGCTTCATTCACTCGATGCCATTAGTTTCTTCTGGTAGTGACAATCGAAAATATCCGCAGATGACACCAGGGGAAAGAGGTCTTTTAAAACTCTGACCACACACACAGACACACGCACAATTACATTCAAAATCCCAGAACAGATAACAAACTTGTAAAGACAAATACTTGTAACTCAAATCACAACAAAATATCTAACGGAAAATGACTCGATAGAAAAATGGGAAAATAACCAGAAAAGATAGCTCTTAGAAAATCAATATAAATGGCCTTGAAGCATATGAAATGGTATTCAACCTTGTTCGTGATATGATAAGCTCATGTCCATATTAAACTGAGGAAAGTGGTGAAGCAAGTGAGTGGAGGATCCCAAGCAATGAGCAATGAATAAACACACACATAGACGGAAATCTCAGAACTCCAAATGGCAGCTTAGATGTTGTTCATCAGGATGAATTCAGAAGTGCAGGAGAACAAAAGCATGGAGGACCCTCACTAACACTGGGAGCACTCACTCATCACAGCTATTTGGGGATGGGGTTGAGTAACACCTGAACCAGAGAAAACAGAAAAGAAGCTAATCTGAGTAAGCGGCAGCCTGATTTTTAAAGGTGTGCAAATAGCCATGGCCATGCTATGTAAGGAGGTGGGGGAAGGAACAGATTTCCTGTAAGAGTGCAACTGAGTCTCCACGAGGTCTGGGAGGGACAGACATTAAGACCAGGAGGACCATCAAAGGCAGCAGGGTAAAATAAATTCTTCAGACTGACAGGTAATGCAGAGGGAACATTGCCCATAGTGAAACACCAGGGGCAAGCCCGGGTAGGGCCACTCTTGATGAGAAGCTATCAAGGACCTGCCAACATCCCACGCAGGAGAGTCTAGCACCACCGCTTACATAAGTGTTTGTGCACAGCTAAACATCTATCCTCCCTTCTTCCACCAAATAAATGTATACTGAATTTCAGAGACTAAGCATCCCAAACTCCTTATTTAGCGTGCGTGCACACACAAGGACAAGAGCACCTGTTAGTGATTCTCAGATTCTCCCAAGCCCTTTGCTGTTGGAATGGTTCTGACTTACAGCTACTCTGTGGAACCGGATGATATTCCCTTGTGTGGCTCCCAGGGCTGGGACTCTGGGTAGAGGTGAGTTTCCATGTCTTCCTCCAAGGAGCTGCTGGTAAGTACAGGCCATGGCCTTGTGCCTGGCAATCAAGTGAGTGGTTCTTTCACAACCAGGATGTCCAATAAGAAAAGTTTCTCAGCTGATGGTGCCTGGCTATCAAAAGATATAGCGTCTGGGGTCTTAAAGACTTGAAGATAAACAAGCGGCCATCTAGCTCAGAAGCAACAAAGCCCATATGGAAGAAGCACACCAGCCTGTGTGATCATGTGGTCCCAAAGGGATCAGTTATCAGGCATCAAAGAGCAAAAAATCCTATCAGTGGCTGCACACCTCCATGATACAATCGCCGAGGACAAACGGGTGCATAAGCAAATGTGGTGAAGAAAACTGATGGTGTCAGCTATCAAAAGAGATAGTGTCTGGGGTCTTAAAAGCTTGAAGGTTAACAAGCGGCCATCTAGTGCAGAAGCAACAAAGCCCACATGGAAGAAGCACACCAGCCTGTGCCATCACGAGGTGCCAAAGGGACCAGGTATAAGGCATCATCCAAAAAAAAAAAAATACCATAGTGAATGAAGGGGGAAGTGCAGAGTGGAGACCCAAAGCCCATTTTTCGGCCACTGGAGATCCCCTCACAGAGAGGTTTAGGGGAGGAGATGAGTCAGTAAGGGTGCGATGTAGTACCAATGAAGAATACAGCTTTCCCCCAGATCCTGGATGCTCCCTCCCCCCAACTACCATGATCCGAATTCTACCTTGCAAGACTGAATAGAGCAGAGGTTGTACGCTGGTGTATATAGGAGCTGGAGGCACAGGGAATCCAGGGTGGATGATACCTTCAGGACCAGGGGTGTAAGGGGCGATACTGGTAGAGTAGAGGGTGAGTGGGTTGGAAAGGGGGAACCGATTACAAGGATCTACATGCGACCTCCTCCCTGGGAGATGGACAACAGAGAAGGGGGTGAAGGGAGACTCTGGATGGGGCAAGATATGACAAAATAATAATCTATAAATTATCAAGGGCTCATGAGGGAGGGGGGAATAGGGAGGGAGGGGAAAAAAAACCAGGCCCTGATGCAAAGGGCTTAAGTGGAGAGCAAATGCTTTGAAAATGATTAGGGCAAAGAATGTACAGATGTGCTTTATACAATTGATGTATGTATATGCATGGATTGTGATAAGAGTTGTATGAGCCCCTAATAAAATGTTTTTTAAAAAAAGAAAAAGAAAAGTTTCTCACAAAAATAAGAATATAAAATGTAAAGTAAAAAAGAAGGAATGATAACAAATACAACCCCAACTTCTAAAGCATGGAAAATCACAAGCAGTATCGTTGAAAAATAAAACATGAAGAAGAGGCTATTTTTTATATGAAGGCAGGAATAAAGCAAAGGATTAATCACTTTTGAAGTAAGGTGCTAAATATGCTTAAAGAACACCAAAAGCACACAGAACACTGGATCAGTCTGGGGGGACTAGAGAAACAAATCCATAGACACTCATATGTGTATAAGAAAGAGCTTCATATAAAAAGTAATTGTACATTGAGAAAACATCCCAGCCCAGTCCAGATCAAGTCCATAAGTCCAATATCAGCCCATATGTCTGATACCAATCTATAAAGTCCTCTTCAGACTCATGCAACACATACAATGATGCAGAATGCAGGAAGATCACAGGCCAGTGGTTGAGAAGTCGTCTGAATCCAGTGGTGGTGGAAGCATCTCAGTGCTGGGGTGGGTCTCACCGTGGCTCTTCCAGCTCAGGACACTAGCATAGCTCCATGTGCCTTGTCAACTGCAATGTTTCCCAGGGAATGAACCTGTGTCCTAGCTCAAATGAACTATTTATCTCCATAGCGCCTCCAAATGAGGCCATCAAGCTGCGATCTAATTGATAAGCTAACCTCCACCCCTTCACTCTTAATCTTCTCAAACTGACACCAGATTATATAACTACCACAAACACAAACTAACAGAGATCAGGAAACAAAAGGAGGGACAAAATGAGAGAAAATGCAGAAATTGTAAGCATCAAAAAATAAGATAAAGAGAAGTATAGGAACTGAAAAATAAAACCACATAATTAGAAAAAGTAAGAGAAATACTCAACAATATAGTCAAATGAATAAAAGACAGAATAAATAAAATAGACAACAAAATAACTGAACTCACCAAGTCTCAAATGGAAAAGAGAAAGAAGCAAAGAAAAGCAAGTAGACTCAAAAGGAATATGGGTTTCAGTAACAAAAACCTAATATTAGAATTATTGGAATTTCATAACACAATGACAATAATTAAGGCATTAGTTTCCGAGAAATAATCGGCGAATCCTTCTCAGATCTGAACAGAGTCAAGTCTGTACACACAGGAAGCTGTATTAAGCCTGATTAAAAGGTAAACTCTGTGCCATACTTTACTAAAATTCTTGAAAACCAAAACTGAGAAGAGAATTCTGAAAGCAGCAAGCGAAAAACACGATTGTAATAAGAGTTGTATGGGCCCCAATAAAATGATTTAAAAAATTTGTAACCAATTTTAAAAAAAGAGAAAACCACAACATAACCTTCCAAGAGGCTTTCATAAAAATCAGTGTGGATTTCTACCCATAAATACTAGAAACCAGGAGACAATGGAATGACATATATAAGTAATGAAATAAAGCAAATTCTAACCAACAATCCTTTACTCAGCAGAGCTATCATTTGAAATCAAGAGGAAAATCAAGTCATTCATTCCCAAACAAACAGAAGCTTCCAGGATTTGCTATGACCAGACCAGCTCTGTCAATATGACTCAGGGAAGTACTACAAATGGAAAGGCAATTTCTATCTAAGGAGTGGAGAGACGAGAGAGAGATATCAAACACACACACACACACACACACACACACACACGCACACACGCACACACACAATTACAGACAAGTACACCTAGGGCATACGCTCCACAGCAAACTCAGTGCTGTGGAGTCGATGCTGACTCAGCAACCGTACAGGACAGAGCAGAGCTGCCCCTGCGGGTTTCCAAAACTGTAAATCTTTATGGAAATAGAAAGCCTCCACTCTCTCCCATGGAGTAGCTGGTGGTCTCTAACTGTCACCCTTGTGGTTAGCAGCCCAAAGCACAACATGGATGCAAAAATTTTCAACCAAATTCTAGTCAAAATACCTCAATAACTTTTAGAAAATGCCATACCCCATGATTGAATAGGATTCATATCAGCATTCAAAGTACCTCAACATGAGAAAATCAGTCCTCGTAATCCTCCAAATAAATAAAACAAAGGAAAAGAACTACATGATAACATCATTGGATACAGAAAATGCATTCAGTATAATTTTCTCAACATAATTAAAGGCATGTGAAGGGGTGCCCAGAAAAAAGCTCTGCTGGGCAGACCTTCCTTAGCATGCACGCCCCACCCCCTCCCTGCACCACGGAGCAACTCACTCTGAGTTAGAGCACCCAGTGGCGTCACCTGGGAAGTTTCTCTCTGGTCACAATGAATGTTTTCATAAAAGCAGTTTCACTCAAACCTCGTTTTTTTGTGATGGCCGATTTCAAAGAAAAGTGTGACGTTATGTAATTTTGTCTCCTACTCAGAATAAATGCCACAGAAACTGTTGTGATGTTGAACACAGCTTACAAGGACAACCCTATGGGAAAAACTCAAGTGTACGAGTGGAGTGGTTTTCTTGTATCTAAAAAGGTGAAATGTCGATTGATGACAAACCTCGTTCTGGATGTCCATCAACTTCCTGACCAAACAAAATGTCAATTCATAGTGCATTCGGAATTCATTCCACCAGGTGAGACTGTTAATCAAGCTTTCCATTTAGAGCAGTGGTTCTCAACCTTCCTAATGAAGAAACCCTTTAATACGGTTCCTCCTGTTGTGGTGACCCCCAAGCATAAACATTTTTCATTGTTACTTCATAACTTTAATTTTTCTACTGTTATGAATCGAACAACCACTGTGAAAGGGTCCTTCGGCCCCCAAAGGGTCCTTCAACCCCCAAAGGGGTCATGATCCACAGGTTGAAAATCACTGATTTAAAGGCTCTGAAAAGATTATGTCATAACAGCATGTCACAAAAAGGCCTGATTTGTGGCAGACTGGAGACTGGTTTGCCACCACGACAGTGTACCTGCTCATGCAGTCATCTCAATGTGCCAGTTTTTGTCAAAAACAAATACAAAACAGCATGTGTCTCTTGCCCCAAATACATTACTCACCTGACCTCACTCTGTCAGACTTCTTCTTTCTGAAAATCTTCTGTTTCTGAAAATGAAAAGGGACATGAAAGGACAGTGATTTGATGATGGAGAAGAGATGAAAAAAACAAAACAAAACACGAAGGAGGTACTGTCAGTCGTCCAAACAGATGAATTTGAAAGATGTTTCCAAGAATGGAATCACAGATTTTATAAATGTATTCCATGTAATGGAGAGCAATTTGAAGGCGATAAGGTTGTTTTATATAAAACCATTAATACATAGCTTTGAAAAATTATTTCATTTTGGGGGGTACTGCCTCTTAGAAGCAAAATCAATAGCCTTCCTTTTGAGAGTGAGAATGTAACTAGGCTGCCCACTATCACCTCTCATATTCAACATTTTTCTGGAAGCACTAGCCAGAGAAATAAGACAAGAAAGGAAAATTAAAAGCTGTTCAAATAAGAAAGGAAGACACAAAACTATCTCTAGTTGCAAATGACAAAACCCAAAATATTCCAGAAGACAACTGCTGGGACTAAGAAAAACTCCACAACATTGTGAAACACAAGAACAACACACAAAAATTAGTTGGGTTCCCAAAGGAAACATTTACAATAGCCCACAAATTGATTGAAAAAAGAAAAAACAACTCAAATTTAACCTAAGCAAGGACACAAGGATTATATAGTGAAAACGTTAAAGTACTATTGTGGAGACCAAAAGAGGCCTACCTAAACGGAACATCCTGTGATCATAGATTAGAAGACTTTATATACTGAAAAGGTGGTTGTTGTAGGTGCCACGAGTCAGTTCCAACTCACAGCGACCCTTTGACCCTGTGTACAACCGAATGAAACACTGCCAGTCTCATGCCATCCTCACAACTGTTCTTATATTTGAGCCCATTGATAGAGTCATTGTGCCAATCCATCTTATTAAAGGTCTTCTTCTTTTTGCTGCCCTGGCACCCTACCAAGCACGATGTCCTTCTTCAGGGACCAGTCTCTCCTGACAACATGTCCAAAGTACGTAAGACAAAGTCTCTCTCTCCTCACTTCAAGGAACATTCTAGTTGTACTCCGTCTAAGACAGATTAGCTCTTTGGAAGACCATGGTACCTTCATGGTATATTCTTTGCCAGTATCATAATTTAAATGCTTCAATTCTTCCTTTGTCTTGCATATTCATTGGATACGGATGTGTAACAGGTAATTTGATCCAAAGTATGCTACCCTTTCCTCAAATTGACAGTAGAGTATATAATTGCCACGGTTGGCCACTTAGCAGCTACCATGCAAAGTTATGACAAGGCCCCAGACAGGTAGATATCCCTATCAGAAGGATAAGGGATACTGATGGGAAAGTCAAGTTAGGAGAGGGGAAAGGGAGCAGACACATCTGGATGAAGACAAGTGCGTGCTTATTGGTAGAAAAGAAGGGAGGACCAATGGGGGGGAATGACTAACAATACTTTTAAGGACCCTAAAAGTGGAGTATGCCCAGTAATATGCACCCCAAAAACCCACATTGGCCCAAGTTTCTGTACACCCTCTGAGGGCCCTGGGCAAGTGTCATAGACTGGGGCATTGAATTCTGGATCATCAAAGTGCACAACACATTCCAAAGGTCGTACCAGAGGGATCCGCTATGGAAACTCCACTAGGTGAACTGGACCTTACCTCCAATACACCTGTAACCAGAGGACTTAAGACTGAAAAATTCATGGTGTTTGAAGAAGCAGGAGACATCTATACCAAGATGCGGACAAACATTGACTGAGCACATCAATGCCCTACTTGTTGTATTAAGACCTGTATTATTCCAGCGGACCTGTGACTGACATTGTCAGTGAATATCATCATTATTTTGCCCAGCAAGCAACTCCTGTTGTTTGTGTAAATCGTGTCCAGCCATGTAAGGACTTACTCTGTCCTGTGAAAGGTGACGAGGGAATCGGCTGTCCACTTCAGAGGAATGAGCCGCTGAAACCCTTATGGATAGCATCGAAACCCTCCCGTTAGAATAAGTCCTTGATGTTGGACTTGGACATGATGTCATGCCTATCTTATCAAATAAGTGTCCCGAGGTTTAGCAAGTTTCCAGGAGCCTTCTTGTTTCCACCCTCTTCCATGACAAAAGCATGCCCAGAGAGCAGTTGCTCCTTTGGCCTAAATCCCAGAACAGAAGACATGGAAAATCTGCCTGCAGCCAGAGCAGAACTGCAGCTGGAGCTAAGACACAGCGCTTCCCCAATACCACCTCCACCCAAACCCATAAACAAAATGAGGAAAAATTACAACTTGATTTTTAACCACCAAGGTGGAGGGGTCATTTGTATTTACAAAGCAGAAGTTAATAAAAACTGACTACTATAATAAACTATTCCTCGTGTAGGAAAAGGAGTTAAGAATGTATGTTCATGTTTGAATTCATGATATATTTGGAAAAGTAAACAAGAAATGAATGACAATTTTTACATTTTAACAGGATGTGAGGAGGACAGGCTGGCCAGAGACAGGAGAGAAGAAAAAGTTTTCAATGTCTGAATGTACTTTAAATTTTTTCTCATTTTTGAACTATGGGAATGGGTTTCCTAAACAACAACACAAAATGCAAGGTACTAATAAATTTTGAGCATCAAGTAAAAATAATTGTCATTTAGGCAAACAAGGTGTTATAAACATTTTTACATATCTGTTTATAGTCTTTTACTTTCAAGGTAATTTTAAATAAAACTTAATTATAATGCATTTCTTTCTCATTTTAGAGTATAGGAAGGGAACTTTTCAGATGCTCAGTAGCTATATCAACCTAGACTGCCAGTTAATTTATCTAGTTTATTTCAGTACACTGCAGAGAGTGCTTATAGAAGTGACCATCACTCATGCCTGTGGCCATAGGCCAGGTTTCCAAGGTCTGCAGGTCATCTGTTTGGTCAGCTCCTGCTAGGACATAGCTGCATGGGAGGATGGCTGTGGATATTTACCTACACAGTCACATTGGCCCGAGAGCAGCTGTTCTCAACCTGTGGGTTGTGACCCCTTTGGGGGTCGACCGACCCTTTCACAGGAGTCACCCGATTCATAAGAGTAGCAAAATGAGAGTGATGGAGTAGCGACAAAAATAATTTTATGGTTGGGGGTCACCACCACACGTGGAATTGTATTGAGGGTCGTGGCATTAGGAAGGCTGAGAACCACTGCCCTAGAGGCTCATGGATGGGTTAGCCAGGAAGAAGGCAGAGGAATTCTGGTCGTGTTTTCTACTCGGGAAGTTCACTTCTTCAACGTTTACGTAAGGTCACACGCAAATGTATTCTTCCTAAAGACGATTCCTTTGTTCCAATATATTCAGAAGTTTTTATTTCAAGCCAAAAAGACGGTGGGAATGGGGGAAAAGATGTATCAGAAAATTCCGAGAAAAATTTTCTGCTTTCTCAGGGAAGCGGACCCTGAGAGTGCATGCTAAGAATAGGGGGCTGGAGGGGGTGATATTTGAATTGAAGATTTGTATCGTCCCAGGAGGCACAAGGTCACAAAGCTAAGGGGCATGGCTTCTGGCACTGGGACCATGCTTTGGGACCAGACAAGCATGGCCCTGGCCCAGCAGCATCATAACACACGGTGCTTGTGCTCTCCTTTCTGTAGCAGGTCACTTACCGTCTACCACCTTTGCACCAGCAGTGACAAGAAGGGCATTTTAGTAGCCCGAATGTGTGTGTTTTAAATCATATAAACTAAAATCCATACGTAACATTCAATTGCCAGAGCGCTGCACTAGAGTACCCAATGGAGGGAATTACTGTCAGGGTGCGTTTCTGATTCTCTTAAAGATCCAGGGAATCAACTCAGCTGGCCTGGAGGAGAGGGGTCCCTGCAGACTTTCCAGTGCTTTAGAAGCCCCAAGGCAGAATTCTCAATGCCAGAAGGTGATTCTGAGGGGGATATTAGCCCATAAGCATGCCCATGAGGATGAGTGGGAACACTGTAAGATAAAAAATATATATATATTATAAAAGACAAGGTGAAGATGAAACAGATTCAGACGTCTCTGGCATGTCTAAATAATTTAAAAGCACAAAGCACAGGCTTCTAGGATGGGTTAAGCACATCCAGCTGTGAATCAGAAGACCCATGTTTTATGAGTTTAACATTTTGGTTGGTAACAAAGAAGGAGGGGATGGAAAGCGAGTCCAGAAGAGCAGACAGTGTTTGATTCCTGCTCTTATTCACAGAAAAGGCAATGAGTGAGAGGGTGGCTCACCGAGCTAGAAATAGTTCCTCATCTAAACAAAGGAGGGAGTGCTTCAAAGGGATTTGCTAAAGAGCTTCCGGGCTATGCCCCTTATGACGGAGGAGGCAGCAAATTAGTAGGAACACCCAAGCCTGACACTTGCTGTAGTACAGAGATGCATGAGGGGTTATTGTGGGTACAAGGTTTAACTACAAGCATGGCATCCGTGTTATTATCATTACATTTTGTGATGTCAGCATTTGCAGAATTCACTTTGCTCTTATATCTTGGAAGAATATTAGGCGGTAGGAGAAGTAGAAGTAGGTGGCTCTGACATTCATTTCATCATTTCACGCTGACTCTAAGTGCAGGATGGAGGAGAGACAAGTCAGATAGACATACAACCACAGTAGAAACATCCTGGTCTGAGACGGAGGAAGAGGGAAGAAGGAAGAAGGGAGGCTGCTCTTCAGTGGTGGCTGTGTGTTATTGTCCTGCAGAAGGCTATGGCTCTGATATTTCAAATGCCAGCAGGTCACCCAAAGTGAACAGGCTTCAGTAGAGCTTCCAGATGAAGGACAGACAATGAAGAAGGAATGGCTGGCCACTTCCGAGGAATGAGACCCTGGAGACTTTATGGAAAGCAGGGAAGCACTGTCACTATCAGAAGCCTCATGAATAGAAGTAGAACCTTGTCACTGATGGTGTCAAAAGATGAGCCCGTCGTATCAGAAGACCTAAACAACGGGCTCAAACCTAAGGACAACTGTGAGGATGGTGGGGGGCTGGGAAGTGTTTCGTTCAGTTGTACATAGGGTCATTATATGTCTCAAACGGAATCGATGGCACCTTACAACAGGACAATGGCAAACACTAGGAAGCTGCACAGATAAAACTTTCCCAGTGTCCAGTGGGGAGCTGGGGGCCTGTGTTCCCTGGATTCATAAGTTGTCGAGCCACCCTTTCAGCACCTTCTGGAAATGGGAGGCATCGGGAATCGTCTGTGCTCCTGGTCACATTCATGATGTCGGGCTTCTGAATCTCCATGTACAGTCTCATCTTATTTGAATGACTGCAATTAACAACATTGCCAGCATGGCTAGTTTTGTTTTTTGTATTTTTATCAACATACTTGATAGCCGGCATCCTTAAATAGATCGCCATGTTGGCATATGTAGTATGGAATTTCCTGCCAAGCAATCCTGCCCATTAACAACCCTCCAAAGTATATTTCTGAGAATGGTTGTCTGTGGGAATGTTCAGGGTTTATTAGGCCCAGGACTTTCTCTGGTTGAGACGGGTAGTTACTGCATGATGAAGCCACAAAGGAAAACTTCTCATTTTCATCGAAGACCTTTCATCTGAAGCTGGTAGGGGTTACTGCCTGGTTTGATGGTCATCAAGACGGAAGCTCTATTTAAGTAAAAGGATTCTGTTTCTTTGCCATATGGTGTAATCTCAGTCATATAATTTCTCCTTGTTTTATTTTTGTACATTATCATTAATCTTTACTGATTGTGCCATACTGTATACTTAGGTTACAAAATCCAGCTGAAGACAGAAATCTAATGAGTTGACAATTTCATAGAATTGTTAGCAGTTTCATAGAGGCTCAGCCTTCGGAATTGTCAAACCATATTTAATTCATTAACATTCCACGAGGTCATAGGAGCTACAAACATTAACAGTGTGAAACCATAGGCTCATTGCTTCCCATCCCTGTAAAACAACCCATTGTGTTTATGGATTGGAGTGTAATGTTATTGTTAAGTGCCATTGACTTGGTTCCAACTTGTGGCTCTATGAACAAAAGAGCAAACACTGCCTGGCCCTGTGCCATCCTCACACTTGTTCTTACGTTTGAACATATTGTTGCAGTCACTCTGTCAATCCATCTCACGGAGGGTCTTCCTTGTTTTCACGGCCCCTCTGCTTTACCAAGCAGGATGTCTTTCTCCAGGGACTGGTCTCCCTGACAATATGTCTAAAGTAAAAGAGATAAGGGTGCCCTTTCCAAGATAGATTTGTGTGTCTTTTGTCAGCCCATGGTACTTTCAATATTCTTCACCAGCACCACAACTGCCTCAATTATTCTTTGGTCTTCCTTATTCAATATCCAATGTTCACATGCATATGAGGCGATTGAAAATACCATGGCTTTGAACTCTTGGCTGCTCACTTCCATGAGCATTGATTGTGGATCCAAGCAAGACAAAACCCCTGACAATTTCAATCTTTGCTCCTTTTATTATGATGTAACTTATTGGTTCAGTTGTGAGGATTTGGGTCTTCTTGACATTGAGTTTTAATGCAAACTGAAAGCTGTAATCCTTGATCTTTATCAGCAAATATTTCAGGTCCTCATTTTCAGCAAGCAAGGTTGTGTCATCTGCACATCACAAATTGCTAAAAAGCCTACATCCCATCCCGATACTGCATTCTTTCTCATAAAATCCAACTTCTCTGATTGCTTGCTTAGCATAGAGCCTGAATCAGTACAATGAGAAGATACATCCCTAAAGCTCACCTTTCTTGATTTTAGACCATTCACATTCAGTGTGCCCTTGTTCTGTGCACAAAACTGGATCTTGACCCATGTACAAGGTCCAGTGAACACAATGCAATGTTCTGGAATGTTCATTCTTCTCAAGACTCTCCATTTTTTTATGGTCGTCATAGTCAAATTTTCATAGAAAATGAAACATAGTAAATATTTTTCTGGTATTCTCTTCTTTCAGCCAAAATCCATCCGATGTCAAAAATTATATAGCTTCTTCCATGTCCTCTTCTGCATTCAGCCTGAACTTCTGGCAGCTCCCTGTCAATATGCTCCTGTAACCATTGATGGATTATCTTTAGCAAAATTTTGCTTGCATATAATAGTAATAATATTTTTCTATAATTTGGCTGGGTCAACTTTTTCTTGGAATGGGTACAAATATGGAGCTCTTCCAGTCAGTTGGCCAAATCACTGCCCTCCATATTTCCTGGCATAGGGGCTTGATCAATTTGTTGAAACATTTCAGTTGGTACTCCATCAATTCTTGGAACCTTGTTCTTGGCTGCTGTTTCCAGTGCAGCTTGAACTTCTTCCTGCAGCACCGTTGGTTCCTGTTCAGATGCTCTCTCCAGAAATGGTGGGATGTTGACTAATCCTTTTTGGTACAGTGATGTGCATTCATTCATTCCATTTTTTTTTGGATACTGCCTACATTTTTCAATATTTTTCCCATGGAAACTTTTAATATTGTCACTAGAGAAGTTAATTTTTTGGTTCCATTGGTTTAAGATATGCTGAGTGTGTTCTTCTCTTTTGGTCTTGTAACTCTAGGTCTTTTCACATCTTAAAAAAATAATATTTTACTTTGTCTTCTCAAGCTTCCCTTTGAAAATTTCTGATCACCTCTTTGACGGCATCATTTCTGCCATTTGCCTTAAGTACTCTACCATTAGGATCAGATTTCAGAGTCTCTTCTGACATCCGTTTTGGTCTTTTCTGTACTTCCTGTCTTCGTAATGATCTTTGGTTTCATGTAGTGCTCCTGAGGTCATCCCACAGCTCATCAGGTCTTCTGTTTTAGTGTTGAATGCATCTAATCTGTTCTTGGGATGTCTTGAAACTCAGGTGGGATAGGTTCAATGTTATGATATTCTGGCTCTGGTGGACTTTAAAAATCTTTCTTCAGCTTTAACCTGAATTTACATATGAACAATTGTTGGTCTGTTCCACAGTCAGTCCCTGGCCTGGATCGGGCTGCTGTTGAGCTTCTCCATTGTCATTTCCCACAGATGTAGTCAATTTTGTGCTTTCCATCTGGAGAATTGCCATTGCACAGTTACCTTTTGTGCTGTTCAGAACCAGATGTTTTCGATGAAGAAGCCCCTCAGTTCATAAAATCCTCCAGTTCATGTTATCTCCAGTTTTGTTTTTATCACCAGTTCATATTTTCAACTACCATTCCTTCCTCTTTGTTTCTAACTTTCACATTCCAATCACCAATAATTGTCAATGCATCTTCATTGCATATTTGATCAATTTCTGACTGAAGTTGGTAGAATTCTTCAATTTCATTCTCACTAACTTTAGTGGTTGGTGCATAATTTGAATAATAGTTGTACTGATTTGATTTCCTTGAATGTGAATAGCTATAATCCTATCACACGCAGAATTGCCATTCAAAACAGACCTGGAAACATCCTTGTAGACGGTGAAAGCCATGCCATTCCTCTGGGTTGTGTTATTTCCAGGATAGTAGATCATATGATTTTCTGATTCAAAATGACAAATTCCAGTCTACTTCAGCTCACTAACACCTGGGACATTGATCTTTATGTATTTTATTTCACTTTTGAAGACTTCCAATTGTTCTAGATTCATGCATTTCAAGTTCTGATTACTAGTAGGCTTTTACAGCTGTTTCTCCTCATTTTTAGCCATGTCCCAGCAGCAAAGGAAGGTCTCAAAGGCTTTATGATCACAGGTTTTCCTCCATCCACATCATTATGGGAGACTCTATTTTGAAAAGGCCAACTTTTGAGTGCCTTCTGACCTGAGAGGCTCATCTTGTGGCATGATCTCTGACAATTTTCAATGTCCATTTGTTAGGCCTTCAGTGTCTGACAGTGATTAAGGCTGTTTATAAGGTTTCTAGTGGCCAATCCAAGTATTCTGCTTGGACACTCCCTTGGATATCAATTAAAGTCCTTTGTTCTTGCTTCATGTCCATTGTTTTTCTGTTTTTGTTTGTTTATGTGTTTTGCTTTTGTAAACTTACTGCAACATTTGCTCATGTGGCATTTCCCTTTTGAAATCACCATTTTTTTCTTATGAACAGTTGCCAGGTTTTTGACACTAAGCTTTTGCTATGCATGATTCTCACACAAGTTTTTGTACTTACCGGCTTTCCCAACACGCATGCTAGGATCTGTAGGGGAATCTAGAAGCTTTCCTACCCTGGGACCAAACTTAGTCATTGAGATTTGAAGAGGATGCAAAGTGGCCTGCTCCAGTACCCAGGGTTCACTCAGGGTGCAGTGTGGAGATGGGACAAAGGATTAAAGTCATGGGCTGATGAGACCAGTCTCACCTCAGCTGAAGAGACCACTGAAGACCCACAGGACAGAAGAGCCAGAGCTGCTTCTCTACTAGCGAAGCCAATAGCATCTCCTTCAACAAGCGTGATGCTAGGACCTTTTCTGTAAAAGACATTGATTTAGTCATTGATGTCAGTATTGTGGGGGAAAAAACACCACTTTTCCTCTGTAGAAGTTATATTTTAGTTGAGGAAGACCAAAATAAAAATATTTAAACTATCTACTAATAAAATATATAAAGTGTTAGATGGTATGGATTATGGGAAAAGATATAGTCTAAAGCAGGATGGAATGAGCCCTGGTGGGGCTATTTGGTAAGATTTGGACTGCGAACCACACCACTGGTGGTTCAAAACCACCAGCTGCTCTTTGGCAGAAAGATGAGGCAATCTGTCCTATTCCTGTAAAGATTTATGGCCCCGGAAACCCTGTAGGGCCACTATGAGTCGGAATCAACCAGATGGCAGTGGGTTTGATGTGGGTTTTTAACGCAGGATGAAGGAGGGCATAGGGGTTGCTATTCCAAATAAGATGACCCAGGGAGGAGCAGGGCAAGAGAAGACTCATCTTAAAGACTGAAAATTTTAGTGTTTTTTTTTTCTTTTTCTTCTTTTCCTGCTTAGCAAAGTAGCGGCAAGGACTCAAAACAGGGATCAGAGCAGGTTAGAAGGGGGCGGGGAGCCTTACATTTGGCCCATCTGTATAAAGTGGACTTAAATTTGCTTCTCAAATATATATACATTTATGTGGAAAAGATTGATCTTATATATTACAAACTCTTAACTGTACTTATCTCTGGGGATTATGGTGAACGTTTTTCCTCTACTTGTTATACTTTCCTATACTCCATCTTCCAGATTTTCTATTTCCAATATAATTTACATTCATCAGGAAAATAAAAACCTTGGGAACATTATTTGTGAAGAACACTAAAGCCAAAGCCAGATTCCTTTGCCATCTGAAAACACTTCTCAGAGAAATTAATGCACGTAATCACAATGCGAACTTTTGAGTCTGGTGGCTCTTTCTCTGCTCTCTCAGTAACAGTTCTTCTAGCTCCGTGTCTTTAGATTTTCATCTAGTTTGCTTTTGTTTTGCAACCCACATGCCCAAACTACTTGAACTTGAATTTGCCCATTTGCATATTTCTGGTATTCCGCATCTAGTGTCTAATTGTGCTGACATTATCTTTGGAGAAATGCTGACAGGTTTCAGTGGCGATGCACACTCACTGCCCGTGCACCATACATCATCAGTTGTGACACATCTCCCAGTCTGCCCCCACCACCTCATGGTGTGCTTTCTTCTGGAAACTTCTTTTGTGGGTGACGTCCCCAAAGACATTCAGAGGGACTGCCATCTGGAATATTGAAAGTTGTCAGCCTGCTGCTTCATATAGATTTATTTTCAGATAGCATCATGAGTGCCCAAGACAACAGAGCCAGATGAGAGTCAGCTCAAGGAATGCCTTTAACTCTTTGGGAGCCAGGTGGTATACAAGCTGAGACAATTACAGGTGCCATGACTTGGAAGTGCTGCCAATTCAAGCCAATCAGACATCTTGATCCCCATTAAACTTCTGAGAACAATACAAACATTTTGGTGACTTATGAACATGAATTGCATTCTATTCATCTCTTGGTCTTTATATTAACTTGTGCTAATACACAGAATGGTCAAAAGAGCTTTTTTTAAGCCATGTTAGTAATATGAGCGATTAGTTGTGACTATAAAATTTAGTTTAGATTTAATGAAAACTTCCATCTGTAAGTTATTGATAACCTATGTTTTCCAAAATGCTTTTAAGAAATATGCAATCAAGAGTCATACATCTTGGACAACTGAGTAAATTTTCTTATGAATTGGATGCTAGTGCATAGTTTAGGATGAAAGTCTTCCCATAGACTCTTTGTTCCCTTCAGAGATTTCTATGAAGGGCACATGGACATAGGAAACACTAGCTATCAAGAAGCCAGCTGCCCCTTTCACATATCATGAGCTGATGCCAGACTCTAGGGACCTATGGCCAGGAGGCTCATTGTAGCTTCCTACTTAGTCCTTCTAAGGACATCATGCTTCACAAAACAAAGTCCCTCGATAAGACAGATTGACCCTGGGGCAGGAACATTGGGCTCAAACAGAACCATGGTGAGGACAGTGTGGGAACAGGCGATGTTTTGTTCTGCTCTACATTGGGTCACTATGAGTCAGAACCAATCTGATCGATCCTAACATCATCAGCAGTTAGTTTTACATCTAAGCTCCATGTTGTTCAAGAACTGTCAGCAGATTTTGAGTTCACTTACCTGCCAGTCACATGGACAGACAACAATGGCTGGGAGGTTTACCAATCTGCTCAAATATGACTGGCCACCACGTATTCCCATCCCATGAGGACAAGAGGCAAGCGAAAACTCCTGGCAAGTGAGAACAGGAAATGAAGGAAGGATGGCCTGGGTCACAGCAAAGTGTGGTAAAACACAGACTTCTCAAACTCCAAGCCTGTGATTCAGACCTCTGAATGTGGAAACAGTTTCAAATAGCCTAACAAATTTATGTTGGTTTAATTGTCCATTTTACATATGTACGAAATTGTTGTAAAAAACCAGGCTATGTCCAAATAAATCTAAAGAACTCTTTCAATAGTGTAACATAAAATTTCAAAGGATAAGAAAACACTGTGTCATCGTTTAATTGACAGCAGCTCCTTTTCCTTGAAAACCATGTAATTCACATTCTAATGGTTTATCAGGAATTCTGCTACCAGCAATGACTGAATAGCTTTTAGCAGACAAAACCTCTGTTGAGAACATCAGCAGAATATAAAATCTGGATAAAATATTAAATATTATTTATCTGAAGGCTTTGGAGAGTGAATACGGCAGCTAGGACTTCGACAAAGATCTAAGAGAAAAGAAATCATCAGACTGAGTCTGACATTCTGTGCTTCTTTAACTTAAATCATGCACTGATTTGTAAGTGACGTGACAGAGAAGCTGAGAAGAAAGCAGTTGATAAGAGCAAGAGAAGGTGAGCAAACGTTTGGTTGACTCATGGGACTGGGGAAATAAAAATGGGCGCTTGGGGCATTATTGAGTAGTGCCCAGTAAAGATTTATATAGTGATTTCCTAAGGAATAAATGACTAACCACTTAATAGAGGAGAAACAAGATAATGGAAGTAAAATAAATTTGAGTATAAAAAAGTCATGAACCAAATGATAAGACAAATAGAAAATAAATTATAAGATGTTTTCAAGCATAATGTCTCAGTGACTATGTTAAATGTAAACAAATCATTCTAATTATAAGGCAAAGATTTTTAGATAGAGGGAAATAATAAAAACATAGTAAATACTGAACACAAGAAATGCATCTTAAATATGAAGTCACGGAAAGAAGAAAAGAATGAAAAATTTGTATTATGTAACCCCAAGGCAAAAGAAACTTGGTCTACCTATACTGATTCAAACCAAATAAACATTAATAAAAGAAGTTTTCTAGAAAAGTTTTTATCTCTTAAGATATGACAATTTAAAACTATCATATTAACAATATAGCTTCAAAATATGTAATGTGAAAATTAACTGAATTCAAAGTAGCAGTAAATAATCCACAAAGTGAAGAGGCTTAATATACTTCTCCCACAAAATGATAGAATATGCAGACAAAAACTTCATAAATATATAGAAGATCCAGGAAAAAAAAACATTAAACCACAATTGATACAGATAGAATACAGTAACCAACAATGCCTTCACTGAAATCTTTTCAAGAATAAATTGAATAGCAGACAGACTTTGAGCCTCTACTCAAGGCCTCCCTTAACACAAGCTCACTTTGTTCTAACAACCTGTCACTCTTTGATACTAACCTTCCCGACATGATCACTGAAGACAAAATGGGTGCATAAGCAAATGTGGTGAAAGCAGATGGTGCCCAGCTATCAAAAGATGTAGGATCTGGGGTCTTAAAGGCTTGAAGCTAAACAAGCAGCCATCTAGCAGGGAGGCAAATAAGTCCACGTGGAAGAAGCACACCAGCCTGTGTGGTCATGAGGTGCTAGTGGGAGCAGGTATCAGGTATCAAAAGATTCAAAACAAACAATTGTATCTATATAAAAGAGGGGGGGTTGGAGTGGAAACCCAAAGCGCATCTGTAGACAATTGTGCATCCCTCCACAGAAGGGGTACAAGGAAGGGACCATTCAACCAGGGTGCATCATTCCTCTAGTTCCTGAATGTTTTCTTCTCACTACCTACCATGGCTCAGGTCTCCCTTACAAATCCAGCCAGACCAGAGTACACACATTGGTACAGAGAAGAAGAGCTTTCTTGACACATGGGATTCAGGACAGATAAAACTCTCACAAACAGTAGTTGAAGTATTAATATTATGAGAGTAGGAGGATGGTGGGGAGTGGTGGATAAAGGGGGAACCCTTCACAAGGTTGGCTATATAGCCCCACCTCCAGGTGGATGAATAAGAGAAAGATAGGTGAAGGGAGACAGTGGACAATGTAAGACATGAAATAACAATAATAATATATACTTGATCAAGGATTCGTGAAGGTGGGAGGGTGGGGGAGGGAGGGTAAAAACAGGAGGAACTGATACCAAGGGCTCAAGTAGAAAGAAATTGTTTTGAAAACGTTGATGGCAACATATATACAAGTGTGCTTAATATTAAATGATAGATTGTTATAAGATTTTAAAAAATCATTTTATTGGGGGCTAGTACAACTCTTATCACAGTCCATACTTACATCAATTGTGTGTCAGGCACATTTGTACATTTGTTGCCCTCATCATTCTCAAAACATTTACTTTCTACTTGAGCCCTTGGTATCGGCTCTTCATTTCTCCCCTCAATCCCCATTCCCCCTCCCTAATGAATCCTTGATATTTTATATTTTATTATTACTTTTTCATATCTTACACTCTCTGATGTCTCCTTTAACCCACTTTTCTGTTGTCCACCCCCCCAGGAAGAATGTTACATATAGATTGTTGTAATCAGTAACATCTTTCTACCTCACCTTCTCTCCACCCTCCTGATATCACCACTCTTGCCACTGGTCCTGAAGAGATCACCTGTCCTGGATTCCCTGTGTTTCCAGTTTCTATCTGTACTGGTGTACTTCCTCTGGTCTAGACAGATTTGTAAGGTACATTTGGGATCATGATCGTGGGGGGAGGAAGCATTTAGGAACTAGAGGAAAGTTGTATGCTTCATCATTGCTAACTTTCACCCTGACTGGCTCATCTCCTCTCTGCAACCCTTCTGTCAGGGGGTATCCAGTTGCCAACAGATGGGCTTTGACTTCCCACTCTGCACTCCCCCCCCCCATTCACAATATGAGTTTTTTGTTCTTTGATGCCTGTTACCTGATTCCTTCGACACCTCATGACTGGTGTGCATCTTCCATGTGGGCTTTGTTGCTTCTGAGCTAGATGGCCGTTTCTTTATCTTCAAGACTTTAAGACCCCAGATGCTATATCTTTTGATAACCAGGCACCATCAGCTTTCTTCATCATATTTGCTTATTCACACATTTGTCTTCAGGGATAGTGTCGGGAAGGTGAGCATCATGGGATGCCAATTTAATAGAAGAAAGTGTTCTTGCATTGAGGGAGTACTTGAGTGGAGGCCCAATGTCCATCTGCTACCTTAATACTAAACCTATAAATATATGCACATAGATCCATTTCCCCATCATTTTATATAAATATATTTACATATGTACATGCTTGAATTTAGACCTCTATAAATGCTCTTTGCCTCCTAGTTCTTTCCTTGATTTCCTTTTACTTTCCTCTTGCCCCACTATAATGCTCAGCCTTCATTTGGGTTTCAGTAATTCCTCTCAGTTACATTGCCCTTGATTAAGCCCTACCAGGCCTCTTACACCCTCCTTGCCACTGATTTTGGATCACTTATTGTTTCCTTGACCCTAGGTTTGTTAACACCACTTCCTTTCCCCCATCTTCCCCTCTCCCATGTCCTTCTGAAATCGCTGGTCTCATTGTTTTCTCCTCCAGATTGTTTATCTGGTCTATCTTATCTAGATAGATCTACAGAGATAATATGCAAAAACAAGATAGAGCAAAACAAAGCAACAAAACAAAACAACAATTCAAAACCAATGAGAAAAGAAAAACCTGTAAATAGTTCAAGGTCTGTTTGTTGACCTTAGATGTGTTTTCCAGTCATGTCTGATGGATTGCCATGCCCTTGCCCCAAAGTCATTTTTGGTATTCCCTGGGGACTTCCTTGCTCTGCTCCCCTTGTTGTTCTGTTGCACACCCTTAGTGTTTTGCCTCAGTGTGGTGGGGTCAGATCGGGTACCACTCCCAGATTGTGTCTCCATGTTGTCCCTTATAGGGTTTTGGGTCAGTGAGGGATGTCGTGCCTCATAGTGGGGCTGACCATATGGTCCTCTCTGTGCATTGGCTGCTCTGAACAGGGATATCATCCTCAAGGCTTGGTGGGCCACGATGTGCTCCCCTCTCTCTTCCTCCCCCTTCATTTGCTCCTGTGTGCTCTGATCAAACATGTCTGTCTGTTATAAGGTTTGTAAGAGCCCTTAATAAAATGTTTTTTTAAAGAATAAATTGAAGTAATAACAAGTTTTAGTCAATTTCAGAGCATATCTAGACTCTCATCACAGCAGAATTAAGCTAGGACTATACAGAAAATATTCAACTTGATACATTTTGGTATTATTGAAAATTAAACTTTTAACAAAACTAAATGCCTCAACACTTAGCTGTTCATACAAATCCACTAGTGCTGTTCCGTCCAGTTTAACAGCATCTTCACCCTCAGCCTCACTCACCTTTTGGGTTGCAAACACCTGCAGCTGGGCTCGTTCATATCCCTCTATCAAATTTCAAAGATAAGGATTTCACTTTTTTTGTGTTTAAGGTCAAAGAAATATTTTCCTAGAAATAACTCCCCTGCCCACTCTCCTAGTCCCCCAGCTATCTCCCTCGCCATGTGCCTCATTGATCTGAATTGTCACATGCAACCATATGTCCAGGAAACATCAGCAAGAGAATACAGAGGACCACCAGCCTGAGAGATCCATCATACCTTCTCTGAAAAGAAAAATCCTGCTAGAAATATTGATAACTGAACAGATGTGATTCTCTTTTAGTAGTAAGGTGGGTGGGCATGACTGGATATAAACCGAGTTTACTGTACCTTCAAAGAAGGTAGAAGGTATATTATTTTTATGGAACATACTTCATTGTTCTACGTTGTACTACTGCCCTGTCTCCAGCCTTCTCCCAACCCCAGCTTCTAGGACTTGGCTCCATCCCAGGATATAGCAATATAAAGAGCATTATACCTTGTTGTGGAATTGAATGGTAAGTGACTGGTTTTCATTATACTTCTCAGGAGTAGCACCTGAGTCTATTCAGAGTTAATTAACCTATACAAGCCCACAAAGAACCAGCAATAGGCTTAAAAATCAAGAAGGCATTACACTTGACCCTTCATTTTCTGATCATGCTTCCCACGATCACCCTGGGCTTCCAAAAAGGACATGCAAAGTTCATGACATCATTCTTTAGAAGTAAACACATCTTTCTTTTTTTAATATTGTCAAACACAGTATGGAAATTTTTTCTCACTTTTTTATAAGACTTGGCTTAACCCAATTAATTGTTCTAGTTACAGTACTCCTAATTTCTATCCAGTTGATTAACTAGAGAATAATCCAAATACATTTCCAATTATAAATCTTTCATGGTTTGGGAGATTTTATACAAATGTACATTTGACTGTGCTAATTTAAAGCAAATATCAAAGTTGATTAAACATTCCCACGATAAGAGGGATAAACCATTAGGTTATGTTATAGGTCTAACTACCAATCATAAGCTATTGACAAAAATATTTTGATGTTTACTTGTTTTAACAATTCTTTGGAAAATGCCAAAAAAAGACTATGGATGTTGGTCAAGAACGTATGCACAAAACATTTGTATTCTTTACTGTGTAAACACTAATTTATTTATTGAAATATTATACTATTAAATATTTATTAAATAAATTAGCATTTTGCTGAGCTTCCCTCCATGATCATTAATATGGTCCGTGGCTAATGATATAGCCAGGGCTGTGATTGTTTTCCATATCTCTCTTCCAATTGTTTGCTAAGTATTTGTTCACCCAGCCCGAGCTCCGGAGTGAATCTAACTATGCAGCTGTTCTCCGGCCAGCTCATGAAGGCAAAAGGCTTTGCACATCGTTGTCTTGCTTATAACTTCAGCTCCCTTCCCTTGGCCTGCCCTCTTTTGGAACCTCCCAACTCGGTTCCCTCCGGGTGCAAGTCTGTATTTTGTTTTGTTGTTTGTCCTCCTGCTAATAGTAGTTTCACAACATATTTTTCCCTTTCTGATTGAGTAATTTCACTCAGCATAATGTTCTCCATGTCAATCCATGACATGAAGGGCTTCGTGGTTTATCATTGCTTTGTAGCAATGAGTGATGTGCCGTTGTGTGTATGTCTCAAAATTTCTTTATCCATTCTTCTGTTGAGGAGTATGTAGTTTGAATGAATGTTCTCTAGTTTACTTCTCTGGGTTCTAATATCCATTTCAAGAGCTGCGCAGAACCCAAAGGGGGAAAAATCAGGATGAAGGATCTATTAAAGAAGTTAGTGGGTTGGAATGACAGTGAGAAATATTCAGGGTTGAGTTGTTTGTAGGGGCACGGTACCAAGTTCTGTTGGGGTAGCTAATAAATACCCAAAGTACATACTACTCCTTTCTAAGCCTCAACCCAAGGGAGCATAATTGAACAACAACAACAAAAAATACACTATCGCTGAGTTGATTCTGATTAATAGCAACCTTATAGATCCGGGTAGAATTGCCTTTCATGGTAGTCGAAAACCTTATCTTCCTCACTTGCAGTGGCTGGTGGTTCTGAACTGCTCATCTTACAGCTGGGAGCCCTCCAGGGCTCCTCCTTATTCTTGAATGAGAGCGAAAAGATGTTTGGTGGCTTGCCCAAGCCTTTGGAATGAGCATTATTTTTAACTGAAGAAAAACAGGGTTTTTTGATGTGAAGGACAGTGAGTCATAAGAACCCAACTCTGTGAAGAGTTTTTTGTATTGTTTTGTATGATGTGTTTGCTTGCTTGTTTCCTTTGCTTGTTTTTGGAGAGATGGTTGTCATCCCACTCCACCGTGTTGTTTCTGAAGCATCAGGGCGCTGTAAGGTGGGGGAGCCCCCTCCCCCATAGCATTTCCTAGGTGGTAATCCTTACAGAAGCAGATCACTAGGGTTCCTCTCCTGAAGACCTCTCAACCTTACCCAGCGGTTCTCAGTCTGTGGGTCGCAATCCCTTTGGGGGTCGGACGATTCATAACAGTAGCAGAATTGCAGTTATGAAGTAGCAACAAAAATGATTTTTCTGGCTGGGGGGTCACCACCACATGAGAACCTGTATTAAAGGGTCGCGGCATTAAGAAGGTGGAGAACCACTGCTGACCTTTAGGTGACCGGCCACTGATTTGACCACTGGGCCTCCAGGGCTCATTTTGGAGCTTTGTCTTTATGTAAGGTATTCGCCCAGAAAGGGACCCTGATAGCACAATGGTTATAGCATGGAAAACCCTCCTGGGCAGTTCTGCCCTGTCCCATCCGGTCCCCTGAGTCAGAATTGACTCCCAGGCACACACTGCTCTCCCTGAACTCCTTTGTTTCCCGTCTGTTGCTGGCAAGGGTTACTGCTGGAGCTGGTAGCACCATCCAAAGATATTGTCTGATTTCGCTAGGGAGAGCTACTTTACCGAGTCTGAGTCCACACTGGGCAGGAGAGAGACTGCCCGGAGAGGATGAGATTGCCCTGGAGTACGGCAGCCTGTGAGGCGTGCCCTGGACAGAAGTGTTTAGAAACTGAACTCCACAGGGCCACCCCGTATCCAGGAGCTGTGCCCTAGGATTTCAGCTTGCTGACAAATTTGGGGGTCCTGTTCGACTCCCATAAAAGGCAATTCTTCCCTGACCTATCGGGTTGCTATGAATCAACTCAGTGGCAGTGAATGCTTTGCTGTTGTTGTTCAATTCTGTTTGATGGGCTGAGGCTTACATGGAGGAAGATATGCTTACAATGGATAAGTCAAGATAAATCTGCTTACAGTGGATAAGTGAGATAAAAGTGAAATCTCTGAAATCAGAGCTCCTCAGAGCGGGCAGCATGTAACCATGTTTTATCAGGGAAGAAAGACATCGCATTCAGAATGGTGAGGCCCCTCGGTGAGAGTGGGCATGGGGTGTGGAGTCAGCAAGAGCTGACACAGACTCATTTTTGGATAGTATTTTAGGATCTAAGAGCAGGTCACATAAATCCAACATATATGTCTGTGTCCTTTGCATTTGGTTTACACATGACGGTCCTTTAAAAATGCCATCAGGCTGAGGAAAAGAGAGAGAGAGATTAATCCCTAAATAAACCCAGCATGGAGCAGGGAGACGAGTTTTATTTGTAAAGCTTCTGGCCAGCAAAGGTATTGTCCGTGCACCCCACAATTTTCAGACGCACTCACAGAACAAAGTAAGTGCAAATCATACATAAACAAGTGGGCAGGTAAACAGAAACAGCAGAAGGGGAAAGTACACAGTATTAGAAAAGCAGCAAATATGTCCTCCCCTGTGGAAAGGAGCAGCGCACAATCAACAGCTGGGAATATGCAGCCACACGCCCCTTCCAGGTAATGTGGAAATGAGACACAGCATCCAGGGATGATGTTCCTCTGAAAATCCCAATTGGTCTCTCTCGGGCTCAGGTTTTAAGTTTGAAGCATACATTTTCTCTATTTCTCTGCTTTGGTTAATACAAGAGAACATAATTCTTTCTCTGGTAACCACACAGTATATAAATGAGAGCATTTCCACGTGTAATTTAATACGTTTTCCCTATCTATGGTGAATAGTTCACATTTTGTACAGATGTATGTGTGTGTGTGTGTGTGTGTGTGTGTGTGTGTGTTTCAGATTTCTCTGGTCCTATTTGCTAATGTAGCCTAAACTTTCAGCATTTCATTATAGCAGTTCTTTCGGAACCGCTTCTTTCATTCTGCAAAACTCAATGGATGAATTCATCCAGAGTGAGTAAGGATGGTTCAGATAGAGAAATATTCACAACAATTCTAAAGATGCTGGTGCACTAATGTCTAAAAACTGACCAAACACTTATGCTGCAAGCATAAATCACAAATAAAATGGTCAACTGTACATTTCTGGGACACATTCAATCTCCAAATCCTACATATTTTCTTTAAGATTGGTTGCATGTTTTGTTGTTATGGCGCTCTGGTAAGGTAGTGGGTGTGCGCTGGGCTGAGATCCACACAGTCTCAGTTGAAACCACCAGCAGCTCCCAGGAGAAAGACTGGACTTTCTACGCCATAAACCGTTACCGGGTCGGACATTCACAGGGCCAAGGCTACAACTCAGCATTGATTCAATGGCAGTGAGTCTGGTTAGATTTTTGTTTTTACTGTGTTTTTTCAAGGTGAACAAATCTTAAACTACATAGGATTCCTTGATTAATTTGAATAAGGGTATTTCTGGGACTATCAGGAACCGTTCAACTCATTTTTTAGCGACCATATGAACAGTGAATTGGCAACAAAGACCATTCTCCTTTATCGTATATATTGTGATTGACATTATACCACTTAATTTATATTCTTTTAATTATACCACGTGGAAAAAAATAAATTAAAAAAATAAAAAATTATACCATGTGGCCAATAGATGTTTGGGAAACTATGCCAACAACATCTGTGATTTCATTTTAAAAAGCATTACAAAATAAATTTTAACATTTAGAGAAAAATACTTAACCCCTTAGACTTATTTTCTCATACGCGGGTGTGCGCACGCATGGCTGTTTATCTAGTTTGAGTCTAGAACATATGCATCCTCTTTGTTTCTTGCGTTGCTCATCTAGTGTAATTTTATAACATTTACTCCATATGCCTGTACTCAGCACAGGGATCAGTCCTAGAAAAGAATTGGCAGCCAGGTCTCTCAGCCAGAATCTCTTCATAATTTTTGTTTGAAAGGCTGCACAGCATTCAACCCATTTTTATACCATAATTTAATTAGTCAGTATTCCAGTCAGGATATTTGCACTGGGTTCCCTTTCTACCACCACAAGCAACCCTGCGATACACTGTAACCACACTTGTCCTCTACTTCTCTGGAGTGTGTCCTGAGGACATTTTCAAGAGTAGGATATGCGTGGAGCACTTCATCTCTAGAAATTCAAAAACGCTTTCCAGGTTCAATCAGCAACGTGAGTCTAGTAGTTTTCATACATCTCCAGCAACATTGGGTATTGCTATTTAAAATTTTTTCCTAACATTTAAAATGAGATTCTGTGCTTTTGTGTTTTTATGTTATTTAATAATTAACAGGAGCTCTTTACATACCTTGGTAAATATGAATATTTAAATGTTTTCCTGTTAATTTGCCGAGCGGATAATCAGGTTGACGTTCAACAATTCACGTACAGAGTCTGCTTCAAATCCATGCAGGTTCTCAGAGTTCGTTCATTTCCTCCCTGCTCCTGGTTTCCATCCCCCTCCTTTCAAACCCTTTGAACTTTTTCCTTGAGTACATTCTGCCCTTCTGATCTTGAATCATTGGTTATTCTAACAAAGGGGTGCGAGTTCAGTCCCAGACCAGTCTGGGACCAAATGGTCATAGGCTTGGGAACGTCTACCAAACAGTAAACCTTGTCCAGTATCTTTCAATATGAGTTACCAGGTACCCTGGTGGTGTAGAGGTTATGCATTGGGCTGAGGTCCACATGGTTGGCAGTTTGAAACCATTCACAGAAGAAAGACCTGGCTTTCTACTCCCATAAATAGTTACAGTCTCAAAAGCCCACAAGGGGTCACTACGAGTCAGCATTGACTTGATGACAGTGGGTTATTTGTTGAATACTTAACTAAATCAATATGACAGGTCTCTAGAATAAGGAAAAAGGGGTCTTGTCTTCCCTGATGCCTGCCGGCCTAGCAGATAACAGCTGGCAGGACCACAACAAAAGGGATTGCCAAGAAATCAGGCACACTAAGTAGACACCTAGGGGAAAATCCAAACTGAGCATGCTCAGACCCAAAGCACCTAGGCCCAGGTGGGAGGTGTGCCAAGGCGCACAGACTAGGCACCAGTGACATGAAATCACATAGGTTGCACCTAAACTCAGCCAATAAGGTTGGCCTGGCCAATACCCTCAACCACACCTCCACGGCCAGTGGGGATAAGCGCTGGCTGCAGGCAGGCAGTGACCTGGTTGTTTTCCTCCCTTGTTCAGGTGAGATTCCTCCCACGTGCAGGTGTGCACATCCCTGAGTCAGCTCAGGGTCTGCTGGTAGCCCACTCACTTTCTTGGCCTCAGATATCTCCTGCTCTTGGTTCTGCTGCGTGGTTGTGCGTTCATGTTCCGGTAGGGTTTCTTTTCACGTGTTTTTTCCTGCTCTCCTGAAGTGGCTGTCATCAGTCACGAACTCCTGAGCTTCACCACGAGGCCTTTTATACATCCCAGAAATAGCGTGTGCTTTTAGGAGGCTGTAATACCAGAAACTTTCCTTTCCCTCATAAAAGTTGCTCGGATTTACAAAAGTGCGTGTGCTGCTGCATGAATTCTCTCAGCATTGAGAAGCAAGAACCGAGGTCCACCACTCCAGAGACCTAACAAATGTACTCTGAAAACAGGGTCCTTGGAGACACTGCAGTTCAACTAGCAGAGAGCCATCCTGGAGAGTGGGCCATAATCCCATAGGATGACATAGTCTGGGAAGATTTGAGGGAGACACAGCAAGGGCAAAGGACTTTGTGACTGCAGTGATGCCACAGCCGTAGGCCAAGGAGCACCTGTGCAGATGCCATGGTCCGAGACCTCTTTGGTGTGCTACAGGGAGATTACATTGAGGATGAATGTGCACCGGACCTCAGTCCCTTCATAGGCATTTGAGTGTTCGGCCTTGACTAAGGAAGCATGACGGAGAACAGAGCTGTTGGAGTCGTGGTGCTGGGGAAGACTATGGGAAGAAGCAGGGTGCCAAACGGACAAACAAAGCTGTCTTGGAAGAGCAGCCACTGTGCTGCTTGGAGGCAAGGATGGCAAGACTGTCTCACATACGTGGGACAAGTTTCTTGGAAAAGTGGAGGGGCCATGAAAAAGAGAAAGGCTCTCAACTAGATGCTTCGTTCCATTGTACATTGGCCACTATGGGACGGAACCAATTTGATGGCCCCTCACGGCAACATTTGCAAACAAATTCTGTCAGTTAAACCAGCCTACCTGGAAGCTTACAGGAAGCAAACAAAATGTGTCCTACCAAGACTTATAATATAGAAAGTAATCTTCCTGCTGGGTGTACATGTCCATCAAGATACAGGTCTGGACAACATTGCTGTTGGGGGCTGGTGTTGGCCCACAGAATGGTGTCAGGGAGGTGATATGGTTCCCTTTATCGCCAGGAGAATGTTTATTTGGTTTTAGGAAGAACCTGAGCCAGAGGCTAGGCAGCCTAGGCCCTGATTAAGCTTCCCCCATCCCTGTGACTGTGGCCACTCCATTTCCACATACATTTCCCTTTGATACACACAGTGCTTGAGTTTATGCCATTGGTCACTTTGAGCTGAGTCCTCATAATTCCTTTCTTAAAGGGCAAATCTTCCACCTGGCAGGGAGTAACAACACAGTAGGTCACGACCATCCATTAAGGGAGACGTTGGACAGTGCAAGATATGACAAAATAATGATCTATAAAATATCAAGGGTTTATGAGGGAGAGGGGAGTGGGGAGGGAGGGAAAAATGAGGAGCTGATGCCAAGGGCTTAGGTGGAGAGCAAATGCTTTGAGAATGATGAGGGCAATGAATGAACAAATATGCTTGACACCATTGTGTATGTATAGATTGTGATACGAGTTGTATGAGCCCCTAATAAAATGATTTTTTTAAAATATACTGTTTCTTAGTGAGACTTCCAGGCAGTCACTGAAAGTTTCAGGGAATTGCATAGTTTAGCTTTCAAAAGGGAGCAAAGCAAACCAAATTCTAGAAAGGAGTCTCCTAAAAGTTGTTTTCTGTAGAATTGCTAAGTGCTCTTGGTGCATTCCCGCGACCCATTACATTGAGGGAGTAAAGCACGCCCTGCTTGCTCTTCGTAAAGTCACCAGACACTTTAGCATCTTAAAAGCTCTGAGAAATAGTCTATTCAAAAGAGCCTTTATTTTGCTGAATTTACCATAAATTAAAAACGATGATAACAGAATGTTGTTCCTGTGGTTGTTAGCTGAATTTCACTCAATTTCAACTCACGGTGACCCTACATGACAGAGGCAAACTGCCTGACAGAGTTTTTGTTTTGTTTTTACCACTGAAATCCTTATGGGAACAGATCAACAGTTCTTTCTCCTGTGGATCCAGATGGCCAAACTTCTGGCCAATAAACATATGCTTAACCATTGAGCCACCAGGGGTCCTCATACGAGAATGCCTAGTGACAAACAGCAAACAATGCTTTCGGTAAGAGGATGGATATTGTGTGCCTTACAATGGGGCCCAGGCTCTGAGAGGTGACCGACGAGGCACAAGCTGGAAAAGGTTGAGCCCCACTGACAAGGGGAGATTGAATGCATATGCAACTAATTATTTCCAATTAGAAAAACTCTCCAAAGTATAAGACATGCAGCTTTAAAAATATTAAAAATTAAATACCCTTTGTTATAAGTAATCATGTTGAGTGTGGCTTTTCCCGATGAGGTGCAATCAGGATATGATGGGAAAACACACGAAAGTTCGCATCAGAAGTTTTACATTCGAGTTCCAGCTATGCCACTTATTAGCTATAGGGTAGAAATTTACCATTTTAAAGTTCTATATAAAGGTAAGACATTATTATAATCTGAGATCATCTGGGAATTCTGGGTACACTGAAAGGATGGCAGAATCTTTATGTTGCCTCCAAAGAAATGGAGAGGACAAAGGAAATGAAAAATTGTAGTTGTTTTCTTTCAATTTGGGGCCATAAAGAATAATGCTTCTATTAACATTTTTGTACAGTTTAAAAAATATTTTTATAAGATGCATTGTCATAAACAATCATTTCCCATTTCATTAGATGTTCATGTCTTCCTTACAGGGTGCTTGTAGCTGGCCCATTCTTCAATTAGGTTTCTCCTCTATTTCTCCAGTACCATTTAATGTTATTCTAATATCCTTCTGGTGTTTGAGAATCGATAAGGTACTTTTCATCATAAGAGTATAGGCGGATTTCTTTTTCTTCCCCAAATGGAAGAGTATACGGAGTTCTCTTAATAGTCATGTGTCCAGGAAAAGACTACAAATGTGTTCATGAAGATTTTATTCATGATAGTTTAAACTATGAAAAACTATATACCTGTCAATAAAAGCATGAAAATCAATGGACGGTGATGTTAGCCCACATCAAGTGGACTCCCACTCACGGCGGCCTCAAGTACACAGCATAGAGCTGTACTCACAGGGCTTGGCAAGGCCATGGCCATTCAGAAGCAGAATCCCAGCTCTATATGCTGAGGAATGCCTGGGTGGCAGCCTTTTTGGCTAATAGTTAAGTACCTAATCATTTGTACCCCCGGCAATTCCAATGGATGGTGACAGAACAGTCATTACTTCTGAGGATGGAATGAAAGGAGGAATGTATGGCTGGGAATGATGAAGAGAAAAGGTTATGGGGTACATAGGTTCTGTGTTACACCTGGATCGTGCTTGTTTTTGTCATTGTTGTTAGCTATTGCTGAACCGGTTCTGATTCATAGTCACACTTTGTTCAACAAAATGGAAACTGCTCAGTCTGGAGTCCTTCCCCAGTTGTGGCTATACTTCAACCCTTTGTGACGGCCGCTGTGTCCGTCCATTGATGGCCTTCCTCTGTTTCATTTTTCACTGACATCCTGCTTTATGGAGCATGCTGTTCTTCTCTGGAGGAGGAAGAACCGGTCTCCTCTGGTAGCATCTTCAAAGGAAGTGAGAGGACACCTTGCCCTCCATTCCCCTAAGGAGCCTTCTCGATGTGCTTCTCCCAGATCAGATTGAGTCATCATTCTGGCAGTTCTTGTTGCACTCAATATTTTGCTGGGTGATCAGATGAATATACATTTTAAAAATGCATTGTGTTACACACCTAAAATCGTGTGTCTGTACTTCACTTTTCACATGCTATCCTTCAAATTAAAAAAATACCGAGGTCCTCTTCAGTCATCAGAACATAGGTAGTATCCCTATTTGACCTTTATATTCACTGGGCTTTCCATTAAATGCCAACGGCTTAACCATCCACACCAGCATGGTTAAGTAGGAAATGTCAGAATTCCACATCTACAGAACAAAATATACAATTTTATGTGCACATTTCTATTGGTCTATTTTACTTACAGTGCTGCCACATCTATGATATTGACAGTTGAGACATTGGTAGTCAAATGATCACAGTGGAGAGATCCTTTTGATCTGAAAAATAGAAAGGTATCGTATAGATTCGTCTATAGCCGAGTTGTTTCAGTACATTTTTAATGCAGTTTTTGTGGTAAAATTAGGTCCCTCTCCTGATATTCGGGCCGGCTTATACTTGAGTATGTATAATACTCACCTCCCAACTGACTAAAGATTACTTATTACTTGTGCTCCAAGTAAGTTGATGAGAGAAACACTTTCTAGGCAGAAAGTTCTAGTGAAAAAACTTGGACAAAGGTATCATTAAAAGAATTCACCTTTGAGGCTGTTTGGAGCACAGGGTAGCACCATCGCCATATGAGACGGGATCTTACAATCAGATTTCATAAAGATTCCAGCCATGAAAACCGTCTCAGGAAGCTGTACCCTGGCCAGTAGAGTTCATGGATCAGCACTATCTTAAGAGCACACAACCACAAAAACATTTGGACAACAATAAATAAGCAGATGACACAGTCTGAATCATGCTTGCGAAAGATCAATGTAGCTGTTCTGCACATAACAGAATACAGGAGCACAGACAGGAAGCAGAGAACCCAGTAAGCAACAGGATATGGCAGTTACTTTCACCAAGCCATTACTCTAGAAACAGATATGATTAGATGAATTCAAAAGAGGTTTTTGAAGGTAAGTTGACAGGACTGGTTTACAGTTTTGTGAGGGTAAGAAAGTAGAAGGTGTGTGGAAAAGGACAAAAAGGAAAGATCCTAGAAAAGACTTAGAACCAAGCTCATGGAAATAGAAATATAATTATTGAAATGTAAGCACAGTTTCACTTTCAAGTGCCCATTAATGCTTTGATCAAAGAACAACTAACGCTGAGAAAGGGAAATGCTGATTAATACTGTGAACTCTTAGAACAAAGTCCTTGTCAAATCCATCTTTTCATCTCCTACAATGATTAAAGGCACCTTCCAAACTCCAAACTCACTGCCATTGGAGTCTATTCCAATGCATAGTGAGACCCTACAGGACAGAGTTGAACTGCCCCTGTGAGGTTCCAAGACTGTAAGAATGTACTGTCCACCCTTCTCCCTTGGAGGGGCTGGTGGTGGTTTTGAACTGCTGGCTACAGAGGCTTGCTTACATATAACAAAAGCTGAAGAAAATCGTCATGAAAGCCTTTTGGAGAATTGTTGTCACTTTAGTTGTTAATCAAAGTGGCTCAGATTTCGTGAGGACTGGATGCACAACACAGGGAGAAAGATGAGGCCTTGTACTGCCCTAAAGAGTTCCAGTCTGGGAAACTCACAAGGGCGGATCTACTCTGTCCTCTAAGGACACTCTGAGTTGGCATTGATTCGATGACAGTGTTTGGCTTTCTGTATATGACACAAGGTCATATAACTGTACCTGTTCCTTTGCTAGTTGGCCTGTTGTGACTGATTTTTAGAAGTAGATTACCAAGCCTTTCTTCCTAACACATCTTAGTCTGGAAGCTCTTTGGGAACCAGTTCAGCACCATGGCACCACACGAGAGACCACTGATGGACAGCTGGTGATGTGCGTGGAACGCGTCGGCAGAGAAGCGAATCTGGGTTTCCCAATTAAAGGGTCAGAGTCCCCCCACTGAATCACCAGTGCCCCACTTTTGTGAAATACTTCAAAGCATCTGGAGAAATGTTCTGGGGAAAGACAGTGTGTCTTTGACATCAAGAACACTGGTTTCCCTCATTTATCTTCCATTTTCTCCTTGGGCACTCTTTATTACATGCTCACTTTGAGCTGGCGCTGTGCTAGGCAGACACTCTAGCTTTATAGAGGAGTCAGGGCCAAAGCAGAAGAGAGTTTGAGGACAGCAAATGACAAAGGAACCTGCTGTGGACTGAGAGAGAGGCTTCCTTGGGGAAGAGATTCTTGAGCAATGTGCTTAAGACAAGAACTTGGTAGGAGTGAGCTCCTATCCCTGGGGCCGCCAAAGGAAGGCTGGAGCAGAGAGTATGCCACAGACAGTGAGCGGAGAGGGAAACAAGATCTTTAGGGGCCTTGAAAGCAGGACAACATAACAGATTTGCATCTTGCAAAGATTGTTCTGGCTGCTGGTGGCATTGAGGAAGATGGCCGGCCTAGCGTGACATCTGACTGCATATTCTTTGTAAGCCAAATTAGCATTGCATGGTCCTTAATAAATGATCTTCGGGAAGCTTCAGATGCAAAGACAAAGTAATTGAATCCATAAAACCCATTTTGGCAAAAAGTTCAAGATTTCCTATATAACTTTCGATTTCTAGGGGACATTAGAAGTACAGAATGTGGTGGAAGTCTTGCCTCCCAGGGGATACTCAAATTCAAGGCCTGTCTATCACAAGCACAAACACAACAAAGGCTTGTGTGTTGCTCTAATGCTGCCCAGGCTTCAGCAGTTTCCAAACTAAGACAGACTCAGGAGAAACACTTGGCAGTCTACTGAAAGTCAGCCTATGCAACAAATGTACAAATGTGCTTGACACAATGGATGGATGTATGCATTGTGATAAGAGTTGTACGAGTCCCTATAAAATGATTAAAAATGAAGTCAGCCTATGAGAACCCTACGGACCACCCCTGTGTGAACATACTGCGCACGGGGTCAGGGCCAGCTACCAACAAAGGGGGACAATGAGGGTCTCTGACCTCAGAGAAAATATTCAGTAGTTTTACTGTCCCAAAAAAGCAAAACAAAAGAACTACTAAGGAAATGTCTCATTCTCTGTTAATGTTAAACTAATGGATTTTTATAATAAAAATTAAGTTTAAGGCAGGTTCATTTTCTAAAATTTAGGAAATGAATAAAGTAAATAGAAAACTACCTTTAGTAGCTCTCAAAAATAACCTCCATTGATATTTTATTATATTTCTTGGCATTCTCTTTTTTTCTTTCACTTAACATTACAGCATGAAACTATTTCTTCATTTTTGCCCAAGATTTCACCTCTCCCCAAGTCTGCAACTATAAGATGAAACTGGTCCTTCTACAAGTGTGAGCGTGGGCAAACCCGAGGGTTTTCTTACTTTAACCATCGACAAAAAATGTCTCATGTCCCCTTATAGTCATCAAGAACTGTCTCATCGAGAAAGGATGGCAACAGCTCCTCAACTTTCCAGAGACCCATGGATGTTACATGTTTGACCTGACCACATATGAGCTGTGATATTTGTCAACTACCATCTACCTTGAATTGCCATTTTCAATGCTCTTCTTGTTAGCAGGAGCCCTGGAACCAGTCCTCACTCACAGTCACTGCACATTCTCTATCCTTAAAACTGTGTCAATCCATCTCACGGGGTGAATCTCTCTTTTCAGCTGCCCCTCTACTACACCAAACACGATGTCCTTCTCCAGGGCTGGGCTCCTTCGGATAACGTGTCTACGGCACATGAAAAGTCCTGCCCACCATCTTTTAAGGAGCATTCTGACAGAGTTCATTTTTATTAACAATGTAGTTCCCATTTTAAAAATTATCGTCAACCAAATATCAGATATCCTGGAAGTACATTTCCCAGTGCAGATTTGGGGGGTGGTGTGGATAGAATGCCAACATCCTTTCCTTTGCCTGCAAAGTAACTGGAGTGGCAATATGCGAAGTTACACATAGTTTTCATTAGCACTCGGCCACTGGGTCTGTAGTAAGATCCATTTATCTCATACTACTTTTTTTCCTTTTCGGATAAATTTTCAAATGCTTACATTTTGCTACATGTTGGTTGATTGGATAATTTGAACATCAAAGGAAACTTTAATTTAAGCTGTAAAGTTGTCTTTTTGCTTTATTAATGCTCAATCAATAAACAAGCAATTTGGAAATGTAATCAGGAAATGCTTCCGATTGGCTGACAATGTATCAAAGCCAGGCTTCAAGGCAACAGCAGGCTGTAACAAGCAGTTTATTACCAGTAGCTGTTACTGACATTAGTCAAAACCAAGAAAGATAAAATGGAATAAGAAATGTAATGCTGGAGGAGCCTTGGGCGCTGTGTTCTCTTCTTCCTTTTGAAAACTGCAGGCCTGTCTTTGATATGATAACAAATATAAACTGTTTAAAAACACCAACTGCAGAAAAACTGAGCCTAGCCTGTCATGGAGTTAATCCATTCCAGAGTGACACACAAATAGTATAACATCCAGTAGATATATGTTATGGAAAGATTTTGAATTGGATTTACATGTAGTGAGCAAATTGGGACTTTTGATTTTTACCAGATATTGTAATATGCATGTTCTCATATTAACGGAATGTAATCCTATTTGAAGATAATGAGTTTTCAACAGGCTCTGCAATTGGAAGCTGCATCGGGAAAAAGAGTGTTTGCTTATTTTTTTAACTGGAGATGGGTAAAGAGAATTGGGCCCTAAATTGCAAGGTAACCTCAGTTGATATCAGTCAGCTGCATGGCATTTTGCCCTCAGTTACTGCTTACCGAGAGATTTCTGGGATTGATGGGTTTTGGGATTTCCCCCCTTTAGCTCTGGACTGTCTGTCACCATCGGCGCACAGTAAAGTACGGAGCACTCGACAGGGATTGTTCTCTGCACACACATCGCTTCTTGCCGTTATTCTAAACAGTCTATGCATATCTTTCACGCAATTAAAAAAGGAGAGAAAATGGGAAAGGTCTATTCCCCACGTTGGTCTGGAAATTCCTCTAGATATTGAGCACAGATTCATGGACTTATTTTTCATTGCACTCGGAACATAATAAGCCACACTGATAGCAAAATCAAATAGACTTAACACAAAGGAAAGATAAAACGAACCAAGAAGGGATTCTATGTTTTATTGCTTTTGGAGGCATCGCTGCCTGGGCACCTTGGGCCCGCTGAGCCTGGGGTCTTTTCATCGCCCGCTCAGGAGTTGCCCTGGCGGACCGGGAGCGGATGCCAGTGTTCCCAAACAAATAAAATATAGATTGTTTGATGGAGCTTCTCTTTCTAGGTTCTTTATCAAAATGAGTCTATGGGACATGGTGGTAGATTGCACCAAGGTTACTGACAAAATGGCCACCCACTTTTTTCCCCAGTGCCCTGGCCACCAATGTTGTCTGAACAACTAGCTGACCAACTGCCCAATGTATCATCCATTATAGCAACACAAGTGGAAGCATTATAAAACTGTAAGCATTATTAAAGTCCCTCTTAGGTAAATGGTATGTGATTTAGCATATGGCTAATGCAAACGTAGTTTTGTTATGTGAATATTGAGCCATGGGGAAAGCACCTTGAAGCAGTCATTTGGTTTAAGCTCTAGATTGTATCATACAATCTTTCCAGGCGGACCAAGACCACCAAGGTCCACCGACATAATGGAGCCCACACCAACAATGGTTTACATTCTACTTTGGTGAGTAGTAGCGCCAGCGATAGTCTTAGAAACCCGTGAGCAATCATCTAAGAGGTAACTATTGGTCCCTCCTCATCTGTAGCAAAGAGGAGTGGAGTAAATCAAAGATAGAAGAAAACAACTAGTCGGAAGGACTAATAGGAACGCCTGGGAACCCCAGCATTCATGATCCCGAGTCCATGGTATCCATCGATCACTCTGAAAGGGATCGCAGTCGCAGGCCCTGGAGAGAGTTGGAGAACAATGTAGAGCAAAACCTCACACACACACACACACACACACACACACACACACACACACACACACACTTACTGGCTTGATAGAGATTGGTGAAAGCCCTGAGACTATGGTCCTTGGACACCCTTCAGCTCTGAAATTAAACTCACGCTAGTGATTAACTTTCCACCAAAGGATAGGCCTCCGAGTCAACAATTACATCACGGAGGAGATAGAATTTCCTCAGAACAATCAACCATATGAAATAAAAAAGGCATCAATTGTCAAGAGACAAAGCCTAGCAGGAGGCAGAAGAACAAACTGCCTGGCAACACTATAGGAAGAGAAGATCTGTCCTCGGCATCTGGTCTTTCTGCAGCAGAACAGCCAGTCAATTAAAACTGCCCCCCTTCCAATGAGCAGCCAGCACTGAGTCCACTGTGTCCACAGGGCTCCTTAGATTGGTAGAAGAGAAAGGACCAATAGAAACAGTAAAGAGAGGGCAGAAGTCAGAAAAAGGTCGTTGCATTGTGAATATTACAATCAAGGTCATGAATCAAAATATGTACAACAGATTTTTTTTAAGTATTAAGTAAAAAAATTGTATACAGATGGATTTTGTTACCAATCAGTTCTTGTTGTTAGGTGCCACCAGATCGGTTCTGACTCACAGAGACCCTCTGTACAACAGAAGGCAACACTGCTGGGTCCGTGTCGCCCTCACAATTGTTCTGTTTGAAGTCACTGATGTAGCCACTGTGTCACTCCATCTTGTCCAGGGCCTTTCTCTGTTTTGCTGACCCTCCATTTTAACCACGATTTCCTTCTCCAGGAACTAATCTCTCCTGATAACATGCCCAAAGTAGATGAGAGAGTCTCCTCCTTGTCTCCAAGGAGCATTCTGCTGTACTTCTTCTAAGACAAATCTTTTTGTTTCTTTGGCAGTTGTGTTAGTCCGGTAGAGAGATAAATTCAGGGAGTCTCATGTGTCTAAGAAAGACTTTTATATAAAGAGTAATTGTACATTAAGAAAACATTCTAGCTCAGTCTAGATCAAGACCATAAGTCTGATATTAACCCATACGTCTGATACAAATCTAAACATCCTCTTCAGACTCATGAAACACATGCAATGACGCCGAATGCAGGAAGATCACAGGCCAGTAGGTGGGAAGTCTTGTGGATCCAGTGGCATGGTATGTATCTCAGCACTGGCAGGGGTCTCCACGTGGCTCCTCCAGCTTAGGACACTAGCATAACTCCATGTGTCTTATCAGCTGCAATGTCTCCCAGGGAGTGTGCCTGTGGCCTGCCTGAAGCGAGCTATTTTATCTCCTTAGCGCCTCCAAATGAGGTCATCAAACTGTGACCTGACTGACAGGCTAAACTCCACCCCTTCACTCTTAATCTCAAATTGACAACAGATTAAGTAACTACCACAGAAGTCCATGGTATTCTCAATATTTTTCACCAGCACTATAGTTCCAATACCTCACTTTTACTTCTGTCTTCCTTGTTTAATGACCAACTTTCACATGCATATTATGAGGCAAATGACTTGGGTCAGGCACAACTTAGTCCTTAAAGTAACCTTCTTGCTCTCAACACTTAAAGGAGATCTTGTGCAATAGATTTTACCCAATGCTATGCCTCTTTTGATCTGCTGACTGCTGCTTGCAAGAGCATTAATTGTGAATCTAAACAAGACAAAATCCTTGTCAACTCTATTCTTTTCTCCCTTTATCATAATGTTAACTATTGGTCGAGTTAACATGAGGATTTTTGTACCCTTGAAATTTTGTTGCAATGCATTCTGAAGGCTAAAATCCTTTATCTTCATCAGCTGTGACTCAAGGCCTTCTCACGGTCAGTACTCAAGGTTGTGTCATGTGTGTACCGCAGGTTCTTTATAAGCCTCCCTCCCATCTTGATGCCCATTGTTCTTCAGACGATCCAGTGTTTTGGACTACTTGCTCAGCATACAGATTAAATAAGTATGGTGAGAGGATAAAACCCTGCCTCACATCTTTCTTGATATTATGCCATGCAGTATTTCATTGTTCTGTTTGCACAACTGCCTCTTGAACCATGCACAGGTGCTGTATAAACACAACAAAGTATTTTTAGAATTCCCATTCTTCTCAAAACAATCCATAGTTTATTATGATCCACACAGTCAAACGCCTGGGGAATCAATAAGGCGAGTAAGCATCATTCTGGTATTATGCTTTCAGCCAAGATCCACCCCTTGCTCCACCTCCTCTTCTGAACCCAACCTGTACTTCGGGCAGTGCCCTGTCAATGTACTGCTGCATCTGTTGCTGGATGGTGTCCAGCAAAATTTCACTTGTATATGACGATAGAAGGCTATTGTTCTGAAATTTGAACATTTGGTAGGGTCACCTTTTTTGGGAATGGGTACAAATATGGATCTCTTCCTGTCACTTGGCCATATAGCTGTCTTGCAAATTTTCTGGCCGAGATGACTGGGTGCTGCCAGTAGTATATCAGCTTGTGTAAACATTGCAGTAAGTACTCCATCAATTCCTAGAGCCTTTTTTGGGCTAATGCTTTGTGTGAAGTTTGGACTCTTTCAGTACCATTGGTTCTTGCTCATATGCTACCTCTTAAAATGACGGAATGTCCACCCGTCCTTTTTAGTATTCTTTCCATCTTCTCTAGATGCTTCCTGTATCATTCAATATTTTCCCGATAGAATCTTCCAATATTTCAACTCCAGACTTGAATTTTTTCTTTAGTTCTTTCAGTTTAAGGTTTGCTGAGCATGTTCTTGTGTTTTGGTCTTCTAACGTTTTTTCCTCTCCCACATTGTCTTCTGGAGCTCCCCTTGGAAATTTTCCGTTCAGCTCTTTGACTTCATCAGCTCTAGAGTCTCTTCCAACACGCACCTTGATCTTTTCTTTTGAATGACCTTTTGCCTTCTTCTCGTCTAATGTCCTGACGTCATCCCATAGTTCATCAGGGCTTCTTTCATTCGTGTCCAATGAGGAGATGTTCTTGGAATTCAGGTAGGATACGCTCCAGGTTGTGTTCTGGCTCTTGTGGACTGGATTTCACTTTCTTTTCTTTGATATGTCTCAAATGAACTTACATGTCACGAAAGGCTCCAAGCCCACTTTCCCCCCTTTACGAGCCACTCGGGTCGATATTTAAATCTGAGGGGGAAGCAATCCTGAGGGCTTATTTATTTGTTTCCTGTTAAATCCTCTGTCTTTTTGTCCCTTCCCCACCCCTCTCCTTAATCTATTCTCACTTCCATCTCTGGCCTCCTTATGGCCATCAAAGTCTTGTCGATTGATGTATATTGGTGTTTTTATTTTCTTCAATTTCAAACTGAACTTACAAATGAACAAGTCATGGTCTGTCCCACAGTCGGCCCCTAGCCTCATTTTAGCTGCGATATTGAGCTTGTCCAGTGTCGTTTCCCACAGATATAGTCCAATTCATTTCTATGTATTCCACCTGGAGAAATTCATGTTTATAGCCAACTTTTGTGTTATTGTAAAAAAATTATTTGTGGTGACGGTCATTGGGCTTGCAAAATTCTATCATGTGATTTCTACTCTTGTTTCTATGATAAAGACCATACTTTCCCACTACAGCCCCTTCTTGTTTGTTGCCAACTTTTGCATCCAACCACCATATTATCAGTGCACCTTAATTACATGTTTTACCAATTTCAGACGGAAGATGTTGGTAGAACTCTTCAATTTCGTCCTCACTAGCTTTAGTAGTGAGGATCCCTGTTGAAGTAGTGGTTATGTTGGGCTGCTAACTGCAAAGTCCATAGTTCAAAACCACCAGCTGATCCAAGGGGAGAAAGATGGGGCCTATTACTTCCATAAAGAGTTAGAGTCTCAATGAGTTGGCCTTGACCCAATGGCAGTGTGTTTGGTTTGGATTTTAGAGCTTTAGTGGTTGGTTTATCAATTTAAATAATAGTTATGTTGATCAAATTTCCTTGTATTTGGATACACATGATCCTATCCCAGATAGCATTGTACTTCATGGGGGATCTTCAAATGTTCTTGTTGTCAATGAGTGAAACACCATCCCTCTAGATTGTGTCGCTCCTGGCCTAATAGTAAACCATATGGTCTTCTGATTCAAAATGGTCAATTCTAGCCACTTCAGCTCATCAATGCCTAGAAGATCGATTTTATGGGTTCCATTCCATTTTTAAAAACTTCCAATTTTCCTAGATTCGTACTTTATACATTCAGAGTTCTAATTATTAACTGATGTTTTCAGTTGTTTCTTCTCATTTTCAGTCCTGCCCCATGAGCACATGAAGTTCCTGAGGGCTTTCTTTCCACCAAGTCATTCTGGTCAACTCTACTTTGAGTGAGCAGCTCCTCAGTCAGATTGTGAGTGCTTTCCAACTTGAGAGTCACAACTTCTAGCACTGTCTCAGGCAATGTTCTGCCTCTATTCATTAGGCTTTCAGCAACTGACAATGAGTTGATGATTTCCAAAAGATAGGATGTTCAGTGGCTAATTCCCCTGACGTGGGCAGCCTGCTTCTTCTTAGTAACCAGTTCCTAGTTTAAAAGCCGTGCTGTTCCCTTTGGGAGACCCTGCTGGTATTTGAAATACGAATAGCATAGCCTCCATCATCACAGCAACACATAAGCCACTTCAGGATGACCGGCCGAAAGACATCTGGCAGAATGTCACAGTAAAGTCGTGACTCGGGAATGACCAGGCAGCGCTCTTGGAAAACTTGAAAGAGGAGCATTTATTAGCTGGAAACCCAGAGGAACTAGTGTTTGGGAAAGCTAGGTCTGGAATGTTGGGTGGACATGGCTTATATATTTTATCCGCAAAGGCAAAGTCACAGAAGCAGAATAGGCAGCGATTTCTAGTGAAGATTTTATCATTAGTAAGGTGAAAAAGGGTCAAGGGATGGGTTGGTTCCAGGAATGAGGAAGTACATGGGGTGAGGCAGTGTTTTGGGTTTCTTTCCCGAAGGTTAAAATTCCCTATTAGGATTTTCCTTACAGATCAGTTGTGTTTCCCCTAAAGTCATGTTGGAATTCTATTATACAAACTCTGCTATACCACAAATACCCAAAGTGGGTATTTTACGAAGCAGAAACATTTATTTTCTCACAGTTCTGACAGTTAAATGTCTACATCAGGGTCTCAACCACGTGGATTTCCTTCCTAATCAGTAGCCCAGGCTTTTCTTGATTCTTTGTTTTGTAGATGATACTCAAAGGGCAGATCAATGACTTCTCAGTAAATTCAGCATCAATCTCAGAAGTGACTAGGTGTAGGACACACCCTACATTGATATCACTCGATTAGAATAACAGACTATTCCCAAACAAGATTACATACAGAGGTAACTGGGTGGGAGGGGGCATGCACAATTTAATCCATAAGAAAGTGATCTTGTTGTGAATAGTGTGGTACAGGCACAGATAGAGAAGAAAGATGACCTTGTGAAGACCCATGCAGGGATTGGTGTGACAAGGAATGGCAAGGATTGCAGACATTACCAGAAACTGGAAAAGACATAAAACAAGTTCTCCTTTAGAAGGAATCAGCATGATACCCTGATTACAGACTTCTAGCCTCCAGATGTATGAGAGGATGCATGTCTGTGGTTTTAAGCTTACCATTTTGTGACACATTGTCCTGGCATCCTTGGGACACTACTTCATACATATAAACTTTTTTTTATGACTGATTTTGTATTTAGAGTTTAAATTCTGAGCACCAAGTTTGCAGAAGGTTATGGGGAATAGCAAAAGCCCAAAACCCATTTCCAGGTTCTCAACTTGGATTATGTATGCCTACACTGAATTCTTTCTGACCACTGACCAGCGATGTGAATATTCTTAATCGCCGGGAGACTGCATTGGAACATGGATTACCACCAACCCCTTGAGCAGCCCAGAGAAGGGCAGTCTCCATTAGGGACTTGCCTCGTTAGGTTTGTGGAGTCCATCATGCCTAATTTCTTGGCTTCACACGATGAAAGAATTCATGCTGAAGCCTATTTTGTAATCCAAGGGCGTTTTTACAGTCTCAAAGGGGTTCACACCTAGGCCCAAACAACCACATGGAAGAGAGCAGCCATGCCTGAGGGTCTTGGGGGGATCCTGGGAGGCCAGAAGTTCAAGAACCCTAGAGGCCCAGGGCATGTGGGCCAAGAGGCTGTGGGCCCTGAGTAGACCCAGAACAGGTGCATGTGTGCCCATGCTGGGGAGGGAGACCCTCCCCGCTACCTGCCTCTGACGAGGACCAGGGTAAGAGAGAGCCTCCCAGAGCGTGTTCCCTGCCTTTATTCCAGCTCACCCCTGGCTGGGGGAAGGCGGGGTTGATGGTATTGGTTGACCCCATTAGCTCAGGTAGGCCCACCTGGGTGATGTCATGGCAGCCCAAGCCTACTTTGGCCCACCGAAGTGTGCCTCCTACCTGGCCTGGGGCTTGAGTACGAGGATGGTCAGTTTAGGGTCTTCATAGGTGTATAATGGTTGCCTGATTTCTTTCCAACCTCCTTTATGGGACCTTTGCAGGCAGGGGAGGGTCAGCCCCCTGTCTCTAAGCTAGCTACCTAATAGCCTGCGTGTGCCACTTAGTGAAACAGCTGGGTCACGTAGCCTTGAGTCACACCACAACTGCCTCAGCCCGAAGGCCCAGAACCAAGCCTGGAAGCTCTTTTGTCTAACATAATGCCTAGATCTCAATCGCAGTCCCATTGCTGCCTATGGAGTCCCACGCGTAAGCGACATATTGCTCTGTTGTCAGTCATGCTTTTGTGACAGTGTCCTTTGCCCTCCCGTGTCCTCTTTAGGTCCACGAGTCTTTGCAAGCCCTCAATCGCCATTTTGAGCTGCGTTAATGGTCTCCCACAGCTAGGTGATGTGTCTTTGTCTTGTCTTTTCCTGTGTAAGACTCAATACATGTTCTCTTTAAGCTATATTTCATATTTGGGGTCAGTGAAGGCATGTGGGGCTGCTAATCAAAAGGTCTGTTTGAAACCAACAGCTACTCCGTGAGAGAAAGATGTGACTTCCTTCTCTTGTCAACCTCCCGGTACAGTCTTGGACACTCACAGGGACACCTCTACCCAATGGTGGTGGATCTGGTTAGGTTTTGATTTGGTACCCCAAATCAGTGCCTATAACGATAAAGCAAACCTCTAAGCTGATTCATCTACTTGGTTGTCATTGGAAACTGCTTTGGTATTAACTTAGATGAGCTAAAATATTTAACTCATTTGGCAGACTATAAATATCAGAAATAATATTTTAAACAATGTTTACAGTTTGAGGTTCTCATGAAGTTCAATGAAGAAATTCCCAAGAATTTTTAGTTACAGTAGTTTTATCTTGTATATGATTATATAAATATACATATGCCAGATAGTATTACTTTGAAAATCACATTTTGAGATATAAAATAAATAAATAAATATTTTATTGGATACTGATGGCATTAAACATCATACACCTTTTAAAGGATATCATTTATGGCCTCCAATATTAGCCCAGATGGGATTTTTAAGTGAATTTATAGTTTCCTTACTGGTTGTCCATATTTTTGTGGTATGGTCAAAGTTCAAAACATTTGTCCTTTTGGGTAGCAAGGATGAATAAGATCTGGCTTTGTGATGAAAGCTTGAACAACCACTTTAGACCCAGAGAAGAAAAGAAATTGTGATTAAAAAGTATGTACCACCAATGTATAGTACACCAAGCAATTAAGATGTCAACATACATTAACTCTCCTTTGTTATCTACGCATATAAGATGTGCATATAAGTTAACATCTATCGATACCAAAGGAAGTATGTGGAAAACAAAAAATAAAAAGCTAATCTTTTAAAATAGACTTATCATCCATCTATTAGCACCTAAAGGACAAATAAAAGAAGTCAGCAGTTTAACAATTTGGGAATTTTTTTTTTTAAAGAGAGGAGATTGATCCGAGAAAAAAAAAATCGATGTCAGGTTATTTATATCATCTGCAGCTTTGTACTTCCAAGGCAAATGTGGAAATATCAATGTTGAAACAAAACTTTTGAGGAGAGACATTAGAGGTGGTGAAAAGAATAGAGTGGCAATTGTTTAAAACCAAGGGCAGTGTGGTGCTAGAGGATAAGAAGAGGCACAAATGGAGTCATTTATTAGTTCTAGAAGATTACATGGCATTCCGCTGCTTTCACCCTGCTTAATAGAGAGTGAAGCAATTTGTTAGGAAACTGGTTTGTCTAGGCTAAGTAGGACTGTGAGGCCATCGCTGTGGAGATTACTTTATAATAGTCTCACTCATGTATCTAAGACATTTTTTCACTTGAGTTTTTAAAGTACTCATTTTGTGTTTACTAAGAAAACAAATAAACAGACGATTACTATTTATAATAGTATAGTGAACTCATTTGTGAGACCAGAAATCTGGAAGGTAGTCCCTTCATTAAATGAGACTGTACACTTAGACCATTGGTTCCCTGAGTTAGGATGACATGTGACACGGGTAAGTGAGGATGCAGCCTTTAGCTACCATATAAAGCACCAGGGTTCCAGTAGGTAAATGTAGAAAGAACACGGGTGGGTAATTTGTATTACAAAATACAAACCACACAAAATGGGGTATTCTTGATGTAAGCAAAAGTTAAGAAGCTAAAATTTTAAACTATTGATGTACCTTTTTATATCTACAACTTGAATAAAATTTTAAAACAAAATTGATACTGGTAAGGCTCATAGGAAATCACTTCACTGACTCATGGCTAGTGGCGTTGTACAGTGAGTCAGGGGTTTTAGAAAGCACTTGGCCATGTGTCTTCATAAACCTCAAGAAAAAATTCAAGCCTCACATTTCAGCTTGAAAGATTCTATGGGCAAAACAGTGAATGATTCAGGAAACATCAAGAGACAATGAAAATAATGCAGTCACTATCCCATAAAGAACTAGTCTATAGCCAACCATTTCAGACGGCAGCATCTGAGCAAGAACCAATGGTGCTGAAGGAAGAAGTTCAAGGGGCATTGAATTCATTAGCCACCAACAAGACTCCAGGAATTGATGGCATACCAACTGAAAATGTTCAGCAAGCTGATGAAGCACTAGAAGCACTCAGCCATCTAAGCCAGGAAATTTGAAAGGCAACTACTTGGCTAACTGACTGGAAAGGCTCCATATCTGTGCCCATTACAAAGAAAGGTGGCCCAGTAGAATCCTCGGGCTATCAAACAATGGCATTGATATAGCACACAAGTAAGATTTTTGTTGAAGATCATCCAACAGTGGTTTCAATAGTACATTGACAGGGCACTGCCAGAAGTTCAGGCCAGATTCAGAAGAGAATATGAAACAAGGGCTGTCATTGCTGATGTCAGATGGAGCTTGGCTGAAAGCAGAGAATAGCAGAGGTGTTTACTTGTCTTTCATTGACTACGCAAAGGTATTGCTCTGGGAGGACCATGATAAACTATGGATAGCTTTGGGAAGTATGGGAATTCCAGAACACTTTATTGTGCTCCTTAGGAACTTGTCCATGGATCAAGAAGCAGTTGTGCGAACAGAACAAGGACATATTGTATGGTTTACAATCAGGAAAGGTGTGTGTCAGGGCTGTATCCTCTGACCAGACTTGTTTAAAATCATTACAAAATGTGGTTTATATGGAGAAAAATGTAGCATCAGGATCGGAGCAAGTCTTATTAGCCATCTCCCATATGCAGATGATCCTAATGAAGATCAGGGACTGAAACCCTCATGGTGGATTATAACCCATTATAACGAAGACCCACATCGTCATAATTGGACCAATAGATAACATCATGATAAATAGAGAAAAGGTTGATATTGCCAAGGATTTTGTCTCATTTGGATTCACAGTCAAGGCTCAGAGAAGCCACAGTAAAGAGATCAGAAAGCATATTTCATTAGGTGAATCTGTTGCACAATACCTCTGCAGAGCAAGGACGCTTCTTTGAGGCCTAAGATGCACCTGGCACAAGTCATGGCACTCTGCATTGCATCACATGTATGTGAAAGCTGCCCGTTGAATAAGGAGGACCATAGAAAAACAGATTCCTTTGCATTGTGGTGCTGGGGAGGAGTTTTGTAAATACTATGGACTGCTAAAGGGACAATCTTCTCTGTCTTGGGAAAAGTATGGCCAGAGTGTTCCTTAGATGACAAGATGACAAGGGTTATTCTACATACTTTGGAGCACACTTACATACTCATGCACTTCTTACATACATAATGTCAGGAGAGACAAGCCCTTACGGAAGGACACCATGCTTAGTAAAGCGGAGGGGAAGTGAAAGAGAGAGAGAAACGAAAGCCCTCAATCAGATGGGCTGCCACCTGGGCTGCCACAGTTGACTGGCGCGTAGGAGCGATATTAAAGATGGCACAGGGCCAGGCCGTGTTTCGTTCTGTGATGCGTATTCAACTATGGGTCAGAACCAACTTAATGGCACTGAAAACAACATTCAAAAGCCAAAAAGGAAAAAAAAACATTTGTAATTTTTGGTTAAATAACCTAGCATTTGGAAATGTAAGCTATAGCGAAGAAAAGGGGAGAGAAAAGCACTTGTAGAGTGGAATGGTAAATCTATATATACAAAAATTTAGAGTAAAGCATCACTTACACTATAAAAGGATTTGGTGTCATAAGTTTATTTACAAAATCTTATGGAGTATCGGTAGAGTGATTAAAAATGCAGACTATGTTTATGAAATGCTTATGAGATAACATTAAGTAAAACATTTAGAGTATATAATTGCTGGGTGCTTTCTGTGTTTCACGTAATGTGATAAACACTAAAGGTATACAAAGGAATGAAAAGCTATTACTGCTCCTGACGATTACACACCCCAAAGAGAGAGAGACAATGATGGCGATGGATTCAATCACAAAGGGTAGCAGGTTTTAGTGGACACTGTGGAAACGAGACACATTCAAAGCATATCAAACACAGGCCCAATCATGATTATCAGTCTCTGATGTTGGGTCTGTAGTTGTGAACCTCCTGCACCTAAAATGCACGGATATATTGCTATTTTGTCTTAAATCACTTTTCTGTTAATACTCTTTCATCAAAAGCTGGGCATTATTCTGGTTGAAAGGAAACATGAATAGACATGTTCAGTCAGCCCACTGATGGTTTTTAGTAACTTAAGGACCTCCTCGTATGAGTCAACAAGGCAGGCCTCGCTTCTTCCATCTTGGAGCTTACATTCTGAAAATATTCTTTCTGACAGTACTCAAGCCAACTGGTAATAAGTTGGAATAACATCACAAAAGAGGTCACGGGTCAAGAAAAGAATTGAAAGGAGAAAGCGCTAACCTACTACTTTGGATAAGATGTTCGGGCCGTGTAGTGGACATTTACTTCTCCCTCCATTTTCTCATTCAACTCCAAACCCCATGAAGCATATAACTCTTCTTTCCCTCTGAGTTCACATGGCCGTGACCCCTGGTGGGGCATTATATCTCCTCATCACAAGGATAGACCCCTTAAAAATAAAAATGAATTAAGTACATCTAGTAAATAAAGACGACCAAGGAAAGATAGACGCATTTGAATTATGGTGCTGTGAAAGCATATCAAAAGAACGAGCAAGTCCTTCTGGGAAGAAGTACAGTCAAAATGCTCCTTTGAGGCAAGACTGGCAAGACTTTGTCTCGTGTATTTTGGATGCGTTCGCAGGAGAGGAACAAAGTGCTTGCTTCCTAAGTGAGAGGGGCAGCAGTAAAAAGAGGAAGGTCTTTGGCAAGGCAGGTTGACACGGTGGCTGCCACAAGGAGCGCAAACAAAAGAACAATCGAGAGGATGGTGCAGGACTTGGCCGCTGTGAGTCAGAGTTGATCCGAAGGTACCCAACAACAACAGAGAGAGCCCAAGGACTTGAGCAGGAGCCTTGGAGAAGGAAGGAAGTTGTTTCTCATTTTCTGGAATGAACCTTGGAAGAATGAGAGCTCCTAGGACAGGCCGTGTGTAGGCTGAGAATGCAGCCAATGCTGTAGAAGCACATTCAAAGGCTGGAGTCATATGAAAGGACAAACCGAATGACAGTGTTTTGAATCCACAAAAAATAATTCAGGTCTATTGCCCGTCCTGTTCGTGAATTGCTCAGCTTTGTGAGTCTAAAGCGTTTCTTATTAGCATATATATTTTTTTTATTTTGTCTTTCTGCCACTTGTCCCTGAAACACTTTCAATGAAAACAGACTGAGGGGTGACTTACGGACAACTCAATGGATGAGGTGATTGGGAAGGAGAGCCTTTCAGCAAGCAAGTTCGTGTGTGCAAAACCTCCAAGAAAGAACTGGAGCATTTGATGAACGGGATGCTCTGACTAGAGCCTTGGCGTGGGGTGGGGTGTTGTAGGTACATAACCTCCTGTCAACTTGTGAAGGGGTGGAGTCTAGCCAGTCAATCAGGCCATAGCAATGAGGCCTCTGTGTGGGCATGGACGTCACCTGAGGAGTCTGGGAACTCCTGTATTCCTCCCTGGAGGCAGTAGACGAACACTCTGCTTCCGGCTGATAAGCCACGTGGAGCAACACCGATGCAACCAGAGTCCTGGAACTGGAAGAGGCACAGGGAAACCTACGCCAGTGCCGAGATGCTTCCACCACACTGGAGCCACAAGACTTTCCACTCACTGGCCTGTGATCTTCCTGCATTCAGCATCATTGCACGGCTGTGCGAGTCGAAAGAGGAATTTATGGACTAGTATTGACAGATGGGGTAATACTGGACTTTGGGACTTGATGTGGACTGGACTGGGATGTTTCCTTAACACACACTTGCGCTTTGATATAAAGTTCTCCCTTCCACACCTAGGAGTGTCTCTGGATTTGATTCTCTAGACCACTCGGACGAACACATTGGCAGTGGGAAGAGAAGCTTTGAAAGGGAAGTCTTAAGTCATTGTATCAAGTCGATCAAAAGGATCCCCTGAGATCTCCTTTGACAAAACAGCAGAGTGATGTGCAAAATGAAGAAGTGACCCCTTCAGTAGAAGACCGAAGGGACAATACTTGCTGTGAACAAAGACGAGAAGACACGGACAGGGAACTGACGCTCTGGAAGTGGAGCAGCCAGACAAAGGGAAGAGCATGACGGTATCCTGCACCTGAAAAGTGCTACAGAACCATCTGTAGAGAAGCAGTCAATCGAGATGTCAGTCCACGGCGGAGTTCTTAAGACCCATGCGTGATGTGGAGACCTCTTGCACAGTGCTCACGTGCTTGGGCCCTGGTTGCCCCACAGGAGAAAGCTGTGACTGTCTGCTTCCATAAAAAGTACAGATTTGGAAGCCCCAGATGGCAGTTACCTTTGTGCTTCAAGGCTGCTATGAGCCCGAATCAACTTGACAGCAATATGTTTTGGGATAGAGAGACCTTTGTTCCGGGTATGAAAGTGCTGTGAAGTGAAAGTACTTGGTATCGCTTTTCCAGCCAGAGCCTTTGAAGCAGAGCCAATAACGGGGTGGGAAGATGCAAAACACGATGCTAAGCTGAGTGCTCAGGGCTTGATTCGTTTTGTCATTTTGCTGTGTGTAAAAATGAGTTATCTCAGAGAGAGGCCTAGAGAAACCCTACAACCATCAGGGAAAAGAGCCATGGCAAAGAGACTGGGAAGTGTGGAAGGCAGCAGAGCTACCAGGCTGCAGCCGCTCCAGGACTAGGAAGCAGAGAACCACAGACACATGCCTGTCAGCAGAACCGGAAAAGAAGGCATTGGACACAAGAACTGTATCCTTGACATTTTGCAATCTGTTAGTGTGCCGGGCTGGGTGGACCAGAGAAACACATCCAGAGACACTCACAGATGTGTGAGAGAGAGCTTTATATCAAGGAGCAATTATATATCAAGAAAACATCCCAGCCCAGTCCAACTCAAGTCCCTGATTCCAATAATCGTGTTGAATATATTTTTCACTGCAATCAAAGTATAGATTAATGGATACTTCTCCAAACTTTCCTCAATATTACCTCATTATATTCATTTAATTTCCTTTCATTGGTAATTTTTATTTAAAAACATGCTTTAAATTAATATACAATTATGTTTACACATTTAGTGCTCCATTTCTGTTTTTTCTTTAAATTACTTATTCATGGTCACCTTTCCAATGGGTTGCTTGTCTTTCACTAAATGATTTATAGGTAGTATTTCCTTCATCCTTTCAATTGAGAAATAGTCCTTAGTATTTTGTTCCTTTTTGCTTTATTTAAAACACTTATTTTGGTAGGCGATAACTCTTTAGTTTTTATTTAGTCTATCAATATATTTTCTATAGTTTCTTATCATGGATGGCCAGTTCTTAAAAACCATAAACATTTTTCTAAATCACCAGGCATATTTTAGACCTTTAACAAATTAATTTTCATGTACAGATTTTTAAACTAACTAGAATTCATTTTGAGCTCAGAGTGAGATTAAGCTCCAGTTTCATTTTTTTCCAAATGGCTAACCAATTGTCCCAATACCCTTTATTGAATAATCCATCTTTTCTACGATGCTTTGAAAGGCCCTCTTTATCAGATCCTAAATTTGTACATTTACTTCTATTTCTGACCTCTCAGAATAAGGAACTAGAGGTGAGAGATAAGAAACCAAAGAAGACAAAATACAAGAGTGATTTTAAAGTAGCAGAAAATATCATTTTTAGTAGACTACTAAAAATATATCTTTATATTTTGTTACTTCTATATCTTTATATTTTGCTCCCTGTGGATCACATAAAACATATTCACATGTTAAATAAAATCCGGAAAATATCTGATAGTCCAATATCATGTTCATAAGAGGGGAAGCCTGGTGCCAAAGTAGGTTACTCAGGCTGCTATAACCACAACAACGTCAGGAGTTCCGAGCCACTATCTGCTCCAGGGGAGAAAGAGGAGGCTTTCTACTCCCATAAAAGAGCTACAGCCTTGGAAATTCACAGGGGGAATTCTCCTTTGTCCTTTAGGGTTGTTGTGAGTCCGAACTGGCTCAATGGCAGAGCATTGTGTTTCTGGCTTGTATTCATGAGACGTGAATTATTACTGGCTCTCGGGTAGGATGAGGAGGCGAGCGTTCTTGCCATCATTTTTCTTACTCTCATAAGCTCCCATACTATGCCATCGGGGGTACAGGGCTTTAACACATGTCTACAATGTAGGCGGTTGTTACTAGTTTTCATCAAGTCAATTCAGAAGCCACTCCATAGGATGTTCCCGGCTGCATCCTTTTGGAAACAGATCGCCAGGTCTTACTTCCAAGGCACCTCAGGATGGGTGTGACATGGCCAGGGTTTGGTTAGTACCCGAGCACTTAATCGGCACCACTCAGGGACTCCATACGGCAGGTATACAATACATCGAGCAATAACCACCACTGGTGTATATTGTTTCTGTTTTTATGGAATGTGACTAATTTTCTATTAAAAATAATTAATTATTCTCTTCTTCTTTTTTTTCAAACCTATCCTTTTGTACTAGGGCGAGCCCTGGAAGGAGAGGGAAATGCAGAAGGCACGGTCATCTCACGCGCTCCTGGAGTAACTTTGATCCCCTTCAGAAGAGTGTCCCTTTCAGAAGCCTGTGCAACTCAACCCGAGGACTTGCTGAGAATGTAGGAATCAGGTTTGCAGCTGGGAGGGGACCGTTTTCTTCCTTGTTGCAGAGAACACAGCCTGTTTCTGGGCTGGGATGACTGAGAACCCTTGACAGCACCATGGGCAGGAGCATTCACTTCATTTGTGTTAGCAAGGCTCCTCCAAGAGTCTCTGGGGCAGCATTGATAGAGAAGAGAAAAGGAGAGAAGGGGAAAGAATCCGTAGGAGCTCAGTAACCATAACTGACCTTTGTCTTACGGTCAGAGTGAGCTACCTTTTTCTAGGGAAGCACGAAGGCAGAGGCCAACGCTCTTTCAATCCTTGTATGGACTTTGTCTCAAGAATAAGTATTTGTATCTAAACCATTGTTGAAAAAGAAACAAACAAATAAACAACAACAACTACAAAAGCCCAAAACCCACTAAGCTGTTTTCCTTGAAAGACAATCTGTTTTTAGCACTCTATGGGGTCATTCTTACTTATACACCAAATCTGTAACATAAACCTTTGCCAATTTTGCAAAGTGGATGAAATACAGTCTATAAAATTTAGCAATTTGACTTGGTTAGAGACTAATTGGCCATTTAAAATCCTTCCGTGGCCTATGATTAGGTTTGATCAGGTTTTTAACCTCCATCACCAAGGTTTGATCACTTCCTAACATCATCATCTCAGAATGCAAATTTTCCAGTGACTATAACAGGGGGTTCTCAGAGGTGGAAATCCTCAGCTCAGAGGTCCTGGGTAAATTCAGGGTAAACACGACAGGCATGTGTTAGAAGCCCAGAGTCAATAATGGTGATATAAGTACAAAGGAACTTGGGGGCGAAAATGGGTTGATATATTCCTAGTTCATTAATGAATTGCTCTCAAAAGTAAAGCTCGAGGGAGGTAAATGTTAGTGTATGAGGCAATCGCCCTTGGTTTTGCCAGTCGGAAGGGGTCCCCTGAGTTGGCTACATTCCCCCATGCTTCCCTACAACGTGCTTTCATAGATCACCACCTAGGAAACTGTGGAAGTCCCCTCCTGTGAAATACAGCACCACTGACCTGCCAGTACCTTACAACCACCACCTCACATGTCAGCACAGATAAAAGTACATTGCTTAGTATGCACCATCCTAATATTTTTAATTTTTGATAACAGAAGATTAAAAAATAACAATAACAAAATATCTCTCTCATTTCCACTAGAGGGGAACCCGATGGCACAGTAGTTAAGCTTTTGGCTGTGAACCCAAAGGTAGGTGATTTGAGTCTACCCGGGACTGTGTGGGAAACCTAAGAAGCAACCTGCTTCTGTAAAGATTACAGCCTTGATGGACTGTGGAGTGGTTCTTCTCTGACTTAGAGTCTCTGTGAGTTGGAATCAATTTAATGACAAGTTTTCATTTCCACTAGAGATGCTGCACCAAGACAAAATGAAAATGGAAACGTGTGACGGTAATAATCTATACATTTGGTGGATGAACTGATTGTCTATTTCTATGTAAGCTGAATGCTTTGCTCCTAAAGAAAAAATATAGGATGGTAATAGAAGTCACCAATCCCGGCTCTGGTTTGATGCTTGTACCTCCCAGTTATGTGTCCACATCCTTCAGAGAGTTACTGTCATCAGCAGCATTGTTAAACTCGTGGCCACTTATAGAGAAGCAGCATAGAGCAATTCCTTCTTGGTAAATAATACCAAAGTTGTTTCTTGATTTTCTTTTCCTATTATGTTTTAGAGCCATAGCTGAATCTCTGATGGAAATCATTTAAAATATACTGAGGATGCCTGTAAGTTAAAAGGATAATATAGAAACGGTTATTGAATCAGCATATTAGGTGTTAGCCTTTCTGTTTGCTTATCATACAAAGGGAGCTGCTGTTCACTTTCTATTTGGCAAAGGACAGGCCCACTTGCTGTCTACAAACAGTTAAAGGAATTAGATGAGAAATTATTCCAAATGAACTGAGCACAGTTTGATTAGCCCAGCTGTATAGGTTTTTTTGGGGGGTGGTGGTGGTGGTATTGGGAGTAGTCATCAACATGCCGAGGCCAGATGCATTCTTATTGAATAATACATTGAAGCCCCAAATGCTACATGCGGGAGCATGCATACATATAGATTCTGGTTAGAACTGTAGTACGGGTTGTAATTGACTATGTATTTAGGATGGGTTTATTTTCAAGCTATTCCACTTAACATCACAATATAATAAAGAGTCTCTGTTTAAGTGGGTCACAAATATTATCCACACATGAAGGACAGTTTTTTGGCTTTTTTTTTAAATAGGAGGTTTCAAAATGTTCATTGAAAATGGACATGGATAATGGAATTTTCCCATGAACTCTTTGAGCGTCCTCATAATGATGATCACACTATTAATTAAGATCGTTAGACCCTGAAAAGGTCCTTCACATATGTGATGTCTCATCAGCCTCACCACAGACATGAGTCAGGTAGGACAGCATCTTGTTCAGAGAACACTGTGCCCATGGATTGACCTAAATTGAGAGCATCTAGTTTGTAAAGAAAAGAAAGGCACACATGATGAAATGTGTGCAAGGAATGTGTATAGTCTTTGTGATGACAAAGAGCATTTGAAAAGCATAAATATATGTCAACTTTGTCTCCATTTTTAACTTTGTGATATAATTTTTTAAAGCCCGCATTACAAATGGAAATATCAGGGGCAAGGCAACAGCCACTGGCTTGAGGAAGGGCAGACTAGGTTTCCAAAGCCACAGCGAGTCTAGCGGCAAACGTGCGGTGTTTCCAAATCATTGATCCATCATTGAGAAGTGTGGATTGTGTGCGTATGTGTGAAGCTATCTGAAGATGCTTGTCTGAAAGACACCCCCCCCCCAAATATCTCAGAATCAAGTGGAAAATCCCTGTGTCATCCATGCATGTACACCTGCTATCAGCCAGGTCCTATATGGTTCTCAACAGCATGCCCCATGGTGCCCTGAGTGGCAAAAACACGCTTGGAGCCAATCTGCCTCCATTTTATTTTACTCCCAAATTGTTATTCTGCAATCTTTTTCATGCATGTAAAAGTAGCAATGTGGTGCACTGGCGCTGCATATTATTCGTGTTTTATTGAATTTTTATAAGGACTGAACTTTTAAAAACAGAAAGGTAAATGACATGAGCAGATAACACATTCCCAGTCGACAGCAGAGATGTCCGTAGGCATTGATGTACGAGTACCACTCGACTGCAGGAAATCTCTCCCCTCCCTGTCTTTAGATAGTGCCTGGACAAAGAAGGCCAGATAAGCTAATAAATTAGAAGCATGTAGCATTTGATAGTACAAATGATTGACACCGCGCACTGCTGCATGGCCGCTGCATCTTTTACTTATGCAAGTCAATAAATAAATCAGTAAAAGTTAGTCAAACAATGGAACAGCCAATGTGCAACCCCAGATTTGAAACCAAAGTCCCCCCGTCCTCCCTTGTCTTTCCTTCCCCGTCTCTCTGCCCGACTCGGCGCACACCTTTCCGGCTCATTACTGCAAATCATTTGAATTCCAGCACACCATGTCACCTGCTCTGTAATCTGATTACTTTATGGAGGAATTAGTATGTATATTTAATGTAGAAGGGTTTTAATCTTGATGAAAATAATCCTAAGGAACTGTGATAGGGTCGCTCATATGTCTGGCAGATATGCCAGTAACATGCTAATAAATGACAGCTGATTTATGTATCTGGATTCTTTTATTTATAAAAATAGCAAGTGGACTGATTTTTGATATTAATAATACAAGTGAATCCACTTTGATTAGACTTCTGTGGAGAGCTGTGCATATCCGGCATTACAATTAAATCTTGTGATGTGGAATGGGAATGACATGCTAATGAAGCAAGCCAGTGAGCCTGAACCAAGAGTGTCCAACATCATTATGGGATATCTGAGATGAAGAGTAATTATAAGAGGAACACGGAAATGTCATTAAAATCTTCACTAAGAGATTTAACCTACTATTTCATACTAATGCGGGACTCTCCCCCCCACCCCCACCCCCGCCCCTTTCCTGGCAACATAACCGAACACAAAGTTCCTTCCAGAATTTACAGGCAAAGGTGTGGTTTTGTCAAATAGGTCTGGATTTAGGAAAAAGATACAATCTGGTGTCCTAATTTAATTTAGTACATCAACATTCAATGGTGGTATGTAATTGAAATCTCTTTTTAATAATTTGAGATGAATTCTCAATTAGGGCTTGATCCGATTTCCATGAAATTTATTAAAATTGAGGGTGGAAGCCCTTGAAAATTTTATTCTTTTCACTCCATTAGCACAATGCAGCTAGTCTAAACGACTCTGTCAGATAGTATGGGACACCCCTTGTTTATTTATGAGAAATTGTTTCAAGGAAGGTCAAAAGATGTGACATAATGCATATTCATAGAATACAACTTACAATGTATGAATCAAGAAAGTTCTCAAAGCTGGAGTTCCCTCCTTTTGGGGAGAAAACGTACCATCTTCACCTTCATCACCACGTTTGCTGTGGAGCAATCGCACTCGGGAACTGCTGGCTTGTGACTTAATCCTGCCCCTGAACACTGAGGGCAGACGACCTCCGCAGGACAAGCCGCGCCTGCGCACCAGTTGAACAGGGCTCGGTGACTTCTCTACAGTGCAGGGCACTGCGATGGACAGGGTCGTGCCTATCACACCGCTTGGGCGCCCAGCAGGTAAAACATCTCGTGTTGCTCGGTGGCCAACAAATACCTGACGCACACACCGAAAGACCAAGAGAGTCCTGCACGCATTGCTCGCCGTCTCCGGGCTCTTCGTGAACATCTGCGATCAGGCTTACCCAGAAACAGCCTAGAGACGTCATTGTGTTTCTCTTCCAAATAGGTAGTATTATGTGCAATTTGTTCAGTGTGTCGTCCGGGGAAAGCCAGGTCCTGGCTGGGTAATTAGGAGAAAGGTAAACAGCATTTTATGTCTGGGAGCTTCCATTTCTACAGCTGTTGCAGAAAACTCTTTTCACTTTTCTGAGGAAACATTGCCTGTTTGCCTTCATCCAAGGTGATGTTGAAAAAGGAGAGCTTTGCCCTGTTTAACGGTGACGGGCCCCTGGAAGAAACCTGTGCAAAGATTGGGAGACTGGAAAGTAGACTGTAAATGAGAAAAGGATACTCGGGACACTAGGGTTTTGTAAAGGAAATTAGATCGACACTCTAAAATTCTTATTAGAAAATCCCAGAGTTTAAATGTTATTCTACAAATCTGTATCCTTTCCCCCTACAGTCTAGTGTTGACAAGGGGCACATAGAGATATTTCAACATAATTTGTTGTTGAAAAAAAATGTCTTGTCCTATAGGGTCGCTTTGAGTGAGAACTGACTAAATATCAGTAGGTGGGAGTGGTCGTTACATAATCTGGTGTCCATTTGAAACTTGAGAGGATTAAGAGTGAAGGGGTGGAGTCTAGTCTGTCAATTGGGTCATAGCCAATGAGGCCTCTGTGGGCATGGCCTTCTCCTGAGGTACTTTTTCTCACTACTTCACTTCCTTTAAAACTCTCTACTGACAAGGCTGACTCCCTGCAAGACATCCCTGAGGAGAAGCCACATGGACCGACCCTGATGCTGAGAACCCTGGTCCTGGAGAAGTCATGTGGAGACCCCTGCCAGTGCTGAGATGCTCACAACGCCACTGGATCCAAAGACTTTCTACCCACTGGCCTGTGATTGTCCTGCATTCAGGGTCATTGCACGTGTTTCGTGAGTCTGAAGAGGACTTTATAGATTGGTATCAGACACATGGGCCAATTTTGGGCTCATGGCTTTGACTGGACTGGGTTAGGATGCTTTCTTAATGTATAATTACCCTTTATATAAAATTCTGTCTTATACACGTGTGAGTTTCTATGATTTTGTTTCTCTAGTCTACCGGGACCAACACAGTGGGTCTTAGGTAAAAGTTTAGGTATGCAGCAAATTAGCTTTCCATTCAGTAATTCATATGCAAATTGTTTCTTGACATTGGTTCCAATTTCTGAAAAGTGCTACACTCTCCCCATTTCCTCCTTGGGTAACTTGTTTCCATTGATCCGATTTCTCTGCCTTCTCATTTTTGATTTTAAGCAGATGTGGCCCTTCTGGTCTCAGAGTTGATGGTTCTGAGAGCGCATTCTTCCTGGGCGGTGATGGTGACTTTCTACGTCTACTGTGCGGTCCAGAGTTTCAAGCTGGGAGCTTGTCTTAAGCAACAGCCCTGCAGGTTCCTCTAGTCTCTTTCAGACCTGTAAGTCTGGTGTTGTTTTCATTTGAATTTCCTCCTTAACTTTTGCCTGTTCTACCCAGAACATTCTATGGTGGTCCTTGTCAGAGAGATCGATAAGGAGTGGTAGGAGCCCCTTGTAGTTCTTATGGTCTCAAGTTAGAAGTGGCTGGGGGTCATGAACCCTTTGGAATAATTGCTTCCTTGAGTTTTCTTCATTCCCCTTTGTTCCAGGCAAAAAGAGATAGTAGTTGTTTCTTAGGTGGCCATTCACAAGCTGCTAAGACCCCAGGTACTCACCAACTAGAAGGTGAGGCAGCTATCTTTCCCATCACCCACTCAACTGTCCTTTCCCATCACCATGAACTTTTGACTCAGACTGAATCAAGCTGATTTCCTTTCTTGAACGAAGAAACTAAAGTTAGAGGATTTTGATCTTGGAGCTATAAGATTCTAGAAAGAGTTGAGGCTACAGCCACGTAAATAAAGGCCATGCAGAAGTACTGCTGCTAATATTCTTTGGTAACACACAACAAACAATTTACTAGTGTACAATATCAATCATTTTTGTATGCGCACGGGTGCTGTGAGTCAGTAACTCAAGCAAGGCTTACTTCTGCTTGACAATAGTACGCGCCTCAACTGAGAAGATTCAAATGGCTGAATGAGGCTGTTTCCTTCACACAAATCTGGTACCCGGGCTGAGACAACATGAGGGCTAACTCAGCTTCCACTGTGGACTGAAGCCCCCACAGAGTCTGCAGTGGGAGTCAGGCTTTTCACAGCGTGGCAGCTCTGATCTAAAACCATAACAGACTCGCTGCCATTGAGTAGATTCCAACTCATAGCGACCCTGCACCACATGCACCTCTACCTGCTGGCCATAGGCTTGCACTTTGACAACCAGTTATCATCAGGTGCTGTAGAGTTGGGTTTTGATCCATAGCAACCCAACAAGACAGAGTAGAACTATCTCATATGGTTTTCTAAGCTCTAATATTTAAAGAGTGAATCTTGGTGGCACAGTGGTTAATTGCTTGACTCTTAATCCAAAGCTCAGCAGTTCAAATCCACTAGCTGTTCTGTAGGAGAAAGTTCAGGCAATCTGTTTCAGTAAAAATTACAGCCTAGGAAACCTTATGTGGCAGTTCTACTCTGTCCAGTAGGAGTAACATGAGTCAGAAGCACCTTGACGACAGGTACTGGTTACTCTTCTCAGCAGCAACCAGTCTTTTCTCCCACAGGGCACCTGGTAGGTTCAACCAGTTGATACTGGTTAGCAATTGACCTTTTAGTTAACACTTACTCGTTGAGCCGCCAGTCTTCCTTGAAGAATCACTGGCCTGATGGAGTTGGAACGGACACACATCTGTTTCCATACATGTATCCACATGTTTTTCTTATATTTGATTCATATATTCAGTTTCTGGGAGAGCTAAAATGTAAGATCTTAACTAAAAGATCTTTAAAAAGTGTCAAATTCTTCTACCATTTGATTGTAAACAGAATCCAGTATGGATCAATCAAAATTAATCAGTTCTTGTATTTTTAAAATTTTCAATACTATTTTGGAAATCAATGTAATGGAATTAACGAGTAAAAGAAACAAGATTAAGAATTGAGGTTAAGAAAATTACAGGTAAATATATAAACAATTAACCATTCCAGTATTGAAAGGGAGGAAAAACTGCAATATAAATGAATTTTTAAGGGAAAATGATATTTTCAAAACTAATGATTGGTTCTTTTATGGTAAAATGCCATTACTACTTATTTAGTATGTGTAAAATATGAATATATAATTTCAGCAATGATTATTTTGTCAGTAATTAAAAGCAATTAACATTTCACATGGAACTAATAATATTAGTAAGAAATCCAGGGGATGTGATCCATTTAGATTCAACATAAATTCACCCCTAGGGAAAGAGACCAAACAGATGGAGGGCATTCACAGTATCCCACCCCCTTTTTACCCCTTTTGCTGTGACTTAAAAAATTTAAAACCCAAAGCTGACTTACTTCCAAATGAATGTAAAATACATACTTAGTGTGATGCACTGACATCAAACTGAAATACTTTTACCCCCTCAGATATCAACGGACAGGTAAGGGCTCCGGGCAGGGGGAGCATTAAATATGATTTTAACTTATGTAGGGTACTGTCAAATGACATCCCCTAAAAAAAACTTGTAAAGTTTCCTCCCTCCCATGTCCCTTCTTTTCATTTCTTCTATAACTGTGTATTGAGTAACCACTGTTGCGCACTCAGATCCCATCTTAGAAACTAGGAAGGAGGATTAAAACATACCAGGGTCTTGTGTCCAAAAAGAACAATGCCTTACGTTCACCAGGCCACTTCTTTTTCCTAAGGACAAAGGGCGTGGCATTTCTCAGGCTTCCTTACATGGTTGTATAGGCCATGTGACTCACTTTTGGCCAATGGCATGCAAGCAGCCATGATATAAGCAACTTCATCTCCCCTACTGTCTCAGATTTTACTTCTACAGCCTCTTTGGAAGTTACATATGTCAGTGAGCATCAATACCAAATGGAAATTCACCCAACTTGCACAAGACTGTGAGAAGAAGGGGAGGTCAATCATCATTAAACCATAGAGATCTGGAGATTGTTTGCTACCACTGAATCTCCTTTTCTATATTAAAAAGAATAATAAATCATTTTATTGGGGGTTTTACAGCTTTTATAAAAGTCCACACATCTCTTGTATCAAGTACACTTATCCATATGTTGCCACTGTTTTCAAAATATTTTCTTTCTACTTGAGCCCTTGAGATCATCTCTTTTGTTTCTCCCTCCCCTTCCCTCCCACCCTCATGAATGCTAGATAAATTATCATTTATTATTATTTTCATATCTTACACGATCCACTTCACTTTCACCCATATTTCTGTTATTCATCACCTTGGGGGGCTGGGGTTATACATAGATCATTGCAATTGGTCCCCCTTTCTCAAGCCCCTCCCCAACGTCCCCCTACCCTGATGGTATCACTACTCCCATTTCTGTTCCTGAGCGGTTTATCTCTACTGGGTTCCCTGTACCTAGAATTCTTATCTGTACCAGTGTTCATGCTCTGGTCTAGTAGAATTTTTAAGGTAGAACTGGGGTCATGAGGAGGGGTGGGAAGCATTAAAGAATTAACTGGGGATACGGTTGTATGCTTTGCTGGTGCTATACTGCATTCTGGCTTACTTGTCCTTTCCTTGTGACCCTTCTCTGAGGGGATGTCCAATTGTCTACAGATGGGCTTTGAGTCTCTACTCCAAGCCCCCTCATTCACATCAATATGATTGTTTTGGATTTTTTGATACCTGATACCTGATCCTGTCAACACCTTGTGATCACACAGGCTAGTGTTCTTCTTCCATGTGGACTTTGTTGCTTCCCAGCTAGATGACCGCTTGTTTATCATGCAGTCTTTAAGATCCCAGATGCTTTATCTTATAATTGCCAGGCATCATTAGCTTTTTCACATTTGCTTATGTGCCCATTCTGTCTTCAGTGATCATGTTGAGAAGGTGAGCATAACAGAATGCCAGGTTATTAGAACAAAGTGTTCTTGTGTTTAGGAACTACACTTGAGTAGAGGCCCAATGTCTAACTGATACCTTAATACTTAACATATGAATATATGTACATAGGCCTATATTCATATTGTAATCTATAAATACATTTTCATATGTATGTGGCTGTATTTATACCTCTATAAATGTCCTTTGTCGCCTAGTTATTTCTTCAATTTCCTTTTACTTTCCTCCTGTCAAACTATCATTTTTGGCCTTCATTAGGCTCTCAGTAATTCCTCTTAGCTATATTGTACTTGATCAAGTCCCTCCAAGCATTCTATGCCCTTTCCGTCATCAATTTTAGATCACTTGTTGCTCCCTTGCCCTTGATCTGTTGGCTTCCCCATAGCTTTGCCCCACCTCCCCCTCTCCCATGTCCCACTGGAACCAATGGCCCTGTTTTTTTTCTCCTCAGGATTGTTTATCTTGCAATCTTACACAGACAGGCATGAAAAAGAAAAAGGAATAAAGTGTATAAATAGTTCTGGTGATGCTTATGAATGTTTTCTAATCAAGTGTGATGAGATGCCAAGCCCCGCCCCCAAAGTTTATTTTTAGGATTCCCTGGGGACTTCATTGCTTTCCTCCCCTTGCTGCTCTGTTGCACTCCCTTCATGTTTCATCATGGTGTGTGTGTGGGGGGGGGGCGCTGTTCGATTGGGCACAATTGCCTCACGGTGTCTCCAGTGCTGTCCGCACCAGTGCTAGGGGTCAGAGAGGGGATGTCATATCTCGTGGTGGAGCCAGCCCTATGTTCCTCTCTGTGCATTGGCTGCTCCAAGCAGGAAGGTTGTCCTCAAGCCTTGGTGGTCCAGGATGCTGTCCACTCTCTCTCTCTCCTTCGCTCCTAGTTTGCTCCTGTTTGCTTTGAGCAGATAAGCCTCTCTCCCTGGGCTGTATCTTCCATGCTGTTCTCTGTAGTGAATTCTTCTGGGGGAGGGGATAGGTTTTAAGAAGGTTGAATAATGCAAGAGACTTGTGATGGACTGCAACGGAAAGGGAAAGGTATGCAGTTCTAATCTACCCAGTGGCTCTGTGGAAGTCTGGCAATTTACATCTGTGAAGACTACCATCAACAAAACCATAGGCAGTAGTTATATTTTGCACCAACACCATACAGTTCACATCATCTAGAAAAGAAAATGATGACTGTGCTAGTCTGGGTATATTCGAGAAAAAATCCACAGAAAATCATATGTATAGGAGAGAGTTTTATATAAAGGCTAAGTGCACATCAAGAAAGCATCCCAACCCAGTGCTTCCCAAGCCAACAAGTCCAACATTAGCCCACATGTCCCACACCAATCCACAAAGCCCTCCTCCATCTCACAAAACACAAACAATGATGCCAACTGCAGGAGGAAAGCCGGATCAGTGAACGTGTAATCAGCTCAGCGCTGGCAGGAGTCTCCATGTGGCTGCTCCAGGACCAAGGGTTGCATCGGGGTAGGACCATGTGTCTTCTCCTCAGTGATGTCTCACAGGAAGTGAGCCTTGCCAGCTAAAGTAGGGAACTGGCTAAGGCAGCTGTGCCTGGTCCGACCATCAGAAAGCAAGAGACCTGAGAACTCAAAAGGCAAGGCTCACTGAGCCATTTATCTCTCCACCTTCAATTAACCCTACATGTGTTTATCGGCCAGGTTGGCACAATAAACTTTAACTATCTCAATGACAAACAAATATTTTGATGCAACATGAGAGATGTAGAGATGAAGTAATAGTTACAAACATCTGGACAAGGAAAAGAGCAAATGCCTAATGCCTAGGGGCTCTATTTAAGTTGGCTTCTCATAGGCAGGGATGGTTTGAATTGCTCACGTTATGGTGGAATTTTGCAAGATAGCACAAACCAAAAGTGAGAGTGAAGTAAATGAGCTACCATTTCTAAAATGTCTTCTCTCAAAAAGTTGCTTAACGATGTTTCCAGAATAGGAAATGAAATAACAAAATTAAAAAATACATATAAAAGCTAAAGCCAGCATTGTTCTGAAGTAATATCAGGTTACTGTTCAGTTTATTTAAATAGAAGATTGATCAGCCATAACAATCCATTTACTGAGCAATCTGATGACAGTTATTTCAAATCAATTTGGGCACAGAGGCAACAGCAACTAGCAAGTTATTCAGAAATGCCTGAAATATTCTCTTCAAAAAAAGGATACACAGAGTAGTAAGGAAACCTTAATGCTCAAACAGGTACTATCTTCTGATGCAAGCTAACTATTTCACGATATCTCAGTAGGTTTTCAGGGTTCACATAGTCACACCACACTCCATCGTTCCCAGGAGCAGCCGGAGCTGCGCCTCCTCATGCAGATGTACAAAGCATCCCCAGCGACGACATGAGATCGAGCAGCAGAAACATCCGGACTTGTTCACTGGTCCCTTCCTCAGAGCAAGTTCGAAGTGAAGGTTTTGCTGTGAATGGTCACATCTGCTCTTCCAGAAAGAATGAATTATAATAGAAAGGAAGACCTGTGAACTTGGGGGGAACTGAAGAAAACCCTATAAGAAACAAATGGGCAAGGTGTCGAGGGGCCTGTCACTGGAGGGCAAATAACAACCGATGAGGGTACTGAGTGATGGAAGACAATGGCTGGAATGAAAAGAGGCAGAACATTGGGAGGTCCTCGAGGCCTTTGATCGGTAGAGACCGCTTCATAGCTCAAGAAATGCAAGGCAGAAATGAAGGCGGCTTCGGAAGGTGTGAGGCACCGCTCATCCCAAAGGTGGACTGGTAGGAATGAAGTGGGCCCAGGGAGGGGGAGAAGAAGGCAGTGGCATTCGGCTGAATGAAGTCGATCAGCAGGAGCGATGTGCCTCGTGCAAAGATGTTGTGAGTGCTAAATAGGCCACAGAGTTAAACCTGCAGTTATGACTTTGAATTGAGGGCGTTCACCGTGATGACCAACCTGTACACTATGTATATTCTGAGTGGAATAGGAGTGCGGCGTATTTTCCAAGAAGAAATACTGAAAAAGCCAGCGTAGGGAGTTTCCTCCTGGTAAATAGCAATGTGGCCCCATCACTTGGGCTATGGGAAACAGAACACTAGCAATGAGAACAGGATGTTTGATTGGATGACCTTTGTGGACCTCTGTGCAAAAAGAGGGGCTTTTTTAGTGATCTGCATTTTATTTATTTTTCTTCCCATTACGATCAACTTATTCATGGTAACATTTCTGCTGCTGCTGCTGCTGAGTTTCCTAAGACTCCTTGAGTATCACACAGACACAAACCAAGTTCAGATTGAAAATTAAGAGAGAAGGAAATGTGACTTGATGACAGTTAGCAGTCCTATACATGAATTGAAAAGAAAATATGTTCCTTTACAGAGTAAGATAAGATATAATAATTATTTATAAACTATTAAGGGACCAGGGGGAAGGGGGGGGTGAGGAGGGAGGCGGAAGGGAAAAAAAGGGAAACCGAGCTGATTCCAGGAACCCAAGTGGAAGGTGAATTTTGAGAATGACGAGTGCAATGAATGTATAAGGGTGCTTTGCTCAATTGATGTATGTACGGATTGCTATAAGAGTTGTATGAGCCCCTAATAAAATGTGAAAAAAAGAGTTGTATGAGCCCCAATGAAAAGATTTATTAATAAAAAAATTTTTTTAAGTACACCTAGCTTTACAGGCATCACTTTCACTCACTTTTGGATACAGAAACAGCCCCAAGAATACTCCTGCACGTTTGTCAAATTCTTCATATTTGTCCTTTATAGAACACATCATAGCAGAATATCATAAGACCTACAAATGTCCTTGGACAATGTATACAATTGTTCCTACCACCAATGCTAAGTACAATTAATAAAGTGCCCTCTGTTTGCATTAATTGGGAGTTATACCTGAGAAAGTGATTCCCTTCTGCGTGATTCTATAATCCTATTCAACTGAACACAAATGTGGGCAAGGACCTCTGTGAATACATTGTGTGTGTGGTGTTTACAATGACTATGATGTTACAGGATCAATGTGCTCTAATTTTTTCTTTTTCCAAACCTGGGTAGTACAACCAGTTCATGAACTCTCTTGTTAACTGACAGGTCAGAGGGTCTAGTCCATCCACACACCTTGCAAGGATGACCTCGTGACTAACTTGGAATAACCGCGGAACCACAGTTATTTTGCAGATGCACCTCTGGGACCTTGCGTGAGAATGGAGTCAATGACAGTTGCTCAGCTGGGTATATTTTCCTGAAAGATGGTTATCTCACTGACTCCCTACCTCTCCCTCCTTTCCACTCACCAGTACTGTCCTTGTGAGAACCCTGTTTCAGAAGAGGGGCTTCTAAGTGTTCTGTGCCACTAAGAAGGAGCAAGGCACATTCACATCTATGGAGCAAGTTCACACCTGTGAGGAGAGGCTGGGCCCTGCTTGCTAGATGGACGGGGGCCTGTGATGATCCAATGAAGGCTTTTGCTCAACTGGAAGTGTTTCTTTCTCTGCCTGACCTTTGCCATGACATTTATCTCGGCCGTGCCTTTGGGCCCTCCCCTTGTGCTTTGAAAGCGCCTCCTTGGTAAGTCAAAAGGAAGATGGTGGTGGAAAGGGTGGCTGGATGCTATTGAGTAGATTCCAAATCGTAGTGACCTGTTGTGGCATAGGACAAGTGTCCTTGCTAACCACAAAGTCAGCATTTAGACATCACCAGGAACTTCTCAGGAGAAATATAAATCCTTCTGCTTCCATAACGATTCGCAGTCATGGAAACCCACAGAGGCAAGACCAGCATGCCCTGTAAGTCAGATTCCAGCTCATAGCCACCCTACAGGACCGAGGAGAACTCCCCCTGTATGTTTCCCAGATTGTCAATCTCAGTGTCATCTTTCTTCTGAGAAAGACTGGTGGTTTAGAACTTCTGACTCTGTGCTTAGCAATCTAACTCTACCAAGGGCTCCTCCCCCAACAATATTAATTTTCCTTTAGACTGAGAGAAATCCTCGCAGGAAAGGTGGGTGGACAGGGGAGGCACAGACAGATGAGTATTTCTAAACTGATCTCATTATACCTTTAGAAAATGCTTATGGGGACAGAATGTATTTGGTGCCCCATTAGAAGGCCAGGCTTTCTGCCTAACCAGATCCTTCGGTTGGATACCATTTAGTTGAGAAACAGTTGGCTAATGTCTTAAATTTATAAAGTATGCTATCACTGCATACTCATCACTGTCACACTTCCAATCCCTGTTCCTGCAGGCAAAGCAACTCCCCCTTTCTCTTACGGGGAGTTATAAGTCATTCTCTTTGGTGAACACTAGAATCACCCAGATGCTTCAAAAGGAGCCTGGGTGGCCTCTGGGTTAGACATTGGACTGCTGCTAATCTGTTGGCTGTGGAAGCCCCTCAGCCATTTCATGAAAGAAAGGTGGGGCTGTCTGCTCTCAGGAATATTTATGGTCCAGGAACCCTGTAGAGGGTCTCTGTGAATTGGAATCCACTCTCTGGCAGTGGGCTTTAAGAGGGAATCTTTAAAACCTCACACTACCTCCATGCACATCACCACCACCACGACCAATTCAAACAAAACCCTGGAGTTATGATCCAGGCCTGAGCCATTGTAGTGCTCCACAGGTGATTCTGTTAGCAATAACACCCTCTCACAGTTAATAGAAGGCTTGGCAGGGTGTCGGGTGGTTTGGTTTCCAGGTAAAGGATTGGTGGTGGCCAACTCCAAGGTGATTGGGGGTGAAGTAGGCTGAAGAAAAGATGAAATGAAGAGATAGGGTTTAGTGGGTTCGGTGTGAGTGAACATGAGGAAAGGCTGCTCAGCGAGTGATAGTCATTGATCATCTCAATTTATAGGGGGGATTGTTCATTCTCCCCACCCCAGTACCAGTTGTGCTGAACAAATAGTCAGAGAAGCTGGATTATATGAAGAAGAATGTGGCATCGGGATCGGGAGAAGGCATGTTAACACCCTGCAACATGCAGATGACACAAGTGTTCTTGCTCAATGGGAGGAGGACTTGGAGTTCTTGCGGATGAAGATCAAGGATTGCAGCCTTCAATATGGATGACAACTCAGTGGAAAGAGATGAAAATCCTCGGCAAGAGACTCTTAGGCAGTGGTTCTCAGCCTTCCCAATGCTGTGGCCCTTTCATACAGTTCCTCATATTGTGGTGATCCTCGACCATAAAATTATTTTTGTTGCTACTGCATCACTGTCATTTTGCAACTGTTATGAATTGGACAACCCCTGTGAAAGGATCATTCAACCCCCAAAGGGGTCACGACCCACAGGTAGAAAATGCTGCTACTGGTCACATCATGATAAATGGAGAACAGGTGAAAACTGTCAAAAATCTCACGCGTGGGTCCACAATCGATGCTCATGGAAGCAGCAGTCGAGAGATCAAAGTACGCATTGCAGTGGGGCAATACGCTACAAGAGACCTCTTTTAAAGAGTGACAAAGGTACACCTGACTCAAGCCATGGTCATTTTCAATTGCCTTATATGCATGCGAGAGTTGGGCACTGAATAAGGAAGACTGAACAAGAAGTGATTTGTTTGAATTCTGGTGTTGGTAAAGGATACTGAAATTACTGTGGACTGTCAGAAGAACAATCAAGTCTGTCTTGGAAGAAGTACAGCCAGAGTGCTCCTGAGAAGCAAGGATGGTGAGATTTTGTCTCACTTTGACGTGCTATCAGGAGGGACAGTGCCTGGAGAAGGGCTTCATGGTAAAGGGGGAGCAAAAAGAGGAAGGGCCTCAATGAGACGGCTTGATTGCCACCATGCGCTCAAATGTAAGAACATCGCGTGTCTTTGTCTCTGTTATGCATAGGGTGGGTATGAGTCTCAACTGACTCAATTGTACTTAACAACAACAACAAGTATCAATATGTGACATATAACTAGGTGAAGAAAATATAAAATCAATGAAATATTAAACATTAGAAATGCTTTTAAATATATATTTTATTGAATTACCAAGGTTTGAATCGTGTTTTTAAGTGTTTCTAGTAGCCATAGAACTAGCAAGGTCATTTCCCAAATATCTTTTTTTTTTTTTTGTCCACTTCCTGGCTAGTTAAACCCTGTTCAACTTTCAATGTCCAGTGCAAAGTTCTTCTCTTCCAGGAAGTATTCCCAGATCACCCATCATGCTCACTGCTCTCTCCAGTCTCTAAACACCAAGGAGGATTGATCTAGGGTATACATTTGGCTCCTAGTCATAAACCATCCCTTAACAGAGCATGCATTGCTGCTTCATTTGCGTCAACTTCCCATACGTTCTGGTCTTGCTTCCCCAATCAAAGTGTACACTCTTTTGGCAAGGGGACTGTGAGTATTTATTTTCTATATCTCCTCTAAGGTCTGACAAAGTTCGTCGAGCAATGTTGATTGATACATAATTAAGAGGCATTCTACAGACACTATCTCACTCTGTACCTGAGGTTAATTAAATCTCCAAAGATCAAAGACAGCATAAAAAAGATCCTTCCGATAATGGCTATGTCACAATCAGCTAGCAGCATTTTAACATTGAGGAACTGTCAGAAATGACTTTGAGGCCTGTAAATGGTTATTTTCTAATTCCAAGTGAGGTTAAAAAATGATGGAGAAAGAATATAACCTAAAGGTCATGGTTAGTCTTTTTTTTAAAACCTGGGTATGGTCCAGTGGGCAGACAGAAAGCATCTCTTATAAACATTATGGGGGCTGTGCTAATGACTTGTTTAAAACTTCAAAATCTTCCTAATGAGACCTTATTCTAGTACTACTTGATAAAGTTGTGTTGGAGACACACTGTCACTGCACTTTTTCAGATGACATAATCCGTCACAGCTCAGCGAGTCACAGCATTAACTAAAGAGTCCTAGGATTAAGTCACCGTATTTTATTAAACACTAAGTTACAACTGAATTATTCCTAACCTAATTATGAATGACTTGACCATGTTTCTCTGTCTATTTTGTGGTGTGATTAAAAATATAGGAGGATAGCCAAAATAATTTGCCAAAAATTAGTGTGGAAGTTGAATATTGAAGACTTGCATGGAAAACACTCGACATGCATTTTCTGAAGAGAGCTGCAGCATTCGTGAAATGCAGCACATCAAGAATTGACCCTACCTGACTACTGACACCCCCTGTCAGAAGGGCCACAAGGAAGAGAAGAGCCAGTCAGGATGCAGTAGAGCACCGACAAAACACACAACGTTCCTCGAACTCAGCAGTTCTCAACCTGTGGGTCGCAACTCCTTTGGGGGTCGGATGGCCCTTTCACCTGGGTCACCTGGTTCATAACAGTAGCAAAATGACAGTGATGAAGTAGCAAGGACAATAATTTTATGGCTGGGGGGTCACCACAACACGAGGAACTGTATGCAAGGGTCGCAACCTTAGGAAGGTGGAGAACCACTGCTCTAGTCTTTTAATGCTCCCTTCCCCTGCCCTACCATGACCCCAGTTCTGTCTTACAAATCTAGCTTGACCAGAACATGTACACTGGTACAGACAAGTGCTCGCAACACAGGAAAGCCAGAACAGATAAATCCCTCAGGACCAATAAGGGGAGCAGTGATACTGGGAGGGGAAGGGTGGGGGCGGGCAGTCAGGGGAAACTGATCACAATGATCGATATATGGCCCCCATCCCAGGGGGAAGGACAGCAGAAAGGTGGGTGAAATTAGAAAGCAGTTGGTGTAAGACATGAAAATTTTTTTTTATAAATTATCAAGGGGATATGGGGACGGGAGGGTGGCAGACCGGGGGGATGAGGAGCTGATGCCAGGGGCTCAAGTAGAAAGAAAATGTTTTGAAAAAGATGATGACAACATATGTACAGATGTGTGACACAATGGCTATATGTATGGACTGTGATAAGAGCTGTAAGAGCCCCACTAAAATAAAATAAACTAATTGGCCCTAAATGAACAAATCAGCAGTGGTAAGTTGCACTCCGTGCTATATACCAGTGAGCACACTTTGTGTACTTTGTTTTACTCAGAGCATTTACCTCAGTAGCTAACTTTGTGGGGCAACAAGGAAGTGTACAGAGGATTGTTAATTGGGGCCAATTTTTATCTTGGGGATGTTTTTTTTTTAACTTAGAAATTGAAATGAAAACATAAATCTCTCTTGGTGTCATACAATTTCTGAACCAACATGTAAAGAGCCTGGAAGTCACCAGCATCCTAATAACAAGAAAAAAAGTTGAGCAAAAACACAAAACAAAACCAAAAACACAACCACCATCCTTTGATCCATCAGAGAATTGAGGTCCCAGGAAAACCTGCTGGGCCCCAAACTGAGAGAGCCATGGAGGAGGAAACCCACAGCTCACCAGGAATGGAAGTCCAGAAGCCTCTATGCGGAGCTTGCGCTCATGGAACACGTCAACTGTGAGTGGCGACTTGTTGGGAGGCTTACTTGTACTCACTGTGGAGTTGGGGCCCTCTTCTTAGGGGCCCAACACCGACACGATGAAACATAGATCCATGCAAGACTGTATACGGAAATACTTACAACTATGCGGCTCCTTTTTAAAACTCATTTCATTGGGGCTCATACAATCACAAGCCATGCATACATCCATTGTGTCAAGCACATTTGTGCATTTCTTGCCAACATCATCTTCAAAGCATTCTCTTCCCATTTGAGCCCCGAATATCAGCTCCCCATTTCTTCTGCCTCCTCCCCCACCTGCCCTCCCTCACGAACCCTTGATAAGTTATAGATTATTTTTTCCATATCTTACATCTTCCTCCATCACTCCCCTCACTCACTTTTCCATTATTCATACCCCTGGGAGGGAGTTCTTGGTTGATCCTTGGGATCGATTCCCTTTTTCTCCCTCCACCCTCGCCTAATCGTCCTGGTGTCTCTACCCTTATTGTTGGCCCCGAGGGGTTTATCTACCCGGCTTCCCTGTGTTGTGGGCTCTTATCTGTAGCAGTGTGCATGCTCTGGTCTAATCCGATTTGTAAAGTGGAAATGAGGTCGTGACAGTGGGGAGAAGGAAGCACTAAAGAGCTAGAGGAAAGTTGTGTGTTTCATTGGTGCTATACTGCAGCCTGGCTGGCTCATCTCTTCCCTATGACCCCTCTGTGAGGGGATGTCCAATTGTCTACAGATGGGCATTGGATCTCTACCCATGCCCCCACTCATTCACACTGGGCATGGTTTGATTCTGGGTCTTAGATGCCTATTGCCTGATCCCAACGACACTTCATGATCACACAGGCTGTTGTGCATCTCCCATGTGGGCTTTGTTTGCTCTGAGCTAGATGGCCGCTTGTTTATCTGGATCAATCACTTTATATGGGTGAAATATATGGCAGGTGAATTATACCTCAGTACTGTCAACATTTTTTCCCAAGTTGAGATAAGATGTAAATGTTTACAATAGAAAGTCAACCCAAACCAAAAACTGCCATTGAGTCAATTCTGACTCATAGTCACTATCTGGGACACAGTAGGATTGCCCCTGTGGATTTCTGAGAGTAAATCTTGACAGGAGTCGAAAGTCTTGTCTTTCTCCTTCAAATTGGCCTGATGTTTCTGAACTGCAGCCCACCATGTAACTACAATGTCCTCAATATACAGTAGAGAGTATAACAGTGCTATTCACGAAGCTCGGATCAAATAATATAGAAGGACTACGGAGGAAGAAAACACTCCCGGGTACGGAGCTCACGATCAGGCAAGCAGGTTTTATTAAGGATCTTTTGGTCAACCTCATAGTTTAGTGTGGTAAGTGTGGGGGAATTATTGAAGATTCTAGACATGAACTTTAGGAATACTATGCTAATTATAATGTTTGAAATGCAGTGGGCAGATGTTGGAAGAGAAATTGCCAATTGGACACCATTCTGATAGATGATGAAAGGAACCGTTAGAATGGTCCTTTAGATTAAATTGGATGCCCTCAAATATGTGTTGGAATCCTAACCCCTATACTTGTGGATGTAATTTTATTTGGGAATTGGATTTTCCTTGTTACAGTCATTAGATCATATCTCAGCAGGGTGCATGTTACACACTGCAATCCCTTCTGAGTCAGAAAAAGAGCAAGTAGATACGCAAAGACACGTACATGGAGGAAGAGAGACACCATGTGAGGTAAGGATCTTTTAAAAGCCAAGAAACCAAAGAACACCTGGGAATGAACACAGTCAAGACTGAGCCTCCAGAACGGCAAGGAAATGAATTTCTGCTCCTTAAAATCCCCGCTTCTGCTATTGCTGTTACAGCCACGCCAGCAAACTCAGACAGTTGGTGACTGTGAAAATGGATAGGAAGAGGCATATCCAAGAGGCATTCTAGAGATAGAATTTGCAAGCTGAGTAAATCAAGAAGAAGAGAGAAGAGACTACAACCAAGAGGAGGAACTGGTAAAGAAAGTAGATAGGATATAAATATTTGCTTCCAGCTTTGGACAAAAGCACAACAAGCAAAGAGATCTTTTTTATTCCCCCAACACTAAAGTTTATTGTGGTTCGGCGGAGATGCACACACCCCAGGTGTACAACTCAGAGTTTTTATAAAAGTCCCTGTGTGAGTACCCCCCACTCTAATCAAGGTACTTGGTATTCCCACCACTCCAGACAAGCATCTTCCTGTTGGGCCCTCGTCGTACCACTTGCCAACCCCGTGGTGTCTTTGGCTGGTAGAACTGTGCCCCACAGCATCATCAGGAGATGATGGTTCGAAGGGGGTCTCCAGGTGAAAAGAGATCTTTTTAAATGCCTCCAACATCTAATACACAACACAAATGTCCAGAAGCAAGCGAGTGGATCGACTGTGGCATACGCATACAGTGGACTAGTGGTCAGCATTTTAAAAGAAGTAATAAACCAACATGGAACCACATGGATGACTAAAAAATGGTATGCTGAACATAAGGGCAGAGACAAGCGTACATACACTGGATGATTCTACTACCATGAAGTCCAAGGATAAGCAAACCTCACCCATGTGAAGAACAGGCAAAACACATGTGTGTTGAGAAATCTGAGTCATGCTTGACTGAGAAGCCCTGGTGTCACAGAGGTTAAGCGCTCAGCTACGATCTGAAATCTTAGACTTCTGAATCCTCTAGTCACTCTGCAGATGAAAGAGGGGCAGGGCTCTTCTTGAAACATTGACAGCCTTGCAAACGCCGTGGCTCTCCCATTCAATGGCAATGGGTTGGGGATGTAAGAGGTAGTGAGCAGCCCTGTGTGTCGCCAATAGGTAAGGTCTGATTGCTAATTGAAAGACTGGCAATTTGAACACCACCATTAGGGGTCCCTCAGAAGAAAGGCCTGGTGATCTGCTGCTGCAATTCTCAATGTCACACCCTGATAAACCTTATGGGGCGCAGTTCCCCTCTGCACACTTGGGACTGCCACACATCAGGTGAGCAGACTTGTTCAAGTCCAGTCAGCGGATGCTTAAAGAAAAGAGGTCTTTTTAAACTCCTCCAATGTCTAATATTATGTGAACCTTCCTTGGCAGAAGTTTAAAATTTGTATCTTTTAAGAATATGTTGGGCTACAAATAACAACATGCAAATGATTTTCTTAAACCAACAATTCTTTTTAGGAGAAGATTACTGTAGCCATTAGCTTAGAAGCTCCAAGATACTAGGGCCAGCCCTCGCCAATGCTCTTGGCCTTTCCTTCACGAACACTCCAGTTAGCATGTCCCTGTCGGACACAGCATAAAGAGAGACAGGGTCTTACTGGTATGAGTCATTCACTGTAGAAGTCCCACAGCCCCTCAGAAGCCCTGGAGAGCATTCAGCGACATTTAATCTACTGAATGTTACGCGGTGTCTCCTAGTCACAAGGAGGTCAGGTAAACTGAATAAATGTTCCAGCCTTTTACAATGTAATAGGAGTTAGGGAATGGACATTGAATAGACCAGGCAAAAGAATCAACTGAAAAAAATCATTTCCTCATGCAGATGTAATACACTTATGTGATTCTAAGGTGATCTGGAATTATGTTTTGATAAGAATATCTCCCACATGATTTCTGACTCATAGTGATTCTACATAGGTTTAAAGAAGCAGGTTGTATAGCTGGTGGGTTTGAACTACCTACCTTGTGGTTAGCAGTCACAACATTTACCCAACAGCACCATCAGGACTCCTTGTTAAGAATAAGCGTGTGGTGATTAAGAAATGAGTATGACTATGACATGAAAACTCCAAACTCCTTCAAGCCTTTAAGACCCCAGACACTATCTCTTTTGATAGCTGGGCACCATCAGCTTTCTTTGCCACATTTGATTATGCACCTGTTTGTCTTCGGTGATCCTATCATGGAGGTGTGCACCCAATGATATGATTTTTTGTTCTTTGATGCCTGATAACTGATCCCTTCAGGACCGCGTGATCACACAGGCTGGTGTGTTCTTCCATGTGGGCTTTGTTGCTTCTGAGCTAGATGGCCGCTTGTTTATCTTCAAGCCTTTAAGACTCCAGACACTATATCTTTTGATAGCCGGGCACCATCAGCTTTCTTCACCACATTTACTTGTTCACCCACTTTGGCTTTAGCAGTTGTGTCAGGAGAGTGAGCATCATAGAGTGAAAATTTAATAAAAGAAAGTATTCATGCATTGAGGGAGTGCTTGAGTAGAGGCCCAAGGTCCTTCTGCCACCTTAATACTAAACCTATAAATATAGACACATGGATCTATTTCCCCATCCTCAAATATATATATATTTGCATGTACATATCTTTGTCTAGGCCTCTATAAAGGCCCTTTGCCTCCAAGCTCTTTCCTCTATTTCCCTTGACTTTCCTTCTGCCCCACTATCATGCTCCCTCCCCACCTGGGTTACAGCTATACCTCTTCTTTACCTTACCTTACCCTTGATCATTCCCTACCAGGCCTGCCACTCCCCCCTCACCACCAACTTGGATCCCTTGTTGTTCCTTTGTCCCTGGGTTTGTTAACATCACTTTTCCTTACCCCCTCCTCCCCCTATCCCAAGTCCCCCCGGAACTGTAGGTCCTGTTGTTTTTCCTCCAGATAGTTCATCCAGCCTGTCTTATTTAGATAGACCTGTGGAGATAATAACATGCACAAAAACAAGACAGAGGAAAACAAAGCAACAGTATACAACAAAATAACAACAACAAACCTGAAGATAAACAAGCGGCCATCTAGCTCAGAAGCAACAAAGCCCACATGGAAGAAGCACACCAGCCTGTGTGATCACGAGGTGTCAAAGGAATCAGGTATAGGCATCATCCAAACAAACAAAAAAAATACCATGGTGAATGAAGGGGGAAGTGCAGAGTGGAGGCCTGGGGCCCATTTGTCAGCCACTGGAGATCCCCTCGCAGGGAGGTCTGGGGGAGGAGATGAGTCAGTCGGGGTGCGATGTAGCACCGATGAAGAATACAGGTCTCCCCCATCCTGGATGCTTCCTCCCCCACCAACTACTATGATCCGAGTTCTACCTTCCAAGACTGGATAGAGCAGAGGTTGTACACTGGTGCAGATAGGAGCTGGAGGCACAGGGAATCCAGGGCGGATGATACCTTCAGGACCAGGGGTGTAAGGGGCGATACTGGTAGAGGGTGAGTGGGTTGGAAAGGGGGAACCGATTACAAGGATCCACATGTGACCTCCTCCCTGGGAGACGGATGGCAGAGAAGGGGGTGAAGGGAGACGCCAGATAGGGCAAGATATGACAAAATAATAATATATAAACTATCAAGGGCTCATGAAGGAGGGGGGAGCAGGGAGGGAGGGGAAAAAGAGGGCTTAAGTGGAGAGCAAATGCTTTGAAAATGATTAGGGCAAAGAATGTACAGATGTGCTTTGTACAATTGATGTATGTACATGTATGGATTGTGATAAGAGTTATATGAGCCCCTAATAAACTGTAAAAAAAAGAAGAAGAAGAAAACTCCAAACTCATTGCCATCAAGTCGATTCGGAGTCAGTGACAGAGAATGTAAACCTTTATAGGAGTAGAAAATCTCATCTTTCTCCGTAGCTAGGGCATTCGTATATCTTAATTCAGAATTTACAAAAATATTTACATTAGACAGATTTTTCTCACATTAAAAAAAAAACTATGATTTCACTTAGAAGCTGTGTAGCTAAGAATGGTATTGCATTTGGACATTGTGTGGTCAAATAAAGAATAGAATATAGTTTTCTGCTGGTGGCATTCCTTTGTCAGCCACAGAGAAATAAAATAAACGTAGGGAGTGATTCTTAGTAGGCCTGGAAATTCTACTATGCTCAGACAAATTAAGCTGCTTTCCACTGATTTATGTAAAGTATAATTAACAAATTAATGCATATGAAGATAAGATAATAGGAAGCACCAAGGAATAATGTCGTTTGTTGTGTTTTTGAAAATTACTGAAAGTAACGGCAAAGCTAATCTGCTGTAAATGTCTTTTAATTAAAGTGTTTGTAAGAATTTTTTCTCAGTTCAAGCTGTCTCATATCATTTGTACATGATTTTCATCTTTTCATAATCACAGGGCATTGAATATTGCTTTTATTATCCACATACCACTATATTTATGAACAATAGAGTAACTAGACTATGTTGTTGTTGTTTGTCACTGAATCTCTTCTAACTTGATGGTGACCCTGTGTGCACACAGGAGAAGCATTGCATGGGGTTTTCAAGGCTGTAATCTTTCAAAAACAGATTGTCAACCTGTCTTCCAAGGTACCTATGAGAGGATTTGAACTGTCAACCCTTCTATTGAGGGCACAATTAATTCGCACAACCCAGGAACTCCTAAATTGCAGTATCAGCTTAGAATACTGTTTTTGTAAGACCTGCTAGTGTAAAACTAAGAGCAATTTTCTACTGTTATTTGTCCATCTGAAATGTTAAGCAATCCTTCTAACATCTACAGAAAACTTCAACACTCAAGAAAAAAATGAATAGGCCAATTTATAAGTGAATAGAAGACGTGGCATCCAGGTGGCCAACAAACATGAAGAAATGCTCATGACCCCAAACCATGCAAGGCAACGATGACCTTACCCTGACAACGATGGCCGAGTTCAAACAAACAAACAGAAAATAACAATTGCTGGAGAAGGTGTGGTGAGACTGGAACCCGAATACTGTGACAGTGGGAGGGTAAAACAGTACAATCACTGTGAAAGTGGTATGGTATTTCCTCAGACAGCTGGGAATAAAACTGTCATGTGACCCAGTAATCCTACTATTTGGTATGCACCCTAAAGAAATAAAGAGTAGAGCATGAGCAGATATATGCAACCCGTGTTCATCATAGCCCTATTCACAATAGCAAGTAGTTGGAAATAATTGAATGCCCATCATGGAAAGAAGGTATACGTAACTTTGGTTCAAGCACACATGGAGTACTGCGCATCATTAAAGAACAACGCTGAGCTGTGAAATGCCTCATGACATAGATGGATCTGAAGGATATTTTGCTGGGTGAAGTTAGTCCATCACAAAAGGGCATACGTTATATTATATTTAACAATCAGGATAAAAGGTATCATATCAAAGAAATATTTCCATATAAAAAGAAATAGACTTTGATGGTTACTAGGTTGGGAGAAGGGAAGGGAGGGGAAATCCTAGGCTAGAGGGTAGACAGATGCTAATTTGAGTGAAGGAGAAGATAGTATCCTACAAATGGGCCATGGGGAAGAGAGGGGCCGGGCCATCTGAGCAAGGCATTGGGAGGTTGGATAGTTTTTTAAATGGTCGAATCCCAACATAAGACCTGATATATAAGCCCCATCCTAATTCTCAAGAAGAAGTTCAAACAATGAAATAAAAGGTTAAACATTTCCATCGCAATAATCGGTCAGATATGTTTCAAAACTCAAAACTCACTCCCCTCAAGTCAACACTGACTCATAGTGACCCCTTTTCATTTCTGAGTCTGCAACCATTTATGGGGCTAGAAAACCCAGCCTTTCTTTGATGGAGCTGCTGAGCCATTTAGGATTGAAAATGCCCTAAGGCGTATTAAGGCAAAGTATAAAATATTCGAACATTCAGATAGCAAGATTTAGGATACGCCTTAGGTAGAGAAGTAATACTACTTATTAATTAATTATTACTTCTACAATGTACTCAATTTTGGATGGATAGTACAATAATTATCCATAGCCAAGCCAAGCCCAGTGCCATCAAGTGGATTCTTGCTCGTAGCAATCCTATAGGACAGAGTGGAAATGCTCATTTGGGTTTTTCAGACTATGCATTTTCATGGGAGGAGACTGACTCATTTTTCTCCCTTGGAGCAGGTGGTGGGCTTGAATTACTGACCTTTAAGTTAGCAGCCCCATATGTAGTCCATGATGACAAGTGGGCTTCTTTCTTAAACAGCTGTTTAATCATATATACTAAATGGCAAATGTGGTGACATAGTTATCGCATATAGACATGTTATTGCATATAGTACATTTTTCTTCCTAAGAGAGTATGGGACCTGGAGAATGAAGGATGTCCAAGGTGGTACAACTTATAAAACCTAATATATAACAAATGCCAAGATATGTAATCTTTAGTGAACATTTTTCTCTTCTACCTTGAGGTTGTAGCCCTATTCTAAGGGTAGTCTCAAACTAAATCAAACCAGAACAGACATATTCTACAAACCAGAACACATATTCTACAATGACCACAAACTTCTCTGGGTGGTCTCAAGTCAACTTAGATGCTCAGGCTTGTGCTAGAATTGATCTTGTGGCTCAATGACACCAGCTCTTGCTGGATGAGATCCAGGGCTACTGTCACTCACTAAGGACTGCGCTGTAGGAGAGCAGATTCCACTAGCTCTCTCCAACTCCACTTCCCCAGAGTTCTTCCATCACTTGGCCCTCAACTTCATGACCCACAGGATTTTGTGGAGAACTTCCCCCAGATCCACATGCTCTTACACAATGCAAGGGAGACTCCCCTCCCCGCATGCACACAGGAACCAAAATCACACTCCTTAAGTAATAGTGATTTGAGATTGAGATGGTTAGGAGATCATGCATGGACTTAAACGGGTATCGGGAACATTAGTGAGGCCATTTCTGATTAAATATATCTACCATGAACTACATCTGGCTTTGACCTGTACCAAAAACTCCTTATTTCTTGGAAACCAGTGACATTCCTTCACAGGTTGCTGAGTTTGTCTTCCATTGCACCCTTCTTCTCTGCAGTAACCAGGCTCCAATAGTAGGAGCAGACTCTAGAAGTTACAATAATCCTTATTAACTTAAGAATTTAACAGCAGGTGTGGGGGGAAAGGGGAAAGCTGGATTTTTGTAGGTTTTTTTTAAACTGATTTTCCCATTGATATTTTAATGAGTCATATAGACCTTTCGGCTTCTTAGATTTACAACTTAAAGCAAAAAAAGCAAACATCTCTTCCATGTTTAAAAAGAAAAAAAACCCCAAACATATATTCTTCCATCTGTTAAGCAAATTTTGTATTATATTATTAGCTCTTTATTACAAAGGTAAACCATTCACATAAAAATATGCCATCCTGGCCCACCAGGCCTTGAGGACAATGAGCAGCCAGACCACAGAGAAGACCACATGGCCGGCCTCACTATGAGACACAACATCCCTCACTGACCCATAGCCCTACAGGGGACTACACTGAAGACACGGTGTGGGGATTCCGTCCAATCTGATCCTGCCACACCAAGGCAAAACACTAAGGGGGTGCAACAGAACAGCAAAGGAACAGAGCGGTGAAGTCCCCATGGAATGCCAAAAGTGGGCTTTGGGGCCAGGGCTTAGTGTCCCAACATACTGGACTGGAAAACACTCCTAAAGGCCAACAAACAGTTCTTGAACTAACTACACATTTTTCTTTCTTGTTGTGTTTTTTTGTCATTGGTTTGTTGTTGTTTTGTTGTATATTATTGCATGGTTTTGCTCTGTCTTGTTTTTGTGCATGTTACTATCTCCACAGGTCTGTCTAAATAAGATAGGTTGGATGAACCATTTGGAGGAGAAAACAATGGGACCAACAGTTCTGGGGGGACATGGGAGAGGGGGAGGGAGGGAAAGGTAGTGATGTTAACAAACCCAGGGACAAAGGAACAACAATTGATCCAAAGTGGTGGTGAGGAGGGTGTAGGAGGCCTGGTAGGACATGATCAAGGGTAAGGTAACCAAGATGAATTACTGAAACCCAAATGAAGACTGAGAATGATAGTGGGACAAGAGGAAAGTTAAAGGAAATGGAGAAAAGAGTTAGGAGGCAAAGGGCATTTATAGAGGTCTAAATAAAGGCATGCACATATGTAAATATATTTATATATGAGAATGGGGAAATAGATCTATGTGCATATATTTATAGGCTTAGTATTATGGTAGCAGAAGGACATTGGGCCTCCACTCAAGTACTCCCTCAATGCAAGAATACTTTGTTCTATTAAATTGGCATTCTATGGTGCTCACCTTCCCGACACAACCACTGAAGACAAAGCAGGTGAATAAGCAAATGTGGTGAAGAAAGCTGATGGTGCCCGTCTATCAAAAGATATAGTGTCTGGGGTCTTAAAGGCTTGAAGGTAAACAAGTGGCCATCTAGCTCAGAAGCAACAAAGCCTACATGGAAGAAGCACACCAGCCTGTGCGATCACGAGGTGTCTAAAGGATCAGGTATCATGCATCATCAGAACAAAATATCTTATCATAGTGAATGAGGTGGGGAGTGTGGAGTGGAGACCCAAAGCCCATTTGTAGGCCAGTGGACATCTCCTTACAGAAGGGTCTCAGGGAGTAGATGAGCCAGTCAGAGTGTGATGTAGCAACGATGAAACATACAACTTTCCTCTAGTTCCTAAATGCTTCCTCCCCCCTGCCCCCCGCTATCATGATCCCAAATGTACCTTACACATATGGCTAGACCAGAGGATGTGCACTGGTACATATAGGAACTGGAAACACAGGGAATCCAGTATGGATGATCCCTTCAGGACCAGTGGTGTAAGTGGCGATACTGGGAGGGTAGAAGAAAGGTGGGTTGGAAAGGGGAACCCATTATAAGGATCTACATATAACCTCCTCCCTGGTATACAGATAACAGAAAAGTATGTAAAGGGAGCTGTTGAACAGGGCAAATATAATCAGAACAACCATGAGTCAATGTTTTTGCTTGTTTGCTTTTTGAGTCAATGTTGTTGCTGAAGGAGACATGCCCTGCACATGTGCTGCAGCTTGGAGCACATGCCGCTGTCCTTAAAGCAACTGCTGATTAATAACTATATATTCAGAGATCAGGAAGTGATATTTTAAACATTTGATATCTTAACAAAGAAGTTTATTACTTATGTGTAGTTGCTTAACCGTGTTTTTGTTATATTTTAGGAAACTGGCTGGGAGTTCGAGTTGACACATTATAATTATCCTCAGTAAAATAAGGAGATGATGTCATGATTAGTACTTTCACATGGAAGATGCAATTTTTCTTCAGGAATGACAGTAATGTTCATCGGAGACACCTATGATGAAATATCTTATTGAGATTTTTCTCTTCCTTTTTTTTAAAGAATTTTAATTTTTTATTTTATAATGTAGATAATTTCTTAGTATTGTAATTGTTGCGAGATGCAATCAAGAAGGACCGCACTCATGGTGACTCTGTGTACAACAGAATGAACTCAGGACTGCACCACCCCAGGGATGCCACCAGGGTGACCCATAGGGTTGGAAAGAGATCACTAGAGTGTCTTTGTAGTCTGTCTTTGTCTGGAAGCCCAGCTAAAACCTGTTTAGTATCATAGTAACATGTAAATCCCCGCTCTCTGACAAGCAGGGATTGTGCATGGGTTAAGAATGTAATTTGGGTGGCCTGCATGGCAGGTGAGGAGATATTTGTTCATTCCTCCTGATGTGTAGATAAATGCCTACTTCTCCAACCTGAACAGCCAATGCCTCTTTAGAACAATACCTTATGGACCTCTGGAGGCACTGTGGGGTAGGCATGGGATGGCTAGCTGCAAGTTCTGTGATTGACACCTACTAGCCGCTCAGTGGGAGAAGGATGAGACTGCTCTTCTAAGATTGACAGTCTCAGACACTCAGTTGTCAGCGGAGACTCTCTCGATAGCATTCCAACCCCACTTTTCATTGTGCTTATGAACTTATTATCTTGAACTGTTCAGTATCATTCAAGACGCTGCACTCAATCCCTTCTTTAAAGCAGAGCGCTGGACTCTGGAGAGTCCAACCGGGCATAACCTTTTCCGCACTTCTGATGCCCTGAACTTGAGTACAAACCTCCAAATGACACGGGAAGACTCCCCCCACTCCTCCCTAGAACACTCTCTCTCTACATCTGGGTGGATCACTAATATCAGACTGAGGCTGTCCAATATTTTTTTCTGGTGGCAGATTGCTGAATATCAATAGTAATTAAGTCTTATTTGAAAGAAACTATTTTAAACAATCAGACCCCATTTGTTGTTGTTAGATGACATGTAGGGCAGTGTTAAACATTCCAGATTTAGGAAGGTTCTTCAGCCTGAAGGTTTCACCTGCTATGTAAAAATCCTTCACAAGGAACTAGAGAAGGAATCAAGATGACCAAGTGCAAGTAGTTCTGAAAACGAAGGTCAAACATCATTCAAGTTTCGCCTCCCCAATCAGGATCCCGAAGGAAAGAGATGGTGTCCATGGTCAAATGAAAAATCTATTGCTCAAAGCCTACACCTGTCATCTTAATCCCTACCCAGGTGTTTATTTGTGTAGCCACAACCTAAGTGACCTGCTTCATTTCTGATTCATTTCATCTGAACAATTTCATAATCAAACTACAAGAACAGAGTCTGAAGGGGTTAAAAGGTGAGGGGAGAATGTGGAGGAGTTGCAGCTAATTTCAATGTAAGATGAGCAATTAAATCAAGTATGACTTGGTCAGCAGAAGCACATAGGAAGGTGAGTGACTTTTAAATGGCATTTCAAGGTGGGGCAAGCTAAGGACAAAATCGCTCTTCCTCTGATGGTGCTCTCAATGATAATTAGACATAGACGCAAGGGTCCAAAAATAATGGAGGAGAAAATGTCTAACCTTTAGCCCCATGTCTAATTACAATAAAGGAACGCAATAAAATATTCCAGGAGGCAAACATCTACATAGAGAGTAAAAATCAAAGAAAAGCATACCACTTCTGAACCAGAAACTCATGAGCGTACAGGACGACTGTCACCCATGTGTGACCCCCCTCACTAAAGGGAAAGAAGCACGAGAGATGAGAATGGGAAGCGTTGCACAGGGCGCGATTCAAAGGACACTCGCTCTGCAGGCACATAGAAAGCATCTAAAGAGGAAACCAGAGTACCTGTAAGCGGAAGACATCACACGAAGGTAGGTGGGCACCTGAAAAGGCATTAAATGCAACCTCGACAAGGCTAATGGAATATGTTTCCAACTATAATTCATGAATCTGAACTATCACTTGAACACGGGCCTACGTCTCTTTGCATGCTTTACAATGAACAGGGAAGTTGATTCAATAGGAACAATGAAAGTTAAAAATAAGATAATCAGACGAGACCTGGAGACTGTTGACGGTCACAAGGACAAAGCCAACAGCTGTATAAGACCGCTGCTTTAACCCTCTGACACACAACATGAACAGACTACAAAGAACCGTTTTTTGCCACTATTAGGGGTCTATGTTTGCGAATGCACAGGACAAGAAATGAAAGAAGAGTGGGTCGGAGGTACTTTGCGCGTTTAGTTCCCCTCAGCTCTCTGGGACCTCTGAGCCACAGAGTCATCGGGTGAGTGGAAGCAAGGGGTAAGAACTGGGCAGGGGGCAGAACGAGCAGTTATGGGGAAGAGTCAGGTATCATGGGCAGATTCACTGGGTTTGGTTCGCTAGGATGGCTTGGCACCATTCCACAATGATTAACTACTCAATCCTTCAGAACTGGGCATTCTGTAAGTAGACGGCACTTAAAGCCCACGCGCCCAATGCCAAGGCTGAGTTGGCTTTGAGAATAGCTCCCTCCCTGTTAAAGAGGATTTGTCCACAAAGAGGGCCTTTGCCATGTTCTTGGTCCTTGAGTCCCTGGTTTCCGTGTCCAACTTGAACCGACTTCTGATTTCAGCCATCCCCCAACCACATTTTTCCTATTGGCAAGATGGAGGAGAAAGGAGCATGTAACATATCCAAATCAATAATTCTATTTCCTGTGTCAAAAATCTAAGGAAGCCATCTTTCCAATAATGATCTGTAGCCTCCGATAAATGTACCATCCCGCAAGAACAAAGAATCTTCCAGAGACACAGCACGGAAGGAAACTTTTCGAGCGTGCCTGGGCAGGAGTGGGCTCCCCGTGAGCTGGTGGCTGGGCTGAGGGACACGCAGGCTGTGCTTTAGTCCGGTAGTCATTGGAACAGCTGTACTACCTAATGGGAAGGCATTTGAAATCGTCCGCCTGTGTCTCATTAGCACCGATTTCTAAGAAGCACTGTTATCTCTCCATTTTAATTGAAACATCAATGTATTTCAGGCTGAAATTTGATACAGAGTATTTACTTGGGCAGCGCTGATCCGAGTGTCACATCTCCTCACCTCTTCCCCGGGGAAGGGAACTGGAGTTAATGCTTTTAGAACAGGAATAGCATCAATTCGGCTATCACATCTCATGCATTGATCGTTCAGTGCTTTGAACAAAGACAGAATATTAGTCCCCGTATTGCCCAAGGAGGATGTTAGCCTGCACCCCTGCAAGAGCGAGGGCCACTAAAGTCACCTTCCCCCGCTGGACAGGCCAACTGCCCACTGTGAACGGGAACTTGGTTAGAGTCAAAGATTCTTTGTCAGGAATGTGGAAATTGTGACATTAGGGACTAGCCTGGGCTAGAGCCGAAAGCTTCAATGAAATTTGCAAGTTCATTTTGGTTTATAAACCTGTTGGAGCTGACACATTAAATGCAGACCGCTTTTAATCTAGGTATTTGAAACACTACTTGATGCCATGGACCAGTGTCACTCAACAGAGAGAACTTCAAGGACAGCACTGTCTCTGAACCAGAATAAGACCCCAGGAAGGCGGACGCAGCCCAGAGCACTTGGGATGGGGTTACTTTCTTTTGTTTCAACATCCACTTTTGACAGAACTGGCTTTTCTCTTCGTCCCTGCTGGAGAGCTAATAACTTCCTTCCCGTTCCCCTTACTCCAGTGCCCGCACCGACAAGTGCCGCTGACTTGATAGGCAGGTACGCCGTGTGCTTTATTTATATTTATGTGGAGGGGTGGTGTGAGGCATTTGCTCTCAAGATGTATTGAGTGACACCCTAAGTAATCAAGCAGGTGTGGGTCAGGTGGATAAGCATGATTTGGAACAAAACAAAACAAAAAACAATATGGAAGAAGTGGCGACGGCAGATGGGTTAAAAATCAGAGTTTGAGCAAGGGACTGGTGACACAGGAGGATTACAGCCAAATTCTCTCCTGCCTCACGCAGGGATATTTGTTCCTGAGATTTCCAAAGATGAGTTCAATTCCTGGCCATATCTGAGAGTTCCACGCACGTGGCTAACGCGGAAAATGAATAATCTAAATCAACCTGGACATATTAACTCAGAAATCCACTCTACTAGTGAGATAGAATTTACTTCAGGCCAGAGAGGTCAACAGGCTTGGAGAGGGAATTGCAAAGATGAAGGCCTTTCATAGAAAACGCTCAGCCTTCAGACCTGTGAAGTTCAAATCAGAGAGCTTGGCACCACGAACCCCCCAGCTGCTGGGAGGGCGAACTCAGGAAAGAGGTGGTCATTGAATATAACCTGAAGCGCCTCTCTCCTGCCTTCGCCGCAACCCCTGCAAGAGGACGCTGGCGAGGTCTGCTCCCTTGATTCCCCCTGAAAGCAAAGAGGCAACTCATGAGGTATGGAGGCCTGGAGGGAACAAAGGCAAGTGTGAACGCTTGTGAGCTCATACTTTGGCATGATGAAAAGTGGGTACTCTTCAAAAAGTCTGCTGGGTGGCGGAGGGGCTCGTTACTGAGAGCAGAGCTGCACTCTGCCCACACAAAGGCAGGCCCGGAGGGGAGACAGAGGCTCAGTGGAGTTAGAATCCAGACAAGATGGAACCCAAAGCGTCGAATCTTAGTATCAGCTGGTAAGAGCAGTCATTTAAAGCTGCGGCTAGGAGCCGAGCATGGATTTGGCTGGGAGAGGTGTTTGCCTCTCTGGTGCATCGGGGTAGCTTTTGCCTGGCTTTTGGAGATTTTAGTTGGGAGGAAAACTGTATATCAATTAAAATGAAAATGATCCTGCGATAGGCAGAATACTGTTCCCCATCCCAAAGTGTTGACGTTCTAATTGGTGACTTTGTTAAGCTGCACAGTAAAAGGAAAGGGCATTCAAGTTGCAGATGGAGGTAAGGCTGTTAATCAGTTGACCTTCAAATGGGGGGTTTATCTTGGTTGGCTCAGTGTATTCACAAAACAAAACCTCCACCCACTTCTAGCTCATACATTTTTACTTATAGTAACTCTTTATAGAGTTTCTGAGACTATAAACCTTTACAGGATGGCAGTCTCTTTTTTCTTACCAAGGGACAATTAGTGGGTTGGAACTACCGACCTTGCTGCTAGCCCCCTACCCCACAGCACTGCCAGGCTCCTGAAAGCACAGTCTTTAAAGGTGAAAGAAAGAGGCAGAAGAGGTCAGTGATGCTTTGTGGGAAGAACCAGACCTGCTGATACTAGTTGTAAGGAGGGAAAAGGGGACCATGAGTCAAAGAACCCAGAACCCAGAAAGGGTATGACAACAGATCCCTGGAGGGAGACACAGTGCTGCCTGCACCTTGATTTCAGCCCACTGAGCCCAGCACTGTTAAACAAATAAATACATGATGAGAAATATAGATATCTCTTTTTTCCTCACGATTCGATTACCCCCACTTTGGTAACTTGTATTTTATAGGTTGTCTTAAGGATCAGTTCAGATAAAGCATAAACAATCTGTACATAATTCTTTTTGTTGTTGTTGCTTGGGCCCCCCCGGCTGTATTTCTGATGTTTGGGCTGGAAGGGGCGGGCAGGCTGAGGAAGCCTTGGGAAACTGACTTAGTTCGGTAACCACAGCCAGCGAGAGGCAAGAGCCCTGCTCCGGAGCTCCAGCAAGAAACGTACATCCCGAGTTATGAAGTTGGTGTCAATTTTTGATAGCAGCCATCAGAAACTAACAGAGTCCAAGAGTCACATGGCAAGATACATGCGTAGTTTTACCTTTAGGCTTGGTCTCCAATGACGAGTGGCAGGAGTTCGACATTTCGGGAAATGGACGCCATTCATGGCCTAGGTGGAAAACATCCTGCTCTTTCTGTTTGGTCTGTTCGTTAACATCCTGCTTTCATCGCCTGCGCTTTATGTCTCAAAACTTACTGTCATCGAATTGACTCGAACTCCTAGCCACAGAGGAGAATTGCATCAGGGAGTTTCTGAATGCTGGCAATCTATGGGGAGCAAAAAGCCTCATCTTTCTCCCTCCGAGAGGTTGGTGACGGCAAGTTTCTGACCAGGTTTCTTAGTTTCTACTGAAACAGAAATGCCACAAGGGGAGAAAAATGTACTTTCTCAAAGTTTGGGAAGAGAGAAATCTGAATTCAGGCTGTAGAGAAAGTTTCTCTCTGTGGACTCAGAGGGAAAGTGCTGTTTCTCTCTGCTTACCTTCTTTGCTTCCTCCGGGATCTTCAGAGCAGCAGTCAGTCTGTCTCTGTTTGCTTGTTTCTGTCCCTAAACTGCCTCTTTTCGTGTCTCAAATGTAATTGGTCTAAGACTCACCCTACAGATAGTCTCATGATTGTTCCCAAAGAGAGCCGTCTCCCCACATGGAACTATACCCAGATGTATCCACATGTACCCCCCGCTGTAGAGCTTATTCCAACTCACAAGGACCATAGAGAGCAGAGTGGAACTGCACGTTGTCAGGGTTTCTGAGATGAAGATCTTGGAGGGAGCAGACAGCCTTATCTGTTTTCCTCGGAGTACTTGGTAGGCTTGAACGGCCAACCTTGCAGTTAGAGGCCCCAATGCTTAGCTCAGCATGTCAACATGGCTCCTCATCACAGGTAAATGGATTAGAATATGCTTACAAGATGCCATTCATTTCAAAACAGAACAAGAGCCACATCGACTAGTTAGGATCTCAAATGCGGAGCCTTGCAGTTGTGGTTCCATCCATTAATGCACTCCGCCATCAACCCAAAGGCTCGTAATTCCAGTCCACTGAGAGGCGCCTTTAAATCACATCATAGTGAAGGAGCCGGGGAGTGCCGAGTGCAGACCAAAGCCCATTTGCAGGCCACTGGATCTCCCTTACAGAAGGGTCTCAGGGAGGAGATGAGCCAGCCAGAGTGCGATGTAGCACCGATGAAACATACAACTTTTTTCTAGTTCTTAAATGCTTCCTCCCTCCCCCACTATCATGATCCCAATTCTACCTTGCAAGTCTGGCTAGACCAGAGGATGTGCACTGGTACAGATAGGAACTGGGAGCACAGGGAATCCAGGGCAGATGATCCCTTCAGGACCAGTGGTGTGAGTGGTATTACTGGGAGGGTGGAGGAAGGGTGGGTTGGAAAGGGGGAACCGATTACAAGGATCTACATATAACCCTCCCTGGGGGACGGACAACAGAAAAGTGGGTGAAGGGAGCCGTTGAACAGTGTAAGATATGACAAAATAATAATTTATAAATTACCAAGGGTTCATGAGGGAAGGGGGAGCGGGGAAGGAGGGGAAAAATGAGGACCTGATGCCAGGGGCTTAAGTGGAGAGCAAATGTTTTGGGAATGATGAGGGCAATGAGTGTACAAACGTGCTTTACACAAGTGATGTATGTGTGGATTGTGATAAGAGTTGTATGAACCCCTAATAAAATGATTTAAAAAAAAAAGAAGAAGACACCAACCACTGACAGTGCTATAGAACACTTCTACTCTGACCTATGGATTCACTCAGAGTTAGAATCTTTTCAATTCCATGTTGTTTTGTTGTTGCTGTTTGTGGGTTTGGTTTTGTTTTTAATCTCAGGAAATTAATTCCCAAAACCTAGGCTTATTGGGTTGATCAACCATAAGACAAAAGGCAGTTCAACCACAAAATGGCATACTTGAAGGCCAGATGTTGCAAGACATTTTCCATTGCCTTCCTGGGGCGGGGCGGAAGGAGGGGCAGATGGTCTGCTTTATTTTCTCTGACATGCAGAATGAGGTGAAGGGAAAGACAAGGGTTATGCCACGTGCAAGTCCATTCATAGATCAGCATTATAGTTTTTAAAAAATCGCAGCACTGGAGAAGCTTGGCTACCAAGTTACCAACACCTTCGTCTGGAGGAGGTAGGAATGGAGAAAGAAACATGTGGTCCAACGAGCCATGCAGCCCTGTTTTGTTTGGCTTTGCTTTGCTTAATGAGGACTGTAGATTTGGAATCTAGAGTTGGCGCCATCCTTGTGACCTCCATTTGTTGTAAAGTATAAGGCACCTTACATCTGGCCTTCCATGTATCCAGTCATTCATTACCACTACCCTTTGAGAGAAAGAAACCACTACCTCATCCACACCATTAGGAGAGGCTAGAGAGACGCATTGCTGGTCTGGCTGAGATAACATTTGCTGAAGATTGTTCTTTTCAGTTGCACCCAAATGATTTCCCTTCTACTTTCAACAAGTGGCTAATGGGAATGGACTGGTGCTAACTGAACTTCAGGATGGAAGAGAGGTGAGTGGGTGAGCTGTGGGGCGTGGTTTCTCTGAATGGACAAGCATCTTTTCAACACAATTGGCTGCCTAATCGCCCATTGCAAACTTGGCTGATGTATTTGGAAGTGTAAGCAATTATGCTTTTGCTAAAAGCCTTGGTTGGTAATGCTTTTGTTCTCCATTTCTTACAAGTGAACTAACAGAAGGCGAAATTGGTATGAAAATGGGTTTCAATATGTTTTGTTTTGCTTTTAAATTTTCCTTTTCAAAACATTTTTCAATTAAGCTAGCCAACTGATCCAAGGTTTATTATACCTCCAATCACCACACAAAATAGATAACAAAGAGAAAAAAAACCCAGAGGATATTAAAAGTACTTCTAGTAACAAAACGACTTCTGATGGAAAGATTCATTAAACACCTTAATTTAAATGTGATTAATTTTCCCTGACTAACTTCTCTATACTGATGTACTGTGGGTTCTTAGTATTGAGAAGGAATTAGACATGATTCAACTTTAGGAAATAGCTCATCAAGAGGGCATTTGACAGATACTGGTTTTATGGTTGATTCACTTGAAGTTTCATGAGATGAGCTTCTTCACCTTCAAAAGAGTGATAACTTTAAACCACAGGCTTTGAATCTAGTAACTAATGTTATTTTGCTTTCTAATAAAACTCTCCGATGAGTTGGAATTGACTCAATGACAGTGACTTTGGAGTTTGGGGGAGACAGCTCTGGAATCCCTGTTGTGAGGCAGTACCGGGTCTGTTCTGATTGACACAACAGAACAAAACACCACCCAATCCTGCCCATTCTCACAAGTGTTCTTATGTCTGAGCCCATTGTTGCCGCCAGTTGTCAATCCATCTTGTCAAGGCCTTCCTGTTTTTTGCTGCCCCTTTAATTTATCAAGCATGATGTCCTTTTCCAAGTACTGGTCTCTCCTGATAACATGTACAAAGTACATGAGACAGAGTCTCCAGTCCTTGCTTCTAAGGAGGATTCTGGCTGTACTTCTAAGACAATATTTTTGGGGGTGTGGTTCTGTTGGCAGTCCATAGTACTTCCAATATTATTCACTGCCATCACCATAAATTGAAGGCATTAATTATTATTGCATCTTCCTTATTCAATATACAACTTTGACAAGCATATGAGGTGACTACAATCACCATGTCTGGAGTCAAGTGCACCTTAGTCCTCAAAGAAACACCCTTTCAACAGTTTAAAGTGTTCTTTGGCAGCAGATTCACCACATGCAATGTGTCCTGTGATGTCTTGACTGCTGCTTCCCTTGAGCACCGAGTGTGGATCCAAGCAAGAAGAAATCCTTGACAACTTCAATCTTTTCTCTGATTATCATGCTGGTACCTATTGATCCAGTTGGGAGGATTTTGTTCTTCCTTGCATTGAGTTGTGATCCACACTGAAGGCTACAATCCTTGATCTTCATCAAGTGCTTCAAGGCCTTCTCACATTCAGCAAGCAAGGTGGTGACATCCGCAGAGTGAAAGTTGTTAATAAGCCTTCCTTCAATCCTGATCCCTCATTCTTATTCATCTAATCCAGCTTCTCTGATTATTTGCTCAGCGTTCAGATTGAACAAGTATGGTGAGAGGATACAACCCTGACTCCCACCCTTTTCCTTCAAATCCTTCATGGAAGTAAACAGAGCATAAAGAAAGAAGTTTAACAAAATCATATCTGTTATAGAAGTGGGACAATTACATAATCGCCTGTCTACTTGAGCGAAGGCATTGTGTAGCCTGTCAATCAGGTTGCAACTTGATGACTTCATTTGGAGGCATGACAGAGATAAATAGCTCACTGGAGGCCAGACCAGATCTCTCTGACTTCCCTTTCCTGCTGTTGAGACACTCAGTGAGCTGGAGGAGACACATGGAGACCCACGCCAACATTGATATACTTCCCCTGCCAGTGGATCCACAGATCTTCTACCCACTGGCCTGTGATCTTCCTGCATCAGCATCACTGCATGTGCTGTGTGAGTCTAAAGAGGAACTTATGGACTAGTATCGGACATATGGGCTAATATCAGACTTATGGACTTGATCTGGACTGGGCTGGAATGTTTTCTTTATATACAATTACTCTTGGATATAAAACTCTCTGTTACACACATATGAGCTTCTCTGGATTTGTTTCTCTAGTCACCCCAGAAAATACAAGAAGTATGGAATTTTAGGCCTCTACAGTGAAGCTTTCTCCTCATCCCGTACAGAGTGACAGTTTGGGAGATTCACAGGGGCTGTTCTACGTGCTCCTAGAGGGGTGCCATCAGTGAGTTGTGTTTTCAAGATATCTCTATGGGAAAAACCAAGCTTCCATTTCCAATGTAAGTAGTTGGGGTAAATACAGGATTGACCCTTGAATCCTAGAGCCTTAGCCTCCTCCTTCGTCAGTGGCATCACTGTGCCCTTTCTGACTCTGCTTCCTAACCTGATTAAAAAGTGACTTCCTATGTCACGGGGTGGCTATGAACATGAAATGAATTTGCTTCCAAGAGGCCCAAGTACAAAGAGGATCTCAATAAATATTCCAACATGCGAGCTATTTCCAGAAAGTAAAATTAACATAGGTTTACTAGATGACAATGGTGGCTTAGTATAAAAGGCGCTGTGCTCTTAATTCCTCAGGCAGTCTGCATTGTAAGTTCCAGTTTGACCTCATCAAGAGGAGAAGAGATTGGCTCACCTGGCGTGACCTCACATAACCTCCTGCCACTGTCAGTGTGTGGTGGAGTTTGGAGGTTGGAGTAAGGCGTGAAAAGACGACTATAATCCTGAACGTGCACTGTCACCGTTTCCAAATAAACACATGCAATGAGTTGGAATTTTACTATTTTTGAACTTTTTTTTTCAGTGTAGTTTGTTGTTGGTCATGTAACTAACAATGAAAACCAGTTCCTGACCCTCTGCCGTCTTCTTGTTCCCATCTATAAATGAGTTTTAGAGCACAGGAACCAGCAGAGACAATAGAAGATAAATCTCTGTGAGTCATAGTAGCTCACTGTCTTGGCTGGACTCTTTAGGGCTGAGTCTTCCCTTTCTAGTCAGGAATATGTTCATGACACATGTCACCAGGGTTTAGGTCCCAGCAGTGAACTTGACCAAGGAAGGATTGCGCTGAAAACCAGGATATAGCAGGGTTAATAGGTGACCCAGCAGAGGTTGTTTAACCAGGTATTGATGCAGACTATGAAAACAAAAACCGAATTTAAGCCTGATAAGTTATTCTCAGTTCTAAGTTCATCCTTAGAAACAGAGACTGAAGTAAAGGCCAGCCTCCACCACTGCCAGAGAAGGTAGGGAAAACCACAGGCAAGAAGAAAACCAATGGACTTGGACTAGACTAGACAGCAGGACAACCTGGGTGTAGACAAGCCCAGGAAACTTCAGAAGCAAAGACGACACCATCAAGGTGGGACAGTCACCACAATGAGGTGTGGATTCTGGGCCGGGCTGATCTGTTACCAAGTCAGGAGAGTCCTAGAATGTTTACCTTATTCTTCGCCTATTCTAGACCATTCCCTCCCTGAGTAGGGGTGGGGTGGGGGTGGAGGCAGGGGTGTCTGGTAAAACACTGGGAGAGGCAGAGCTTTGAAGGGAAAGCTGATAAATGCCTTGTGGCTATGGGTTCTGGGAATCCACCTGCCACATACACACACACAAAGATGTTAACACTTTAGAACTCTTCGCTGCGTTCATGCCTGGTTTAGAATCATTCTCCAACCATTTCCAGTACAGTCAGGGCAGTTCCCACTCTCTGCCCTTTTGACGCATTAGAGGGTCGGTTAGCCTTCTCTTTAGATTAGGCCCAGGATGTCTGATAAGTGATGTCATCTAGGAGCAAAGGGACCTGGTGGTAACCCACAGGTACGACATTCATGATCCCCCAAATACCCAAGTCCTCCTTCTAAGCTGACAGAAGGTTCTGAACATCTCCACTTCCTCAACCAATCACATCTCTTCTCTCTACTCATTCTACTGATAAAATGTGTATTTCCAACACTTTGGATCACTAACAGACTGTTGGGAGCAGATTTAGATAATGATATTTGAAAACACTTACCCAAACAAACTGGAGGATAAACTCCTAAGTCCTCCTTTCCAAGGCTAACTGGCCATCCTTGTAAAGATTACTGAATAGGGATATTTTAAATATTGCATAAAACCCTAGGATCTAGTATCAAATTAAATTTCATCTACATATTAATAATAAGCCATACTATTTATCCTGGAGAATTATGCATAGACTACAGATAATATAATTGAAATGTAGCAAGGGAAGTCTTCAAATATTCATTTTGATCTGTGGTTCGTGGTTATCACTTTTCTCCTCCTTCCTCAATCAAAGCAGCCCGCACTGCCTGCAGTGGAATTAGTATTGCCACACCAACAAATCTTATGAGAAAGAAAGAGTTAATGTTTATACTGATTTCCAAGTTGAGCTCTGGAAATAACAGTATTTCTGTTGGGATCAATTTTGCTTTTCTTAAATGATTAGCAAATTTAGCACCCACTTATTAGAGACTGTCAATCCAAGAGTCTAAGATATTTAATGCAAGCCAACCAGAGTACTGGGGAAAAAAAGAAGCGAAAGGAATGACTTATTGAAGTTGAAAAGTCCACTCATATGTAAAGATGTTTCTCATGAATACATGCTAAAATGTTATATATTTATTCATTCCTTTAAAAACAAGGAAGCAGCCACAGAGCAAGTCGACACTGGCTGAACGGTTTCTACACGCTGGTGAGAGGCTGCTAACCATAAAGTCAATGACTCAAACCCACCAGCCGCGCCGAGGGAGAGAAACTCGGCTATCGGCTCCCATAAAGAGTTACTGTTTGGGAAACCCTATAGCATAGGTTTCTAAACTTATTTGACAAGTTGCCCCCTTTTCAGAAAAAGAAATTACCATATATACCCATGCATAAGCTTAGTTTTTCAGTGCAGTTTTGTGGTAAAAACAGGTGCCTCGGCTGATACTTGGGTTGGCTTGTACTCACGTATATAGAGTACTCATCAACCCCCGCCACTAAAGGCCATCATTGTCCTAAAGGCCGTCATTCTGGATAAAGTACAAGTATCTGCACTTGCAGCTCCTCTGGATTATTCGATGAGATAAAATTGTCTTGATGGTAGTGGGTTTAATTTTTTTAGGCCCTGCTACAAAGTGCTTATAATTCATTTATTGTATTCTCAGTCGCATGCAGGCTCTTTGAGGAAGAGCTTTGTTCAGTGAGATGCTCTGTACAAGTTAGAGCAGGCTGGTTATGTAACAGGAACCAAATAAATATTTGTTGAATCAATGAGTATACCAGCTTGTTAAATCTGCTATCAAGAAGCCTATGAGCACCATAATCAGGAACAATGATGAATCTTCAAAACATCTTATGACAGGTATCAATTTGGAGAGCATTATGTTGTGTGAAATAAACCAACCACAAAAGGACACTATTGCATGATAACATATTTATTGAATACCAAGAGTGGGTTTACACATAGAAAGCAATAGTCTTTGTTACTAGGACTAGAAAGGGAGGGAGGAAGAATCACTTACAAGATGAGATAGTTATTGTTTGGTGCCTTTGACTCTGTTTCAACAACCCCACCCCCCGCCAGAGAACGTTTGTACAATGGAAGGAAACCCTGCTCCAATCTGTGCCCTTCTTACAATTACTGAGTCCATTGTTGCAGCCATTGAGGATCGTCTTCTTTTCTATTGACCCTCTATTTTACCAAGCACAGTGTAACAGCACCTTCTCTAGAGACTGGTCCCTCCCTGTGCAAAATACGTGAGATGAAGTAGCATGGTCCTTGCTCCCAAACACCTGTGCTTCTGACTGCACTTCCCAGACAGATTTGTTCATTCTCTGGCCGTCCATGACATATTCAAAAGTTTTTTTAAAAAACATTACAATTCAAAGTCAGGAATTCTTCTTCAGTCTCCTTATTCACTGTCCAACTTCCACATGTATTCGAAGTAACTGAAAAGGCCATCATTGGAAGCAGGTGTACCTTAGTCCGCAAAGTGATAGTTCTGTTCCTGAGCTCTTCAAAGAAGTCTTTGGCATCGGATTTGCTCCGTACAAGGCACTGCTTGATTTCTTGACTGCTACTTCCATAACTATTGACTGTAGATTCAAATAAAATAAAACCCTTGACAAATGCACTCTTGTCTCCATGTATCATGATGTTGCCTATTGGTCCATGTGATAGTTGGGTTTTGTATCAACTTGACTGGGCCAGGGTTTTCAGCAGTCTGGCAGGTGAGATCGATTAATCCCACTATGGGACCTAATGTAATATAATCAACCCTGTGTGGGTTCTGCTATATCTAGACAAATAGTTGTAATAAGATTACGGTGGTGTGTGAGCCCTTACTCAGGTCACAGTCCTGATACAATTGAAAGGAAGTTTCCTAGGGTGTGTGTGGCCTTTTTCCTAGGTAGGTAGATGTGTGAGAAAGTGTGCTTGTTTTGTGTTACATCTAAATCTTATATCTGGCTGCATCAATGGACTTGAGAAAACAAAAACAAACTTCACTTTCATTGGGTCAATACTGACATTAAGAATTAGGTAAAATCACCCCTTGTGGGTTTCTGAGACTATGCTTCTTTAAGGGAGTAGAAAGCCTCATCTTTCTTCCTTAGAGTGGCTGGTGGTTTCAAACTGCTGACCTTGCAGATGGCAGTCTAACACATAGCAACATTACCACCAGGACTTGAAATAAGAACCTACTATATTTTTCTGCAAAGCCTGGAAGCCATCAGCAACGTGCCATCTGACTTGGAATCTGATTAAACAATCTTGTCTTCCTTCATTGGCCTTCCAACCACAAGCCTGACCTGCTGACTTTCCTCTACAGTCTCCCTCTGGTTAGTCTGCCTGCTTCCTGCTTCTGGTTGGCTCCTGTAGCTACCTGGGTCAGGAAAAGCCTCCAGCTTAACAACTGACCCACAGACTTGAAAAGAATGGACTTATCCACTTCTACCATTGTGTGAGCCATTTTCTTGATATACATTTTTTTGCTTTATATATACACATGTCACTTTAAAAATATTATTTTATTGGGGGCTTATACAACTCTTATCACAATCCACACATACATCAATTGTGTAAAGCACATTTGTCCATTCATTGCCCTCATCATTCTCAAAATATGTGCTCTCCACTTAAGCCCCTGGCATCAGCTCCTCATTTCCCCCCTCCCCACTCCCCCATCCCTCAAGAATCCTTGATAATTTATAAATTATTACTTTGTCATTTCTGACACTGTCTGATGTCTCCCTTCACCTACATGTCACTTTTCCAAAGCTTTTTATTGTGAATCAGGAGGGTGTTTACATATTAGATGATGATTTTCGTATTTTACTTGAACATTTCATCAACCCTCCCATTTGCGGGTCCTCCTTTCCCATCTCTCTTTTGTCAGAGACTATCTTCCGCCTCACTAAACTGACACCCGTCTACTCTCTTCTCTAGGACTCCCCCCACCCTCCTTTCCCCTTCAACCCCTGGTAACCATCAGTGTCTGTTGCTTTGGGTATGGTAACCTTTATCCTAATTTTTCAATAGGACAGTGATCTCATGTAATATTTGTGCTTGACTAACTTCACTCTGCTTCACGTCCTTCAAATCCATCCATGTAATGACGTACTTCGTGGTCTCATCATCATTCTTTAGAGGTGCACAGTATATTGTGTAGGAACCCTCGATTACTTATCCATTCTCCACTCACGGGCATTTAGGTTGTTTTCATCTTCTCGGCATTGCATCATTGGTCTCGCTTTCTAGGGAACCCCAACAAACACAGTCCATTTGTGGAAGTTTTTTCAATGTAGAGGTGTCATCTATATTGAAGGCTGTAAGCTTTGATATTCATCAGCAATTGCTTCAAGTGCTCTTCACTTCTGACAAGCAAAATGGTGTCATCTGCATATTACAGGGAGTTAATTAGCCTGCCTTCTGTTGGGATGCTGTATTCTTTTACACATAAACCAGCTTCCTCAAGTGATGTGCTCAATGTAGAGATTGAATAAACATGGGGAAAAGATATACAATCCTGACACACACCTTCCCTGGATTTTAAATCATGAAATATCTCCTTGTTTAGTTCACTTGACTGCCTCTCTTTTCTACATGAGTACAATGAAGTGCTCTGGAATGCTGATTGTTTGCGATGTTATTCATTGTTTGTTATGATCCACACAGTCAAATACCTTTGCCTGGTTCATAAAACACAAGTAAACATCTTTCTGGTATTCTCTGCTGAAAGAGAAAACCATTCACTGTGGGGCGGAAGTCAGCACAGCATGACCCATGTCACTGAAGACACGGAGAGGCACCTAGGAACAAAGGACAACTACAGTAAACACCGGTGACACATACACTGCTGTGATAACAACCAAGGATTTGTGTGGTTGTAGGCATGCTAGATAGGTATAGGGAGGCATGTGGAAGTACATGCATGTGCACATAAAGATATATGTGTAGACATTTGTATATAGATATTTACATGTTCTATATAGATTAGTGGACTTCAGATGTTCATGGAAAAATTCCACTATCTTTGGGTTCCATTTTTTCAATGAACTGTTTGAACCCTTCCCCCTTGTAGATTCACATAGATAATAGAGTACAGCATGCATATAGTTATGGAAACTACTTAGATATAGCCAAACATATTGAGGGACTAAGTTGCCAGACTTGAAGACTCAGGACCACACTCCAGGGACTTGGGGTCAATCAGCATAGCACAGTTCCCAGAGAGGAGGCTCTACAGCCTAGCTCAGTGAGAAGCGCCAAGGGTCGTAAAAGCTTGCACACAACCACGTAAAGCCCAACATTAGTCTTTTCCTAATTGGAGTAAGAGGGAGTGAGAGACACCGAAGACTCCTGGGAGAAATTAGGCCACAGGACTGGTGGCCCCTGTGAAGCATAACTTCCTTTAGTCGCGACCAGAGTCATTAGGTGTGACCAGATACTACTACCCACCTCTCTGACCAGGGACCGAACACCAGGCCCTGGTTAGAATGGGAGAACAATGGAGTACAAAATGCAAACTCATTAAAAAATAAAATGAAAAGATAAGACTTACTGGGCCAATAAAGATTAGAAGAATTCCAGAAACTGTAATCCTAAAACACCCCTTTCATCTGGAACTAAAGCTGCTCTGGGGCAAGTAGCTTTTCAATGGGCACTAACGCCAGAGAGGACCGTGCTCCTTAGAACCAGCAACTCAGCGAAGCAGTGATGGGATCAGGGGTAGAAGTCTCTAGACGTCTTGTTTAACGTAAGTCCTGGGCTGACTTAGTGGTCACATGTTCACCTTTAATTCACTTGTTTTAACTGCGCTTCTAGAATACCAACCACTCAAAATGAGTTCTCTGCCGCTGAGTTGATGCCAATGCATAGATGACCCTATAGGACAGGGTAGAACAGCCCCTGTGGGTTTTGGAGAATGAAACTCTTTATAGGAGTAGAAAGTTTCACATTGTACCCTGCGATTGTTTAATGGTTTCAAACTACTGACCTTGTGGATCACAGCCCAGTGTGTAACCACTACATCGCAGGGCTCCCAGGGATCAGTAAGTAATAGGACATGTCAACTTAGATGAGACCAATGATTTTTCCTATCAAGTGTGCTTTTTCAAAAATAAGAGCTTAAGTGGAGAGCAAATGTTTTGAAAATGATGAGGGCAAAGAATGTACAGATGTGCTTTATGCAATTGATGTATGTATATCTATGATTGTGATGAGTTGTATGAGTCCCTAATAAAATGTTAAAAAATTAAAAAAATATATAGTAACAGGAGAAACTATGTGGGAGCTGTTACCTCCTCTCTAAGAAGGGTCTTTAAGTGACCCCTGGGGCTCTCTGGTGGCACAGTGGCCACGCGCTTGGCTGCTAATGGCTAGTCTGTTGCTCCTTGAGAGAAAGATGAGCTTTCGATGCAGTCAAGAGTGTCCGCCTCAGAAATGCTCAGGGCCACTTCTACAGTGTCCTATAGGGTCGCTGTGAGTTGTCATCAATTCAATGGCAGTGAGTTTTTGGTTTTGTTACATTTGTTTATATTGCTATTTGGGATTGTGTGTGTGTGTGTGTGTGTGTGTGTGTGATTTATGTGTTTCTCTTTAGGGCTCACACATTTCCTGAGCTTGCACAGGTGTTCATCCCATACTTCGGTACTCTAAAATAAACATAAAAAATGAATTCCCGGGGTCTCTAGAAGGAGTGCTTGAGGCACAGTGGTTGAGCGAAGGTCAGAACTTGGAACCCACCATCCAGTCTGGGGAAGAAAGGCCTGGGACTCTGCTTCCCTAGGGAGTTTCAGCTTTGCACCCCAAGCGCCTGCTCTTTGTCCTTAGGACGCCATGATGAAGTGGAATGGACTGGGTTGGAGAGGATTTGGTTTGGGGTTGGTAATGGCTTTGGTTTAGAGGTCCGTCCATAAGGACCCTCGTTAGGGCAGTGCCTAAACACTCAGCTGTCAACTGAACGTTCGGCAACATGAGCCACGCAGCCACTGTGTAGGAAAGCAGAGGTTGCAATCTGCTTCACGAAAGGGGAGGGCTTTGGAAGCTCCCGGGGCAGGTCTGTGCGGCAGGGCTGAGACGAGCAGGCTAACTCCCTGGTGATGGAGAAGACTCCCTTAAGTTGAAATCAACTTGATGACACACACCCACATTAGACGTTCCTGCTGAAACCTGATGACTAGCCACCGGGTTGGCAATTCAAGTCCACCCCGAGGCTTGGTGGTCCGTTTCTGAACGATCGCAGCCTTGACACCCCGCGGAAGCAGCTCTGCCTCCACACATGGGCTGCTAGGAGACAGATTTTATGAGATAACAGCCAAGTAGCTGAAAAGTCATTGCCATGGAGTTGATGCCAATGCATAGTGAGCCTGTAGGACAGAGCAGAACTGCCCCCGTGTGTTTCCAAGACTGTATCTGTCTATGGGAGCAGAGAGCCCTGTCTTTATCCCTCAGAGTGGCTGGTGGTTTTGAACAACAGAACTTGTGATTAGGAGCCCAGCACACAACCCCTATCCTTCCAGAGCTCCTAGCTAACAAAACTTAACTGAAATATGACCCCCAATGATTTAAAGGATGACAACAAAGCCAACCAGGCAACCAACAGAGGTTGAGAAGGTTTCCTGAATAAATAGCTACGCATGTGACTGCTGGTCCCAAAGCTGCACCCACTCGGAAGCGAACTTAGAACACAGGCTGAGCCATCTGCTTCCAAACTACCACAGCCTTGAAAACCCTGTGTCCCTGAAGGGCTGTGTTTGGAATTGACTGGACAAAAACAAGGGAGGGGTGAAAAAGGCATATTGGTGGCTTAGTGACTGAATTTTGCCTTCCATGCAGACCTGAGTTTAGTTCCTGACCAATGCAGCTCATGGGGCTACATTGCCCTTCTGGAGGGGAGTGGGGTACAGTTTTCATCAATGTCGAGCAAGTTTAAGTGGACCTTCCAGAGTCAGATGACCTTGGAAGGGGTTGATCTCTTTCAGAAAATCAGCCAGTGAAAATGCTGAGACTCATAAGAGATTTGTGACTGGTAGGACCAGTCCTGCTGTGGGTGACCACGAGTCCATGGCCAACTCTCAGCAGCTCACGATGCCAGAGGGATGGGCACATTTCTGAGTTGGCTTCTCATAGATTACCTTCCAGGGCTCCTTTAGCTGATGTGTGGTTTAGGGGCATTCCTTCCTGGTATTTGGATAATAACACATAAGCTACTCTTTAGGTTGCATGCTCTCCACAGGGGTTCAGGGAATCCCTACTACCCAGAAAAGAGACCTGTGATTGACTGAGAAGGGAATGATCCAGCTAGTCTATTTCAGGTAGTGACTTCTTCAGTTGATTATCAAGTGTTGAAAAAAACGCCGATCAGGTCTGGTCAGAGCAGAAGCACGTTGGCTCCTCATTCCATGGTTCATTTCTCTTTTTCCAGTGGTTTCTCTCTCCAGACCCCCACATCCACGGAAAGAGCTTTTGGCCTCAGTGATGGAATTTCAGCCAAACAAGTTATATCCTGGCCATTGTGCAACTGATGAAAATTGGTTAGTTAGAAATAAAAAGTACCTATGGTCATCCTCCATTATGAAAAGAGGAACACTATGTTGCTGTTGTCGTCGTTGCTGTGTGGATTGTGTGCGTGCTACGGGAATTCTGGATACTAAAGGCCTACGTGGGTATTTAAGGGAAAAGCTCACTTCAACTTTAGGAAATCCCTTGCCTAACATTTATTTCTAAGGTTTCTCAGTAAATCTTCATAGAAGATCAAGAAATAAACTATCTTATTGGGGCTTAGTTATGGTTTTATTTCTGAAGTATGTATGTGTTGTAGATGTGTATCTGAGTATGCAGTGTAGTCACTTGTAAGATGCAATTTCTCACCATGATAGGGTTTGTGTCAACTTCACTGGGGCAAGATTCTCAGTAGTTTGGCAGTTAAGGCCCAATAATTCCTGATAATGTGACCCGACACAATATAATCAACTCTATAATGTGTAATGCGATCTACTGTGTGCAGCCAATTAATTGTAAGATTAGTGTGGAATGCAATCCCCTTGCTCAGGTCATAGTCCAAATGTAATTGAAAAGAAGTCTCTACACTGATGGCCTACTTCCTATATACCGGTAAGTGGAGAATGTGGTAAAGCTTGCTTGCTTTTTTTGCTGAGTCTCGATCTCACCTCTGGCTCATCAACCTGTTTTTTTTTTTTTTGGACTTGTGCCAATGACCTGTCATATTACTTATTGATCCTGGAAGTCTCCAGAGGCCTATCGCCTGACCTTTCTACCTTGAATCAGTTGGCACTGCAGCCACAAACCTGACCAGTCAACCTTGGATTTATTTGCCTCCGTTGCCACCGGCCTGTGACCTTCCTGAGAAGCATCCAGCTTACCTCTGGACCCATGTACTTGGAACCTGCCTGAGCTTACTAGTGGGAAATTGTAGCTTAGGTTAATTCTTTCCTCCCTCTAACATTAAAATATTGGAATTTGTTTCCGAATGTCATTTTGTTAGAGACTTGAAGTAGTACACAGCTTTTATGACTTGAAGACTTTGTTAAAATGAATTTGAATTTTATTCTATCTATAGTTTTGACTGTGTTGGTCATACAACATATGGTTTACATCGTGAAGAAACCAGAACACTTAACTGCGCTCATGCAGAATCTGCACATAGAAGAGAGGCAGGGGTCCCGACAGAACAAGGGCTCCTGCCAGGTCTAAAATCAGGACATGGCAGAGCTGCTGTCTTCGCAACACCGATTCAAACCACACACTCAGCAATAAGCAAGAGAGCTGGCCTAGTGGTGAATGTAACATCGGGATTAGAAGATTTACTAATAACCTATGTGATACAGAGGGCACAAACTTGTTTCCTGAAAGCAAAGAGGACTTGAAGCACTTACTGATGAAGATCAAAGACTACAGCCCTCAGTAGAGGTTACAGCATAATGAGAAAGAAAGTCCTCCCCACCAGCTCAACATGCAACATCATGATAACGCGAGCAAATGCTGGCATTATCAGTGCTGTCTCCTTTTCCCTGGATCCACAATCAACATCTATCGGGGCAGCAGTCAAGACATCAAAGGATGTACTACATAGGGACAATCTGCTGCAAAAGTTTTCCATAACAAAGTGGTCACTTTGAGGACTAAGGTGAGCTTGGCCCCACCCATGTGCTGTGCTTTCAGTTATCTCACATACATATGAAAGCTGGACAGTAAAGAAGACATAAGAACGGACTCTTTTGACTCATGGAGTTGAATAAGAGTAAATACACCGACTCATTCACTCTCTCATTAACTCACTCTCATTCACTCATTCACTCACTCACTCACTCACTCTCCCTCTCCAACGCCCTAACTCACTCACTCACTCACTCACCCTCCCACTAACTCAAAAAAATAAAAAAAAATTTTTTAAAAGAGTAAATACACTATGGACCACAGAAAGAATGGACAAATCTCTCTTGGGGAGAGTACAGCCAGAATATTCCTGAGGCGTGGAGGGGGCGACACTTTGTTTCACACATTTTGGATATATTATCAGAAGGGACCAGTCCCTGCAGAAAGGCATCGTGTTTGGTAAACCAGAGGGTCCGTGAAAAAGTCTCAACAGGGTGGATTGACACAGTGGTTGCAACAAGGGGCTCAATCATGGCACTCATAGTGAGGTTGGCCCAGGCCCAGGAGAAGTCCTGCTACATTATGCATCGGGTCGCCTAGTCAGAACAGATCGATAGCACATCACAAGTCAGATCCTCAAATGCTTTCGTTTGTTTGCTCATTTTTTAAAATTAAAAAGTAACGATGACCAGCTTTAGACAGAGCAGCTGATTACTCCATTGAGCTAGCATATCCGATCTGGGCAGCACAATGTTTAAACTCTGGGCTGTCATGAATGCAAGTCTTGGTTGAAGTAAAAGCATATCATCTGTACACCTTCCTTACATGGTTGTTTGTAATCTCTAAATTGTTCTCCTTCTGTTCAAATATAGAAAGTGCCAGGACTGGATTCAAATCTTGCTGTGTAGCCTTTAATAAGATAACAAATCATCTTGAATAAGGGCACACTGTTATTTACTTTTACCTAATCGAGAGTGAAAAATAAATTTTCAGGTTTAAAATTAATCTCACATTCACATTTAATTTAAAATAATTTTTTATGCTATGGAAAGCTCTTTATAGCTCAAGTACCCTTTCACTCCCAAACTCCATCTAAATCACTGCCATTGAGGCCGTGCTGTCTCCTAGTGGCTCCAGAGTATTTCCAAGACAGTAACTGTTTATGCAAGGAGAAAGCCCCATCTTTCTCCCTTGGAGAAGCTGGTAGTTTTGAACTGCCAACCTGCAGGATTGCAGCCCCACATGTAACCACCACACCACCTGGGCTCCGATCTTTTCAGTAAGGTGACAGAAAACATTCAATGATACAGAAAATAAAAATATAGAAAGGGCACGTCTAACCAACACAAATAAAGCTCTGCTAGGCGGGGCTTTTGCAGTACATATTTTTTAAAGCTAGCATCCAGCAACTCACACTGAGTGAGTTGTACACGGTAGGGTCACCTAGAAAGGTTCTGTCTGGTCACAATGAATTTTTTTCATAAAAGCAGTTTTGCTAGAGCATCATTTTTTAGTGATGGCTGATTTAAAAGAGCAACATGAGGCTTTGAAATTTTGTTCTCTGCTCAGGAAAAATGCCACAGAAACTGTTGTGATGTTGCATACAGCTTACATGGACAGTGCTATGGGAAAAATTCAAGTGTATGAGTAGTTTCCTTCTTTCAAAAAGGTGAAATGTCAATTAATGACAAACCTCATTCTGGACATCCATCAACTTCCTGAATGGACAAAAATGTTAACTCGTGGTGCATTTGGAGTTCATTATACCAGGTCAGCATGTTAATCAAGCTTTCTAGTTAGAGGTTCTGAAAAGATTGTGTGACAGTGTGTGACAAAAAAAGGCCTAGTTTGTGGCAGACGGGGGACTGATGTTGCCATTGAGACAGTGTACCAGCTCATGCAGTCATCTCGGTGTGACTGTTTTTGGCAAAAATACCCACAAAAAACCCAGCATGCCTCTCTTGCCCCATGTACCTGACTCACCTGACCTTCCTCCACGTGACTTCTTTACCCCCTTGTACTTAATATATTTGCTTCCCTGATGTACCCAATTATGAAAGTTTTAGGAATACACACAGAGGATGAAAAAAAGAACACTTTACTTCAAGCCCTCTGTGCATCTAGTATAGGTCTGGGATGATTGATTGAGATCTAAAAGAAGGGGGAACTGATCACAATGATGGACACACAACCACACACCCCTCTCCAGGGGAAAGGACAACAGTAATCATGGGGGAAGGGAGACAGTGGTCGGTATGAAAATAATAATAATTTATAATCTATCAAGGGGTCACAGGGGGTGGCTGGGGGGAAAGAGGAGCTGATATCAAGGGCTCAATGGAAAATAACTGTCTAGAAAATGATGCCAACGTATGTACAAGCATGCCTGGTAAAATAGATATATTGAGTATAATAAGCACTGTAAGCGCTCCCAATAAAATGGTTTAAAAAAGAAACACCCATTTTCTTGTATCAGTTGCTTGAAATCAGAAATTGCTTTGTAATATTGAAGTATTTTCTCATAAATTATAATAAAAGTATTCTTTTATTAATAAATAAACAAACAAATAAATAAAGCCTTATATACCCCCTTACCCAGGCCCCATGAGTATAATTGATATTTAGGGGCAAGGGAAAAAACATAGAAGAATAAAAGAATATTATGTGAATTAGTTCTAAAGTTGAAAAGAGTACAAGAATCATGTCTTCCCCTGAGTTTCCTTTTATGATTTAGATTTTGATATCGAATTCTATTAGAATATTTAAGAAAACATGGGAAGCACAGCTGGACCTTGAGACCCTATTTAATTGAGAGTGTGCAGTTGGCAGGCACCCCTTACCTTTATGTCTAAGTTTCAGAGGGCTCTAGGAATTCCTATTTCCTTTGGAAATATGTTTAAACAAATTGCCAGGCACGTGTACACAAATTTAAGACTGGGCTAAGGTATGGCCTCTCCCCCCAAAATAAAATCCTGGGGGTTATACATGGGTCCAAAAGAATTAGAGTTTTTTATTGATACTTCAGAAATGTATCCAAGTGAAGGAAATGGTTTCATATACATTTTTTACATCCACAGCGTGACACACTGTGTGTACATTTATTCTAGTAAAATGTACATCCTTCTCGGAATGTTCAGGGACCAAAATCCATCCATCGAGGCCTGAGCTTGTGAAATGACAAGAGTGAGCCATGTCCCCTGGCATGACTGGATGGCGGTGAGAACGCCAGCATCCAAATACGTGTTAATATTGGCATGTATAGGAAGCAGTCGCACAAATTCTTCAAAGTGTGAGTGCCCCATTTGGAAACTTTACAAAAGGGTCTATTGGATTTTCCGACTGAACCTGCCTGGGGATACGAGAGTCCGGGATGGTTCGTTTTAAGTGCATTTCTGTAGCTGTATTCCTAGCTGACTATTCCTCGATTCCCCAATCACAAAGAAATGCATTCTTATGAAGCCAAGCAGCTGTAGACACAGAATGCTGATGACACTTCTCCATCTCTGAGTTATGTAAAAAAAAAAAAAAACCCAGTTAGTGGTAATTCTACCGAATACTTGTAACATTCACATGAAATTTTAATTGATTTTCAAACAGTACAACTGTGCCATGAATCCAACCACATAGAATATAAGCCGTAAGCCCACTAGGTTTAAGCAATTGTGTCTTTGTAGACTAAAACTATGTAAAATAAAGTCTGATAACTCCCTGGTGTTAGAGGTAGACAGCTTTCTTTCAAATCCTAGGTTTGGTCCTTTATTTTATTCAGCAGTGAAAGCCATGAATACAGAACAAATAACAGCTGTTACAATTCTCAACCATGACTTCTAACGTCAGAGAATTCAAAGTATGAACATAGTACACAGTAATGAAAAGTATCAAAAATCCGTTTACCTCAAAAAAGATAAATAAAACAGGTATATTCCACCAATACATAAACAGATGTTTGTGCTACAGTTAAAATTTGCTGTATACAAAAGATCATAGTCCCCATCATCATCTTATGATAGAAGCAAGAATACATGAGCCATTTAAATTGTCAGACATTATGCTTTATAAGGTATGCACAGAAGGTCAAGCAATAAATACATACATTAGTTCAAAGCCTTACAATAGCTACGCAAAGCAGATGCAGAAAAGCAGGTTTGCTATTACTAGCAAGCAATGATATAAGAGTAAAAATTCATGAAATGCATTAAAGCAACATTTTTTTTCTTAGAAAAAGTCTGGTCATTTATGGGTCCACCAACATTTTTACATAATATGCACAATTATCAAAATACAGACCAAGCATTTCAGAAAACTCCAAAAAACCTAAAATCTATTTTCAAAGCAATTGCAGTTTTGGAGGTTTTTCTGGTATAATGTGCAAGCAGCTATTTTTTTAAAATTGTATTCATATAAAACCCATGCAAAACTCTACAGGTATATGCATTCTGTGGCTGAGACTTCCTTTCAAAAGTTTTGTAACTGAGGTATGCATACTTTAGCATCGTAGTCTTAGGCCACCCTCCCGGTTGGTACAGCTCTCCCAGTTACTTCCAGTCCATCAAAGCCTTGTGAACATGCACCTGAAAGACCCATTTTCCCTTGCAGATCACCCTTAGAGCAGGAGCTGAGATGGTGGAAACACCATCCTTCACAATGCCAATCTCTCTTTTGATACCAGTATCGTAAACTTCCCATTCGTTGATCAAGACCCAAAGACAAACATCATGAAAGGTAGCAGTTACTGTGACGTTCTCACGTTTCATGCAATCTGCCATCATTGTTCTTTTTTTTTTCTTTTTCTTTCTTTTTTTTTTTTTTTTTGCAGAGGTAGACGCTTTCAGAAAGCCTTTTGGGTAAAAGTGGGAAACCCCTTTTGAAAGCCGTTATGTCCTTTTATTTGGTGTGATAGATGACTGGGTATCTCTCTAACTCTATTTGCTGACTTCAGCAGAGAATAAACGAGGAGCTTAGTTTGCAAGGACCAGCTCCGTCCCATGGAACGGATCCATCTGTTAAGCTCTAGCAGCCACCTTCTGTCAAAACTGTTTGTAAAGCAATAACCATGATCAGGTTATGAGGTCCCTTGGTTGGGGGAAAAAGTATTATCAAGACTTGGCACAGCACATGAAAAGCAACACGGAAAGATTCTAGGTTTTAAGCAAACATCTGACTAAGCTATTTTTAACTACACCGTAACGCATCATCATAAGTTTGGGGTTTGGAGTTGTCAAGAAAACCAGCATTCCAACAATCTGGCCTGTGCAAGTCTTTGAAAGGGCGTGTAGCGGTAGTGTTAATATCCCGTATAAGCAGAGGCAGAATTCTATGTAACTTTGGTTTGACTGAAAATAAATACCATGGACTACAATTGCTATAATCTTTGCTTTCAGTGTAAAAACTCAGCTAGATCACTTTAAAATCAATATGAAATTAATTTTTGGCTTTACTAGACCTTTTATGTTTGGTTCCTACTTTTTGTTTTTTTTTGTGTTTTTTTTCATTATAACTTAAGACTATAAAAATAGTACACAACAAAGATTAAGACCATACAAGACATCTTCTAACAACATGTATTCACCACTGAAAATAAGCGACTGAATGGGGAAAAACAAAAACACAATGTACTATATATAACAATATGCAATCTGCATTTGCATCAAGTACAATAATCGTTTTGGTCAGTGATCCACATTTGTTGCTTTCTAGCATCTCATAACTTCCACTGCGGACTTTGTCCTCACCTCTGTCTTTTAAGGAAAGCAAATCTTCATTGCATTTAGATGGACTTTTGGCCTCAGAAGAATACTGTGTGACTGCATTAATGTTTTAGTTGTGGTATTGTCATCTTTGCTTCTTTGTTTAGGACTAAAATGGAAAGATCCCAGAGGTCATCAGAAAACAGCAGGTAGTTCATGGAAAAGTTTCCTTTGTACTAATTGAAGTTACAGAAGGCTGACCAAAGCATGTGGCTGCTTCTGTCCTTGAGCTCTTGGCCATGGTTCGAGTTGGCTTTGGTTTGCAGCTGTCGCCTTTGACTGTGTTTGCAGGTAGACAAAGCTTTATCACAAGGAGGTAAAGAGTACAGGTGTACGATCTATGCAGATATGCAAATGTTTCTATGGTGCTTGCACAGACAATGTTAGCTCAGGATCGCACTTGACATCTTAACACCAACAGCACAGACTGGAAGCCTAAGGTTTCAGATGGTTGCAACAGTCTAATTACTGTGTTTGTAATAACTAACTTATGTCATTTACAGTTGGTGGCACCAACATAAAAAACGAATGTTCTGTTGTTAAAATTCAGCTAGATACAAGCAGTGACACTATGTTCTGAGACTACTCCTGTGCAAAGTAAAAACAATAGCAACAAGTTGAACTTGACCAGCAATTGTTTCTAACATTACAACTACTGAATGCTGGGAAAATTCACATTAATGAAACTAACACTATTTTTGGCAGTATATGAGGCGCGTTTGCTTTCTACAGGACATGTATCCTCATATTCAGTAATTTCATGAACCCTTAAGAGCCACATTTTTTAAATGGGCAAAGCCATTATAGAAATAACAGTTTTTTTTCTGAGAAAAATCAGTTTTTGTCTTTTTTTTTCCTAAAAAAAAAAGAAGGAGAGGGAAAGGGTGGGGAGAGAGTGATAGAGAGAGAGAGAGAGAGATAGAGAAAGAGAGAGAGAGAAAAAACAAGCAATTTGCCTGTTGGTACTGAATCCCAAAGGGCTGGCTTCGTGAGTTCCTTTAGGGCTGTCTCCGTGATCCATGCTTAATAAATAGTCACAGTAAAAAGTTGTCAAATATTCATGGTTGTGGAGTGGTTATGAAGGTCAGTGAGATGTCCCTTCATTCTGAGGTTTCGCGAGTCAGTTTCATTCCAGGTCTTCGGATAAAGGCTCTTCTTCCATCTCTCGGTCGTCTTCTAACTCTGGAGTGTGGTTCGCTGTGGTCACTAAGGACATGGGACAGTCTTCATCCTCCGCAATCCCCGGCTCTTCCTTGACGTGGATTGAGTGTCTGAAAAACATGGAGATGCATCAAAGTTTGATGGCAAGGCTAACCAAGTTTGACCAACCTTGGATGGAGGAGGCCAGCTGACAGACGGCAAGGAAACACAGCATTGTTTTCCTCACAGTGGCGTCGGATGGCATGAGCTGCTTAGAGACATGACATGTCACCGCTGGCCTGTGCGTGTGGAGGCAGAGGGGGATGTGCGCATGAACGCCCCCAAGCTGGGCTGTAGCAAGAACACCTCCGTTGCCCGGCATTCTTTCGGAATGAAATGCTCTGTTAGTATTTGTTAAAAGACCATAATCCGAGAATGATGGTAAAGGTATATGAAACAAATCTGTACTCGTCAAACGGAAAGACTTTTTTCCCACTCAGTTATTTCTAGCATTGCATTGGATAGCTACTGTTTCGAAGACCCGTGTGGGCCACATTTCACAGCTGTAAATTTCTTCTCTTTTTATTT